>NW_025318897.1:0-732500 GCF_018153725.1 Drosophila mojavensis | reverse complement strand
ATTAACCTACACAACCAATGTAAAAGCAGAAATTCGAACCAAGACAGATTCACCCATATATTCTAAATTTTACCAATTCCCAATGTCTTTAAAAGACGAAGTACATAAACAAATACGAGAACTTTTAGAGGACGGAATTATTCGCCCATCCCGATCACCCTAAATTCACCCGTGTGGATTGTTCCCAAAAAAATGGATGCTTCCCAAGAGAAAAAGTATAGAATGGTTATTGATTACAGAAAGCTTAATAAAGAAACAATAGCAGACAAGTACCCTATTCCAGAAATAAAAGAAGTACTAGCACAACTTGGGAATAATAAAATTTTTGCAAAGTAAAAGGAGAGTAAAAAAAGTAAGAGTAGAAGGAAACAAGGTAGAGGAAATAAGGTAAAAGCAAGTAAAGGAAAGCAACCAGAGTAAAGAGAAGAAGAGTAAAGTCAGGTAAAGCAAGAGCAAAGCAAGTTGAAGCGAACAAAACTAGAATAAGTGAGTAAAAATTGAGGTGGTCGAAATGAGCGGAAAGTATAATTAAACAAAAGTAAAACGAAACAGGATTATTTAAGAGGGGATGAACGATCAAAACTAGGATAAGTGAATTAAAAAAAAAAAAAAAAGAGAATAAAATAAATAAATAAATAAAATAATGAAAAATAAAGAAAAGTAAAATAAGCAAACTAGATTAAGATGAAATAAATAGAAATAAAAGAAAACAAGGTAGATTAAGACGGAATAAAGAAAAGCAAACAGAAACAAATAGATTAAGACGAACAAAGAAAATTACAACAAAATTAGAATAAGTGTATAAAGAGTAGGCTAAGGGGAGAATAAGGAAGTAAAATAAGACAGACTAAGATTGTATAAGATGAGGAAAATTTGAATAAATAAAGAGAGAAAAAACAAGTAAGAAAGCTCTAGTCGAGACTACTCGACTACGAGATCCCCTGAACCCTTGGAGTAATAGCTATTTCAATAATTTTTCGCGTCTTTCAGCTTACACCAGAAACACGCACACACACATACACACACACACACACACACACACACACACACGCACGCACACACAGGCATACATACACACACACACACACACACACACACACACACACTCACATACACACACACACATACACAAAAAAACACACACAAGCATAAACACGCATGGGCGGCAGTGAGCGCTTACTATGAGAACTTAATTGTTTAATAACTTTTGTGGACATACGATCTTCATGAAACCTTTAGATTATGATTATAACATGGATATGCATGTAATTGCCAAAGCACAAGTCTCTAGTATTTGAAATACGCTTTTTACAAAAGTGAGGGTGAGGGGGGAATTTAAGGGTGGGGGGTTAATTTTAACAAAAACCGAAATTGTATAAATTGCATATAAGCATACATTAAAAATTTGAAGACTCTAGCAATAAAGGTGTAGAAGATATAATTTTATAACTGGTTTTCGATAAGGTTTTTTATCGATAAAAAAGATCGGGATGAGTTATCGATTTTTAATGATAAGCTTGATATGCGCGCTGTAATTACGGACATTAAAAAAAAAATTTGAAGTCTCTAGCTCTTATATCTTCTGAAATCGACGCGTTCATACATACGGACAGACGGACAGACGGACAGGGCCAAATCAACTCAGCTCGTCGCCTGATCAAGAATATATATACTTTGTGGGGTCTGCCACGCCTCCTTCTGCCTGTTACATACATTTCAACATAACCATTATATAACAAGTAAGAAAGCTCTAGTCGAGACTGCTCGACTACGAGATCCCCTGAACCCTTGGAGCAATAGATATTTCAATACTTTTTCGCGACTTTCAGCTTACACAAGAAACACGCACACACACACACACATACGCACGTACGCACACACAGGTAAACATACACACACACGCATATAGACACACATACACACACACACGCATACAGACACAAACGCATACACACACACACATACACATACAAGCAACCACGCATAAACACGCATGGGCTGCAGTGTGCGCTTACTATGAGAACTTAATTGTTTAATAACTTTTTTTATGGACGTACGATCTTCAGGAAACTTTTAGATTATGATTATAACATGAATATGCATGTACTTGCCAAAGCACAAGTCTCTAGTATTTGAAATACGCTTTTTACAAAAGTGAGGGTGAGGGGGTGAATTTAGAGGTGGGGGGTAAATTTTAACAAAAACCGAAATTGTATAAATTGCATATAAGCATACATTAAAAATTTGGAGACTCTAGCAATAAAGGTGTAGAAGATATAATTTTATGACTGGGTTTCGATAAGGTTTTTTATCGATAAAAAAAGATCGGGATGAGTTATCGATTTTTAATGATAAACTTGATATGCGCGCTGTAATTACGGACATTTTAAAAAAAATTTGAAGTCTCTAGCTCTTATATCTTCTGAAATCGACGCGTTCATACATACGGACAGACGGACAGACGGACAGACGGACAGACAGACGGACAGGGCCAAATCAACTCAGCTAGTCACCCTGATCAAGAATATATATACTTTGTGGGGTCTGCCACGCCTCCTTCTCCCTGTTACATACATTTCAACAAAACCATTATACCCTGATTTCCCATTGAAAATGGGTTCAGGGTATAAAAATAAAATATTAAGAAAACACAAAAAATAAAAAAGCGTAAAGCGATCAAATTTAAAGTGACTACAATAGTAGTATAAAATAACCCAACTTTGCGATTCCCAAGGGACCCTCCAAAGTAGAAGGGAAAAACCAGCCACTGGTCTTAATATAAAATGAAAATAAAAAATTAAAATTTAAATTAAAAAACAAAAAAAAACAAGTAAGAAGACTCTAGTCGAGACTGCTCGACTAGGAGATAACCTGAACCCTCTAATCTGAAATTCTAATCAGTCAGCACTTCTTTTCGACACCCATACATACACACGCACGTAGTAGAACGCGCTCTGCTAACTGCGCAGTAAGCAGCGACTGCGCTTGGGCTGCGCTGCAGTGTGGGCAACATTCTAAGAATTTATTTGTTGAATAATTTAATTTCTAGACGTACTTAATCTTAATGAAAATTTCAGAGCGTAATCATATGGTAAAAATGTGTGCACATTCTAAAGCACACGTCTCTAGTACTTGAAATACGCCTTTTACAAAGGTGAGGGTGAGGGGGGTGAATATAGGGGTGGGGGGTAAATTACAACAAAAACCGAAATTATAAAAAATACATATAAGTCTACATTTAAAATTTGAAAGCTATAGCTCTAAAGGTGTAGGAGATATAATAAAATTACTAGCTTTCGATAAGGTTTTTAATCGATAATAAAATATCGGGAGTAGTTATCGATATAGAAAGAAAAACTTGATATGCGCGTGATATACACGGACCTAGGAAAAAAATTTCAAGTCTCTAGCTCTTATATCTTCTGAGATCGACGCGTTCATACATACGGACGGACGGACGGACGGACGGACGGACGGACGGACGGACGGACGGACAGACAGACGGACAGGGCCAAATCGACTCAGCTCGTCGCCCTGATCAAGAATATATATACTCTGTGGGGTGTGCCACGCCTCCTTCTGCCTGTTACATACTTTTAACAAAACCATTATACCCTGATTTCCCATTTTCAATGGGTTCAGGGTATAAAAAAACAAACAAAAAAATTTTATAATAAAAATTTATTTATAGAAATTAAGTTGTACTAATGATAATCATAAACTAACACTAACATCAATAAATTCAATCAGAAATCCACCTGTAAACATAAAACAATAGATCAAAGTCACAATAAAACGCAGTTAATAACGTATGGCTAACGAGAATAATTTGATTAGGCCCCCAGTGTTAGTCGAACAATCCCAAGTAGGTGCACATATTATCAATAGACAGCAACAACGACATATAGACCGTCAGAACGAACACTTACAGAACAGAGGCATGGCGAATAACGCAGAACAGTTGATTGCAGCCACTGTCGCTCAAATTTTTCCGACGCTAGTGAGACAAATAGTTAACCCTTCCAGGGAATTCAATGACGTGGACGATCAGACCATAAATGACAATCAAAATTTGAACGACCTTAACAGAGTACCAGACATTGTCAAAAGTCTTAGGGAATTTTCCGGCAATAAATTAGAATTTAGCATACTCTCCATAAATGCAAGCCAAGTTGGATCACCAATGTACTATGGCATTTTGCATACCGTGAGAAATAAGATCATCGGCCAAGCCGACGCAGCACTCGAATCGTACAATTTACCCCTTAATTGGAATGCCATCTCCAAGTGTCTCACACTCGCACTATGCAGATAAAAGAGATATAAATACATTAGAATACGACTATGTTAATACAGGGCAACAACCAGACAGTAGAACAGTTTTATCAGGTTGTCTATAACCAGCTGACTTTAATACTGAACAAGGTAGGATGTATGGAACTCAATAGAGAGTCAGAAATACTCATGACGAAAATGTACAGGGAAAAGCATTAGACACTTTCATCAGAGGTTTGAGAGGAGACTTGCCACGTATTCTTAGCATAAAGGAACAAGCAGACCTTCCCTCATCCCTCCATTTATGTTTAAAATTAGAAAATCAGAACTATAGAACAAACATAGCCTTCAATAAAAGCCATCAAACAGGTCAGAAAAGCGTAGCCCGAAACGCAACACCACCCATGTTACCACCGCGTTCAATACGCACAAAATCC
The DNA here is from genome assembly GCF_018153725.1 of Drosophila mojavensis. Lineage (NCBI taxonomy): Eukaryota > Metazoa > Arthropoda > Insecta > Diptera > Drosophilidae > Drosophila > Drosophila mojavensis. The sequence goes on along the minus strand of NW_025318897.1, from coordinate 727,788 downwards.
CCCTCAGATGATGAGAACTGTACCAATTGGTTTCAGAGCTCAAGTGCCAATGCAACATGCATGGCCAAATACCATGAATCCGGGACACCAATACCATAGACAACAATATTACCAAACGCAACCTCATCAGACAAACGTACCGCCCCGACCATTAGCACCCAAACCACAGCTTCGCCCGAACCAATGGACGTTGACAAAAGCATCCAAACACGGATGGTAAATTACATGAACAGGCCAAATTTTGAACCAGGGAAAAGACCCCCACCAATAGCAAATACAACAGATAAAAGACAAAGAAATTTTAATATTCAAACGGGAGAGGAATATCCCGACAATGACTACCACAACGCTTCCATAAGTATGGAAGAATACGGACAGACTATCGAAAGCTACGAACAACCGACCGAACACGAACAATCACTACAAGAGTACGCACAACAAATTGAACAAGATGACGACGAACAAGAGAGCCCCATTGAACATGATAGCATCAATTTTTTAGATTCAATCATCATCAATTTGTAAGACAAAAAGCGGAGATATACTTAAAATAGTAATTGACACAGGTTCAAACAGAAACTACATACAGCCCAAACTAGTTTTTAACCCGATTCCCAATCAAAAGCCTTTCGAAGCCGTAACAGTCGGCGGAAATATAAAAATAACTCACCATAAAATCGTTAATCTCTTTGACAGACAAGATATCCAAGTAAAATTTTTCCTATTACCTACGTTAAAAGCATTTGACGCAATTCTGGGCAACGACAGCCTAAAAGAACTAGACGCTGTAATCCATAGCAGCAAAAATCAATTAATAATTAAAGATACCATATTTATACCCCTTAGACAGAAAAAAATCGAGGCAGTTAACACTGTCATACCACGGACAGATCACATGACTATCGAACAGAAACAAATATTAAAACAGTTAGTTACGAAATACCCCAATTTATTTGCCACCCCAAACGAAAAATTAACCTACACAACCAATGTAAAAGCAGAAATTCGAACCAAGACAGATTCACCCATATATTCTAAATTTTACCAATTCCCAATGTCTTTAAAAGACGAAGTACATAAACAAATACGAGAACTTTTAGAGGACGGAATTATTCGCCCATCCCGATCACCCTAAATTCACCCGTGTGGATTGTTCCCAAAAAAATGGATGCTTCCCAAGAGAAAAAGTATAGAATGGTTATTGATTACAGAAAGCTTAATAAAGAAACAATAGCAGACAAGTACCCTATTCCAGAAATAAAAGAAGTACTAGCACAACTTGGGAATAATAAAATTTTTTCAGTGCTTACACGACTCCCTTTCGGTCTGAAAAACGCACCTTCTATTTTTCAAAGGGCGTTAGATGACATTCTTCGTGATCATATCGGCAAGATATGCTTCATCTACATAGATGACATTATCATATTTAGCAAAGATAATGAAACACATGCAGAAAATCTTGACACAATTTTTCGAACTCTTCAAGAAGCTAACATGAAATGTCAGACAAATGCGAGTTCTTTAAAGACAAAGTAGAATTTCTCGGCTTTGTCATCTCAGATAAAGGCGTCGAGACTAACCCAGACAAAATAGCAACCATAGCCAAGTATCCCTATCCAAAAACACTTAAAGATTTGAGATCTTTCCTCGGACTCTCTAGCTACTATAGAAGGTTCATAAGAGATTTCGCTAAGTCGGCAAAACCACTTAGCTTTCTTTTAAGAGGGGAGGATGGACGAGTGTCCAAAAGCCAATCTTCAAAAAACTAATTAATCTCAATCAAGAAGCCATTGATTCCTTTGATAAAATCAAAAACGCTCTAATATCCAATGAAGTCATTTTACAATACCCAGACTTTAATAAGGAATTTCAATCAACAACAGACGCATCCAATTATGCAATTAGAGCAGTCTTATCTCAGAATAAACGACCCATATGCTTCCTTTCAAGAACATTGTCAAAATCTGAAGAAAATTATGCCACTAATGAAAAAGAAATGTTGGCGATTATTTGGGCACTAAAAGCCCTCAAAAATTACCTTTACGCTAAGGCAAAAGTAAAAATATACACAGACCATCAACCACTTACACATTCGCTTTGCAGTTGGAATGGCAACGCTCGAATCAAACGATGGAAAACGTACCTAGAAGAGTTTGATTATGAACTCCTTTATAAACCAGGCAGGGATAACACAGTAGCAGACGCATTGTCAAGAATACCCATAGTAAACCAAATCAATTCAGTAACATCCACTCAGCATAGCTCAGAAAGTTCAAGTCATAACCTAATACCTAGTATGGAGGTCCCGATAAACGTATTCAAGAATCAAATATTCTTAATCAAAGCAAATACAGACGACTATAAATTCCAAATTCCTTTCCCAACTTTCCATAGACACCTAATAACTAGACAAAAGCTCACAGAAAATAACCTAGTTCAGATATTAAAAAGTATTTAAACCCTTCTGTAATTAACGGAATAATAACGTCAGAAGAAATCATGAACCAAATTCAACAAATATACCCCAAACACTTTAGGAATTATAAAATCAGATTCACCCAGACACAAGTGAAGGACTTGACTAACGAAGCAGAACAGGACGAACATATACTAAAAATACACAATAGAGCTCAACGCAACGCAATAGAAAACAAGTAAGAAGACTCTAGTCGAGACTGCTCGACTAGGAGATACCCTGAACCCTCTAATTTGATATACTAATCACTCTGCACTTCTTTTCGGCATACATACATACACACGCACATATTAGAACGCGCTCTGCTAACTCCGCAGTAAGCAGCGACTGCGCTTGGGCTGCGCTGCAGTGTGGGCAACATTATAAGAATTTATTTGTTGAATAATTTAATTTCTAGACGTACAATCTTAATGAAACTTTCAGAGCGTAATCATATGGTGAAAATGTATGTACATTCTAAAGCACAGGGTGAGGGGGTGGATATAAGGGTGGGGGGTAAATTACAACAAAAATCGAAATTATATAAAATATATATAAGTCTACATTTAAAATTTGCAAGCTCTAGCTCTAAAGGTGTAGGAGATATAATTAAATAACTAGCTTTCGATAAGGTTTTTAATCGATAATAAAATATCGGGAGTAGTTATCGATATAAAAAGAAAAACTTGATATGCGCGTGATACACACGGACCTAGGACAAAAATTTCAAGTCTCTAACTCTTATATCTTCTGAGATCGACGCGGACGGACGGACGGACGGACGGACAGACAGACAAGATCAAGAATATATATACTATATATATATACAGATCAAGAATATATATACTTTGTGGGGTCTGCCACGCCTCCTTCTCCCTGTTACATACATTTCAACAAAACCATTATACCCTGATTTCCCATTGAAAATGGGTTCAGGGTATAATGAAACACCCATACCTCAATATCCTGGACATATAATTCATGTAGACATATACACGACAGGCAAAAACTTAGTCCTGACAGCAATAGATAAATTTTCGAAATTAGCCCGAGGACGCATCATCAAATCTAGAGCAATAGAGGACATAAAAAAAAACAATTCACGACATTTTATTTTATTATGGAGTTCCAAAATTCGTGGTCATAGATAACGAAAAATCTCTGAATTCAGCATCCATAACATTCATGATGCGAGATCAATTAGGGATTGAAATTTATAACACTCCACCTTAAAAAGGCACAGTCAACGGCCAAGTCGAACGATTTCACTCTACGCTTTCAGACATCATGAGATGTAACAAAAGAAAACAAGAATATAAAACTTTTCAAGAATTAATTGACAAATCGATATACGACTATAACTACACCATTCATTCAACGACTAACAGACGACCACTAGATTTGTTTTCTTTGGCAGAAACCTAACGACGAACCCAGAACAATATGAAAAATCTAGACAAGACAACATTGGCAGACTTAGACAGAAACAAACGATGGACTTACAGAACCACAATAAAAGACGCAACGAAATACGTACCTACACACCAGGGCAAGAAATATACGTCAAGATCAACAATAGACTAGGAACTAAATTGTCTCCCAGATATAAAAAAGAAACAGTAAAAGAGGACAGAAACACAGCAGTACTAACCTCAACAAATAGAGTCATACATAAAAGTAATATAAACAAGTAAGAAAGCTCTAGTCGAGACTGCTCGACTACGAGATCCCCTGAACCCTTGGAGCAATAGATATTTCAATACTTTTTCGCGACTTTCAGCTTACACAAGAAACACGCACACACACACACACACACGCACGTACGCACACACAGGTATACATACACACACACGCATACAGACACACATACACACGCATACAGACACAAACGCATACACACACACACACACACACACATACACATACAAGCAACCACGCATAAACACGCATGGGCTGCAGTGTGCGCTTACTATGAGAACTTAATTGTTTAATAACTTTTTTTATGGACGTACGATCTTCATGAAACTTTCAGATTATGATTATAACATGAATATGCATGTAATTGCCAAAGCACAAGTCTCTAGTATTTGAAATACGCTTTTTACAAAAGTGAGGGTGAGGGGGTGAATTTAGAGGTGGGGGGTAAATTTTAACAAAAACCGAAATTGTATAAATTGCATATAGGCATACATTAAAAATTTGGAGACTCTAGCAATAAAGGTGTAGAAGATATAATTTTATGACTGGGTTTCGATAAGGTTTTTTATCGATAAAAAAGATCGAGATGAGTTATCGATTTTTAATGATAAACTTGATATGCGCGCTGTAATTACGGACATTTTAAAAAAATTTGAAGTCTCTAGCTCTTATATCTTCTGAAATCGACGCGTTCATACATACGGACAGACGGACAGACGGACAGACGGACAGCCAGACGGACAGGGCCAAATCAACTCAGCTCGTCACCCTGATCAAGAATATATATACTTTGTGGGGTCTGCCACGCCTCCTTCTCCCTGTTACATACATTTCAACAAAACCATTATACCCTGATTTCCCATTGAAAATGGGTTCAGGGTATAAAAACGGTTGACATTTATAGACTACTACTTTGTTTTATGTAATAAAAATACCTAACGTAGAAGAAACTGATTATGAAAACCTAATTGTGAAACCAGTCGTAAGAAATAACGTTATCATAAATATAGAGTATAAATACAAAAATGTAATGTTTGGAATTATAAAAAATTGTAAAAAATATAATAACATTAAGATTTGTTCAAAAAAATAACATTGTCAACCTTAGCAATAGTACATGTTTGCCTAGGCTCCTCAATGGAGAAAAGTCGCTATGTGAGTTCAGTAACGCCGAGCATGTGGAACCCATCGAAGAAGTGGCCAACGGTCTTCTGAACAACAACAACTTTTATGGAATGGTGACATCGACGACAACAAGTACATGGTTAAATGGCACCTATGTCATTCGCTTTACCAACGAGTCCATTTCAATTGGCAACCGGACTTTCAACCACCTAGAGAGCAGCACACTGAGAGTCGGCTCCTCGATAATCCAGATGACACCAGAAGAATCGAGACGACTCCAAATTCTATCACTAAAGGCTTTGCAGGCATTACACATCAACAATAGCCAAAGACTAGAACACCTAAAACTTACGACACATGCAATATCATCCATAATATTGGTCTGCATAGTCGTGATAATCATTGTCATTGCCTTCCTCTACACGAAGAGGGCGAAAAAAATTACGTTACTATTGGACAATAGCCAAGTAAAGAAAGTAACAGAGGCACCAAGACGAACCATAGAAAACATACAGTTCAACGACATTCCCTTCTTTTAATGATCGCTTGAGGACAAGCTCAAATCAAAGGGGGAAGAGTTAACAACAAATATATTCTTCAAGTTAAAAACAAAAATATTCTACATTGCAACAAAAAGCAATGGGAATTGTTGCAACGCAAATATAACGTAACAAGCTGATCAGACCAATAAGCCAAAACTGCTGACACAATGTCTAGCAAACTTCCTGCACACGCCAACCAGAGCTCCAGCAATTCTAAGAAGAATTGCGCAACGGTTCAACAACACCACGAGCAACGCCGCTGCCAACGTCGTCGACTGAGCCACAGCTCAGCTAGGGATAGAATTGATTTAAGTAATTTAGTTGCAAATTTGTTCTTGAATAAAACGGACTGCATTTAAGCAGTAAAATATCAAAACATCATTTTTTACCGTTTAAATAAAGAAAGAACTTAACTAATACAAGCCAAATTGTCCCTTTTTAAAAGGATGCAACCGTTAGATGTTTCAAAATACCTATAATAGTGGGAAGTGCACTTGTCACTTTAGTTGACACTGAACTTCCGAAACGCTATAGTGTGATTGCTGTGAGAGTCAGTTTTTATCCTATTGTTGCAAAACGTTCAAAAATTGTCGTAGGCACACGTCAATGCTCATGTCGCATGCATACACACATAAACATACACAAACATACGCACATACATATAAAGGCACTGAAATGCTCAAATGCTTCTACAATGATTACCCCATCATTTGTGCGCATCGCGGCCCCTGCGTACACACAATCAAACATATGTATGTAAGTGTGAGCAGTTCACAAGATCGACCTAATGCAAATGCTGGGCTTTAAAATTGCTACAGGCAGCAAGAGCCTCGCACACAGGCATACAAATGCTCATAGTACATGTAGCAAGGGAGAGTGTGTGCGTGCACGCTCGTCGCGAAAGCATTTTCATTATGAGCACCAACGCTTTCATACCCTTCCCACAAATAATAACGAAAACGCAAATATTTTGTATGAGCTTGGCAAACGGTTTGAAAAGTTCGGTATACTCTTCACACAGAAGGGAAGGCATGGGTTCTTGCTGCGACGAAATTTCAATTTTCGTGAGCTGCTGCTTGTGCTCACATGCATACATACATATACATATTCGAGAGAGCAGAGAGCATCGAGAGAGAGAGAGCAAGGGAAAGCATAGAGGGATCTTTTGATCAACATTTGACCATCTCGGTCGAGCGCATGAAGCGAAATGATTATGCGTTCGTATTTTTTCGTAGCTCGAACCTAAAAGTAAAGAGTCGAGCGAATCCAAAGCAGTCTGGGGTGTTAACGCTCGAAAAAAAAGCGTGCTAAAAGCTTTCCACTAGTTGTCTAGTCTATGGGTTCTCTGGTTAGTGGTGGTGGTGATATTGGCGAATATCGATATAAACGTATGATAAAGCTGCCACTCTTAGACACATTTGGTATATTTTTACCAAACTTCACAGATTTATCAAAAATGGTAGATTTTAATACCAAATTTTTGTTTACAAGTGGCAACCGTGCTGCTACATGTTTTCATGAAATTGGTGGTAGTATTAAAAAAAAGCGTAAAAAAAGCCTAATTCATGTTTTAAACAAGTAAGAAGGCTCTAGTCGAGACTGCTCGACTAGGAGATACCCTGAACCCTCTAATCTGATATTCTAATCACTCTGCACTTCTTTTCGGCACACATGCATACACACACGAACATATTAGAACGCGCTCTGCTAACTGCGCAGTAAGCAGCGACTGCGCTTGGGCTGCGCTGCAATGTGGACAACATTATAAGAATTTATTTGTTGAATAATTTAATTTATAGACATACAATCTTAATGAAACTTTCAAAACATAATTATAATATTCAAATGTGTGTACATTCCAAAGCACAAGTCTCTAGTACTTGAAATACGCCTTTTACAAAGGTGTTGGTAAGGGGGTGGATATAGGGGTGGGGGGTAAATTACAACAAACAAGTAAGAAAACTCTAGTCGAGAGTTCTCGACTAGATACTACCCTGAACCCAACAAATAAAAATGCCCATTTAGTATGGCTGAAATTTCAATTTTTATGTAATTAAAAATTTTAATAAAATACCAAACTCATTTAATAAAATATAAAAATATTTTGAAACAATTAAAAAAGTTAACATCAGTTGCATCGATCGGGATTCGAACCGCAACTTCTCGATCGAGCGTCATGCAGCTAACACACTAGGCCACCTCACTCCTGCTAGTGGCGCTGGCAAAACTCAAATAGATTCACTGCTGCAGCGCCATCTACCAAAACTAAACGAGACTAACTGCTGATGTGATTCTAAGAATCTGCTAGAATAACCAAACTATTAAAAACGCACATAAAGTATGGTTAAAATTTCAATTTCGGTGTATTTAAAAATAAAAATTAAATAGAAAACTCATTTATGAAAATTTAAAAATATTTTGAAACAATTAAAAAAAATTAACATCAGTTGCATCGATCGGGATTCGAACCAGGTCGAAATTAGGCTGAGAAAACAATGTCGATTTTTCGATTAGTATGTAGTAGTATGTTGTATGACATATAAGCATATGCTCACAATATTGTAGTGTATACAATATATGAAGTTGACATATGCGCGATATATAAGTAAGAGTATCATGCTCACAACATAGCAACACTTTGTTGCTTTATTTATTATAACAGCTATACATAAGTGGCGTAATATGATCGGTCACTTATGTATAGACCGGCCTGCAGCGTGAGATCTGCAACGTAAGCATTGTTACGCTCTTGTCCACGCCGCAGCTTAAACGCTAAAATGTATATGCCTTCTGCATATGCATACAAACATATATACACACACATACAGCATGCTATATACTCTCATTCTGCCGCTGCTTTTAGCGACAGAATTCTTTATGTAAACTTTATGTATTTTTGGGCTAAGAATTTATTTGAATAAAATACGGAGAGCATTAGCTATCCAGCAGTCAGAAAACAAAGACGTTGTTTACATGGCGACCGTGACAAGTGTCACTCTCGAGCCTGTTTCATATTTTGAGTTAAAAACTAAAAAGACTTAAATAAGGAGCAGCTATCATCGATGCCCGTTGTAATAACAACAACAACAGTAACAACAGCAGCAACAGCAGCAGCAACAGCGACAACAAAAGAAACAGAAACTGCAGCAATAACAACAACAACAGCGACAGCAGCAGCAGCAACAGCAACAACAACAGACCGAATAACTGTTGAGGATAATTTGTCGAACGTTTTAATAAAGAAAGCAATTATTTACGATGGCACGTCAGTGCCTTCTTAGACTTCTTTTGCGAATGTTCTTTATTGAATATATTCTTATGGTTAGAGCCGCATAGCTGCGCAGCGGGTTACGCCAGCAGCGGAGCGGCTTCGTACATATACATATATGCTTAGGTATAAGTGTTTATGTATTAGCTTAAGGGTCTGGCGAGAGTCGCAGACGGAGAGGCGGTAATGTGTCCACTTGTTTACGAAACAGTCGCGCATGTAAAATATGCAGACTCAGCGGAGTTAGTACTCTGTTAAGGCACATGCACTTGAGAGTGATCATATTACCTCTTATGTTGTGACTGCGAGTTATGTATGAACATTGCAGTTTAATTGTAACAATGTATTTGTGACATTCTTTGTATATGTAAATATGTATGTTACTGAGTACAGTGAACATTTGATAAAGTGGACATACTACATCTCCCTCCTTTTGAAAAATAACGTAATTTTAATGGAGTTATTTTCTTAGTTATATTACTTATCCAAATGTTTTTTTTTGTGTCTTTCATCAAGCAGGTTGATCATTCCTGTTCTTGATTTTAATTTTTTTTTTTTTACTAATTTAATTATTTATATTTATATTTTTTTTTTTTTGCAATTAATTGATTATGAATTAAGCATTTTTAATCTATCTTTATGTACTACTTGTTTTTTATTTTTATTATTTGAAATTGTTATATTATCGTTTTTTCCTATGCTTTCTACTTTGTATGGTCCTGTATATTTAAAATCTAGCTTATGACCTGTTTCGTTATTTAGTAGAACCCTATCTCCTATTTTTAATTCAAAATCTAAACTATTGCTATCGTAATAAATTTTTTGTTTCTTCTTATTTGTTTCTAGCATTAGCCTAGCTCTCTTATATGCCTGTTCTAGTCTAAATTTTGATTCCTTAGCATAGTCTTCTACATTATAAAGTGGCTTAATTGAATCTATGCTATTAAAATCTTTTGGCAAGTTTGACGTTTTGCCGAACACGAGCTCATATGGACAATAGTCATGTGCCATAGAGGGTGTTGTGTTAAAACAATATACGAAGTATCTTTTCGCTCGGTGCCACTTTGAGTTTGCTAATATTAAGTATACCGGCTTCTGATTGAAGCCTTTGAAAGAATTGATCTAAGTCAAAAGTTTCATTGGTGTACATATTGCTAACATCAATTCTTGCGATAACACTTTTTCCGTGTTTTAATAAACATAGAGAATTTGTTATTCGCAAGGTCACTACTTTTCGTACCTCGTCATTTACAATGACTTCGTATACGTTGGGCTTAGAAGCATTTGGAGTCTGCTTTTGCAAGATCTCCTTTTCTTTTTCTTTTCCTACGCAGGAATTTAACTGTTTACTTTGATTTCTGGTAGTGACTTTCAGAATTTTATTGTTTGGGTGTATATTTTTTAAGTCTGTTATAGTTATTCTAGGTAGCGCATCGGCTACGTAGTTGTCTTTTCCCTTTAGAAATTCTACCGTAAAATTATATTCCTCTAGTTCAAGTCTTATTCTGGTGAGTTTGGAGCTCGGATTTGTCATTGAAAATAGATATGTGAGTGCCCTGTGATCTGTTTTGACAGTGAAGTGTCTACCATAAATGTATGGCCTGAAGTACGTTATTGCTCAATGTATGGCTATTAGTTCCTGTTCTGTTGTGCTTTTATTACTTTCTCCTTTAGTAAAAGATCTTGATGTGTATGCTAACGGGAGTTGAAGTCCATCTTTGTTTTGGGTCAGGACTGCTCCACAAGCTTGCTTACTGGCATCCGTTATATGCAAAATTCTTTGCTGAAGTCTGGGTATTGAAGAAGTGTTGGATTCATTATCTCTTTTGCATAACTTTGTTATGTGACAAGAATAGTCGGCGAAGTTCTTAATGAATCGTCTGTAGTAATTACAAAAAGCTATAAATCTTCTAGCGCTGTCCGCATCATGTGGGACTGGGTAATTTTGAATGACGTCGTATTTTTTGTCGTCGGGTAAGATTCCTTTATCTGTGCATGTGCTGCCCACATTTCTCAAAAACATTAGTTAAGTTTTTGAGCATATGTTTTTTGGAGCAACCAATGACTATTAAGTCATCCATATAAAGGAATGCTTGAGAGGGTTCAAGTACAGAGAATGCTATAGTCATCATTCTCTGAAACGAATGGTAATCTTAAACCGAATGGTAACCGCGTGAAGCGATATGAACCGTTGGTTGTTGAAAATGAAGTAATGTCTCTTGATCTTTCGTCGAGTTCTATTTGGTGAAAGCCTGACATTAAATCAAGGCATGAAAAGAATTTCGCTCTACCTAGTTGATCTAAAATATCATCAATTCTAGGGAGTGGAAATTTATCGGACAACAATTTTTTATTGATCTGACGATAGTCAATTACTAATCGCCATTTATTCTTTTCAGAATTTGGAAGTGTTTTCTTGGGCACTAATAACAAAGGGCTATTAGTCTTCAGTAGGATTGAAATCCAATAGGCAGTTATATTTCTTTATAAAATCGATTCCTAGTATTCCATCACATGGAATAGCGAAGTTTGTGTTCACGATGTGAAAATCGTGTGGAATTATATATTTTGAGGTTTGTATTTCTATAGAATGTAAGGCGGCTCGATGAGCCACCTCACATAAGTCGTTTTCAAATGCCCGCGCAAGTCGCAGCGATCGGCAATGCAACCATGGTTTCGACTTTCGCGGCGAAAAGTTCAAAGGGCCCGAAGCTGTGGTGAGTTGCATTGCCGACGTCGAAGCGGAGCGCGCGGCCGAGGTGTGGAGGCGGCTGGAGAGCGATAGAGGAGTTAGTTAGTGACAGCGAGACTGAAGGCTAGTGGGTGAGCGCGACCATAGTTAATAGCGAGATTAAGAAATTAAGAGAGTTGTGAAATAAAGAGATTGTGAAGAAGTGAATCTGTGTGTGTTTTATTTCTATCAGGCAACTAATAACTAACTAATGGTGCTAGTAGATCCCATTTTTCCCCCTTCCCTCCTCGTTGCATATTTCGTCATTTGGCCGAGGCGCATCCCGGCATTAAGTAGTTAAAGTAGAGAACGCGGCTATGCCCGTTCGCTGAGAGGTCAAACCCTCAGCATTGCCCCCCGTTGTTCCCTATGCCGCCCCCCTCTCCGAATTCCGGTCACAGCGAATCACAAATTTTCTTGTGGTATCCACCCTGGGTAAACTGACGCTGCCCCAGCTGGAAAATTGGATCCTTACAAGTGGCGCCCGAGCAGGGACCTGACTGAGGAGAGTGTGGCAAGCTAGCGGCGTAAAGACCCGCAAACTTGCCCGAATATAGGGAGCTGGACGGCAGAAGCGTTCGCATAGAAAAAAAGTGCGTGGAAGCGCGTAGTCGAGCATACCAACGGGTACCCGATCGACGCAACGAAAGAGCAAAGAACATAGCAGTAGTGGTGGCGAACAACGGTGTAAGCGTAACGGCGTTGCAGTGCAGCGCGCCGAAAACGTTGTGCGAAAGTGAGAGCAAGAAAGTGAAGGTTTGTGCGTATGTATGCATATAAGCGGATAGGAGCATATATATATACGCGTGAGTGTATATATGTATATACATGCACATATAAGTACATATATATATATATATGTCAGAGATTTATGTAATTAACATGAGAATTTGACATAACAGGAACATGTTATGTTAATAACATGAATGTAAAATGTTGATGACGTAGCAATGTAATGCTGCGTTGCCACGTCAGTGAGTCTGACACGGTATTGCGATGTTGTAAAACTTCATAGCAACGAGCTGTGTTGCTACTATGTACAATGCAATAAGCAAAGTAAATGATGACTGAGGAATGTCGGTTAGCGGTAAATTCTATGCCGAGAACGAGGCCCGAGAGCGAGAGAGATGCCTCGGCCGAGTGTGGCGCAATTGTAGTCGTTATGTAAAGAGGAAGAGAAGCACGAGCGTTGAGGCTGTGCGTACGTGGCTTTTAGTCTGAGGACAGCAGAGGTAACAACGAGACAATTGCGACTCGCTGCGTTCAAAAAGCAAAAGAACAAATATCGCCTACTGAAATTAAGAAGTTATTATGGAGCACGAGAATTCAGAGCCATCTCCGACATCAGAAGTGGGATCGGCACCACCTCCTACGTTCTCGGAGGAGCAGTGGCGTACGATTTTGGGCCTACAAAACCGAATTTGTCAAGACTATCAATACGTGAAGTGAGCAACAGAAACGTGACGTCATTCTACGAAAATTTAACGCTGACGTGGCCGACGTTGATGCTGAAAATTGATGTGCGACTTTAGCTGAAATATGTGTGGTAGATGAATCGAAGATAAGTATACCGATCCGAGGTGAGAGCTTTCCAATTATCTTTGATTCTGGTGTATTATTCCTTGGCTAAAGATAGCTTTGCACAAAAGGCTATATGAAATAAGTGAGAGTACTCGGTCGATGCTGCTCGACTGGGAGATGCCCTTGACTCCTTGGGCTGTTGTTCTGGTTATTCTGCGCATTTTTGTGTACGCATGCGGTGGCGCATGCACGCGTGTGCTGGCTGCGTGGTGGGCGGCGGCTGCACTGCGGTGAGGCCGGTGTTGTGAGAGTTTGTATGGTGGATGGTTTATCTTGTGGTGGGACTGTCTCTGTGGAACTTTCGGAGCGTGATCGTGGTGCTCAGATGTGTGTGTTCCGAGGCGCTGATCTCTAGTGCATTTTTGGTGGTAGAATTTCTGATTTTTGATAAAGTCGCTTAAAGATAATCGAATGTATAAGTATTGCCATGAAAATGTTGTGAAAAGCCATTTGCAAATTTTGGCTACAGTGCAAGTGTCTCAATTTAATCTAGAAATATTATTTCACGTAGTAGCAGATGATTGCTTGAAGCATAATGTAATGATTGGTCGAGAAATCTTGCAGCTCGGTTTTGGTGTCTTAATTGAAGCTGACAAATTTGACATTTATAAAATAAAACAAATTAATGAAACCTACAAAGAAAGTAATACTAAATTTCTAGAAAATCTAATTGGTAATAATGTTGAACTGAATGAAAGTGATAGGCGAAAACTAAAAGAAATACTTGCTGAGCATTCAAATGATTTTATAGATGGAATACCAAATAGACGTGTATCGACTGGTGCTTTAGAAATTAGGTTGTTAGATAAAAATAAAACAGTTCAAAGACGCCCATATAGGCTGAGCGCAGACGAGAAGGAACTTGTTAGAGGAAAAATCCAGCAAATGATTAAACAAAATGTCATACGAGCAAGCAGCTCACCATTTGCTAGTCCAATGTTATTGGTTAAGAAGAAGGATGGTAGTGATAGATTGTGTATAGACTACCGAGAATTAAATGCGAATACAGTGTCTGATAAATATCCCCTTCCATTAATATCAGATCAGATAGCCAGATTACGAGGTGGAAAATATTTTTCCAGTCTGGACATGGCAAGTGGGTTTTATCAAATACCCATACACGAAGATTCTATTGAGCGAACCGCTTTTGTGACTCCAGAGGGTCAATACGAATTTTTAGCTATGCCGTTTGGCCTTAAGAATGCCTCGTCAGTGTTTCAGCGTGCGATTGTAAAAGCTTTGGGTGAATTGGCATATTCATATGCAGTTGTTTACATTGATGATGTTTTGATTGTGGCAGAATCAAAAGAACAAGCATTTGAAAGGTTGGCAGTCGTTTTAAAGGCATTGGCAAATGCAGGATTTTCGTTTAATATAAAAAAATGTGCGTTTTTGAGAACAGGAATTGAGTACCTCGGATTTTATATAAAAAACGGTGAAATAAAACCAAATCCGAGAAAAATAGAGGCGTTGTCCGCTTTACCAAAGCCAAATAGTGTCACACAATTAAGGCAATTTATAGGCCTGGCCTCATATTTCAGGCAGTTTGTTCCTAGATTTTCTGAACAAATGAAACCGTTGTATCACTTGACTGCGAAAAATAGCGGATTTGTTTGGAAGGAGGAGCATGAACACATACGTCAAAAAATCATTTCCATGGTGACAAGTGACCCAGTGCTTATCATTTTTGATCCGCAACTCCCAATAGAACTTCACACAGATGCAAGCTCGTACGGTTATGGTGCTATGCTCATGCATAAACAAGAAGGCAAATGTAGAGTAGTCGAGTGTCGAGTACTACAGCAAATGTACTTCAGCGTCAGAATCCAAATATCATTCATATGAGTTGGAAACTCTGGCAGTGTACAATGCTGAGAAGCACTTTCGACATTATTTGAATGGCACAAAATTTTCCGTATATACTGATTGCAATTCATTAAAAGCAAGCCGTACAAAAGCTGAATTGACGCCAAGAGTGCATCGATGCTGGGCGTACTTACAATCATTTGATTTCAATGTTGAATATCGGAAAGGCAGCCAAATGGCTCATGTAGATTTTCTGTCTCGAAATCCATTACCCAAAGTGGTCAAAATTGTAAAGAAAGTAGAAGTTCGTGTGGACTTAGCAGAAATCACAGTTAATTGGCTATTGGCAGAGCAGCAACGCGATTCAGAAATAATGGATATAGTCAAGCAATTAAATGCTGGGGAAACCCAAAATGATGTTTTAAGAACATACGAAATTAGAGCCGGGTTGCTGTATCGCATTATTCAGCGAAATGGCAAAACACGTTGTCTGCCTGTGATTCCGAATGCATTTAAGTGGTCCGTAATTAATCATGTGCATGAAGCAATAATGCATTTGGGTTGGCAGAAAACTCTGGACAAGGTCTTTGAGCAATATTGGTTTAAAAACATGACGAAATATGTAAGGAAATTTGTAGAGAATTGCATAACGTGTAAGTTGTCTAAGCCTTCGTCCGGAAGAATACAAATGGAAATGCATCCCATTCCCAAAATTGAAATACCTTGGCACACTATACATATAGATATTAGCGGCAAGTTGAGTGGCAAAAATGATGTTAAAGAATATGTCATTGTTCAGGTAGATGCATTTACTAAGTTTGTCCATTTACATCACACGTTAAACCTTGACACAAATAATTGCATTGAAGCCGTAAAGTCAACTATAGCACTTTTTGGAGCACCTAACCGTATTATTGCAGATCAGGGCAGAAGCTTTGCAAGTAGCGGTTTTAAAGATTTTTGTTCAAATAACAAAATAGATTTGCATTTAATAGCAACAAGCGCTAGTAGAGCTAATGGGCAAGTGGAGCGCGTGATGAGCACTATCAAAAGTATGTTGACAGCAGTGGAAACAAGTTCACGAACATGGCAAGAAGCTTTAAAAGAAGTACAGTTAGCCATAAATTGCACGACCAATAGAGTAACTAACTTTAGTCCACTAGAGTTATTGATCGGTAGGGCAGCAAGGCCCTTGGGCATGCTACCTATCGGTGAAGAAACGAAAATTGATCGTAATGAAGCGAGAATTAAAGCTAAAGAGAATATGGTCAGGAATGCCGAGTATGACAAAAATAGAGTAGATAAAAACAAGGCAAAAATAAGGCAATACAAAGTTGGTGATTATGTTTTGTTAAAAAGTGAAGAGCGGCATCAGACAAAATTGGATCCAAAATTTAAGGGACCATTTGTAGTGACTGAATTGCTAGAAGGTTACCGTTACATTTTGAAATCATTAACAAATAAAAGAAAATATAAGTATTCGCATGAATTTTTACGAGCATTACCCGATAAGCAAGTCGAAAGAGAAATGTTTGACGACATTGACCACGGTGAAACAGACGCTGGTCAAAAGGTTACCTCTGCCACCTAGAAGGTGTGGAGGACATCATACACAGGGGCTAGGTTCAAGTGTCAATGTTCACGCTGGTGAAGGCTGAAATTGTTCATGGCGGACAGTTGATCTAGTGAGAGATCAAGGTACATGTGGTACATATCGTCGCAGAGTGGCGGCAAGAGCCTGTTTAACTGTGGTATGATAAAATGGAAAGCCAAATGGTCGGGTTTGCGCAGAAGAGTACAAGCTACTGAATTTGAGTGATATCCTGCCAAACTGTCATTTGATGGAAAGCCAAATGGTCGGGTTTGCGCAGAAGAGTACGAGCTACTAAATTTGAGTGATATCCTGCCAAACTGTCATTTGATGGAAAGCCAAATGGGCGAGTTGTTACGGAAGGGTACGATGTACTTTGAAAATGTAAATGAGATTTTCCGTAACGCTGACATTTGAAGATCTAAATATGTAGATGTGAGACAAACATGAAATCCAAATGGTTGAGTTTATTTGTATTAACTAACATTTGAAGACATTTGAAAAATGTGTAATAAGATTGAGTAATTATTATGCGGGTAATGAACAGAAAGATTTAATTGTAAATTAATGTAAATGTTTAAATGAAGCGAATATGTTGTGTTGAATGATGAAACCATGTAAAAGAATTGGCTTATTTTTATTAAAAAAAAAAAAAAGATATGATTCTAATCAGAGTGTTTAATTTCATACACGAGGACGTGTAATCGTCAGGAAGGCCGTGTCAGAGATTTATGTAATTAACATGAGAATTTGACATAACAGGAGCATGTTATGTTAATAACATGAATGTAAAATGTTGATGACGTAGCAATGTAATGCTGCGTTGCCACGTCAGTGAGTCTGACACGGTATTGCGATGTTGTAAAACTTCATAGCAACGAGCTGTGTTGCTACTATGTACAATGCAATAAGCAAAGTAAATGATGACTGAGGAATGTCGGTTAGCGGTAAATTCTATGCCGAGAACGAGGCCCGAGAGCGAGAGAGATGCCTCGGCCGAGTGTGGCGCGATTGTAGTTGTTATGTAAAGAGGAAGAGAAGCACGAGCGTTGAGGCTGTGCGTACGTGGCTTTTAGTCGGAGGACAGCAGAGGTAACAACGAGACAATTGCGACTCGCTGCGTTCAAAAAGCAAAAGAACAAATATCGCCTACTGAAATTAAGAAGTTATTATGGAGCACGAGAATTCAGAGCCATCTCCGACATATATATATATCAATTAGTGTATAAAAAGAGAGCAAGGAAGTGGAGCAAGAAAGTGGAGGTTTGTGTGTATGTGTGCATATAAGTGGATATGCGCATATATATATACGCGTAGGTGTATATATATACATGTACGCATATGCATATATATGTATATATGTATATACAGATATGACAATTAATGTAAAAGGGAAAAAAATTTACAAATGTTAATTAAGTGTGCGGCCTCGTGAGCGGATATACCCCACGGCTCAACACGACAGGATAGATTAGCGGTCACTGGGCCATAAAAACGGAGCGCACAGTGGGCCAAGGGCGAAATAAAATAGAATGAAATAAAATAAAAAAAAGGGAACAAAATAAATAAAATAAAATAAAAATAAAATAAATTAAAATACAATAAAATAAAATATAATAAAATAAAATAATAATTATAATAAAAAAAAATATATATATATATATATACATTGGGGGAATTTGGTTTATTTTATTCTTGGTGCGCGCGGACTCGTGAGCGGATATACCCCACGGTTCAACACGACGGAATAGATTAGCGGTCACTAGGTCATAAAAACGGAGCGCACAGTGGGCCAAAGGCGAAATAAAATAGAATGAAATAAAATAAAAAAAAAAAGGAAAAAAAAAAAAAATAAAATAAAAATAAAATAAATTAAAATACAATAAAATAAAATATAATAATAATTATAATGAAAAAACAAAAAAACAAAAAAAAAAAGGAAGGAAAGAATAAGAGAAAGAAATAGAAAAGTAAAGAGAACAAAACTAGAACAAAACTAGAATAATATAGAATAAGAAAGAACGAAATAAAATAAGACGCGTTAATGTATACGAAATGGAATATAATAAGGTGAACAAAGAACAGTAAAATAAAGCGGAATAGATTAAGATGAAATAAAGAAAAATAAAACAAAGCGAAATAGAAAAGGATGAAGTTCGGAAAGAGGAGACGAAAAAGAAAGAAAAGAAAAGAAAAAAGATCTAAAGATGTAAAGATGTAAAAGATGTAAGGGATAAAAGAGAATAAAGAAAAGAAAGAAAATAGAGAATGTTAAGGGACAAGGTCGAAAGGAAAATATAAGAGAATAAAAGATCAAGGGAATGAAAGGGTGGGATAATCCAGAGTAATAGAGTAAGACTAATGTAAGCGGAGCGGAGAAGCAGACTATCGAGACATCGAGGTGCGAAGAAGACGGCGGCACGACTGGCGCAGAGGCAGCATTGGCCGGGCATGTTCGGAGATGCCACCAAGTACGCGACGCGCCGCGAGACGTGCTAGAAGTTCAACAGCGCGCAACAAAAGCCGGCCGGGCAGATGGGTGGAATCAATGAGCGGCCACCGCAGATCAAAGTACGCATCTGATGGGTGGACTCAAGGAGCGGCCACCGCAGATCAAAGTAAGGATCTGATGGGTGGACTCAAGGAGCGGCCACCGCAGATCAAAGTACGGATCCGATGGGTGGACTCAGGGAGCGGCCACCAAAGATCAAGGCAATCAAGTTGGAGAAGGACGGCGAGAAGGCGAATTGGACGAGTTTCTGGAAGTACGGAAGGTGATCGATGAGCAGGTGGATGAGTCGCTTCGAGCTGGAGCCATTGAGTCGTCGACGAGCCCACAACTGGGCTCCATCCCGTTCAAGCCAACACCGACCATTCCAGACGGCTGGCGGATCCGTCCAGCAGGCGCGACGCTAGACGAAAACACAATCCAGGCGGTGCAACGGGAGTTGCAGAGGCGAAGGCTACCGCGTAGGAGGACACGTTTCCGCATCTGGATCGAAGGGAGCGCAATAAACGTGACGGTCGCACCTTCGGGAAGCGTGACCATCGCTCTACAAAGTAAGGGGGGGGTGTAAGGCGGCTCGATGAGCCACCTCACATAAGTCATTTTTTCAAATGCCCGCGCAAGTCGCAGCGATCGGCAATGCAACCATGGTTTCGACTTTCGCGGCGAAAAGTTCAAAGGGCCCGAAGCTGTGGTGAGTTGCATTGCCGACGCCGAAGCGGAGCGCGCGGCCGAGGTGTGGAGGCGGCTGGAGAGCGATAGAGGAGTTAGTTAGTGACAGCGAGACTGAAGGCTAGTGGGTGAGCGCGACCATAGTTAATAGCGAGATTAAGAAATTAAGAGAGTTGTGAAATAAAGAGATTGTGAAGAAGTGAATCTGTGTGTGTTTTATTTCTATCAGGCAACTAATAACTAACTAATGGTGCTAGTAGATCCCATTTTTCCCCCTTCCCTCCTCGTTGCATATTTCGTCATTTGGCCGAGGCGCATCCCGGCATTAAGTAGTTAAAGTAGAGAACGCGGCTATGCCCGTTCGCTGAGAGGTCAAACCCTCAGCATTGCCCCCCGTTGTTCCCTATGCCTCCCCCTCTCCGAATTCCGGTCACAGCGAATCACAAATTTTCTTGTGGTATCCACCCTGGGTAAACTGACGCTGCCCCAGCTGGAAAATTGGATCCTTACAAGAAATAAATCCTTTGGATTTAGTATCTTTCTACTTATTCCTTGTATGTTAATTATATTGTTTGTTTGGATGTTTTGATAAACATCCGAATTTTCTTTTAATATTGAGATGTCTGCGCCGGTGTCGACTAAAAAGACTCATTCATTTCATTTTACTAGCGTTTTTGAATTTTACATATATATTTACTGCTGATTTTCTAAAGGGTGTTGGGAGTTTCCCGAAGTATTTTGCGCCACCCTAACATTGCTATTATTATTGTTGTTATTGTATCGGTTATAACCGCTGTTCTGCTGGTTATTTCCTCTATTGTTTCCTCTATTACTTCTATTATTGTAATTCCTTCTATTGTTTCCTCTATAGTTGTTATTTTGATTGGTATTTTGGTTGTTGTAGCGATCATTATTATTATTATAATAACCGCGGCCATTGCCTCTACCACGACCTCTGTTATTGAAATTACCTCGACCCCTTTGGGTGTAGAACACCGTGTTGGGATTTCCGGTCATTTCTGTACTACATTGTACATATTTGGCTATGGCCTCGTTCATTGTTTTGAAGTTTCCAGCCTCAAGGATTGTTTTAAGTTTACCTTGTTCGCAATTTTTAATCATTGCGTCAATGGCTTCCTTGGTACTGAATTTATCAGCATGTTCTGCTGGTAAACCTTCATCAATATACGAAGCCTCAAGAAGCCGTTTTTCCTTTTTGCATAGTTTTAGATAGTTTGGCCTTTACTACGTCGGATGTTTCACCAACTATAGTATCTTGAAGTTTTTTATTATCGCCTTTATAGATGTTTCATCTTGGACTTTATATAGTGTTGAGCCAATAATTTTTGATTTTATTACTTCAACAGCTATATCTTCAAATGTCCCTTTTGTAAGATCTACTAACTTCAAAGCTCTTATGAATCTTTGAAGATGTATTCTTTGTCCGTTGAATTCCGGAATGGCATTTGAAATGTCATGATGTTTATTTTTGTATCTACTATACTCGTATTAGAATCTATGTCTGAATATTCTTCTAGTTCATTATCGGGTTCCGATGATGTAAATAGGGCTGGTATTGTTAGATCGTTTAGATCTTTTTCTTTTATCTGAGTTTCGGATTCAGAATCGGAATTTTCGTCAACTGATTCTATGTCTGTCGACTGTTCTTTGCCAGTGAATATAGCTAGAGATGTGTTCAAAACGGTTGGTATGAATATGTCTAGCTTATATTTTCCTTTTACGGTTATAAGGTTTGAACGTAGTTTGATCAATAGTTTTGAAATCTTTGTCCAATTTGATTTGCCAATTATTTCTCTATTGTCATTTACTAACGTTCGTGCGTCGTTGAATGAATCAACGAGAATTTTCGCATGCTTATTTAACGTTTCTTTTTGTATTGTCCTATTCTGTGTTACACATTTATAAGACTTGCTACATTTTTCTTTTATTTCACGTATATGAAGGCTGAGTTGTTCCCAATTCATTCTTAGGATTGAATAGCTTATTAGCGATGCAATCGCACCATAACTTTTTTGGATTGTCCTAGAATGGGGTTATATTCAGTTACTATTTTCGCCTGTAAATAAGGAACGGTTGTCGCTAAGACAAGACCTTGCTAGATTTGGGTCAGATTATATAATGGACATGTAACACCACCGAATGTTTCCATATATTCTCCTTAGAATTCATATACGCTTATAAATTCTTTGTGCTGTTGAAGCACATTTAGTGATCTCACTAGGAATTCTGGCTCTCTGTTGAGGACTTGCTGCGTTTGTCATTTTAGTTATTTCTTATATGTTAGAAAAATATTTGTGTTTTTAGTTTGAGCTTTTATTACTAGAACCGATTTGAAGACATATATAAAAGTTTTCTTCTCTTTTTTTTTTTTATTTAGATCTTGTCTAGATCATTAGCTTGGCTTAAGGCCCTCTTTGTAATACATTTTTTGTGTAGCAAGTATGCTTTATAAATTACATATGCACTCATAATTATGACGATTATAAACAGCAATATATTTGTTATTTTAGAATACATATTATTTGGCTCAACTCTGTTGATTACGTTTGCAGTGGAATCCACTGTCTTTGGGTGCTATTCTAAATTCGACAAATTCCTCAGATTCTATTTCTTCGAATTTACTGATACTGTTACTTCGCATAGATATATGAAACGATAATATAATAATTCTTGTTAAAATGTATTTCTTATATATTTATTATTCTTTTTCTTTTTTTTTCAATTCATAATCAATTTTTTTTTTTTTTTTTCAATCTGGTTATTCTTAATTTTTTCATTTATTTCATTTATATTCTTTGTATTATAATTTTCCTATGCGATCAACGCAGTGATCTCCTGGCTAATGGCACGAGCAACGCAATTATCGCTCAGTATTACAAACATATCTTGACATTTCATGACTTAATGTAATTCTTAGTTTAACAAATTTTTAAATTTAGAATTATTTTTATATTTAGAAATATGTTGCGCGCTCTATGTAGTGCTGCCGGCCCTATAGTCCTTGGTCAGGCTGTCGGGGCGCCGGTGCTGGTCCTCGCACAAGCTGTTGGGGCGCCGGTGCTGGTCCTCGCACAGACTGTTGGGGCGCCGGTGCTGGTCCTTTTCATACACGTATAATCGCAGTGAGGCGTCTCGTCATTTATCGTCAGGTTTTGTTTTAATATCCTTCTTTAGTGGCACTGCTTGGAATTTTATTTCATTAATAGTTTTTATTTTCTTAATGTTTTTTTCATTTGTAGAGGATGAGCTTTTATATTGTTGCTGAATCGACTCGATATTGTCGATTTCAGCTTGTATTTTATTGCCTGTTTTCCAACTTATTTTTGTGTTGGTGGCAAATAGCAGTTTGAGGAGCTCGGCTTTTTTATTTTTAAGCCTTCTTTCAACTCCACTGCGCCTTGTTTTAGGCATTGCTCAGAGCCTCTACTCACTCAGTCTTTAGCCACAGTTTTTCCTGATATTGCCTGCTGTTGCTGTTGTTGTTGCTGTTGTTGTTGTTGTTGCTGTTGTTGTTGTTGTTGCTGCTGCTGCTATTGCTTGTGCTGACAATGTTGCGGTTGATGATCATATTGTTGTTCTTGTTGTTTTTGTTGATCCGGTTAGTCCTTAAAAGGACTGGTCACGGTCGCCATGTTGAGGATAATTTGTCGAATGTTTTAATAAAGAAAGCATTTATTTACGATGGCACGTCAGTGCCTTCTTAGACTTCTTTTGCGAATGTTCTTTATTGAATATATTCTTATGGTTAGAGCCGCATAGCTGCGCTGCGGGTTACGCCAGCAGCGGAGCGGCTTCGTACATATACATATATGCTTAGGTATAAGTGTTTATGTATTAGCTTAAGGGTCTGGCGAGAGTCGCAGACGGAGAGGGGGTAATGTGTCCACTTGTTTACGAAACAGTCGCGCATGTAAAATATGCCGACTCAGCGGAGTTAGTACTCTGTTAAGGCACATGCACTTGAGAGTGATCATATTACCTCTTATGTTGTGACTGCGAGTTATGTATGAATATTGCAGTTTAATTGTAACAATGTATTTGTGACATTCTTTGTATATGTAAATATGTATGTTACTGAGTGAAATGTTCATGATAAAGTGGACATACTACATAACAACAACAACATTGAGCCGCAGCAACAGCGGACATATCATCAGCGGACATAATCATCTATAAATATGAAAAAGCCAGTGCAAAGACCCGCACCGGCCCCGCCCAGCGCGCCAAGCTGGGCCAACCCAAACAACAGGAGGTGTGAACCGGCAGCGCTACCTTAGAGCGCGAGTTACCCGCCAGTCACTATACACACACACATACGTACATGAGTGACTCGCCGGTCACAGCGACACACATACATGTGCACACTTACTTGGCCCAATAGAAGTGCAGCGCACCCAAAAGAACCAATGGCTCTACGGGCTACAGCTGAAACTTCAAACCAGGCCGCTCGACAGACAAACCAGAGCAGCTGGACAGTCGTTAAAGGGCGAAAGCCTATGCAAAAACGTCCCAGGACTGACGCGATTGCGATTTCAGGCGTAGGGGGCTGCAGCTATGCGGACATGCTTCGTTTAGTTAAAAGCGACCCAAATTTGAAGCATCTGAGCAGCGACGTTCAAGGCATTAGGAAGACAGCTAAGGGGGACCTTTTATTGCAACTGAGTAGGAAGCCGGAGCATAGCGCTGAGGCTCTGCATGAAGCTGTAGGCAAGGCCTTGGGAGACCGAGCGGTAGTTAAAACACTTACCGAATCGGCTCAAGTTGAGATTCGCGATCTAGATGAGTTAGCGACCAAAGAGGAGATCTTGGAGGCAATTAGGGTGGAGTTGAAGGAAAGCTCACTCCCCATTGAGGCTATCAAATCGCTTCAGCCAGCTTTTGGTGGACAGCAAAGAGCTACGGTTGCTCTTCCAATTGGGAAAGCCAAAACTCTGCTCGAGCTGTCCAAAATTAGAATAGGATGGGTAGTTTGCCGTATCCGAGCCGTGGAGCAGCCTAAACGCTGTTTCAAGTGCCTCGATTACGGTCATATGGCAGCAAACTGCGGCAGCGACTGTGACTTAAAGGGCGCCTGTTTCAGGTGTGGAGAGATGGGTCACAGTGCCAAAGCATGCACCAAGCCACCAAAATGTAGTCTCTGCATCCGGAAAGGTGAAAAGCAGACGGACCATTCAGCAGGCAGCTTCAAGTGCCCATCTTACCGTGAAGCTGCTCGTAAAATGAAATGTTAAGGTTTTTGCAGCTTAACTTAAATCATTGTGTTGCTGCCCAAGATCTTCTAGAGCAGACCATTAGGGAAAAATGTATAGATGTAGCTTTTCTCAGTGAGCCTCACCACTGTAGAACCAGCTGCCCTAGGACATGGTCAACAGACGTTAATGGCAAAGCTGCGTTGTGGGTATGCGGCAACTCAACGAACGTACTTTCGAATGTTAAGTCATTCAATGGGTTCGTACGTGGCCGATATGGTAGCTTATGGCTTTACAGTTGCTATCTGGCCCCCAGCATGCAGCTCAGTGAATTCACGACGGTGCTCGACGAGCTTGCCGAGGATGCTAGGGGTCGGAAGGCCCTTAAAGCTGGAGATTTTAACTCCTGGGCGCTAGAATGGGGTAGCCCCACAACAAATGCCAGAGGTCGTATCCTACTGGAGATCTTCGCGACACTAGATGTTGCACTGCTCAACACTGGCCATAAGTACACCTTTAGTCGGGCGGGATACGGGTCTGTTATGGACATTACTTTTGTCACTTCATCCCTCTTTCGGGGAGCAACATGGAGCCATTGCGATAGCTATACAGGCAGCGATCATACGGCACTTCTCTTCACAATAGGTGAGCCACCTGCCAGGGCGTCAACATTGTGGAGGGAGTCGTATCGGCTAGATACTTTTGATCCCGCGGTCTTTTCAGAGGCCATTCAGTCTCTGGGTACAATTGGTAATGCTGAGGCCAGAGTATGCCAAATGGTAGCCCAAATACAGAGTGCCTGCAATAGCAGCATGTTACGCCGCAAGCAGTTCACGCGACAACATGAGCCTACGTATTGGTGGAATACGCAAATAGGTGACATTCGTCGCAAATGCATCCAGGCGAGAAGAAGCTACCAACGGGCTCGCGGTAGGTCAACGTTTTTTGAGAAACAGTTAGCTTACCAGGCAGCTAGAAGACAGCGGAAGAAGGCCATTCGGGCAAGCAAAAGAGAATGCTTTTTACAGTTGTGCGACTCAGCCGAATATGACCCTTGGGGCAGGGCATATAAGATAGTAGTTAAAAGACTATACGCAGGTAGACAGGTGCAGCCTACGGATCGTCTGGAGCTTAAATCGATTGTGGAAACACTCTTTCCAGAAAGTTTAAGCTCCATTCACGCCCCTGAGTCCGAGTCTGCTGATCAGGGCTCAACGAGCACTGAAATTGTTTTAGTTACAGAGGAAGAAATATCAGTAGTTCTCCGAGGTCTTAGAACCAACACAGCTCCAGGGCCGGACAGGATCCCAAATCGTGCGCTAAAGCTAGCCCTCGCCTTGCACCCTAGTACGTTCGCCGAATTATTTAACGAATGCCTGATCCAAGAGACGTTCCCGGCAAAATGGAAAGCCCAGAATCTGGTATTGCTACCCAAGGCTGGCAAACCACCAGATGAGCCATATTTGTACAAACCGATCTGTCTCTTAGACACCATGGGAAAGGTGTTTGAGAAACTGATCTGGTCTAGGCTGGAGACTGCGATTGCAAGCGCCGGAGGCCTGTCACCAAATCAATTTGGATTCCGGAAGGCCCGGTCAACAACGGACGCACTTAACAAAGTTGTCGGTCTGGCCACTTCCGCTATTCAAGGCACCAGATGGAGGCACGGGACGAAGGAATATTGCATCATCGCGACCCTGGATGTAAGGAATGCCTTCAATACAGCTAGTTGGGATATGATACTGAATGCGCTGTCACAATATAATATCCCTAAATATCTAAGAGAGATAATAAAGAGCTACTTCAGAGGAAGAACACTGGTATACAACACGAGTGAGGGTCCCCAAACTCATACAGTGTCAGCTGGAGTACCCCAAGGCTCAGTGCTGGGGCCTCTCCTATGGAACATCATGTACGACGGCGTACTGCGCTTGGAACTACCACCATTGGCTTTGCTGATGATGTAGCTGTCGTAGCCATAGGAAAGGAGCTCAAAGATACAGAGGATATGTGCAGCGAAAGTATCAATCGCATACGAATCTGGTTGACAGGAGCTGGGCTCGAACTAGCGGCACACAAGACCGAAGTTGTACTAGTCAGCAGTCGCAAAAGAGTGGAAACTGCCAATATAAAGATCGGCAGCGTCACCATTGCGTCAAAGAGGGCGATAAGATATCTTGGTGTCATGATAGACACAAGATTAACTTTCCGCGAGCACTTAGAATATGTCCATAAAAAGGCAGCTGATTCTTGTAGAGCTCTCTCGAGAATCATGCTTAACACGCGGGGACCTAAACAGCAACGACGTCTCCTCCTAATGAGCGTCATTAGGTCTGTCATCCTCTATGCTGCGCCAATATGGGCAAGAGCGATGGCAACGCCGAGCTACAGCCGAGGCATTTGCGCGATCTACAGGCTGAGCGCAATCAGAGTCAGCTGCGCTTTCAGGACTATCTCCGATGACGCGGCGCTCGTCATAGCCGGTATGGTGCCACTGGAGTATTTGGTCGCCGAAGCCGTGGAGCGGAATTCGCACGGGCCTACGCGACTCAACGCTGTCAGGGCGAACAGCATCGCACGATGGCAAAGAAGGTGGAATAGCTCAGCTAAAGGGCGGTGGACGCACAAGCTCATCCCGGAGCTTGAACCATGGGTTAACCGCAAACATGGCGAGGTTAACTTCTACCTTACGCAGATCCTCTCGGGTCATGGATGCTTTCGGAGCTATTTGAAGCGCTTTGGCCACGAGGAATCTGACGAGTGCCCCTGGTGCGAGCGAGGGCATGTGGAAGACGCCAACCACATTCTTTTCGAATGTGGACGGTTCCTGGAGGAGAGGCGTCGTCTGGAAGAGGCAGTGGGCCGCTCCATCAGAGCGGACAACTTAGTCAACGCCATGCTGGAATCGGAGGAAGCTTGGGAACTAACAAGCACCTTCGCGGCCACGGTGATGATGGAGCTCCGCAGAGTCGAGCGACTGAGAAGACGAGCTGTCCCAGGCTAAGGTAGCGCATAGTGCTTGCGAAGCAATGCTTTACGGCCGTCCCGCAAGCACCGCGCGCTATATACATACATACTCGCTGCTGCTTGTCGTCAGCATGAAAACGGAATGAAGTTTAGTGTATTGTTCATTTGACTCGAAACAAGACGTCTTTTATTTCACACATAATATTTGTAAAATCAATCTCATATTGATAACTGGCGCAGCCTAAAGACTTCAGGGACAAGAAGAAGAGCCCCGAAGGAACCTACTTTATAAAATATTACAAAGCATAAGTATATTTATTATTAATAAATAGATTACAATTACATATACTTATATATATATAAAAAAATATATATAATAATAATAATAAATATAAATAGAAATATGTGCATGTGCATATTTATGTACGTACATGTATGCAGGTAACATTTGTTAGCAATTATATGTAACTGCATACATATACATGTATGTATGTAGGTACATACATACATGTATATATTGCATAAATTGCTGTCTGATCGTGCTAGAGATCATTAATGTATATACAGTGACGAGCAAAACTGTAACACGAATTCAATGTTGCAACTTCAAGAGTCTATATTTTTGCTTCAACTCTATGGATGTTTAAGATCTTAATTTTATTTTGTTAGTATGATATTTAGCTGTCTTACCTGAAAATTTGAAATCATTCGGTTGGCTAGAATAATTATAAGAAATAAAAATGTAAAGAAAGTCAAATGTTACAGTTTTGCACCCGGGTCATTTTTCAACAAATGTATTTATTGATAATTTTTTAATAATTAATGCATAGCTCTTTTGACTTTTTTTGGTCATTAATGTCATTTGGCATTATTTTTGTGTACCGTCGCACCATTTAGCAAGAATCGCGCACCAAATGTCACTGTTCCTCTCCATAGCTCTATCATTCCACTTGGAGCCACCTATAATTCGCAGGCTGCAATTTCAAATGACTCCATAAATTTTCAATGATATTCATGTCTGAAGAATATTCAGGACACTCAAAGGACTTGATTCCTTGCCATATTGTCCACTTTTTGACCAAATTAGACGTGTTCTTTGATTCATTGCTCTGCATTTTTCAGTAGTAAAACCCATATGTTCACTTAATTCTCCCAAATTCTTTGGTAAAGTGATCAGGTACTATCCCGAAACATTATTCCATCGATTAAAACCAAGAGTTCCAGCACAATCTTGGTTTTATTCTCCCTAAACCAAAAGAGAACAGCCACTGCGCTTGACAGTTTGCCTTACTCTACTGTTACAGTAAACAGACTGGACTGTGGAATATCTATGCTAATGTCAAGATTATCCATATGACTCAAAATGGTTGTTTATTGTTTTATCTGACCATATTAACAGTTTCAAGTCATATGGACAATTCTGGCATTAGCTGAAAGCTCCCACAGTCCAGTCTGTTGACTGTAACAGTAGAGTAAGGCAAACTGTCAAGCGCAGTGGCTGTTCTCTTTTGGTTTAGGGGAGAATAAACCAAGATTGTGCTGGAACTCTTGGTTTTAATCGATGGAATAATGTTTCGGGATAGTACCTGATCACTTTACCAAAGAATTTGTGAGAATTAAGTGAACATATGGGTTTTACTACTGAAAAATGCAGAGCAATGAATCAAAGAACACGTCTAATTTGGTCAAAAAGTGGACAATATGGCAAGGAATCAAGTCCTTTGAGTGTCCTGAATATTCTTCAGACATGAATATCATTGAAAATTTATGGAGTCATTTGAAATTGCAGCCTGCGAATTATAGGTGGCTCCAAGTGGAATGATAGAGCTATGGGAGAGGAACAGTGACATTTGGTGCGCGATTCTTGCTAAATGGTGCGACGGTACACAAAAATAATGCCAAATGACATTAATGACCAAAAAAAGTCAAAAGAGCTATGCATTAATTATTAAAAAATTATTAATAAATACATTTGTTGAAAAATGACCCGGGTGCAAAACTGTAACATTTGACTTTCTTTACATTTTTATTTCTTATAATTATTCTAGCCAACCGAATGATTTCAAATTTTCAGGTAAGACAGCTAAATATCATACTAACAAAATAAAATTAAGATCTTAAACATCCATCGAGTAGAAGCGAAAAAACAGACCGTTGAAGTTGCTACACTGAATTCGTGTTACAGTTTTGCTCGTCACTGTAGTGATCGAACCTACTGTATCGGACAGAGCGAACGAGACAAACAAACAAAGTAACATTGTACATTTATGTATGTATACATACATATGTATGTATATTAAATATATTTACGATCTGAGCATTATATTATGATTACCATTATTTTGATTGACAATTAAACATGTATATACATGTACATATACCAAAGTTTTCAGCAGAATTACATACATATCTACATATTTCATCATCTTAGTAAATTTTACTTGAACTATGTACATATTTGTGTACATATGTATAATTCTATTCCTCGAATTCAGAAATTCTTGTTAAATACATACATACATATACACCCATGTCGCAACGCGTCGATGCGCAAGTACTGCGTATTTTCATAGAATTGTATTATTTCATCATCTTTTGCCGCCACTGCGTTACTTTGACGACAGCGACGAAATCATTTCAATTTTGAATCTCGTTGCGTGTGGACCTCGCTGCTCATTAAAGACAAAAAAAAAAAGTTTACGAAAACAGTGCATTAGAAGGATTTTGAACAAACTAAATATTAATAAACAAGAGAGAAACATCAAAACGAACAATATCGAAGCATCTTCATTAGCAAAGCATGTAAGGTTACATTACTTTCCAGCCGGGGTCAGAGTCTCAGTCTGCCCAGGGCCATAACTCACAAGAAATTTGTAAGTAGTTACGGGACTCTACGTGGTTAGAGAAACAGGAGAGGGTGGGGGAGTTATCATGTATTAGATGGCCACGCAGCCTGAACTCGCCGACCACGCCCACACGTTTGCACGTGGGAAGGCTGCAGCGATCGAGTGGCGCGATCAAGCGCACTCTAGATTGCTGGGGTCGGGGTTGCAAAGGCGTATTGCGGGTTATTAGTGGGGCTACTACGATTGGTAGACCGCAGATCGAGGAACGGCCAGCATTGCCGTCAACGTTCGCTCAAGACCACGCGGTTTTTGCATGCCAGAGTTTTGACCGTCTGGCGAACGGGATTTACCCTCGTTCTAACTACCTGTTAGTATGGTTATAATTGTTAGTGAATTACTGTTAGCAGACTAACTACAAATAAACACGCAACTGTTTCTATATACTTTTCTTATTTTATTTCTATATATTACCTTACACCTTCTACCCTTTGCCTATCGGTCCTCTATTTCCCTTTTATATTTTCTCCGTCTGCTCAAATCGAGAGCTACAACCAACCGCTCAGACCGAGAGCTAAAAACTGACTGCTCAAACCGAGAGCTGAAAACTAACTGCCCAAACCGAGAGCTAAAAACCGACTGCTCAAACCGAGAGCTGAAAACTGACTAAAATCTGCGTGCAGCTTTCAAGCTTCTCCTCCCGCTCTGCAGATTTCACCACGCGACCAGCAATGCAATCCACCACCGCGAGCTTTCAAACTGCACGGCTGCATTGCTGATCGCGTGCCCGCCCACTAATTTGAATTTTGCTTACTGTCTAGAGTTAATAGCTATGGCACCTATATCCACTTAACTATCTTACGAACTAACGCTTAGTCTACTTACTATCTAACTTACCATCTACCGAAATGTACAAGGTGTAAACTTAATGGCTACAAAAAATCAATCTAATCCAACTTAATCGCTACGAGTATAATGCAAATTCAACAACCATAAGGATCAATCAAAACAATTCAATTCAATTCACTAACTTAGTCGCTACAAATATAATATAAACTTAACGACTATAATTCACATCAATTCAACTCATTAACTTACTTGCTACAAATATCATATAAACTTAACGACTATAATTCTCTCCAATTCAATTCATTAACTTACTTGCTACCAATATCATATAACTTAACAACTATGATTCAACATGTAAGGTGGGCAAAAAGGCCACCTTACACCCCCCCCTTACTTCGACAAAGCAACCGTCACGCCCCCCGACGAGTTGACGGTCACCGTGAAGGAACGTCCCCCCGCCGCGACCCGGAAGCGGGTTCTCCTGTGCCGCCGTCCACGCGTCTCCACCTCCCGCCTCAGGAGCTGGATCATCTCCGCACTCAGCTCGGTGCCAGCAGGGCGTACCCTCCAGTTGGCGGGGATCAGCGGTAACATCCTTGTCGCCTCCACGTCCTCCGCGCCCAGCGCGTCCTCGAGGCTCACCTCCCATCCGTCCAACAGCTCGGCCATGTCTGCCAGTAGGCGCCTCTCCTCGCTCGAGCGAGTCTCCGTCGACTCATCTCTACGCCCGTCACGTTCTTGGCCGCTCTCAGACCGGCTCCACTTCCTGCTATGCCGATGCGCGGACGGAACCTCGGCGCCATCCGTTGGTTTCCCTTGACCGGCGGGGGTACAGGGGTCCGGTTTGCGCGCGGACACTGGTCGCCCCTTTTGTCGTCGCCGACGACGCTTACGCCTGGGCGCCTGGTAGTGACCTGTCGGGCGTTCTGCGCTGGATTGCGACGAGCGCGATAGGCGTCGGTTTTCAACCGTGCCCGGCGTATATCGCAACGAGATCCTGACGGATTCCGGCTGCTGGTCCCTCTCAACGTCGGCGCCAGTTCGGCGTTGGGGAATAGGGTCTGCGGTAGCATCCTCCTCGGGGTTCGCGTCCTCCACTTGGAATTCCTCATCGGAACTCCTCGACATGCTCCACGGCTCCACTTCTGCTCCGTCCCGCGCCGCGGTCTTCGGGGCGGGGTCGTCGACAGAGGGGTAACATTCCCTGCCGCCGTCCCGTCCCCGTGACGGGGATCCATCGTCTAGTCCTCGGGGAATGGGGCTTGCAATGCCGCCTTCCTCGGGGCTCGCATCCTCGGCCTGGAACTCTTCGCCGGAACTTCTCGACACATCACTGCGCCTTTCCTCCACTCCATCCCGCGCCGCGGTCTCCGGGGCGGGGTCATCGACGGAGGGACAATGCTCCCTGCCGCCTTCCCACCCCCGTGACGGGGATCTGTCGTCCATTTCTACCGCCGGAGCTTCTTCGTCCTCGCTTGCCGTCCATGGTGTCGGAGTCGCCCACCTCGACGGGGCTCCGTCTTCCGCAAATCTCCGCGCGTCCGACTTCGGGCTGCCCGGTGGGCGGGGCGGAGATGGCGGCTCCTCCACGAGTGGTGGCGTGGTGCCCCCCCTAGGCACCTGGATGTACACCGTTGTGTACCTAGCCTGTACCAGTTGTATGAGGCCGTCCATACGAGTCGCTACGTTCACCGTCGAGCGGAGGACCGTGTGTACACGCCGGGGTGGCGCCCGCTCCTCTCGGCGATGGTAGTACTCCCTACCGAGCCTCGGGTCCCTCTGCCGACTCCTCGCCTCTTCTCTGGAGAACGGCTCCGTGCTGTCGCTGCTCGCGTCCTCGACTCGGACTGCGCCTTCGTCGTCACTGCTAATTTCGATGACGTCTTCCGCTACTTCCCTGCAAGTTCAGAGTCTTTAGTCTTCTGTTTATTCCTTTTGTTAATGACCGAAATGGCCCTCTAACTACTGCGTTAGTGTGAGCATTAATAGGGGCTCTACGGGGAAGTTAGTGGTTGATGAGACGTGTAGATCTGTCAAGGCCTTTGGTTGTCTTCGCCGGGGACAGCGGGGTTTGCTCCTCGTTCCCCGTTTCCTCGGTCTCGGTTTCCGGGATCGTGTCGCTTTCTTCATCCTCTTGATGGAATGGCTTCAACTGCGCAATGTTGGCCACCCTCCTCTTGCGTTCGCCCTCCTTCGTCAGGCGCACCACGTTGGGGGACAGGAACTTAACGACCTTGTAGGGGCCGTCGAATTTGGGCGCCAGTTTCGCCGCGAATCCTTCCACCGCGTTCGTCAGTTGATGTTGTCGTAACAAAACCGCCGAACCCAACGCTGGTCTCCAGTCACGCCGTCTCAAGTTGTAGTGCCTGCCTTGATCCTTTGATGCTCGCTGCAAGTTACTACGCACTATGTCAAATATTTCCTTCATTTTGACTCCTTTGGCCTCGGGCCCACGAGCTCTGGTGGCCTTCGATGTATTGGGCGATCATAGTCTTCACCGTGCGATTCGTTCTCTCCGTCGGGTTCTCCTGTGGTGAGTAAGGCGCTGTGTACTGGAGTGTCACCCCCAGGGATTCCATGAACGCCTTGAAACTTCTGCTCGCAAATTGTACACCGTTGTCGCAAACGAATGTCCTGGGTATTCCAAATCTGCTGAGTATACGTTCCCGGAACGCCAGTTGCAACAGAGCGGTAGTAGCTCTCCTCAATGGCACCAGCTCCACCCATTTAGCGAAAGCGTCGTGGAACACCAACAACATCGTATTCCCACGCTTGGAACGAGGCAACGGTCCCACGAAGTCTGCGCACAAGACCGCCATTGGCTCCGCCACCTGCCTGGTGAGCATATGCCCGGCCGGCTTTTGTTGCTCGCATTTGAATTTTTGGCACGTTTCGCAACACCTCACGTACTTGGCGGCATCTCGGAACATGCCCGGCCAATAGTACCTTTGCGCAAGTCGTGCTGCCGTCTTCCTCACTCCTTGATGTCCGGCCGTGGGAGTGTCGTGACATTCCCTCATCACTCTGCCCCTCAAACTGCTTGGGACGCAGAGCTTCCATGGAATAAAGTCCTCCTCGTCTATCCTATGGCCTAAATTTCGGTATAACTGCCCGTTCTCCTCCACGTAATCCTGGAACTTCTCGGGCTCCTTCACGATCCTCTCACGCATCCTTTTTATCCACCCGCAAGAGAGATTTTCTTCCACGGCCTGCTCGCAACTGTCTATGGGCTGCCGGGACAATGCGTCTGCCACTACGTTTAAGCTTCCTCGACGATAACGTATGTCGAACTGGTATTGCTGCAACTCTAGCGCCCACCGAGCGATCCTGCCCGTGGGACTCTCTATGGAGTTGAGCCACTTCAGCGCTAGATGATCCGTAATCACGTCGAATCTGTAGTCTTCCAGGTAGCATCGCATCTTTCGGATCGCCCAGACGATCGCGAGGCACTCCTTCTCCGTGGCCGAGTAGTTTAGCTCTGCCTTCAGTAACTTCCGGCTGGCGTACGCTATCACTCGCTCGACTTCTTGCGTCAGCACTGCGCCGAGGCCGTAGTCGCTGGCGTCGGTTTGCAGCACGAACTTGGCCGAGAAGTCGGGACAGGCCAGAATAGGTGCGGTTGTCAAACTCTCCTTGAGCTTCTGCAACGCCTCCTCCTGCTCCTCGCTCCAGATCCACTTCTGGCCCTTCTTTAGCAGCTTCGTCATCGGTTGTACCAGTGACGCGAAGTTTGGTACAAAGCGTCGATACCACGATGCCATTCCTAGGCACTGCCGCAGCTCCTTGAGATTCGAAGGTGATGGGAGGCTCTGGATCGCCTCGACCTTCGCGGGATCAGTGCAAATCCCCTCTCCGCTTATCACGTGGCCAAGGTACGCCAACTTCTCCCGAAAGAAGCTACATTTCTTTCTGTTGAGTCTGAGATTGGCCTTTCGCAACCGCCGGAAAACTTCCTTCAGGTTGGCCACGTGTTGCTCCTTCGTCTCTCCGATGACCACTATGTCGTCTAGATACGCAAACGCGTGAGGCTCCATGTCGGGCCCGATGACCGTATCCAATGCCCTCTGGAATGTCGCCCCCGCCGAATGCAAACCGAATGGCATCACTCGCCATTGGAACAATCCTCTGCCTGGCACGGTGAACGCCGTGTATTCTCTGCTATCCGCCGCCATTGGGATCTGCCAGTAACCGCTCTTTAGATCCAGCGTGGATATGAATCGTGCGTGTCTTAACTTCTCCAAAATGTGAAGAATCCGCGGAACAGGGTACGCATCCGGGACTGAGTGAGCGTTGAGCTGTCGATAATCTACGCACATGCGCCAATCCCCAGTCTTTTTCTTGACCAAGACTATGGGTGCGCTGTGTGGGCTCTTCGACGGTTCAATCGCTCCAGCTTGAAGCAGCTCGTCCACCTGTTCGTCGATCACCTTTTGCATAGCCGGATTTTTAGGGTAGTACCTTTGCTTCAAAGGCTTGTCGTCCTTCATCCGGATGCTATGCTCAGCGATGTGCGTCACGCCTCTGAGGTCCTCGAACAATGCCAACTCTGCCTCAAGGAATTCTTGCAACTCTTTCTCTAACTCGTCCGGCCACTCCTTGCTATTGGGCGCGGATCGTTCATGTCCTCCGTATCCGCTCTCTGCTGCCTCTCCTGTCAGTGGGCCGCCCTCGGGCTCACCTTCCCTCTCCAACTCGACTGATTTAAACTCCGGCGACCGCTCCTCGGGTCCGCTCCTCAAGTCCTCGCTCTGCTTTACAGCTCTCGCGGGAGGCCCAGCTCCCCTTTTGTCCTCCATTATCTTGCTTCTGTCCTTTTTATCTCTCCTTGTCGCTGGGAGACTCCCTCTAAGTCTCTCCTCCGGCGTTCCCTTTTCCATTCTTTTCCTCTTGTCTCTGCTTTTCTTCCTCTGTTTCCTCTCTCCTCTTTTCTTGTCGGGCGGCGCGCCTTGGCTCGACGACTCCTGAACGCCGACTGTCGACACCGTGATTGCCGACCTCGGATCCTCCTTCGACGTCGCGGCCTCGCGCGACACCTCTGGGCCCGACTCCTTCACATGTCCTTCAGCGAGCTGGCCTTGCTCTCTAAAGCCGCTGCTGCCTTCCTCTCCTCTTCGTTCACTCGGTGGCGACGCCCCTTCTCTCACGTCGTCCACCATCCTCATTTCCAGCTCCGCGTTGCCACAACGCACCGTAGTGCCGATGGCGCATAGGAAGTCCATGCCGAGGATGACATGGTCCAGCATGGTCGGCATTATCAGCAAATTTACTTCCGCCGTTTTTCCTGCCAGGCTCACATCTGTCCTCACCATCTCCGTCACGTCCAATGCTGATCCATCGGCCAACCTGATCCGCGACTCAACCTGGCAACGCTCGCCTCCTATCGTCCGCCGGCGCGCGCAGCCTTCACTGACAAAACTGCGCGTGGCCCCGGTGTCGATCGTGGCGGTCATCCTTTGACCCCCGACCGTCACCGTCGCGACGATCTTCCACTCCTTCACTCGGAGCGGGTTTTCCTCCTCATCCCTCGTGTTTAATTGGCGCCGCTCCGCTCTCTTGGAGGGCGCCCCTGGCCGTTTCCCGAGCCGTCTCCTTCGCAGCACTCCCTCGCAGTCCGGCCTCGCTGACCACAGTGTCGACAAAACAACACCTGTGCGTTATGACACTCTCGCGCGAAATGTCCGGTTTGTGCACATCGATAACAAACTCGGCTTGGCCTAGGTCCAGCGTCCTGGGCCATCATCCGGCTAGTTGCCTCCACCGACTGTGTCGCCGCCGGCGTCTCTGTCCGCCCCTCGGCTTGTCCTCCAGATCGGGGATCAGATGTCTTTGCGCGGAAGGGATTATTCTGTCGCACCTCCACTGGCTTGGGCCAGCTGGTCTCCACCGTAGCCTTCCTTCCTTGTTCTCTTTGTTGACTCCTCACGTTCTCGAACTCCGCGGCCATCTGCGTCAGCTGTGTTAGAGATGAGAAATCGTGCCTCCGTACGTACAATCTGTATTCCGGGGATGCGTTTTCGTAGGCCCTATTCAACTCTTGGGCCGGGCTGTATCTAGCCTGACGCATCAATAGACGCAGCTCAATCAAGTAGTCCTTGAAAGGTTCGCCTTCCCGCTGCCGGCGCGCCCGGATCTGGTCCTCCAAACGCTCGAGGTATTGGGGAGGTAAGAAAAAGTCCAAGAACTCCTTCTTAAATTCCAACCAGGGCACATCTCTTAGCCCGCTGGTCAGGAACCACTTGGCCGCCTTGTCTACCAGCACCTCGCTCAGCGCCCTCGGCATCCTGTCCAGCTTGATTCCATAAGTTATGGCTCGCTCCTCCAAGATTTCGACGAAGCCGAGGGGATCCGACCGACCGTCGTACTTCATTCCCCACTTCCTGACTTGCTCGGCGATATTCCAAGGCGGGTGCCTCTCTGGCGGCGGTGAGAGCGCTGGAGTTCGACGCTCAACACTCATCTCGCCTCCATTGCCGGACCCCTTCGACTTTTCGTCCCTCCGGCTCCCAGCCATGCTGCTCGCCGTCGGTACGCTAAGCCTCAGCGGCGCCGTCGAACTAGAACCACTCTCCTGGATCTTTCGCAGATCGGGCTCCGACTTTTGGTATGCGCGGCCGCCCATGCTCGACATCGCACCTCCCGAAGAGAATCGTGCCTCCCATTCGGTCAGTCGCCCTTTGACCTCCGCCGAATAGCTACCGCCCTGGATGTAGGACGACAATCTCTTTCTTAAATCCTCCACGTGGCCCTCGTCGTCAAGACCGAGGTCTCGTGCAACCGCTATCAATTCTTCTTTGCAGCGCTGGTAAACCCAGCCGACGTTCAGTCCCGAACTGTGGGATGCCGCTCCTTCCATCCTTGATGCCTGGGTGCTCTGTGTTACTTCGGTTACTTATACTAACGATCTCCAGTCGTTTAGCTCTTCTTTTCTTTCTTTTCTCTTTCCCCCTTATTTATTTATTTTTTTTTTCCTTTTTTTAAATTTTGTTCTTTATTCTTTCTTTTCTTCTTTTTCTCCTTTATTATTATTATTATTATTTTAAAAAATTTTTTTTTTCTCTCTTTTTTTTTTTTTTTTTTTTTTTTTAATTTATTTATTTATTATTATATATTTTTTCCCCAAATTTTCTTATCTTATACAATTCTGTTTGCTTTTACTGTCTTAATCTATCTTATATTACACTTATTCTAGTTTTGGTTTACTTTTCTTTATTCGTCTTAACCTATTTCGCTCTCTTTAGTTTTATTCTCCCTTTTTTTTTTTTTTTTTATTCTCTTTAGTTTTATTCTCTTTTTCTCTTTATCCTTTTCTTTTCTTTTTTTTTTTAATCTATTTTGCTTTATTTCGTTTTCTTTATTTTTCTTAGTATATTTTGTTTTATTTCGTTTTCTTTATTTTTCTTAATGTATTTTGTTTTATTTCGTTTTATTTCGTTTTCTTTATTTTCCTTAGTATATTTTGTTTTATTTCCTTTTTTTTCCCTTCAATTTTACTTATTAATTGATCTTATTCCCCTTCCCTTTTTCCACTTTCCGTTCGCTCATCCAACTCAACTTTATCCCTTTATCCTAGTTTGTTCGCTTCGACTTGGTTTGCTTTCACTACCGTTCACTTGACTTACTCCTCTTCTCTTTACTCTGGTTCCTTTACTTGACTTGCCCGTCTCTACTTATTCCACCTTATTTTATCTCTTTACTCTTGTCTTTATTACTCCGCTTTTACTCTGTCTCACTCCGCTTCAGTTCTCCTTACTGCATTTTCTCTTCACTTTATCTCATATCGCCTCACTTCATCTTCACTTGACTTGGCTTTTTTCTTTTATTTTATTTTATTTTATTTTATTTTATTTTATTTTATTTTATTTTATTTTATTTTATTTTATTTTATTTTATTTTATTTTATTTTATTTTATTTTATTTTATTTTATTTTATTTTATTTTATTTTTTTATTTTATTTTTTTTTTTTTTTTTTTTTTTTTTTATTTTATTTTATTTTTATTTTCACTGGTCTCGGCCCACTGTCCACCCTCACGATCAAAATCACCTCGTGTCACATGCGCATCAGAAAAATCGCCTAGTGTCACATGCGCATTAGCAAAATCGCCCAGTGTCATATGCGCACAATTGCATCCCCGCTAAACCACACATTCACTTATGTATATATATGCACATATGGACACTTTTCTATGCGCGTTTTCTAGACCTTTTTTCTCTTTTTTTTTCTTTGTCCTCTGTCACTTACTTTTATGTGTGCATACATATATACTGTAAAACAATATCTACTATAGAAAAGAAAAGAACCGTTCAATTGCAGTGTCGGGCAGCGAATGCTCTCCGTTTTTTATTCAAATAAAGTCTTAGCCTAAAGTACATAAAGTTTACATAAAGAATTCTGTCGCTTATAGCAGCGGCAGAATGGGAGTATGTAACATGCTGTATGTGTGTGTATATATGTTTGTATGCATATGCAGAAGGCATATACATTTAGCGTTTAAGCTGCGGCGTGGACAAGAGCGTAACAATGCTTACGTTGCAGATCCCACGCTGCAGGCCAGTCTATACATAAGTGACCGATCATATTACGGCGCTTATGTATAGCTGTTATAATATAAGTAAAGCAACAAAGTGTTGCTATGTTGTGAGCATGATACTCTTACTTATATTTTGGGCATATGTCAACTTCATATATTGTATACACTACAATACTGTGAGCATATGCTTATATGACATACAACATACTACACCTCCCTTTTTTTAAAAATAACGTAATATAATGTAGTTATTTAAAATAAAAATTAGTTTTAATTTTTTTTTTTTTATATATGTGCTATGTTGTATTCTTAACACAAAATATTGTATACTTTTTTTTTATTTTAATTTTTTTTTAATATTTTTTTTTTTTTAATTTTCTTTTAACATTAATTTATTTTTTTTATTTTTTTTTTTTAGTAATTAAAAAGAATTTTTGTTTTTAATTCTTTTTGTTTCTTTTTTTTTTTTTTTTATAAAAAAAATACAATATATAAACATTTTTTTTTCTTATTGTTTTTTCTATATAACGTATAACCACATATAAAAAAAATTCAATGCATTTTAAAAAAATTGACTCCATTGTTCAAGAAATGATGGCATTAGTAAAATGATAATTATTATGAATTTTGTTTTTATTCATTTTGATTACCTTAAATTGGTTGATCAGACCAATTTTATGTCTTAATTTATTTTTCGAAACTGTCTGGTGGTTTTGTGCAGTAGACGTCATATCGTCTATCTTTAAGTATTCGCACAAGTCATATGTTGTTTTATACTCTGTTTCTGTGTCCATAATGAACGTCTTCATTGGACCATGTTTCAGAACAAAAGTTTTTAATATTGCTTGGCAACAGTTGTTGCACTTTTATTTGCAATTTCAGACAGTAAAATTATCATGTATTGTAAACAGTATCGCTTCTCGATCGTTATTAATTATATTTGGGTCACCGGCTTGAGTAGCGCTACTCTAAAATATATTATTGCCCATATTATTAAAAGAATCTGTTGAAACTAGTTCAAAGATCTTTTGCACGGTGCCTCTTGTGTTGCTGATTATATATACACCGGCTTGTCATGCAAGCCTTTGGAAAATCTGACCTAAGTCGAGAATTCCATTGGAGTACAAAATCGCTAACATCAATTCTTGCTATAATTCCTTCATGTTTCTAAAAACATGTCGATTTGTTATATGCAAGGCCACTACTATTCATATTTCGTCATTAAAAATGACGTTGGGCTTAGAAGCGTTTGTTAAGAGATTGCACAAGCAAATCTTCTTGAACATGTCCTGCAGGATTTTTCTGTTTACTTGCCTGGTAGTGACTTCAGGACTTTTATAAAATTTTTTGTCTTTGCCAGTTGAGAATCTTAGTCGCCTTTTACGACAAGCGTCTCTCACTGTGGTTGTATTCTAAAGTCCCGCGACCACACGGGTGTGTCTAAGCAGGTTTTAGTTACATTTTAAATTATTAAAGATTTGTATGTTGGATGTTATATATCCATTATATGTTGCCAACACAAAACAGGTAATAGGTTCAAGGCTGAAATCGACAACAGGTAATAAGTTCAAGGCTGAAATCGACAATATCGAGTCAGCAAGAACATAAAATTTCAAATGAAAAAGGGTCATAATGAAGTTGTGTAAATATAAATCAGATCAAATTTATAGTTTTTTTTTTTGTAATTAAAAAAAAATTAGTGTATACCCTTTCATTTCTTGAATAAACATAAAAAATTTATTTATATTTATATATTTATACATATACATATATATATATATTTTTTTTAGTTATTTTCTTGTTCCTACTCGACCAACGCAGTGGTCTTCCTGTCTAAAATTTGCATGGCTTTACGGGCCATGCGCTATACCGAGCAACGCAATCGTCGCTCAGTAGTACAATTTTACAATGTATAATTAAAATTAAATTTTATATCTTAATATATATTATTATAGCCTATAACGTTGCGCGCTCTAAGTAGCGCTGTCGGTTCACATGATCCTGTTGATGGGCCCAGCTTGTAGGGCTGGGCGTGGCCGGTGCAGGTCCTTGCACAGGCTTTTTCTGCATTACATTGGCCCAGCTTGACGCGCTGGGCGTGGCCGGTGCTGGTCTTCGCACAGGCTTTTTTTCATCCTTTTTATATATTTTGACCGATCGCAGTTGCTGGTGCGTGGCCGCTGTTGCTTTTGCTCATTCTTGTTGCTGATGCTGCTGCAGTCGCTGTTGTTGTTGTTCTTGTTGTTGTTGCTGTTGTTGCTGTTGCTGTTGCTGCTTTCGTGGTTGCTGTTGTTCTTGTTGTTGTTGCTGCTGTTGCTGTTGTTGCTGTTGCTGCTTTCGTGGTTGCTGTTGTTCTTGTTTTTGTTGCTGCTGTTGCTGTTTTCGTACGTTCTTTGTTGCGGGTGCCGCAGCAGCGGCACCTCCAGTACCAGCGGGCAGAACACACTTATTTTAGTCTTTTTGGTTTTTAACACAATATATTAAACAGGCACGAAAGTGACACTTGTCACGGTCGCCATGTAAAACAATATCTACTATAGAAAAGAAAAGA
Organism: Drosophila mojavensis; assembly: GCF_018153725.1. NCBI lineage: Eukaryota > Metazoa > Arthropoda > Insecta > Diptera > Drosophilidae > Drosophila > Drosophila mojavensis. Next base: position 684,864 of record NW_025318897.1, on the reverse strand, counting down.
ACCGTTCAATTGCAGTGTCGGGCAGCGAATGCTCTCCGTCTTTTATTCAAATAAAGTCTTAGCCTAAAGTACATAAAGTTTACATAAAGAATTCTGTCGCTTATAGCAGCGGCAGAATGGGAGTATGTAACATGCTGTATGTGTGTGTATATATGTTTGTATGCATATGCAGAAGGCATATACATTTAGCGTTTAAGCTGCGGCGTGGACAAGAGCGTAACAATGCTTACGTTGCAGATCCCACGCTGCAGGCCAGTCTATACATAAGTGACCGATCATATTACGGCGCTTATGTATAGCTGTTATAATATGAGTAAAGCAACAAAGTGTTGCTATGTTGTGAGCATGATACTCTTACTTATATTTTGGGCATATGTCAACTCCATATATTGTATACACTACAATACTGTGAGCATATGCTTATATGACATACAACATACTACAATACACACTCTTACCACTCCTCGTTGCTGCATTTCGGCGACGTTCGCTACGCTGCCCCCGCGCGTGCACATGCTTATGCACATGCGTTTCGGTTTTATGCTTCTGCGTAATATTTTCGCACGCACTGTACTTGCCGGCGCCGCAACGGTTTTCTAGTCCCGTTTTTTCGCTCGACGCTTCCCGAAATTTCTGACCCCCCGACCCCGCGGCCGTCGTATGGTGTCTTCACTTTTAATTTTCGCACTTTTTATGCGCACACTGCCTATATTCAAATCAACCACCAAATGACTATACAATCGACTCTATTGCCCGTCACCTCTATTTGGGTATGCCGTCGGGTTTTTACGCCGCCTGTATACCACACTCTCTCTAGCCCCGGGTCCCTGCTCGGGCGCCACTTGTAAGGTTACATTACTTTCCAGCCGGGGTCAGAGTCTCAGTCTGCCCAGGGCCATAACTCACAAGAAATTTGTAAGTAGTTACGGGACTCTACGTGGTTAGAGAAACAGGAGAGGGTGGGGGAGTTATCATGTATTAGACGGCCACGCAGCCTGAACTCGCCGACCACGCCCACACGTTTGCACGTGGGAAGGCTGCAGCGATCGAGTGGCGCGATCAAGCGCACTCTAGATTGCTGGGGTCGGGGTTGCAAAGGCGTATTGCGGGTTATTAGTGGGGCTACTACGATTGGTAGACCGCAGATCGAGGAACGGCCAGCATTGCCGTCAACGTTCGCTCAAGACCACGCGGTTTTTGCATGCCAGAGTTTTGACCGTCTGGCGAACGGGATTTACCCTCGTTCTAACTACCTGTTAGTATGGTTATAATTGTTAGTGAATTACTGTTAGCAGACTAACTACAAATAAACACGCAACTGTTTCTATATACTTTTCTTATTTTATTTCTATATATTACCTTACACCTTCTACCCTTTGCCTATCGGTCCTCTATTTCCCTTTTATATTTTCTCCGTCTGCTCAAATCGAGAGCTACAACCAACCGCTCAGACCGAGAGCTAAAAACTGACTGCTCAAACCGAGAGCTGAAAACTAACTGCCCAAACCGAGAGCTAAAAACCGACTGCTCAAACCGAGAGCTGAAAACTGACTAAAATCTGCGTGCAGCTTTCAAGCTTTTCCTCCCGCTCTGCAGATTTCACCACGCGACCAGCAATGCAATCCACCACCGCGAGCTTTCAAACTGCACGGCTGCATTGCTGATCGCGTGCCCGCCCACTAATTTGAATTTTGCTTACTGTCTAGAGTTAATAGCTATGGCACCTATATCTACTTAACTATCTTACGAACTAACGCTTAGTCTACTTACTATCTAACTTACCATCTACCGAAATGTACAAGGTGTAAACTTAATGGCTACAAAAAATCAATCTAATCCAACTTAATCGCTACGAGTATAATGCAAATTCAACAACCATAAGGATCAATCAAAACAATTCAATTCAATTCACTAACTTAGTCGCTACAAATATAATATAAACTTAACGACTATAATTCACATCAATTCAACTCATTAACTTACTTGCTACAAATATCATATAAACTTAACGACTATAATTCTCTCCAATTCAATTCATTAACTTACTTGCTACCAATATCATATAACTTAACAACTATGATTCAACATGTAAGGTGGGCATAAAGGCCACCTTACAAGCAAAGTGAAAAAAAAAAAAAAAAGAAAAAAAAAAGACTTGGTGGTGTTTGGACAAGATCACTGCATCGAGCAAGGATCTTGGACAAGTTCAAGTTTATTAAATGCTGAAACTGAAAAGGTGAATTAAAATATATAAAAGTGCAAAACCTATATATGGAATAAATATTATGAAATTAAACCAATTTCAATTCCCGACAGTACAACCTTGATGTCTGAACAAGATCACTGCATCGAGCAAGGATCCTGGGCAACTTCAATTGTATAAAAAAAATAGAGAAGAGGAAACAAATAAAATAAAATAAACAAAATTTAAAATATCACACAATACTCAAGTAAGTAAGAACAAATGTGTGTGTAACCTTTGTATTATACAAAACCAAATGTACATATGTACATAGGTATGTTACAAAACATGACTGATGTCTGTCCGCCCTTAGGTATGATAACTGCAACGCGCAAGAATCATACCTCGCTTCAGCACAGTTGTGAAACAAAACAAGAATACAATTTAATTATACAAAAAATATAATAATAATAGTAATAATAATAATAATGATAATAATAATAACAATAATACTATTCACAGAGCAAGAAAAGCAAAGGGAAGAAGAGACAATAACGGAAACGCAACAACTACAGCCCAAATTCATTGTCACGCTATAGCCCAAATTCATCGTTGCGCTACAATATATCGAATATCGAATATAAAATAAGAAACGCATAGCCTAGACATCTTCATATTCCAATACGCATTATTATTATATATATTCATTACACAACACATACATACGCATAAAATCAGACACATCATGCCAAAAACAACAACAACAAGAAGTGCAAGGCGCACTGCTAACACAGAAGACAGGGAAGAATCGCCGATTTTTAATGAGTCACTGGATGAACACATACCACCGGCTCAAGAACCTAATTCAGATAGACATAATATAACAGGTAGTTTCAATATAGCGGATCTTATAAAGACAATGCCCATTTATGAAGGAAATACAGAAGAATTAGGAGAGTTCATTTCAAACGTCGAGGAAATACTCTTGTTTATAAAAGGTTCAGAGCAAACTCCTACAGGGTTATTTATTTTAAGAGCAATTAGGAACAAAATACAAGGGAAAGCCCACGAAACTTTATATCAAACAGGAGTCAAATTAAATTGGAACGATATCAAAAATACACTAGTAAGACACTTTTCGGACAAAAGGACAGAATCTGATTTAATTGCTGAACTAGGTATTTTAACAACACAGAGTCACCCAGTAGAAATTCTTTACGAAAAGGTTACCAGCTTGCAGCGAACTTTAATAAACATTGTTAACGAAAAAGAAGGTAACCCAACAGTGCGAGAAACAAAAAAAGACTTTTTTATAAAACAATGCTTAGCCACATTCCTAAGAGGACTACGGGGACCATTAGGGCCTAGTATCCGAGGAAGAAACCCAATAGATGTTATTACAGCCTATGAACTAGCAAAAGCTGAAAAAGAAATTTTTAAAAATCAAAGACAAGCTAGATTCTGGAGTCAAACTAATAAAAATTCAATTAAATTTAAAAATAGTTTTACAGGTCGTGAGTCAAATAGATCACAAAAGCAACAAATCGGAGAAAAAACTAATTACAGTAATAACCCGTACAGCCATGATAACATTAATAGAGAGCAACAGAACAGACAGTTTAGACGTAATAACAGAGAAAACTACAGTGGACAATCCAGAAATACTAAATTTTCTAAACAGTCTTATAAATCATTCATGTCTAGAGACCAGGGAAAGAAAAATAACAATAACCAGGAAGAAATACATAACATTAATGATGACGAAAATTTTCAATTAGCAGCCTCAATAACCAACCAGGGTACATAACAAGGGACAGGCATGGAACTGACCTACCTTATATCTTGATAGAGTCTATATTTAATAAACAATTGAAATTTTTGATTGATACAGGATCTACAGTATCTTTTATTGACCCTTTATTTGTGGCACCAGAACACCATATAAGACTAAATGAACCAAAAATAATAAAAACAATAGTAAACTCACACACATTAGATTTAGCCTGCACATTGAAGATATTTGATGAGTTTCAACAACAAGGAACATTTAATTTTTTGCTATTCAAATTTCACTCATTTTTTGATGGTCTTATCGGCATTGATATATTGAAACAATTACGAGCAAAGGTCGATGTAGATAAATTAATTCTACAAACACCCAATGCGCAATTGGTTATACACACAAAAGAAAATATAACAGGCAAAAGACAGGTGATTGAAGAGGCAACAAGATGTACGATTCAAATACCTGTGAGTTTAAAGGAGGGTGCTTTCTATTGCCCAGAAATTCGACTAGGTAATGAATTAGTTATTTCAAAGGGTTTATACTCGGCAAAAAACAATTTCAGCATAATGGAGATTACTAACTACGCAGATACGGAAAAAGTCGTTTATTTCGATCAACCGTTATTAGTAACTCCATACATAGAAGAGCAATACATCGAAGTGAATTTGGCTTTTCAAAACGCCTCAAATACAGTAACAACCTCTTTTAATTTTCAAGAAAAAATAAGAATTAACCAATTAAACACTGAGGAAATCGAATCTCTAAAAAAACTCTGTCTAGAATTTGCCGAAATATTTTACGACGATAGAAACCCATTAACATTCACAAATAGTGTGAAACATAAAATTCCTACCACGGATGACATTCCCCTCTACACAAGACCGTATAGATATGGTTTTAACGAAAGAAAAGAAATACAAGCTCAGATAAAAAATCTACTTAATCAAAAAATTATCAGACATAGTCATTCCCCCTGGAGTGCACCTGTATGGTTAGTTCAAAAGAAATTAGATTCAACAGGACAAAGAAGGTGGAGGTTAGTGGTAGATTATAGGAAACTAAATGAAAAACTATTAAGGATAAATATCCCATGCCAATAATTAATGATGTTTTAGACAAATTGGGAAAAGCTAAATACTTTTCATTACTAGATTTAGCCAGTGGGTACCACCAAATCGAGATGTATAAAAAGGACATTCCAAAAACAGCATTTTCAGCAGAAGGGGGGCATTACGAGTTTGTACGAATGCCGTTCGGCCTTACTAACGCCCCGGCAACTTTCCAAAGGGTAATGGACTCCTTGTTTGGAGATATACTTGGCATATATTGTCTGATATATTTAGACGATATTATTATATTTTCCTCTTCATTACAAGAGCACATTCAACATTTGAGAAATGTTTTTACAAAGATTAGAGCAGCAAACTTAAAGTTGCAAATAAATAAGTCCGAGTTCTTAAGAAAAGAAATTGAGTATTTAGGGCATGTTGTAAGCTCAGAGGGCATAAAACCAAACCCATCCAAAATTGAAGCAATAAAAAAATTTCCTCTACCAAAGACCCAAAAACAAATCAAATCCTTCTTGGGGTTAATGGGTTATTACAGAAAATTCATTAAAGACTTTGCCAAAATAACTAAACCCCTAACTAAACAATTAAAAGGAAAAAATAAAGTTGTTATAGATGAAGAATTTCAATCAACATTTGAAACTTGCAAGTCTCTTTTATGTAACGACCCTATACTGATATATCCTGATTTTACTAAGCCGTTTATATTAACAACGGATGCTAGTGATTTCGCTTTAGGGGCAGTATTATCCCAAGGGACACTGGGATCAGACAGGCCTGTGTCTTTTGCTAGCAGAACCTTATCAGATACTGAATCAAACTATTCTACGGTTGAAAAAGAGATGCTTGCCATAATTTGGGCAATAAAACACTTCCGCCCCTATCTTTTCGGCCAAAAGTTTAAAATCGTAACAGACCACAAACCTCTAACTTGGTTAATGAGTTTTAAGGAACCTAATTCAAAATTAGTAAGGTGGAAATTAAGACTGTTGGAATACGATTACGAGATTATATATAAAAAAGGGTCGCAAAATGTGATCGCAGATGCTTTGAGTAGAACAGAAATAGACGTAAATATAGGAGAGAATAGATCACGTAATGCAACCTATGGTGAAACTATACATTCTGCACAAGAAAATTGGGAACAAGGAATATTCATTTCTGAAAAACCACTTAATGACTTTAATATACAAATTATTTTTAAAGAAGCTGATCAATCAAATATTAAAGTGGAAGTGCCCTTCAAAAACAAAATTAGGCGTACCATTTATGAACCCAATTTCAACGAAGAGTTAATGACGAAACTTTTAAAATCTGTTTTAAAACCAAACAAAACTTGCGCAATACTTGCAACAGACACAATATTTAACATAGTGCAACAAGTGTATTCAAAATATTTTGCTCATAGTCAACTTTACAAGATTTTAAGATGCACAGAATTTCTGAGAGACATTATAACACTTGACGATCAACAAAAAGAAATTAGAGAATATCACCTTAGAAATAATCATAGAGGGATCGACGAAACATGCGCCCACTTAAAACGATCAATATATTTCACTCACATGAAACAAAAAATTGCACAAACAATAAATAATTGCGACATATGTCAAACAATGAAATACGATAGACACCCTCAAAAAGTCCCATTTCAAGAACCCGAAATACCTCAAAAGCCATTAGATATAATTCACATGGATATATATTCAATTAGACATAAATATATATTAACAATAATTGACAAGCTATCAAGATTTGCTACCGGTTACACCATAACTGCTAGAAACTGTATTAATGTTGTTAAATCACTCAAACATTTCATTTGTACCTTCGGAATTCCAAAGAAGATAATTTGCGACCAAGGACCTGAATTTGCGGGAAACATATTTGTTGATTTCTGTACACAATATAATATCATCAGACACGTAACGTCATTTCAACAATCTTCAAGTAACTCCACAGTGGAACGTTTTCACTCATCCCTAACAGAAACTTACAGAATCATATACGATTTGAAACAAAAAAATAGTCTACCTTGCACACACGAAGAGATATTGTGGGAAGCATTGACCACGTATAATAATGCCATTCACTCAAGCACAGGTTATACGCCATTCGAATTATTTTCAGGTAGAACGCATATTTTTAATAAAACAGCTAACTTTACCAATGAGCATGAATACTTACAAGAACTAAATTTATATCAACGAAAGTTATACCCAGAAGTAGTCCAGCAATTAACCGACAAGACACTAAAACGCACAGCTAGCTTAAACAAAGACAAGACTGACCCACCACAACTCGACAAAGACGAAATTGTATTTCGAAAAGAAAATAGGAGAAATAAATTAACACCTCGTTTTACAATACACAAAGTACTAGAAGACAAGGGACCTACTTTCATATCAGCAAAAAATCAAAAAATTCATAAATCAAAAATAAGACACATAACAAAAAAGCCAAAGACCCTTTAGTCGCATACCTAGATAAGAAAATATATATAGATACATATACATATAAAAATAATAACTTTTGAATACATAAAATACAATACTTACGTTGCGAAAGAAAAGTTATGTTATACTTATGTAAAATTTTGAAATATAATTGAATTGTTATTGTTATACGGCTGCAAAGGAATAGCCATACTTAAATTGAAAAAAAAAAAAAAAAGAAAAAAAAATATATATATATATATATGTGTATATATATATGTATATATAAATAAGTTTTTCGAATACATGAATTACTATACTTAAGTTAAACCATTTTTGAATACATAAAATACAATACTTACGTTGCGAAAGAAAAGTAAAACTTAATATATAAATATTATGTTACATTTATGAAAAAAAAAAAAAATTTTTTTTCGAAATATAGTTGAGTTTTTATTGTTATCGTTATTGTTGTATGTAAGTTATGTTACAAATTTAAAATATACTTTAATTGTCACACGTTATATCGTAAAAAAGTTAGAACAAAGATAAAATCTATAAAAAATACCTATACATGGAACCTAAGCAGCTGAAAAGGAACGTCAATGGTGGACAATTCAAACCTTTCAGCCTCCAGTCAGACCATATCTTCGTTCTGGCCTTCACTTCAATCTAGGAGGGGAGGAGTTACCCGCCAGTCACTATACACACACACATACGTACATGAGTGACTCGCCGGTCACAGCGACACACATACATGTGCACACTTACTTGTGCTCACGTATGAGCCTCCGAGTGGCAACTTATACATACATACTCGCTGCTGCTTGTCGTCAGCATGAAAACGGAATAAAGTTTAGTGTATTGTTCATTTGACTCGAAACAAGACGTCTTTTATTTCACACATAATATTTGTAAAATCAATCCCATATTGATAACTCGCGCAACGGCAGAATCTACTTATAATATTATTTTACTATTATGTTATATTAAGATATAATTTTAAATGAATTGTAAAAAAAAAATTGTACTACTGAGCGACGATTGCGTTGCTCGGTATAGCGCATGGCCCGTAAAGCCATGCAAATACTAGCCAGGAAGACCACTGCGTTGGTCGAATAGGAACTATATTCTTTTTATGACATGAATCACCAAAAAAAAAAAAAAAAAATAAAAAAAAAAATATATATATATATATATATATATATATATATATATATATATATATATATATATATATATACTACTACTGTATTTTAAAATTTTTATAAATCTATATTTATTGTTCAAGAAATGAGAGGGTATATACTAATTTTTTTTAATACCAATTAAAAAAAAAAAATTAAATTTTATTTGATTTATATTCACTAGATATTGTCGATTTCAGCCTTATTACCTATTTCGTCATATAATATCTTGGTATAATACCTATAATGGATATAATAATATCCAACATACAAATCAATTATGATTTAATATGTAACTAAAGTCTGCCTTAAATGCACCCGTGTGGTCGCGGGGCTCTAGAATAAAACCACAGTGAGAGAACGCTTGTCGTAAAAGGCGACAAAGAATCTCAACTGGCCAAGACCAAAATTTTATAAAAGACCTGAAGTCACTACCAGGCAAGTAAACAGAAAAATACCTGCAGGATATGTTCAAGAAGATTTGCCTATGCAATCTCTTAACAAACGCTTCTAAGCCCAACGACATTTGTAATGACGAAATATGAAAAGTAGTGGCCTTGCATATAACAAGTCGACATGTTTTTAAAAACATGAACAAATTATAGAAAGAATTGATGTTAGCGATTTTGTACTTTAATGGAATTCTCGACTTAGGTCAGATTTTCCAAAGGCTTGCATGACAAGCCGGTGTATATATAATCAGCCAACACAAGAGGCACCGTGCAAAAGATCTTTGAACTAGTTTCAACAGACTCTTTTATAATAAGGGCAATAACATATTTTAGAGTAGCGCTACTCAAGCCGGTGACCCTAATAATAGTTAATAACGATCGAGAAGCGATACTGTTTACACACAATGATAATTTTACTGTCTGAAATTGCAAATAAAAGTGCAACAATTGTTGCCAAAGCAATATTAAAAATTTTTTTTTCTGAAGTACGGTCCAATGAAGACGTTCATTACGGACATGGAAACAGATGAACACATACAATTGGTATGATCAACCAATTTAAAGATAATCAAAATGAATAAAAATAAAAATATTTTAAAAATATTTACATAATTATTATCATTTTACTATTACCATCATCTCTTGAACAATGAAATCAATTTATTTTTTTATTAAAAAAAAAAAAAAAAAAAAAAAAATTTAAAAAAACCAACAAAAACAAAATTTGCAGTACATTGTTAAAATGTAAAATAAAAAAAATAAAAAAATACAATAAAATAAATATATAATACAAAAAAACACAACTTTTTTTTGTAAAAAAAAATTTTATTTTTTTTTTTTCATATATATGTAAAAACCTAAAATATTTTATCTTAAGAATACAACAATATAGAAACAAAAAAAATAAAAATAATAATTTTTATTTTAAATAACTACATTATATTACGTTATTTTTTTTTAAAAGGGGAGGTGTAGTATGTTGTATGACATATAAGCGTATGCTCACAATATTGTAGTGTATACAATATATTAAGTTGACATATGCCCGAAATATAAGTAAGAGTATCATGCTCACAACATAGCAACACTTTGTTGCTTTATTTATATTATAACAGCTATACATAAGTGCCGTAATATGATCGGTCACTTATGTATAGACCGGCCTGCAGCGTGAGATCTGTTACGTTCTTGTCCACGCCGCAGCTTAAACGCTAAAATGTATATGCCTTCTGCATATGCATACAAACATATATACACACACATACAGCATGCTATATACTCTCATTCTGCCGCTGCTTTTAGCGACAGAATTCTTTATGTAAACTTTATGTATTTTTGGGCTAAGAATTTATTTGAATAAAATACGGAGAGCATTAGCTATCCAGTACTCGAATGAAAACGTTGTTTACACAAGAATATATACTTTATGGGGTCTGCGATGATTCATTCTGCCTGTTACATACTTTTCACAAAACTATATAATGATTAAAAATGGGTTCAGGGTATAAAAAAATTAATAAAGTGGAGGAATACTAAACAAATCAAAGAAATCGAACAACAAGACAATAAAAGAAACTAGAAATAATTGGACCAAAAGTTAAAAAAAGTGCACGAATAGAAAAAAATAAATGAAAATAAAATAAACTATTTATGGCCAAATATTAAATGAAATATACATTAAAATTATAATTAAATTTTAATATTATCTAATTTTAAATTGTATGGAAAGTTTTATTTAGTTTGTTCAACTATCAGTATTATTTTGAATGTACGATAGTTGCGCGCTCTGATCTCTAGTGAACTATCGCAACGGAATGGTGGTGGACTGTCAACAAATGCCGATATCGATAGTTCTATTAATTTTACTCGAAGTGCGATCACTGCTGCTTGGACACGGACATTAAGTTAGTGTCACTAACCAGAGAACACATAGACCGGACAAGTAGTGTAAAGCGTTTTGCACACTTTTTTTCGGGAGTTATCTCCCAGACACTTCGTATTTGCTCGGCTCTTCACTTTTTGGGTTCGGGCTACGAAAATATGCGAAAGCACAATCATTCCGCTTCATGCGCTCGACCGAGATGGTCGACAGTTGAACAAAAGATCCCTCTGCGCTGAATGTTTCCCTTGCTCTCTCTCTCTCTCACGATGCTCTCTGCTCTGGTTAGTGACACGGAGTAGCAAATTAAATAATTTTATTAATTTATAAGTGAAAAAAAAAAAAAAAAAAAAAAAATATATATATATATAAGTTAAGACTTTCGACAATCTAAGGAGGCTGGAGAGTCCAGTTAGACATTCAAGGGGAGAACCTAACCAGTTGAACAGATTTAGTTCAGTTTATATTCGGACTAGAGAGACCTATTGTTCCAAATTATATAAAATATATTATTTCATTGAACACAAAGTTGTTATATATTCACAAGAACCCCAATCACTAGTACTCTAGTATGGGAGCAGGGACCTACATTCTTCACGGAAATAAAGGGAAATGGTGACGTGTCAATAATTCTATAAAAATAACTTATTAAAAAAGCAAGTACAAATAAATTGTTCCAATCCAATTGGGCAATTGTTGGCAAAATTACTTCTGCGATTTGCAAAGTAATGGGGTGAAAGTCCTTGCCATAACATAATAATACAATAAATCTATATATATAAAAGAGAGTTGTGTAAAAGTGTCTTAGCACTTATAACTCGAGATCTGCTGGACAAATTTTCATGGTTTTTGATTTGTTGGATTTGTCTCCGCCACGAGGCGGATCAGTAGATCTTTAAAATACTGAAAAAATTTGACGAATACTTGAAAAACGCGGTTTTTTCCCTAAAGATTGAAATTTCCATTTATACTCAGTAGCCTTGACAACAGTGACAGTTTCGGTCCTGTATAGAAGTAAATAAACAAATGTAGTCAGTCAGTCTACGGCACAGCCTCGAGCAGACCTGACTATTCAACAAAAAAAAAAAAAAAAAAAAGACTATTCAACAAAAAAAAAAAAAAAAAAAGACTATTCAAAAAAAATAAAAATAAAAATAAACAAAAAAAACAAAAAAATTTTCCAAATCAAAAAGAAAAATATTTCAAATCAAAAATCTGCAAAAATTCAAAAAAATTAAAAGATTAAAACCTGACTGTTCAAAAAATAAATCAAAAATTCAAAATTCGAAATTAAAAAAAAATAAGTTAATTATTAAAAAGTGTATTTTTGGCTTTTTATATTTTTGGACTTTTAAACTTTATAAATATTTCAAATAAAAAATCTGCAAAAATAAAAAAAAATCAAAAGATTAAAACCTGACTAATCAAAAATAAATAAAAAATTCAAAATTCGAAATTAAAAAAAAAAAAGTTAATTATTAAAAAGTGTATTTTTGGCTTTTTATATTTTTGGACTTTTAAACTTTATAAATAATAATTGTGCGCGTGCGTACAAAAGCTAAATATCTCGAATGTTCAGGTATTTGTTTGTCTCAAACCTAAATTTGTGAAAATTATTTATATTTATATTTCTCGATTGTTTTATATGGTTTTGTGCGAGGGCAGTATTACTATTAATAAAAATACCGCGTCCTAGAAGATCTAATCTTTCCCGGCGGACCCATAATGCAATTAGGCAACGGAATATCGCGAGTCAATTATCTGACGAAGAGCGAGAAATCGCCCGAGAAAGGCTCTGCGTTAGTACCCAGCAAAGAAGGGCCTTAATTCGTGCTTCTCAAAGAGAGGCAGCCCGTGAAATGGCAATAAGAAATGGTTCAAGGATTGATTTGAATCGAGAAGCGTTTCGATATGATTGCACCATTGACTATAGCTTGAATCGTTTAGCTTGCATTGGTCCAATAGACGTTGTTTGCCAGCATTGTGGCGCATTGAAGTTTGCTGGTGAAACGCCCGGTTTGTGCTGCCTTAGTGGTAAAGTGACATTGCCATTAGTGGTCCCGCCACCAGAGCCATTGCGTTCCCTACTTTTCTAGCGAGCACTCAAAAATACAATGCCTGTTTCCAATTCGGGGCAGAGACAAATCCAACAAATCAAAAACCATGAAAATTGGTGCAGCAGATCTCAAATTATAAGTTTTGTAACAAACTCTACTTTGTTTTACATATATAGAGACTGTTAGGCGGTACGAAGTTCGCCGGGACAACTACTAATAACATAATTTCTAGCAAGTGTTGGTGCACTAGATAATTCTATAACATAAATAAATCGTGGCTAAATGGTGGTATTGGCAATACCTAGGTTCAAATCCGTGCCGAGACGACTCTTAAAACGAAAATGCAAGAAATTTGCAGGCATAATGGTGGTACGAGATTGATTCTCGTATCGAGGTTCAAATCCTTGCCGTAAGACAAATGTCATAAAAAATAAACGTCACAATTTCCACCTGTGTTGAATGATGGGTTTCTGTATAAATTAAAAGAAACCTAGTGGTCAAAGTTAAGTTTAAAGCACTAACTATATAACAGAATTAAAAGGCGGTTGTCTGGAAATCTTTAATCAACAAGCAAAGCATAAATATGCAAAAATAAAAACATGAATTGCAGGAGACCTTCTATTCGATCGTGGAATAACCCTTACCGTAGTAGGTCCTAGAACCAAAGAGGAATACTTTGGGCTTCCCTTTCGGAAGAGAATAAGTCTGGCAACAATATATAAAAGAAAAAAGTAAAATAAATAAATAAATGAAAGGAAAGCAAGAGAGAGACCAGATGATTGTGGAACCACCCTCACCTAAGTAGGTCTTACACCAAAAAGGATCCTGGGGGCTTCCCAAGCCATATAAAATAATAAAAACTATTTGCCGGTTCGGTAACAAAAGATAATACAACTAGTAATTGGTAATTCAGTAATTCTATAACAGACAACGCAATAACCCACGTGGTAATACACACACGTAATTCAATACAATTAGTAATGCAATGAAATAATATAAAAGAAATAATTTATTTATTTATTTATCTTAGAGTTAGAGTTAATTAAAATTAAAACTAACTTAAATTTTTAAAGCGCTGGCTGTATGGGCCTTCGGCTTATCGGATTAAGAATATTTTAAAATTTTTTAACATATTTACATATTTTACTTATAATGGGTTTTAAAGTTTTATAGGATGTGGTAGAGGTTTGATTTCTTTAGGTATTTTATTATTTGGGGAATGTTGGTTGATGTTGGGTTTGATAACATTTTTAAGGGGCATACGTTTTTGAAGATTTCTTTTCTTATGTGGGATGTTGCAGTGCAGTTTTTTAGTATGTGTTCTATGTTTAGGTCGGATGTTGAGTTGCAGTTTGGACAGGGTGTTATATCGTCAGGGTTGATGTAGTGTTGTTGGGTGAATCTTGTGTGTCCTAATCTGAGCCTTAGAATTTTTATTTGATCTATGCGTGTTATATCTTTTGGTTTAAATTTTTTAGGTAGTGTTCTGTGTGTGAAAGGTTGCTGTTTAATTGTTGGTACCATGTATTGCAGTGGTCTATGTTATTTATGAGTTTATGAATTAAGTTATTTTTTAGAAATTTGTTTATATCTGTGGAGTTGAAGTTGGGAGTGTAATGGAGTGGGGAATTAATTGTGGATTTGGCGGTTTGGTCAGCAAGTTCGTTGCCTTTTATGTTGCAGTGGCTCGGGATCCAGAGGAGTTTTATTTTGGTTTTGGTTAGGGTTAGGATTGTTCTTATTAATGTGGGATAAAAGTTGTTGTTGTTTATGTTGCCGATTGATTTGATTGCTGATAAGGAGTCAGAGCATATTATGAAGTTTCCTTTTTTGTTTCTTATCAGTTTTATGGCTTCCAGAATGGCTATTATTTCTGCAGAGAGGATGGAGGAATAATGTGGAAGGATACCTGCTTTTAAAACTTCTGTTTCGGTTGTTATGGCAAATGTAGCTGTCTTATGTTGTAATGAGCCGTCTGTGTAGATGAAATTGTGTCTTTGGTGTTTGTATTTTATGTCTAGAAACATTTTTTGGTATATTTCTGGTGATGTGTTGGGTTTTCTAAGGTCGTGTAGTGAAGTGTTGATGTTAGAGGGGGGGAATAGCCATTGGGGTGTGATAGGTTGGTTGTTGAGTAGGGGAAGGTGGGGAATATTATGCTCTTTGCAGGATGTTATGGTTCTTTCTATTGCGGATTGTAATTTCTTTATGTTGTGGTGTTTAATTTGTTTGGTATATTTTTGGATTGGGGAGTTTGCGCTGTGTAAAATTGTTTTGAATGTTTTTGCTGTCATGAGGTCTCTTTTTTGTTCTATTGTGGGTATGTTAGCTTCGAAAAGCAGATTGGCTATTGGTGTTGAGGGAAGGGCTCCTAGGGCTGCGCGTATTCCTGCATTAAGTGCTGTTTTTAGTTTGTTAAGAGACGATTTAGGGGCGTGTCCATATATGAATAAGGCGTAGTCAATTTTGGCTACGAGTGTTGCCTTTGCTATGTTAACCAGTGTGTGGGTGTTACAGTTAAATTTGGGGCTGGCTAAGCATTTTATTATGTTGAGTTTTTTGTTAAGGGATGGTTGAATGTATTTTATGTGTGAGTCCCATCTGTATTTGTTGTTTATTGTTAGGCCTAGAATTTTGAGGTTATTTACTTCGGGAATTGTTATGTTGTTTGAGGAAATTTTGCATTTGCAGTTTTGTTTCCTACAAATATGTAGGTGTTGGCATTTGTCTAGGGATAGTGATGCTCCTGAGTATGAGCACCATTGTTGGATGTTTGCAAAAAGGGAGTCAAGGTTGCATGTTTGGTTCTTTTGTCTATTGAGGGGAATTATTAGGAAAAAATCGTCTGCATAGGCACTAGATTGGATTTCTTTTTGTGTAGGCTAATAATGTGGGAAAGTTTGTTGTAAGCAATTAGGAAAAGGATAACTGATATGGGTGATCCTTTGGGGGATCCCGTTAAAGAGTGGGAGGGGTGACTGAATGTGTTTTTTATTTTGATTTTGATTTTCCTGTTGGACATAAAGTTTTTGACGAAGTTTATCATTTTGGGGCCCATTTTCCATTCTATTAATTGGTCGACTATGGAGTGCACTCCGACCCTGTCGAAAGCTTTTGAAAAATCAAGAGCAATGACAGAGGAGTGCTTTTTGGTGCGCAGCGACTTTGTTAAAAGATAGTCTGCTATGAGCAGACCATCTGAAACAGACTTGCCGCGTTTGAATCCTGTTTGATTAGGGTGGATCAAATATAATATAAATGAAATAATATTTACGTCAACTATTTAAAAAAGGTGTTACGACCATGTGAGAGCATTACTAATATATTTATCTCCACAGGAAGCAATTCTACGAGACGATTATTAATATTTTCTTATCTCCACTGGAAACGGTAAATAGCAGCAGCTTGGAAACAATGAAAAGCTGATTTAATGTAGAAAATTAGATCGATAACATAGTAGGCATCGAATTGAATAGTAAATTTTCCGTAACTAAAACGAAAAATTTTGAAAAATGTACAAATTATAAAAAGAATACCAAAAAAAAAAAAAAAAATTTTAAAAGAAATCCTACAAAGAGTTTAAAAATTGAAAATATAGTAATCAAATAAAAATAATCCTACAGAGGATTTAATAATAAAAAATAATAATAATAATAATAAAAATAAGAATACCAATAACTTATATAAATAGAATAATAATAGTAATATTAATGGATAACAAGTAATATGGAAAATATTAATGGAACGTTGCAAGGGCTGAGCGCGGCAATAACTGTGTTAGCCGATCAATTTTCGAGTCTTAAGGAAGATTTGAAGCAATTGAATAGGAAAGTGGATCATTTGGAAAAGGAAGATACTAATCAGTCTCTCATAGAGGAACAAACCCCACTGGCCCGTCCATGATCAGAGCTTGAATTAAATGAAATTTCGTCATTGCCGGACTGTGTTAAAGTGTTGCCCACATTTGAGGGAATCCCTTCAGAATATGCCTCGTGGGTAAACAGGATCGAGTCCGTACTTGAAGATTATTCCATTATCAAGGAAAGACCTCTATATCGCTCAATAATTTTACATATACGAGGAAAAGTAATTGGAAATGACGATGTTTCACTGTCATCGTACGGTGTACAAAATGATGATTGGCCTGAAATGAAGCGAGTTTTGCGATTGCATTATGCTGATAAAAGGGATGTTCGAACCTTGGAATACGAATTGAATCAAATGATTCAAGGCAACAACGACTTGGAAACCTACTATAAGCAAGTTAATAGTCCGTTATCTTTAATTTTACAGGCCTTAAAGGCAAGCGAACAACGAGTCGTAGTATTGTCCGCATTAATAGAATCATATAGAGATAGAGCTTTAAATGGGGGGACTAAACGGTGACCTACCGAGGATGTTAACAGTTAGCAAACCTAAAAATTTACCGGAAGCTATGCCATTTGTGTGAATTTACAGAATATTTCATTAAGAAGTAATGGTGTACAAGGGACATATATGTCTCGTGGAATTAATGATTATCAACAAAACAAAAACTAGAAAAATTCTTCATAAATCAGACTTAAGAAAATAGAAAAAAAAAAAGGAAAATGCACATTTAATTATATTGTAATAATCCTCTTTTAACTTCCTTGACTTCCTAGCACCCATAGCACATTTAATTATGTTGCAATTATCCTCTTTTAGCTTCCTTAACTTCCTTAGCACCCATAGCATCCACAAAATTTTACACGTGGTATATCCTTCCTAGTTTCGATCATTCATGGTGATAGGGATTTCCGAGATGCCAGAGGGAATGAAATAAATGCGCCTACAATGTTGGATGTATTGTCATAACCACAAATGAATACTAAATGTATGGAACTATGAATGCTTTGAATTAACTTGAAGGTGGATATCGATGGCCCTCTTTATGCTAATTTATGGACTCTGGATTGGGATTGGGATTGGAACTATCGACTATGGATAATAAATTTATATTGGATAAATATCATTATATTGGGCAATTTATATTGGATAATTATCATTATATTGGACAATTTATATTGGATGAATATCGTTATAATGGACATATGCACCCTGATCTGCGGGACGCAGATATTTAGATGGGGAAGAGTTAAGACTTTCGACAATCTAAGGAGGCTGGAGAGTCCAGTCAGACATTCAAGGGGAGAACCTAACCAGTTGAACATATTTAGTTCAGTTTATATTCGGACAAGAGAGAGTTTAGACCTATTGTTCCAAATTATATAAAATATATTATTTCATTGAACACAAAGTTGTTATATATTCACAAGAACCCAACACAGCGTCCCCCAATCACTAGTACTCTAGTATGGGAGCGCTTAACTTATATGCCTACGTATGCGTACATGCGGATGCTCGTGTGTTTGTGTGGACAGAGGCAAGCGGAGCAGTGTTGCCAAATCAGCTTTTTCCCGTAAAATCTGGCTTTTTATACTCATTCACGAAAGTGAATCAGTATATTGGTTTTGTGCAATGTCCGTCTTGCTGTCCGTCCGTCTGTCCGTCTGTCCGTATGAACGCAATCTTTTTCGGCGCTATTGAAGCTAGAGACTTGAAATTTGGAACACATACTCGTGTATATCTCCGATTTATAAAGTGTTAAAATTTGCCCGATCCGCCCACTAGGGTCGTGGCAAATCGGAAAATGCATTTTTCGATATACCAGAAATCACGTTTGTTGAAGAGCTAGAAAGCTGAAATTTGGTATGTAGGTCCGCGTCGACCACCCAAGATCACGAACTATGGCGGTTATATCTCGGGCGTGGCAAATCGGCTAAAACTGTATCTCCTAAAGTTGTAAACCTAGAATGCTGAAATTGTGCACGTCAGCTAATGTTATGATTCTATAAAGTCAAATGACAATTTATAAGTTTACGCCTATTAGGGGCGTGGCAAATCGGACCTGAAGATATAGTGATTTTTTAAATTCTGCTCTATTTTGGACACTATTGATGCCAGAAACCTTAAATTTTGTATATATACTCGGGCTGATAACCCAAGACCAAAAAGCTTTTTCGGATATATGTCCGCCCACAGGGGGCGTGGCAAACCGCAAAAGTTGATATCTCCTAAAATATAATAGCTAAAAGATTCAAATTTAGAGAGTTAAGTTACCAGTAACCTCCTCTATCGATGACCCAAAAATAATTTTTACGCCTCTTTAGGGGCGTGCCATATCGAAAAATACCCTGTAATTTTCACATTTTTTGAGGGTAAGCATTCAAACTTTGCAGTTAGGGTACCGTTATCTCGTTCTAAAAACTGACAAAAAATGAGGCATCTGCGCCCAGTAGGTGCGTGGCAAATCGGAAAAACCTGTACATTCTACAGTATTAGAGCGAAACTTAACTACTAAATTGTTGATGGGATGTCAATGAGTATTCCGCAGTCGGTAACGCCCGACTGCAACGTTCTCACTTGTTTGAAAATCCAATTGCGGGAAAAATTTCAAAACAGCGGGCAGCGAGAATTCTGGATTTAAAAAAAAAAACTGATTTGCTTTTCTCCCGCTTTTTTCTTTACTAATCAATTTATCATAATTTGTAGCGATTATGTATGTACATATGTAGAAGTGTTTGTCATTGCAGTTCAATTAAAACTAAAAAGTTCATTAGGTTAATTTTCTATGAATGAACCAATCGATAATAGAGTGGAACTAACTAAACTAAAATATGATTTATATTTTATTCAATAAAACTTATTGTGAGCAATAATATGGAACTTCTTGATTATATGTAAATAAAAAGTAAAGTAAGTTTAATTTAAGTTCTAGTTTTAAGTCAAGTTAAGTTATTCTTATGGGGTTTTTATATAAAAAAAACTAAGAAAGCTCTAGTCGAGACTGCTCGACTACGAGATCCCCTGAACCCTTCGAACAATAGCTATTTCAACCATTTTTCGCGTCTTTCTGCTTACAGAACACACACGTATACGCACACATACACGCACACAAGCACCCACGCCTAAACACGCATTGGCTGCAGTGTTGGTTTACCATTGGAACTTAATTGTTTAATAACTTTTCTTGTGATGGACTATCTTCATGAAACTTTCAGATTATCAATATAACAAAGAAGAGATGCATGTATTTGCCAAAGCCCAAGTCTCTAGTATTTTAAATACGCCTTTTACAAATGTGTGGATGGGGGGTAAATTTTGACGGAAATCGAAATTGTCTAAAATGCATATAAGTATACATAAAAAATTTGGACACTAGCTTTAAAGATGTAGGAGATATAAATTTATTACTGGTTTTCGATAAATTTTTTAATCGGTAACAAAATAACAGGGCAAGTTATCGATATATTTAAAACAAAACTCGATATGCCCGTGCTATACACGGACCTAGGAAAAAAAAATTTCAAGTCTCTAACTCTTATATCTTCTGAGATCGACGCGTTCAAACATACGGACAGACGGACAGACGGACAGACGGACGGACGGACAGACGGACAGAGCTAAATCGACTCAGCTCGTCGCCCTGATCAAGAATATATATACTTTATGGAGTCTTCCACGCCTCCTTCTGCCTGTTACATACATTTAACAAAACAATTATACCCTGATTTCCCATTGAAAATGGGTTCAGGGTATAAAAATTGAGGGTCAAAATAACTCCCAAGAAGAGAGAGGAAAACACACATAAGGATTTCTTTTATGGCGAATTCAAAAAAAGGATAAACTTTTATTTGTAATTTTTTATTAAAAAATTATATTTAATTATTAAAATTGGTTTTTATGATAAAAATCAAAAATAATTATTACAGAACAATTTTTATATAAAACAAGTAAGAAAGCTCTAGTCGAGACTACTCGACTACGAGATCCCCTGAACCCTTGGAATAATAGCTATTTCAATAATTTTCGCGTCTTTCAGCTTACACAAGAAACACGCACACACACACACACACACGCACGCACACACAGGCATACATACACACACATACATACACACACATACATACACACGCATACATACACACTTATACATACACACACACACACACACACACATACACAAACATTTACATACATATACACACACAAGCATAAACACGCATGGGCGGCAGTGAGCGCTTACTATGAGAACTTAATTGCTTAATAACGTTTTTTGTGGACATACGATCTTCATGAAACTTTCAGATTATGATTATAACATGAATATGCATGATTTGCCAAATCACAAGTCTCTAGTATTTGAACAAACATGTGGGTGAAGGAGTGGATATAGAGGACGGGGGGATGAATTTTAACAAAAACCGAAATTGCATAAATTGCATATAAGCATACATTAAAAATATAATAAATAAAGGTGTGGAAGATATAATTTTATAACTGGTTTTCGATAAGAATGATCGGAATGAGTTATCGATTTTTCAAAATAAACTCGATATCCGCGCTGTAAATACTGACATTTAAAAAAAAAAAATTGAAGTCTCTAGCTCTTATATCTTCGGAAATCGACGCGTTCAAACATACGGACAGACGGACGGACGGACAGACGGACAGATAGACAGACGGACAGGGCCAAATCGACTCAGCTCGTGGCCCTGCTCAAGAATATATATACTTTGTGGGGTCTGCCACGCCTCCTTCTGCCTGTTACATACATTTCAACAAAACCATTATACCCTGATTTCCCATTGAAAATGGGTTCAGGGTATAAAAAGCAAATTATTAAAAACACAGTGAACAACGGATCAAACCTTGCACAGGAAAATATAGATATTTGATATATACAATCGAACCGCAATTATGTGAAATTTAATAAGAATATTTAACTAAGAAAACAAGAATAATTGCAGAGCACAAAGGTAAACACGTCTGTTAACTCTTACTATAAATTTTTTACTGGTTTTCGGTAATGTTCTTAATCGATAACAAAATAACGGGGCAATTTATCGATATTTTAAAAAAACTCGATATGCGCGTGCTATACACGGACCTAGGAAAAAAATTTCTAGTCTCTAGCTCTTATATCTTCTGAGATCGACGCGTTCAAACATACGGACAGACGGACAGACAGACAGACGGACAGGGCTAAATCAACTCAGCTCGTCGCCCTGATCAAGAATATATATCATAGCTCGCAAAAAACTGTTAACACTTTTTCGTTGTCTGCAAAAAAGTGTCTTTCAGTGACACAGGCAAAAAATACTCAGACAGAAAGTGTTTTTGTCGCGTCTGGCTTAGCTCTCTCGCGCTCTGAGGGAGATAGTTGTTTCTGTTTTCGTTTCCTCAAGTCAAACACTGATCGTTTGCTTGAGTTAAATGAAGTAACGGTAAGTTGCGTTTGTATGGGTAATCACGCGCGATTGCTGCGTTCTTTTTGTATGTATGTATGCGTGTATTTACATGCACACGAAGGCAAAAACATTTTCTGCTGAGTTTGTTAGTCAAAGTGTTTTTTGCTGAGAGGCTTTGTGTGAGGGAAAATCGTGTTAGTTTTACGCGACACTCATGTGAGAGCGTCACACGAATGTGTGATCGCATTGCGTCTAAGCGAAACAGATGCTAAAGAAAAAAGAGAGTGACGCTCAGAGAGAGACGTGTCTACACAATTTTATTTTGGGTATGATGCGAGAAAGAGAATAAACGAAAAAACGCTCAACTCTCATTTGCAAGCTCTGATATATATACTTTATGGGGTTTGCCACGCCTCCTTCTGCCTGTTACATACATTTAACAACCAAAACCAAAACAAGAACCCAACACAGCGTCCCCAATCGCTAGTACTCCAGTGTGGGAGCGCTTAACTTATATATAAATATATGATCTAGCTCCTTTCGTTCAAGAGATATTTCAATTCAATTTTTATTTTCAATTTTTATACCCTGAACCCATTTTCAATGGGAAATCAGGGTATAATGGTTTTGTTGAAATGTATGTAACAGGTAGAAGGAGGCGTGGCAGACCCCACAAAGTATATATATTCTTGATCAGGGCGACGAGCTGAGTTGATTTGGCCCTGCCCGTCTGTCTGTCTGTCCGTCTGTCCGTATGTTTGAACGCGTCGATTTCCGAAGATATAAGAGCTAGAGACTTCAAATTTTGTTTTGAAATGTTCCTAATTACAGCGCGGATATCGAGTTTATTATTAAAAGTCGATAACTCATCCCGATCTTTCTTATCGATAAAAAACCTTATCGAAAACCAGTTATAAAATTATATCTTCTATACCTTTATTGCTAGAGTCTCCAAATTTTTAATGTATGCTTATATGCAATTTATACAATTTCGGTTTTTGTTAAAATTTACCCTTCACCCCTATATTCACCCCCTCACCATCACTTTTGTAAAAGGCGTATTTCAAATACTAGAGACTTGTGCTTTGTCAAATACATGCATATCCATGTTATAATCATAATCTGAAAGTTTCATGAAGATCGTATGTCCACAAAAAAAAAGGTATTAAACATTTAAGTTCTCATAGTAAGCGCACATTGCCGCCCATGCGTGTATATGCTTGTGTGTGTAAATGATTGTTTATGTTTTTTTTTTTTTTTATATTCGTTTATTGACAATCTTATTACAATTTGCAAGTTGTGTGGTGACTAGAATAGTGCGCGATGCTTGCTGGACGGCCGTAAAGCATTGCTTCGCAAGCACTGTGCGCTACCTTAGCCTGGGAAAGCTCGTCTTCTCATTCGCTCGACTCTGCGGAGCTCCATCATCACTGTGGCCGCGAAGGTGCTTGTTAGTTTCCAAGCTTCCTCCGATTCCAGCATGGCGTTGACTATGTTGTCCGCTCTGATGGAGCGGTCCAGTGCTTCTTTTAGACGACGCCTCTCCTTCAGGAACCGTCCACATACGAAGAGGATGTGGTTGGCGTCTTCCACATGCCCTCGCTCGCACCAGGGGCACTCGTCAGATTCCTCGTGGCCAAAGCGCTTCAAATAGCTTCGAAAGCATCCACGTCCCGAGAGGATGTGCGTAAGGTAGAAGTTTACCTCGCCGTGTTTGCGGTTGACCCATGGTTCAAGCTCCAGGATGAGCTTGTGCGTCCACCGCCCTTTAGCTGAGCTATTCCACTTTCTTTGCCATCGTGCAATGCTGTTCGCCCTGATAGCGTTGAGTCGCGCAGGCGCGTGCGAATTCCGCTCCACGGCTTCGGCGACCAAGTACTCCAGTGGTACCATACCAGCTATGACGAGCGCCGCGTCATCGGAGATAGTCCTGAAAGCGCAGCTGACTCTGATTGCGCTCAGTCTGTAGATCGCGCAAATGCCTCGGCTGTAGCTCGGCGTTGCCATCGCTCTTGCCCATATTGGCGCAGCATAGAGGATGACGGACCTAATGACGCTCATTAGGAGGAGACGTCGTTGCTGTTTAGGTCCCCGCGTGTTAAGCATAATTCTCGAGAGAGCTCTACAAGAATCAGCTGCCTTTTTATGCACATACTCTAAGTGCTCGCGGAAAGTTAATCTTGTGTCTATCATAACACCAAGATACTTTATCGCACTCTTTAACGCAATGGTGACGCTGCCGATCTCTATATTGGCAGTTTCCACTCTTTTGCGACTGCTGACCAGGACAACTTCAGTTTTGTGTGCCGCTAGTTCGAGCCCAGCTTCTGTCAACCAGCTTCGTATGCGATTGATACTTTCGCTGCACATATCCTCTGTATCTTTGAGCTCCTTTCCTATGGCTACGACAGCTACATCATCAGCAAAGCCGATGGTGTGCGCGCTTGCTGGTAGTTCCAAGCGCAGTACGCCGTCCTACATGATGTTCCATAGGAGAGGCCCCAGCACTGAGCCTTGGGGTACTCCAGCTGACACTGTATGAGTTTGGGGACCCTCACTCGTATTGTATACCAGTGTTCTTCCTCTGAAGAAGCTCTTTATTGTTTCTTTAAGATATTTAGGGATAATATATTGTGACAGCGCATTCAGTATCATATCCCAACTAGCTGTATTGAAGGCATTCTTTACGTCCCATGCTTCCAACTTTGTTTAGCGCATCCGTTGTTGACCGGGCCTTCCGGAATCCAAATTGATTTGGTGACAGGCCTCCGGCGCTAGTAATCGCAGTCTCCAGTCTAGAGCAGATAAATTTCTCAAACACCTTTCCCATGGTGTCTAAGAGACAGATCGGTCTGTATGAAGATGGCTCATCTGGCGGTTTGCCGGCCTTGGGTAGAAACACCAGGTTCTGGGCTTTACATTTTGCCGGGAACGTCTCTTGAATTAGACATTCGTTGAATAATTCAGCGAACGTACTAGGGTGCAAGGCGAGGGCTAGCTTTAGCGCACGATTTGGGATCCCGTCCGGCCCTGGAGCTGTGTTGGTTCTTAGACCCCGGAGAGCTACAATGATTTCTTCCCCTGTGACTAAAACAATTTCAGTGCTCGTTGAGCCCTGATCAGCAGACTCGGACTCAGGGGCGTGAATGGAGCTTAAACTTTCTGGAAAGAGCGTTTCCACAATCGATTTAAGCTTCAGACGATCCGTAGGCAGCACCTGTCTACCTGCGTATAGTCTTTTAACTACTATCTTATATGCCCTGCCCCAAGGGTCATATTCGGCTGAGTCGCACAACTCTAAAAAGCATTCTCTTTTGCTTGCCCGAATGGCCCTCTTCAGCTGTCTTCTAGCTGCCTGGTAAGCTAACTGTTTCTCAAGAAACGTTGGCCTACCGCGAGCCCGTTGGTAGCTTCTTCTCGCCTGGATGCATTTGCGACTAATGTCACCTATTTGTGCACCAATACGTAGGCTCTTGTTGTCGCGTGAACTGCTTCCGGCGTAACATACTGCTATTGCAGCCACTCTGTATTTGGGCTACCATTTGGCATGCTCTGGCCTCAGCATTACCAATTGTGCCCAGAGACTGAATGGCCTCTGAAAAGACCGCGGGATCAAAAGTATCTAGCCGATACGACTCCCTCCACAAGGTTGACGCCCTGGCAGGTGGCTCACCTATTGTGAATAGAAGTGCCGTATGATCGCTGCCCGTATAGCTATCGCAATGGCTCCATGTTGCTCCCCGAAAGAGGGATGAAGTGACAAAAGTAGTGTCGATAATAGATCCGTATCTCGCCCGACTGAAGGTGTACTCGTGGCCAGTGTTGAGCAGTGCAACATCTAGTGTCGCGAAGATCTCCAGTAGGATACGACCTCTGGCATTTGTTGTGAGGCTACCCCATTCTAACGCCCAGGAGTTAAAATCTCCAGCTATAATGGCCTTCCGACCCCTTGCATCCTCGGCAAGCCCGTCGAGCACCGTCATGAATTCACTGAGCTGCATGCTGGGGGCCAGATAGCAACTGTAAAGCCATAAGCTACCATATCGGCCACGTACGAACCCATTGAATGACTTAACATTCGAAAGTACGTTCGTTGAGTTGCCGCATACCCACAACGCAGCTTTGCCATTAACGTCTGTTGACCATGTCCTAGGGCAGCTGGTTATACAGTGGTGGGGCTCACTGAGAAAAGCTACATCTATACATTTTTCCCTAATGGTCTGCTCTAGAAGATCTTGGGCAGCAATACAATGATTTAAGTTAAGCTGCAAGGACCTTAACATTTCATTTTACGAGCAGCTTCACGGTAGGATGAGCACTTGAAGCTGCCTTTTGAATGGTCCGTCTGCTTTTCACCTTTCCGGATGCAGAGACTACATTTTGGTGGCTTGGTGCATGCTTTTGCACTGTGACCCATCTCTCCACACCTGAAACAGGCGGCCTTTAGGTCACAGTCGCTGCGACAGTTTGCTGCCATATGACCGTAATCGAGGCACTTAAAACAGCGTTTAGGCTGTTCCACGGCTCGAATACGGCATACTACCCATCCTATTCTAATTTTGGACAGCTCGAGCAGAATATTGGAAGAGCAACCGTAGCTCTTTGCTGTCCACCAAAAGCTGGCCGAAGCGATTTGATAGCCTCAATGGGGAGTGAGCTATCCTTCAACTCCACCCTAATTGCCTCCAAGATCTCCTCTTTGCTTGCTAACTCATCTAGGTCGCGAATCTCAATTTGAGCCGATTCGGTAAGTGTTTTAACTACCGCTCGGTCACCCAAGGCTTTGCCTACAGCTTCGTGCAGAGCCTCAACGCTATGCTCCGGCTTCCCACTCAGTTGCAACAAAAGGTCCCCCTTAGCTGTCTTCCTAATACCTTGGACATCGCCGCTCAGATGCTTTAAATTTGGGTCGCTCTTGACTACGCGAAGCATGTCCGCATAGCTGCAATCACCTACACCTGAAACCGCGATGGCGTCACTTCTGGAACGTTTTTGCAGCGGCTTGCGTCCCTTAACCGTCCAGCTGTTCGAACTCGTCTGTCGACCTGCCTGGTTGGTTTTATCGGCTGCAGCCCGTAAAGCCATTGGCTCTATTGGACTTGCTGCGCTTTTATTGTGCCTCGGCTTATTCGAGGGAGTTTTCCTCTGCTCAGTGGCAACTTCCCTCGACCGCTTGGACGTATTACTACCTGCTGTAGCACTAACGCTCGCTGTTTTAACCTTCTCAGCTACTTTCTTGACCAGCGTGGTCTGCACCTCGCAGTCTTTGAGCGGTCGGTTGCAGAACGCTTCGGCCGTCTTGTAGAGACTGACCAGCCTAGCCAGCTCCTCTCTCATTAAGGCATTTATATGCCGCTGACCCCCAAATAAGGCAGACAAACCCTCTAGTGTAGCTCCTATTTGAGCTAACGCTTCTTTTAGTGACTTGGGTGCCTGGCACTCAGCCACTGGAGCCTGATTAGAAGTCGACGGCTGCGCCAACGCCCTCTGTTGTTGCTGCGGCGATCGCTGCAACGAGGAACGGCGCGCGAAAGCTTGCAGCTCCTCCTCCATCATGGCCTCCATATTGCTCCGACTACCACGGCGTGAAGCCTGTAGTGGGCACTGCCTACTAATATAATTTGAGTTTAGAGACCGCAGTAACTTAAACTCAACTTAACTACAGCGAGAGCCCGAAAGTATGCACTACTTTTAATACCTGCTACCTCACACCAGCAGCTAGGTTGCTGTCTTTGCTGAGACTTAGCAACTCAACTCTTAGTGAGCAGCTGATCGTCCGCTGCAATTTCCAGCACTACTAACAGCTGTTAGAGTGAATGCACCTGATTTTTTATTATTTGCACAAATGTGACGCCTAATGTGACAAATCTTTTCGCGCTTAAAAAAAGAAAGGGAAAGAGGAAAGCCCTGACGCCAAAATCAGTGATGCTATTGCCCCCTTCTCTTGCACCAACGGTTTGTATCACTGGGGTACTCCGCGAGACCGTCACGAAGTAAGTCTTTGATAATTTTTGCCGTCGCTGGGTGCGTCGCGCCCACAGCAACCACGTTGTCTACAGTTCTTTCCACTTTCACAGGGAAAAACACAAATCAAGCTATTGTCCACGATGGATCACGATGACGTCGACCGTACTCCACGAAAACGCAACTCGAACTCCATTGTGTATGTGTGTATGTGTGTGTGTGTATGTATGCATACACAGCTTACTGCGTACATCTTCCGCAGACTTTGTTTGTATGAGAAACAGTTTTGCAAATTTCGAAAATTTATCGATACAACTTATGAATTTTTCCCCCTGTAATATTAAGATATCCACATGTATTATTTCGCATGGATATTCTGGTATTGGTGTTGGTTGTAGAAATGGTTTGCTTGGATGTCTATCATACTTTTGTGTTTTACAAATTTGACAGGATGATATCCATGATTTAATTTGATAGCTCATTTTGATAAAATAAAATTTCTCCAAAATCTGTATCTTTACTTCTTTTGCACACGGGTGTAATCTATTATGCTCCACTTCAATTATTTTTAGTATTTGTTCCTGATCAGTAATATCAATTATTAACCGTTGCGTCACTCGTATTTTATAACACCTGAATGATTTTAAATAACACGATTGGAGTTGCTCTATAAATTCTTCGGGGATCTTAATCTCATTTATAACCTTCGGTTTTATATAGTTCTTTAATGCGTTTGAAAAACTACTTATTACATCCTTCGCCATTGGAATTTTATGTCGACTATATCCGATTTGCGGAGTCTCGTACTCATAATTGACTATATTTTTGTCGAATATTAATTGATTTCGGAAAACATTTATCGGCACTTCCACATAAGGTATTAGATCTGAAGCATTTTGCAGAGCACCGCATACCGTTACCATTGAGGGGGAATCATTTATCAGTGCATTAACTTGTAGTGGAATTCTCGATAGAACATCTGCGACTACATTTGATTTGCCTGGCTTATAAAAAAGCTCACAATTATACTCCTCAATTCTCGACTTCCAACGTTTCAGCTTGGCATTATAGTTTCTATTCCCACAAGCGAAAGTTAACGGTTGATGGTCTGTATATACCCTTATTAATTTTGCTCCATACAAATAAGATCGTAAATTATCCAATGCCCAAATAATTGCAAGCATTTCTTTTTCATTTGTCGCGTAGCCTTCCTCAGTTTTGCTCAATGAACGGGATATGTAAGCGATAGGCCTATCCATGCCGCTGTCATTCTGGGAAAGAACTGCCCCAATAGCATAACTAGAAGCATCTGTTGTAAGATTAAACGGTTTCCCAAAGTCAGGAAAGGCCAGCACCTCAGATGATGACAGAACATTCTTAAGGTTATTAAATGCCCTCAATGCGTCTTCGTCAAGTGTAATCGGTATATTTTTAGACTGTGACGCTTTTACCTTTGAATGTTCTCCCCGTGTCAAATTCGTTAAAGGCTTTACAATTTTTGCGTAGCCTTAAATAAATTTTCGATAATAGAAAGTCATTCCCACGAAGCTCTTCAATTCCTTAATGTTTGAAAGAGCCCTCATCTCCTTGACAGCCTCCACCTTTTTATACCCTGAACCCATTTTCAATGGGAAATCAGGGTATAATGGTTTTGTTGAAATGTATGTAACAGGCAGAAGGAGGCGTGGCAGACCCCACAAAGTATATATATTCTTGATCAGGGCGACGAGCTGAGTCGATTTGGCCCTGTCTGTCTGTCTGTCCGTCTGTCCGTATGTTTGAACGCGTCGATTTCCGAAGATAAAAGAGCTAGAGACTTCAATTTTATTTTAAAATGACCGTATATACAGCGCGGACGTCGAGTTTGCTTTTAAAATTCGATAAATCATCCCGTCATGTTTTTATTGAGTAAAAACATTCAAGTTCAAGTCAGATGCCACTATATATTGCTAATTGTGAATGATTTTTCATTTTTTTAAATTTCTCAAATATTCAATATAATATGTAGATCATATGCTGACAGTTTCATTAAATTCCGTTCAGTCAAAAATTAATAAAAAATAATCAAATATTTGGCCAATTAACAAATGCACGTGCAGCAGCTACAACAGCATCGTATGCGTGTGCACACATACATTCAAACTTCTTCTAGAAACATTCGTTGAATCACATCAGCTGTTAGTTTCGTTTAGTTTTGGTAGATGGCGCTGCAGCAGTGAATCTATTTGAGTTTTGCCAACGCCACTTGCAGAAGTGAGGTGGCGTAGTGTGTTAGCTGCATGACGCTCGATCGAGGAATCGCGGTTCGAATCCCGATCGGTGCGACTAATGTTAACTTTTTTAATTGTTTCAAAATATTTTTATATTTTATTAAATGAGTTTGGTATTTTATTTATATTTTTAAATACATCGAAATTGAAATTTCAGACATACTAAATGGGCATTTTTATTTGTTGGGTTCAGGGTAGTATCTAGTCGAGAACTCTCGACTAGAGTTTTCTTACTTGTTCTTATTTGGTCTTATACCGTCAGCAGATACAATATAGCCAAGGAATTCTACCTGCGAACTGTGTTTTTTCAGGTTTACTTGAAGTTTCGCTTCCCTATGACTCATAAAAATGGCTCTGAGGTTCCTTGCTGAAGATTATTATATCATCAATGTAAACGTAACAAATTTTTCCAATATATGGCCTTAACACGTCATCAATCATCCTCTGAAAAATTGCGGGGGCATTTTTTAACCCAAATGGAAGACGAAGGAATTCATATTTTCCATTCAATGTTGAAAACGCCGTCTTGACTGTGTCTGACTCTTTCATTCGAATCTGATGAAAGCCTGAAGTTAAGTCAAGAGTTGTAAAAAATTTTGACCTTCCTAGGCTAGCCAACGTCGAAGTGATATCAGGTATTGGATAAGTGTCTGCGATTGTCACAGCATTAAGACGCTTGAAGTCTATCACCATTCGATACTGTTTTTCTCCATTTGGTTTTGGTTTTTTGGAACTACCCATATTGGAGAATTATAAGGGCTTTTTGATGGCTTGATAATTCCATTTTTTAACAGGTCCCCAATTTGCCTTTCTACCTCCTCTCGCATACTAGCTGGATATGGATAAATTTTTGAATATATTGGTTCTTGAGTTGATGTTCGAATTTCTGCTCTGATCGAGGTTTCAACCGCCCTTTCGGTTGAAAGTGGTCCAAAGATATCCGAGTATTCATCTATTATTGACTTTAAAATCTGTTTGATTTCCTCAGAATGTTCAGTGTTAAGTAATACATTGATATTAAATGATTGTTTAGCAAAGAGAGGTATTTTAATGCCTGGTGCTATAATAAGTTCATCCCGTTCTCTATCAATTAAAGCTTTCAGAGTTTTCAGAGTATCGTCACCTATGATTCCAGTGGCAAACTGACAGTCTAACTGAATGGACGTGCTCGCGGACAATTTATTGAAAGCCGATCGTGTGTTCAAAGTGATATCTATTTACCGCTTCTTGACAGCAAATCAAAACTTTTGCAAACAAACCTACGCTAAGAGTGCTTATAACGCGCATCTTGCTGATAGCGATCAGCAAGCACCGTTACTGCACTCTGATTGACTAGTCAATCAGAGTTGCGCACCTAAGTGTAGTATACCCTAAGGTCGTAATTTCATCAATAAGTGTTGCATACCCTCGGGCGCAACCAGTATCCTTAGCATTCTTTCAAGCGCACATTATAACAGCCCCTGCAACTGATTTAAGCCGCCTAGCTTAAACTTCCGCCACCTGTGGCGCACGCTACCAGGAGGAAAGAACCCATTCGCAAATCCGCGCTTCTAAACTATGTCAATAGTCTTAGCAGAGAGAACCGGTTCTCAGCCCTTTCTGACGATAACGATAACGACTTGGATGAAGTCGACATGGAAACGACGACGGACCCACTGCCAACCACCTCAGCCACCCAGACTGCACTGGCCAAGCAGATCAAGCCGCCCCCAATTTTCATCCCGAATGTTAGTGACATTAAAGGTCTGATCTCTGACGTTGCTCTGGCCATCGGCAACACCAATTTTGACTATAAGTCTGGCAAGGATAGCAGCGTCCGGATAAATCTTCCCGATAAGGAAAGTTTTTCGAAGCTTAAGGCTTATCTTAATGGCAACAAAGTCAACTATCAAACCTTCCAACCGAAGGACGAGCGAGCTTACCGCATCGTCATAAACGGGCTCCATCACTCCACAGACCCATTAAGCATTAAGGAAGACCTAGCCACTAAAGGACATACTGTACGTGGGCTCGAAATCAAAAACCCCATCAGCCGTAACAATAAAAAGCGCATGTCAATGTTCTTTGTTAACATAGAGCCAGCTAGCAACAATAAGGGCGCTTTCACCATCACATGCCTGTGCCAATTCGTTGTAAAAGTTGAGCCTCCGCTCAAAAGCAAGGACGTACTGCAGTGCTATCGTTGCCAAGGACTCGACCACTCCCAACGTTACTGCAAGTTACCTCCAAGATGTGTGAAATGCAGACAGAATCACCTCTCAATTGATTGCACTAAGAGTCGTGAAGCCCCGCCCTGCTGTGCTCTCTGCAATGAAAACCATGCAGCCTCTTATAAAGGCTGCAAGGTTTATCAGAAGGCCAAAGAGCTCCACTCGCCACAACCTAGACACTTACCCACAACTTCAAGCCGTCCCTCACAGCCTACTGTGCCCGGGACGTCGTACGCCAGTAAAGCCCGTGGTCTACAGCAGCCAACACAACAATTTCCACAACAGCAAGGTACACCTCACGCCTCACACACACCCCCTCCCGACCAAACCAATTCCAGACTGGACCGACTGGAAGCCATGATGGAGAAACTGTTCGACCAATTTGCAGCCATAACGCAACTGCATTTCAACTTCATTGAAATTCACAACGCCGTTTCTCACGCCACTCCTCCGTCTAGATCCCATAAAAGTGTGCCTCATAGGGACATCCACCTCTGGTCGCCAGAAGTAGCTGCTCTGGTCGCAGACAAAAGGCGCCTCCGTCGTAACTGGCACAACTCTCGCAACCCCAGGGACAAAACAGAGTACAACAGAACTGCAAAAGCACTCAAGGAGCTGCTCTACTACCTGAGAAGGCAATCCCTCAACCAGTTCCTAGAAGAAGTGGAGCCAGGACACCTCCAACACGACCTTTGGAGCATCACTAAAAACATCAAAAGGCCAACGACCAAAAAAGAGCCAGTTAAGCGAGCAGATGGAACGTGGTGCAGATCTGACAGCGAAAGAGCAGCGGCATTTGCCAACCATCTACACGATGCCTTCACCCCATTTACAAGGTGCTCTAACGAGGATGAAAACACGACAGTGGACTTCCTTGACATTCCCTGCCAGATGGCTCCCCCAATTCCCGCAGTCACCACAGAAGAGCTGTCATCAGAGATCCGCAAGCTCAAAGCATCCAAGTCGCCTGGATATGATGGAGTCGATGTACCTGCCTACCGCAGTCTTGTCGAGAACTTCTACTCAACATAGTCAACAAATGCTTTCAGTTAGGACATTTCCCCACCCAGTTGAAATGCGCCGAAATCATCCTGATCCCTTCAGGGAAAGTCACGGAACACCAGAGCAATGCCACAGGATCGTCGAGAAAATACTGGAGGCATATGAGGAAAAGAAGTACTGCGCTGCGGTGTTTCTGGACGTCAAACAGGCTTTCGACAGAGTCTGGCACACAGGTCTGCTCTTTAAACTCAAGGCAGCTCTTCCCGCACCGTACTACATGCTCCTTAAATCTTTTGTTGTCGGCAGAAGTTTTTACGTAAAATGTGGCGACGAAAAATCCGACATCAGAGAGGTTAGAGCCGGAGTCCCCCAGAGAAGCGTATTGGGCCCAGTGCTTTACACGCTCTACACCGCTGACATGCCCATCGTCCCGGACGCCAGACTGCTAACCGCCACCTACGCTGATGACACAGCCTTTCTAGCCAGCGACTCATCACCACAAATCGCTTCCAACATACTGCAAAGGCAGCTCGATCTAGTCAACACATGATTGACTAGGTGGAATATAATGGTCAATGCCGAAAAATCCACTCACGCAACTTTCGCACTAAGAAGAGGAAACTGCCCCCCCGTCCAGCTAGACGGCTCCACTATCCCTGAAAGCGTAACAGCAAAGTACCTCGGCCTCATTCTCGACAGAAGACTCACATGGAAGCCCCACCTGCTATCAAAAAGAAAGCAGCTGGACGAGAGACTGAAAAAACACCTCTGGCTACTAGGCAAAAAATCGAAGCTAAAAATAAGGCTAAAGCTTCTCATATACAAGGTCATTATAAAACCCCTATGGACATATGGAATCTCGATCTGGGGCACCACTAACGCCACCAATCGTGATCTCATTCAACGCTTCCAAAACAAAGCCCTGCGACTGATCTCTGACGCCAACATCTACACCACTAACGTGGAACTACACGAAGTGCTTGGCGTCCCTTTTGTGAAGGACGAAGTGGCCAGACTGTCAACCAACTACCTGTCACGTCTGGACAGGCACATCAACCCTCTAGCGATCAACCTACTAGACAATAGCGCCACAACCAGAAGACTGATAAGACACCATCCGCTAGACCTCCCGCACATTGCGGACCAGTAATTCATAGTTCCTCGTTCCCCACACACATACGTATTGTAATACCGCTACTTTTAGCCCCGCCAATGTTCACTTTTTGTAACCCCCTTTAAAGCTTGCCAAACAATTTACTGATTGTACAAAAGGATAGATTGTAAAACAAACAAATGGAGAAAAAAAAAAAAAAAAAACCTATGATTCCATCAAAACTTTGTAGCCCCGGGAGTACATAAAACGTGATTGGAATATCATTCCCCATGGGGGCAAAGAACGAACCAGCAAGTTTATGTCTAATAAGAATGTTTCCTCCCGCTGAATGGTCTCTGAAGTGTTGTGCAACCACCTGCTATTTTAGAACTTATGAAATTTTTGTTTGTTCCTGTATCAACTAAAAACTGTAGATCGGCTCCATCCTTTGTGTTATATTTTATATACGGTACGCTGGAGAGGCTTCGGTCATAAAATTTACTTTACTTGTCTTATCTTCCGTTATGAATTCATCAGGTTCGAATGATTCAGCAGGTTTAAAACTGTTTTCAGAAGTCTCTGTAGTCTCCTCACAATAAACTGTACTATGATCGACTTCTTCAATCTCTATTGATTCGTCCAGTGCCGGTTCCATCACAGTGTCCATATGGTTCACTCTTTGCACCTTAGAGAATGGATTTACTGCATCATTCAGACTTCGTTTGACAGCTCCATCTCTCTTAATTTTGTTCAGATTTCAATGACCAGTACGGTTTGTATCCATCTTAATTGCTGCCCTTGGAGCCGAATAGGTTCGTGTATTTATCGGTCGTCGATTTTGAAAAATTGGTCTTTGGCCACTCCCATGAGGATGAGTCACGAATCTTGTTTGTTGATAATCATTTATTCTACGAGGCATATATGTCCTTTTTGCACCATTCCTTCTTAATGAAATATTCTATAAATTCACACAAATGGCATAAGCTTCCAGTAAATTTTTAGGCTTGCTAATTGTTAACATCCTCGGTAGGTCACCGTTTAGTCCCCTTATGAAAATATCTAAAGCTCTATCTCTATATGATTTTATTAATGCGGGCAATACTACGACTCGTTGCTCGCTTGCTTTTAAGGCCTGTAAAATTAAAGAAAACTATTAACTTGCTTATAGAAGGTTTCCATGTCGTTGTTGCCCTGAACCATTTGATTCAATTCGTATTCCAAGCTTGGAACATCCCTTTTATCAGCATGATGCAATCGCAAACCTCGCTTCACTTCAGGCCGATCATCATTTTGTACACCGTACGATGACAGTGAAACATCGGCATCTCCAATTACTTTCTCTCGTATATGTAAAATTATTGAGCGATATAGTGGTCTTTCCTTGATAATAGAATAATCTTCA
The DNA here is from genome assembly GCF_018153725.1 of Drosophila mojavensis. NCBI lineage: Eukaryota > Metazoa > Arthropoda > Insecta > Diptera > Drosophilidae > Drosophila > Drosophila mojavensis. Next base: position 648,606 of record NW_025318897.1, on the reverse strand, counting down.
AGTACGGACTCGATCCTGTTTACCCACGAGGCATATTCTGAAGGGATTCCCTCAAATGTGGGCAACACTTTAACACAGTCCGGCAATGACGAAATTTCATTTAATTCAAGCTCTGATCATGGACGGGCCAGTGGGGTTTGTTCCTCTATGAGAGACTGATTAGTATCTTCCTTTTCCAAATGATCCACTTTCCTATTCAATTGCTTCAAATCTTCCTTGAGACTCGAAAATTAATCGGCCAACACGGTTATTGCCGCGCTCAGCCCTTGCAACGTTCCATTAATATTTTCCATATTACTTGTTACCCGTTAATTTTACTTTTGTTATTCTATTTATTTAAGTTATTTTTATTATTATTATTTTTTTATTATTAAACCCTCTGTAGGATTACTTTTATTATTATACCCTGAACCCATTGAAAATGGGAAATCAGAGTATTATGGTTTTGTTAAAAGTATGTAACAGGCAGAAGGAGGCGTGGCAAACCCCACAAAGTATATATATTCTTGATCAGGGCGACGAGCTGAGTCGATTTGGCCCTGTCCGTCTGTCTGCCCGTCCGTCCGTCCGTCCGTATGTATGAACGCGTCGATCTCAGAAGATATAAGAGTTAGAGACTTGAAATTTTGTTTCCTAGGTCCGTGTATATCGCGCGCATATCAAGTTTTTCTTTTTATATCGATAACTACTCCCGATATTTTATTATCGATCAAAAACCTTATCGAAAGCTAGTTATTTAATTATATCTCCTACACCTAGAGCTAGAGCTTGCAAATTTTAAATATAGACTTATATGTACTTTCGATTTTTGTTGTAATTTACCCACCACCCCTATATCCACCCCCTCCCCCTCACCTTGGTAAAAGGCTTATTTCAATACGTGCGTGTGTATGTATGTGTGTCGAAAAGAAGTGCAGACTGATTAGAATATCAGATTCGAGGGTTCACGGTATCTCCTAGTCGAGCAGTCTCGACTGGAGCCTTTCATTTTTATACCCTGAACCCATTTTCAATGGGAAATCAGGGTATAATGGTTTTGTTGAAATGTATGTAACAGGCAGAAGGAGGCGTGGCAGACCCCACAAAGTATATATATTCTTGATCAGGGCGACGAGCTGAGTCGATTTGGCCCTGTCTGTCTGTCTGTCCGTCTGTCCGTATGTTTGAACGCGTCGATTTCCGAAGATAAAAGAGCTAGAGACTTCAATTTTATTTTAAAATGACCGTATATACAGCGCGGACGTCGAGTTTGCTTTTAAATTCGATAAATCATCCCGTTATGTTTTTATCGAGTAAAAACATTCAAGTTCAAGTCAGATGCCACTACAGCTAATTGTGAATGATTTTTCTTTTTTTTAAATTTCTCAAATATTCAATATAATATGTAGATCATACGCTGAAAGTTTCATTTAATTCCGTTCAGTGAAAAATTAATAAACAATAATCAAATATTTGGCCCATTGACAAACGCACGTGCAGCAGCTACAACAACATCGTATGCGTGTGCACACATACATTCAAACTTCTTCTAGAAACATTCGTTGAATCACATCAGCTGTTAGTTTCGTTTAGTTTTGGTAAATGGCGCTGCAGCAGTGAATCTATTTGAATTTTGCCACCACCACTTGGCGAAGTGAGGTGGCGTAGTGTGTTAGCTGCATGACGATCGATCGAGAAGTCGCGGTTCAAATCTCGATCAGAGCAACCGATGTTAACTTTTTTAGTTGTTTCAAAATATTTTTATATTTTATTAAATGAGTTTGGTATTTTATTTATATTTTTAAATACATCGAAATTGAAATTTCAGGCATACTAAATGGGCATTTTTATTTGTTGGGTTCAGGGTAATATCTAGTCGAGCACTCTCGACTAGAGTTTTGTTACTTGTTTTTTTTTTTTTTTTTTTATAATTTGTAAAATTTTCAAAATTTGTCGTTTTAGTTACTGATTGAGCTCGGTGCAAAAGTTTTTTTTTTTTTTTTTTTTCTCCATTTGTTTATTTACAATCTATCCTTTTGGACAATCAGTAAATTGTTTGGCAAGCTTTAAATGGGGGCTACAAAAAGTGAACATTGGCGGGGCTAAAAGTAGCGGAATCACAATACGTATGTGTATGGGGAACGAGGAACTATGAATTACTGGTCCGCAATGTGCGGGAGGTCTAGCGGATGGTGTCTTATCAGTCTTCTGGTTGTGGCGCTATTGTCTAGTAGGTTGATCGCTAGAGGGTTGATGTGCCTGTCCAGACGAGACAGGTAGTTGGTTGACAGTCTGGCCACTTCGTCCTTCACAAAAGGGACGCCAAGCACTTCGTGTAGTTCCACGTTAGTGGATGCGTGTTTCTTGTGTAAGCTGAAAGACGCGAAAAATTATTGAAATATCTATTGCTCCAAGGGTTCAGGGGATCTCGTAGTCGAGCAGTCTCGACTAGAGCTTTCTTACTTGTTCTTTCATCCATTTATTATACCCTGAACCCATTGAAAATGGGAAATCAGGGTATAATGGTTTTGCGAAAAGTATGTAAAAGGCAGAAGGAATCATCGCAGACCCCATAAAGTATATATATTCTTGATCAGGACGACGAGCTGAGTCGTCCGTCCGTCCGTCCGTCCGTATGAGCAAAAGGATCTCAGAAGATATAAGAGCTAGAGAGCTGAAATTTGGCATGCATACTCGTGTATACCATAGGCAGCACGAGTTTGCTTTATTTTTTCGATAACTCATCCGATAACTGTTTTATCGAGAATAATCGAAAAATCGACTTTGTTTTTTAGCCTAATTTCAACACTTTTAGACCTGGAGACTTCAAATTTGCGTTGTATATAAAGTCAATCGATACAAAAATTTTGTTATTTACAGATTTTGGATACCACGCCCCATTCGCCCCCAATTTGTAAAAAATTGCACAATTTGCATTTCAGGTACTAGAGAGTTGTGCTTTGGAATGTACACATATTTTAGTCATATGATTACGCTCTGCAAGTTTCATTAGGGTCGTATGTCTACAAAAGAAATTATTCAACAAATAAATTCTCATAATTGCTCACACTGCAGCGCAGCCCAAGCGCAGTCGCTGCTTACTGCGCAGTTAGCAGAGCGCGTTGTTATACGCGCGTCTGGATGCATGTGTATGTATGTATGCATAGAAGAAGTGCAGAATGATTAGAATATCAGCTTGGAGGGTTCAGGGTATCTCCTAGTCGAGCAGTTTCGACTGGAGCCTTTTTACTTGTTTTAGTTAGCTTTAATAGTTTAATTGCTTGCAGTTTGTTTTTGGTCTTTACTAGGAGCGAGCCGTCTCTTGTTTTTTTGCAAGATTCGACTTCACCTCCGCAAGTGTTTTTTGATTATAAAGGGAGACACTTTTTCGAATGTACAGTTATCATCGCGTTTTAGTATTATATATTTCGGTTCGCCCAGTTGTGTGTTGTTGTTTCTGTTGATTTTGTGTATGTCTGGTGGATCGAGCATGTTTCTTGTTGGTGGGCTGAAGCCCGGCTTAACGGTTTGCAACGTGCGATTTGTTTTTGTCTTTGTTTTCTTTTGTGTTTGAGTTTTGTTTGTAGAGTTTTACTGTTACTTTTAGATGCACTGGCGTTAAGCGAGGTTTAATGTATTGCGACACGTCTTATCTCTGCGGGAGCTAAGGTGTGACTGATGAAATAATATATTTTATATAATTTGGTCTAAACTCTCTCTAGTCCGAATATCAACTGAACTAAATCTGTTCTACTGGTTAGGTTCTGGCTAGGTGGACTCTCCAGCCTCCTTAGGTTGTCGAAAGTCTTAACTTATATATATATATATATATGATCTACGCATTAATACCTTTCATATAATGTATAATACGTATGTAAATATGTACATGTATATGTACATATACATATATATTTAATTATCTGCTTGGGCTCTTGCCCATTGCAAACGCCCTGTGCACTTGCCAGTACCTAGTCAGCAGGTAATGTGAAGTGGAGACAGATGCAAATAAAGCATAATCACTGCATATGTGTACATACATATGTTTATATGTATATAGATGTATTATTGTCACCTTTCCCAAATTTGAAAAATGATAAAGTCTATAGCAAGCAACATTAATAGTGAGGATCTAGAGAAAATTTTAATAATTCAATATAATTTTTATACCCTGAACCCATTTTCAATGGGAAATCAGGGTATAATGGTTTTGTTGAAATGTATGTAACAGGGAGAAGGAGGCGTGGCAGACCCCACAAAGTATATATATTCTTGATCAGGGTGACGAGCTGAGTTGATTTGGCCCTGTCCGTCTGTCTGTCCGTCTGTCCGTCTGTCCGTCTGTCCGTATGTATGAACGCGTCGATTTCAGAAGATATAAGAGCTAGAGACTTCAAATTTTTTTTAAAATGTCCGTAATTACAGCGCGCATATCAAGTTTATCATTAAAAATCGATAACTCATCCCGATCTTTTTTTATCGATAAAAAACCTTATCGAAACCCAGTCATAAAATTATATCTTCTACACCTTTATTGCTAGAGTCTCCAAATTTTTAATGTATGCTTATATGCAATTTATACAATTTCGGTTTTTGTTAAAATTTACCCCCCACCTCTAAATTCACCCCCTCACCCTCACTTTTGTAAAAAGCGTATTTCAAATACTAGAGACTTGTGCTTTGGCAAGTACATGCATATTCATGTTATAATCATAATCTAAAAGTTTCATGAAGATCGTACGTCCATAAAAAAAGTTATTAAACAATTAAGTTCTCATAGTAAGCGCACACTGCAGCCCATGCGTGTTTATGCGTGGTTGCTTGTATGTGTATGTGTGTGTGTGTATGCGTTTGTGTCTGTATGCGTGTGTGTGTGTATGTGTGTCTATATGCGTGTGTGTGTATGTTTACCTGTGTGTGCGTACGTGCGTATGTGTGTGTGTGTGTGCGTGTTTCTTGTGTAAGCTGAAAGTCGCGAAAAAGTATTGAAATATCTATTGCTCCAAGGGTTCAGGGGATCTCGTAGTCGAGCAGTCTCGACTAGAGCTTTCTTACTTGTTTTTTTTAGTTTTCAAAAAATAATAATTATTTTTTAATATTTTGCTATACAAATTATAATCGTTACGGTCCCTGATAAAAAGTAAAATTTACCTAACAGAGCTTATAAAGCAATTAAAAAGAATGTGTGCAACTCATTTTATAGCGTTCTAATACTAGAGTTATTCTACTCAAAGAACATTGAAAGTATTGAACATCAATATAAGAATATTCACCCAATTCAGTGGGTAAATTCTTAATACTCTAGATAGTTTAAGGTGAGAGGTGTGCTTATAAGTATTCGGGAGGAAATAAAGAATGTAGGGACTTGGCCACTTTTGCAATGGCATTGCTTTCCTTGCAATGGGCGAACGCGCAAGTGGTAAGAAGTTTTAGTCAGGTCAATACTGTAAACTACGCAATAAAATCAATATTCCTTTTGCTTATGCTTATTATGCTTACTCAATTTTAAGCGTCAGGTAAAACATATATAGTGTAAAACTTTACAGATACGGCTTGCCACGGTTGAAGAATTGCTGCCATGACTTCTAGTTACTAAAAATATATTTAAATATCAATAAAAAAATTATAAATATAGATATAATATAAACAAGTAAGAAAGCTTTAGTCGAGACTGCTCGACTACGAGATCCCCTGAACCCTTGGAGTAATAGCTATTTCAATAATTTTTCGCGTCTTTCAGCTTTCACAAGAAACACGCACACACACACACACACACACACACACGCACGCACACACAGGCATACATACACACACACATACACAAATATTTATACACACATACACAAACACATACACACACAAGCACCCACGCATAAACACGCATGGGCTGCAGTGTGCGCTTACTATGAGAACTTAATTGTTTAATAACTTTTTTGTGGACTTACGATCTTTATGAAACTTTCATATTATGATTACATTTTTTTTTTTTTTATTCTTTTTATTTTTTATTTTTATTTTTTTTTTATATTCATTTATTGACAAAATTATATAACAAATTGCAAGTTGCGTGGTGGCTAGGACAGCGCGCGGTGCTTGCGGGACGGCCGTAAAGCATTGCTTCACAAGCACTATGCGCTACTTTAGCCTGGGACAGCTCGTCTTCTCAGTCGCTCGACTCTGCGGAGCTCCATCATCACCGTGGCCGCGAAGGTGCTTGTTAGTTCCCAAGCTTCCTCCGATTCCAGCATGGCGTTGACTAAGTTGTCCGCTCTGATGGAGCGGCCCACTGCCTCTTCCAGACGACGCCTCTCCTCCAGGAACCGTCCACATTCGAAAAGAATGTGGTTGGCGTCTTCCACATGCCCTCGCTCGCACCAGGGGCACTCGTCAGATTCCTCGTGGCCAAAGCGCTTCAAATAGCTCCGAAAGCATCCACGTCCCGAGAGGATCTGCGTAAGGTAGAAGTTAACCTCGCCATGTTTGCGGTTAACCCATGGTTCAAGCTCCGGGATGAGCTTGTGCGTCCACCGCCCTTTAGCTGAGCTATTCCACCTTCTTTGCCATCGTGCGATGCTGTTCGCCCTGACAGCGTTGAGTCGCGTAGGCCCGTGCGAATTCCGCTCCACGGCTTCGGCGACCAAATACTCCAGTGGCACCATACCGGCTATGACGAGCGCCGCGTCATCGGAGATAGTCCTGAAAGCGCAGCTGACTCTGATTGCGCTCAGCCTGTAGATCGCGCAAATGCCTCGGCTGTAGCTCGGCGTTGCCATCGCTCTTGCCCATATTGGCGCAGCATAGAGGATGACAGACCTAATGACGCTCATTAGGAGGAGACGTCGTTGCTGTTTAGGTCCCCGCGTGTTAAGCATGATTCGCGAGAGAGCTCTACAAGAATCAGCTGCCCTTTTATGCACATATTCTAAGTGCTCGCGGAAAGTTAATCTTGTGTCTATCATGACACCAAGATATCTTATCGCCCTCTTTGACGCAATGGTGACGCTGCCGATCTTTATATTGGCAGTTTCCACTCTTTTGCGACTGCTGACTAGTACAACTTCGGTCTTGTGTGCCGCTAGCTCGAGCCCAGCTCCTGTCAACCAGCTTCGTATGCGATTGATACTTTCGCTGCACATATCCTCTGTATCTTTGAGCTCCTTTCCTATGGCTACGACAGCTACATCATCAGCAAAGCCAATGGTGTGCGCGCTTGCTGGTAGTTCCAAGCGCAGTACGCCGTCGTACATGATGTTCCATAGGAGAGGCCCCAGCACTGAGCCTTGGGGTACTCCAGCTGACACTGTATGAGTTTGGGGACCCTCACTCGTGTTGTATACCAGTGTTCTTCCTCTGAAGTAGCTCTTTATTATCTCTCTTAGATATTTAGGGATATTATATTGTGACAGCGCATTCAGTATCATATCCCAACTAGCTGTGTTGAAGGCATTCCTTACATCCAGGGTCGCGATGATGCAGTATTCCTTCGTCCCGTGCCTCCATCTGGTGCCTTGAATAGCGGAAGTGGCCAGACCGACAACTTTGTTAAGCGCGTCCGTTGTTGACCGGACCTTCCGGAATCCAAATTGGTTTGGTGACAGGCCTCCGCCGCTTGCAATCGCAGTCTCCAGCCTAGAACAGATCAGTTTCTCAAACGCCTTTCCCATGGTGTCTAAGAGACAGATCGGTCTGTACGAAGATGGCTCATCCGGTGGTTTGCCAGCCTTGGGTAGCAATACCAGATTCTGGGCTTTCCAATTTGCCGGGAACGTCTCTTGGATCAGGCATTCGTTAAATAATTCGGCGAACGTACTTGGGTGCAAGGCGAGGGCTAGCTTTAGCGCACGATTTGGGATCCCGTCCGGCCCTGGAGCTGTGTTGGTTCTAAGACCTCGGAGAACTACTGATATTTCTTCCTCTGTAACTAAAACAATTTCAGTGCTCGTTGAGCCCTGATCAGCAGTCTCGGAGTCAGGGGCGTGAATGGAGCTTAAACTTTCTGGAAAGAGTGTTTCCACAATCGATTTAAGCTCCAGACGATCCGTAGGCTGCACCTGTCTACCTGCGTATAGTCTTTTAACTACTATCTTATATGCCCTGCCCCAAGAGTCATATTCGGCTGAGTCGCACAACTGTAAAAAACATTCTCTTTTGCTTGCCCGAATGGCCTTCTTCCGCTGTCTTCTAGCTGCCTGGTAAGCTAACTGTTTCTCAAAAAACGTTGACCTACCGCGAGCCCGTTGGTAGCTTCTTCTCGCCTGGATGCATTTGCGACGAATGTCACCTATTTGCGTATTCCACCAATACGTAGGCTCATGTTGTCGCGTGAACTGCTTGCGGCGTAACATGCTGCTATTGCAGGCACTCTGTATTTGGGCTACCATTTGGCATACTCTGGCCTCAGCATTACCAATTGTACCCAGAGACTGAATGGCCTCTAAAAAGACCGCGGGATCAAAAGTATCTAGCCGATACGACTCCCTCCACAATGTTGACGCCCTGGCAGGTGGCTCACCTATTGTGAAGAGAAGTGCCGTATGATCGCTGCCTGTATAGCTATCGCAATGGCTCCATGTTGCTCCCCGAAAGAGGGATGAAGTGACAAAAGTAATGTCGATAACAGACCCGTATCCCGCCCGACTGAAGGTGTACTCATGGCCAGTGTTGAGCAGTGCAACATCTAGTGTCGCGAAGATCTCCAGTAGGATACGACCTCTGGCATTTGTTGTTGGGCTACCCCATTCTAGCGCCCAGGAGTTAAAATCTCGGCAAGCTCGTCGAGCACCGTCGTGAATTCACTGAGCTGCATGCTGGGGGCCAGATAGCAACTGTAAAGCCATAAGCTACCATATCGGCCACGTACGAACCCATTGAATGACTTAACATTCGAAAGTACGTTCGTTGAGTTGCCGCATACCCACAACGCAGCTTTGCCATTAACGTCTGTTGACCATGTCCTAGGGCAGCTGGTTCTACAGTGGTGAGGCTCACTGAGAAAAGCTACATCTATACATTTTTCCCTAATGGTCTGCTCTAGAAGATCTTGGGCAGCAACACAATGATTTAAGTTAAGCTGCAAAAACCTTAACATTTCATTTTACGAGCAGCCTCGTGCTAGGATGGGCTTTTCACCTTTCCGGATGCAGAGGATACATTTTGGTGGCTTGGTGCATGCTTTGGCACTGTGACCCATCTATCCACACCTGAATCAGGCGCCCTTTAAGTCACAGTCGCTGCCGCAGTTTGCTGCCATATGACCGTAATCGAGGCACTTGAAACAGCGTTTAGGCTGCTCCACGGCTCGGATACGGCAAACTACCCATCCTATTCTAATTTTGGACAGCTCGAGCAGAGTTTTGGCTTTCCCAATTGGAAGAGCAACCGTAGCTCTTTGCTGTCCACCAAAAGCTGGCCGAAGCGATTTGATAGCCTCAATGGGGAGTGAGCTATCCTTCAACTCCACCCTAATTGCCTCCAAGATCTCCTCTTTGGTCGCTAACTCATCTAGATCGCGAATCTCAACTTGAGCCGATTCGGTAAGTGTTTTAACTACCGCTCGGTCTCCCAAGGCCTTGCCTACAGCTTCGTGCAGAGCCTCAGCGCTATGCTCCGGCTTCCTACTCAGTTGCAATAAAAGGTCCCCCTTAGTTGTCTTCCTAATGCCTTGAACGTCGCTGCTCAGATGCTTCAAATTTGGGTCGCTTTTAACTAAACGAAGCATGTCCGCATAGCTGCAGCCCCCGACGCCTGAAATCGCAATCGCGTCAGTCCTGGGACGTTTTTGCATAGGCTTTCGCCCTTTAACGACTGTCCAGCTGCTCTGGTTTGTCTGTCGAGCGGCCCGGTTTGAAGTTTCAGCTGTAGCCCGTAGAGCCATTGGTTCTTTTGGGTTCGCTGCACTTCTATTGGGCCTCGGCTTTTTTGAGGGAGTTTTCCTTTGTTCGGAGGCAACTTCCCTCGACCGCTTGGGAGTATTGCTACCTACTGTAGCACTAATGCTCGCTGCCTTAAAATTTTCGCTTACTTTTTTGAGTGGCGTGGTCTGCACCTCACAGTTTTTAACCGAACGGTTGCAGAACGCTTCGGCCGTCTTGTGAAGGCTGACCAGCCTAGCCAGCTCCTCTCTCATTAAGGCATTTATATGCCGCTGACCCCCAAATAAGGCAGACAAACCCTCTAGTGTAGCTCCTATTTGAGCTAACGCTTCTTTTAGTGACTTGGGTGCCTGGCACTCAGCCACTGGAGCCTGATTAGAAGTCGACGGCTGCGCCAACGCCCTCTGTTGTTGCTGCGGCGATCGCTGCAACGAGGAACGACGCGCAAAAGCTTGCAGCTCGTCCTCCATCATGGCATCCATTTTTGCTTCGACTACCACGGCGTGAAGCCTGTAGTGGGCAATGGCTACTAATATAATCTGAGTTTACAACCCGCAGTAACTTAAACTCAACTTGACTACAGCGAGAGCCCGAAAGTATGCACTACTTTTAATAACTGCTACTTCACTCCAGCAGCTAGGTTGCTGTCTTTGCTAAGGCTTAGCAACTCACCAACGTTAGTGAGCAGCTGATTGCCCGATGCAATTTCCAGCACTACTAACAGCTGTTAGAGTGAATGCACCTGATTTTTATTATTGCGCAAGTGTGACGCCTAAAGTCACAAAATTTACGCGCCCACAAAAGACAAGGAAAGGAAAGAAGGCCTGACGCCAAAACAATGACGCTATCGCCCCCCCTCTCTTGCACCACCGAATTATACCGCTTGGGAATTCCACGAACCGCCGCGCAGTAAGTCTCTGGTAGTTTTTTTGAGGTCGCTGGGTACGCCGCGCCCACAGCAAACACGTTGACTTCAGTTCTTTCCACTTTCACAGGGGAAAACACAGTTCAAGCTATTGTCTACAATGGATCACGATGACATCGACCGCACTCCGTGAAAACGTAACTCGAACTCCTGATTACAACATGGATATGCATGTATTTGCCAAAGCACAAGTCTCTAGTATTTGAAATACAAACATGAGGGTGAGGGGGTGGATATGGGAGTGGGGGGTAAATTTTAACAAAAACCGAAATTGCATAAATTGCATATAAGCATACATAACAAATTTGGAGACTCTAGCAATAAAGGTGTAGAACATATTATTTTATAACTGGTTTTCGATAAGGGTTTTTATCGATAAAAATGATCGGGATGAGTTATCGATTTTTAATGATAAACTCGATATCCTCGCTGTAATTACGGACATTTGAAGTCTCTAGCTCACATATCTTCGGAAATCGACGCGTTCAAACATACGGACAGACGAACTGACGGACAGACAGACAGACGGACAGGGCTATATCGACTCAGCTCGTCACCCTGATCAAGAATATATATACTTTGTGGGGTCTGCTACGCCTCCTTCTGCCTGTTACATACATTTCAACAAAACCATTATACCCTGATTTCCCATTGAAAATGGGTTCAGGGTATAAAAATGAAAAACAAGTAAGAAGGCTCCAGTCGAGACTGCTCGACTAGGAGATACCCTGAACCCTCCAAGCTGATATTCTAATCATTCTGCACTTCTTCTATGCACACATACATACACATGCATCCAGACGCGCGTATAACAACGCGCTCTGCTAACTGCGCAGTAAGCAGCGACTGCGCTTGGGCTGCGCTGTAGTGTGAGCAATATTATGAGAATTTATTTGTTGAAAAATTTCTTTTGTAGACATACGACCCTAATGAAACTTGCAGAGCGTAATCATATGGTCAAAAAGTGTGTACATTCTAAAGCACAAGTCTCTAGTACTTGAAATGCGTTTTTTACAAATTGGGGGCGAATGGGGCGTGGTACCCAAAATCTGTAAATAACAAAATCTTTATATCGATTGACCCTATATACAACGCAAATTTGAAGTCTTCAGGTCTAAAAGTTTGTAAGGTTACATTATTTTCCAGCCGGGGTCAGAGTCTCAGTCTGCCCAGGGCCATAACTCACAAGAAATTTGTAAGTAGATACGGGACGTATTGAGTTAGAGAAATGGGAGAGGGGGGGAAATTGTATAGGTTAGGCGACCACGTGGCCTGAGCTCGCCGACCACGCCCACGCCCACGCGTTTGCACGCGGGAGGGCGGCCGCGATCGAGTGGCGCGATCAAGCGCACTCCAGATTGCGGCTGCGAAAGCGTGTTGTGGAATTTTAGTGGGGTTACTACGATCGGTAGACCGCGGATCGAGGAACGCCCAGCGTTGCCGCCGGCGCTCACTCAAGACCACGCGATTTTACTGCCAGAGTTTTAACCTTCTGGCGAACGGGATTTGCCCTCGTTCAAACTACCATTTAGTGTTAGTTATGATTAGTAAACTAACAAATTGATTATTAAACTAGCTACGAATAAATACGCAACCATCTCTACGTGCATTTCCTTACTTTATTAAACTTGTCGCCTTATAACCTTTATACCTGCTAGTTAGTTGTATTTTTCCCTTTTGAGCGCGTCTGCTCATATCGAGAGCTCCAGACTGACTAAAAACTACACGCAGCTTTCAATCCTCTTCTGCCGCTGTGCAGATTTTACCACGCGACCAGCAATGCAATCCACCACCGCGAGCTTTCAAAACCGCACGGTTACATTGCTGATCGCGTGCCCGCCCACTAATTTGAATTTCGCTTACTTTCTAGGACTAATCGCTACAGCACTTACATCTAATTATTAACTATCTTACAAACTAACGCTTAGTCTGCTTACTATCTAACTTACCATCTACCAAAATATACAATAACTACAAGATATAAACTTAACGGCTACAAAAATCAATCCAATCCAACTTAATCGCTACGAGCATAATACAAATTCAACAACTATAAAGATCAACCAAATACAATTCAATTCAATTCAATTCAATTCATTAACTTACTTGCTACAAATATCATATAAACTCAACAACTATAATTCAACATGTAAGGTGGGCAAAAAGGCCACCTTACACCCCCCCCTTACTTCGACAGGGAAATTATTACGCCCCCCGATGAGTCGACGGTCATCGTATAGGCCTGTTCCCCGTTTCCCCGGTCTCGGTTACCGGGATCATGTCAATTTCCTCATCTCCTTGATGAAATGGCTTCAACTGTGCAATGTTGGCCACCCTTCTCTTGCGTTCGCCCTCCTTCGTTAGGCGCACTACGTTGGGGGATAGGAACTTAACGACCTTGTAAGGGCCGTCGAATTTGGGCGCCAGTTTCGCCGCGAATCCTTCCGCCGCGTTCGACAGTTGATGTTGTCGCAACAGAACTGCCGAACCCAACGTTGGCCTCCAGTCACGCCGTCTTAAGTTATAGTGCCTGCCTTGATCTTTTGATGCTCGCTGCAAGTTACTGCGCACTATGTCGAAAACCTCTCTCATTTTAACTTCTTTGGCCTCGGGCTGGGTCTCTCTAGTCGCCGAACCGGGAGTGACTTCATCGTACAAAGCGGCGGGTAGGCGTGGTTCCCGCCCAAACATCAGAAATGCTGGAGTGAAGCCCGTGGAGTCGGCCACGCTCGAATTGACGGCCAGCGTTATCTCCGGCAGCAGCTCGTCCCATGAGCTCTGATGGCCTTCGATATACTGAGCTATCATTGTCTTCACCGTGCGATTCGTTCGCTCCGTCGGGTTCTCCTGCGGCGAATAAGGCGCTGTGTACTGGAGTGTCACCCCCAAGGATTCCATGAACGCCTTGAAACTCCTACTTGCAAATTGTACGCCGTTGTCGCAAACGAATGTCCTGGGTACTCCAAATCTGCTGAGTATACGTTCCCGGAACGCCAGTTGCAACAGAGCGGTAGTAGCTCTCCTCAACGGCACCAGCTCCACCCATTTAGCGAAAGCGTCGTGGAACACCAACAACATTGTGTTCCCACGCTTGGAACGAAGCAACGGTCCCACGAAGTCTGCGCACAAGACCGCCATTGGCTCCGCCACCTGCCTGGTGAGCATATGCCCTGTTGCACGCATTTAAATCGTTGGCACGTTTCGCAACGCCTCACGTACTTGGCGGCATCTCGGAACATGCCCGGCCAATAGTACTTTTGCGCAAGTCGTGCTGCCGTCTTCCTCACTCCTTGATGTCCGGCCGAGGGAGCGTCGTGACACTCCCTCATCACTCTGCCCCTCAAACTGCTTGGAACGCAGAGCTTCCATGGGATAAAGTCCTCCTCGTCTATCCTATGGCCTAAATTCCGATATAACTGCCCGTTCTCCTCCACGTAATCCTGGAACTTCTCAGGCTCCTTTACGATCCTTTCACGCATCCTCTTTATCCACCCGCAAGGGGGATTTTCTTCCACGGCCTGCTTGCAACTGTCTATGGGCTGTCGGGACAGAGCGTCGGCCACCACATTCAATTTTTCACGGCGATAGCGTACGTCGAACTGAAATTGCTGCAATTTTAGCGCCCAACAAGCGATCCGGCCCGTGGGACTTTCTATGGAGTTGAGCCATTTCAGCGCTAGGTGATCCGTGACGACGTCGAACCTGTAGCCCTCCAGGTAACATCGCATCTTTCGGATCGCCCAGACGATCGCGAGACACTCCTTTTCCGTGGCCGAGTAGTTTAGCTCCGCCTTCAGTAACTTCCGACTGGCATATGCTATTACTCGCTCCTGCCCCTCAACTTCTTGCGTCAGCACTGCACCGAGGCCGTAGTCGCTGGCGTCGGTCTGCAGCACGAATTTGGCCGAGAAGTCGGGACAGGCCAGAATAGGCGCGGTCGTCAAACTCTCCTTGAGTTTCTGCAACGCCTCCTCCTGTTCCTCGCTCCAGATCCACTTCTGACCTTTCTTCAGGAGCTTCGTCATCGGTTGTACTAGCGATGCGAAGTCCGGCACGAACCGTCTATACCACGATGCCATCCCTAGGCATTGCCGCAAATCCTTTAAACACGAAGGTGATGGGAGGCTCCGAATCGCCTCAACCTTCGCGGGATCCGTGCAAATCCCCTCTCCGCTTATCACGTGGCCAAGGTACGCCAACTTTTCCCGAAAGAAACTGCATTTCTTTCTGTTGAGTCTCAGATTGGCCGCCCGCAACCGCCGGAAAACTTCCTTCAGGTTGGCCACATGCTGCTCCTTTGTCGCTCCGATGACCACTATGTCATCTAGATATGCAAACGCGTGAGGCTCCATGTCGGGCCCGATGACTGTATCCAGCGCCCTCTGGAATGTCGCCCCCGCCGAATGCAAACCGAACGGCATCACTCGCCATTGGAACAGTCCTCTGCCTGGCACAGTGAACGCCGTATATTCCCTACTATCCGCCGCCATTGGGATCTGCCAGTACCCGCTCTTTAGATCCAGCGTCGATATGAAACGTGCGTGCCGCAACCTCTCTAAAATATGCAGGATCCGCGGAACGGGGTACGCATCCGGGATCGAGTGGGCGTTGAGTTGACGATAATCTACGCACATGCGCCAATCCCCAGTCTTTTTCTTGACTAAGACTAAGGGTGCGCTATGTGGGCTCTTCGACGGCTCAATCGCCCCTGCTTGGAGTAACTCGTCCACCTGCTCGTCGATCACCTTTTGCATAGCCGGATTTTTAGGGTAGTACCTTTGCTTCAAAGGCTTGTCGTCCTTCATCCGAATACTATGCTCGGCGATGTGCGTCACGCCTCTGAGGTCCTCAAACAATGCTAGCTCTGCTTCTAGAAACTCCTGCAGTTCCTCCTCCAACTCCTCCGGCCACTCCTTGCTACTGTGCCCGGATCGTCCATTTCCTCCATCCTCGCTTTCTGATTCCTCTCTTGTCGGTGGGCCGCCTCCGGGCTCACCTTCCTTCTCCAACTCGACTGATTTAAATTCCGGCGACCACTCCTCGGGTCCGCTCCTCAAGTCCTCGCTCTGCTTCACAGCGCCGGGAGGCCCAGCTCCCCTTTTGTCCTCCATTATCTCGCTTCTGTCCTTTTTATCTCTCCTTGTCGCTGGGAGACTCCCTCTAAGTCTCTCCTCCGGCGTTCCCTTTTCCATTCTTTTCCTCTTGTCTCTGCTTTTCTTCCTCTGTTTCCTCTCACCTCTTTTCTTGTCGGGCGGCGCGCCTTGGCTCGACGACTCCTGAACGCCGACTGTCGACACCGTGATTGCCGACCTCGGATCCTCCTTCGACGTCGCGGCCTCGCGCGACACCTCTGGGCCCGACTCCTTCACATGTCCTTTAGCGAGCTGGCCTTGCTCTCTAAAACCGCTGCTGCCTTTTCCTCCTCTTCGTTCACTCGGTGGCGACGCTCCTTCTCCCACGTCGTCCACCATCCTCATTTCCAACTCCGCGTTGCCACAACGCACCGTAGCGCCAATGGCGCATAGAAAATCCATACCGAGGATGACGTGGTCCAGCATGGTCGGCATTATTAGCAGGTTCGCTTCCGCCGTCTTTCCAGCCAGACTTACGTCCATTTTCATCATTCTCGTCACGTCCAGCGCTGATCCATCGGCCAGCCTGATTCGCGAGTCCACCTGGCAACGCTCGCCTCGTATCGTCCGTTGGCGCACGCAATCCTCGCTGACAAAACTGCGCGTGGCCCCGGTGTCGATCGTGGCGGTCATCCTTTGACCCCCGACCGTCACCGTCGCGACGATCTTCCACTCCTTTACTCGGAGCGGGTACCTCTCCTCATCTCCCGTGTTCAATTGGCGCCGCTCCGCTCTCTTGGAGGGCGCCCCTGGCCGTTTCCCGAGCTGTCTCGTTCGCAACACTCCCTCGCAGTCCGGCCTCGCTGACCACAGTGTCGACAAAACAACACCTGTGCGTTATGACACTCTCGCGCGAAATGTCCGGGTTGTGCACATCGATAACAAACTCGGCTTGGCCTAGGTCCAGCGTCCTGGGCCATCATCCGGCTAGTTGCCTCCGCCGACTGTGTCGCCGCCGGCGTCTCTGTCCGCCCCTCGGCTTGTCCTCCAGATCGGGGATCAGATGTCTTTGCGCGGAAGGGATTACTCTGCCGCACCTCCACTGGCTTGGGCCAGCTGGTCTCCACCGTAGCCTTCCTTCCTTGTTCTCTTTGTTGACTCCTCACGTTCTCGAACTCCGCGGCCATCTGGGTCAGCTGTGTTAGAGATGAGAAATCGTGCCTCCGTACGTACAGCCTGTATTCCGGGGATGCGTTTTCGTAGGCCCTATTCAACTCTTGGGCTGGGCTGTATCCAGCCTGACGCATCAATAAACGCAACTCGATCAAGTAGTCCTTGAAGGGTTCGCCCTCCTGTTGCCGGCGCGCCCGGATCTGATCCTCCAGACGCTCGAGGTATTGGGGAGGTAAGAAGAAATCCAAGAACTCCTTCTTAAATTCCAACCAGGGCACATCTCTTAGCCCGCTGGTCAGGAACCACTTGGCCGCCTTGTCTACCAACACCTCGCTCAGCGCCCTCGGCATCCTGTCCAGCTCGATCCCATAAGTTATGGCTCGCTCCTCCAAGATTTCGATGAAGCCGAGGGGATCCGACCGACCGTCGTATTTCATTCCCCACTTTCTCACTTGCTCGGCGATATTCCAAGGTGGGTGCCTCTCTGGTGGCGGTGAGAGCGCTGGAGTCCGACGCTCAATCGTCACTTCGCCACCACTGCCGGATTCCCTCGGCCTCTCGTCCCTCCGGCTCCCAGCCACGCTGCTCGCCGTCGGCACGCTAAGCCTCAGCGGCGCCGCCGAACTAGAACCACTCTCCTGGATCTTTCGCAGATCGGGCTCTGACTTCTGGTATGCGCGGCCGCCCATACTCGACGCCGCGCCTCCCGAAGAGAAACGTATTTCCCATTCGGCCAGTCTTCCTTTGATTTCCACTGAATAGTTGCCGCCCTGGATGAATGACGACAACCTCTTTCTGAGATCCTCCACGCGGCCTTCATCTTCAAGGCCAAGATCCCGTGCCACCGCTATCAACTCCTCTTTACAGCGCTGGTAGACCCAGCCGACGCTTAGCCCCGAAGTATGGGGTGTTCCTCCTTCCATTGTTGATGCCTTGTTGTCTTGCTCCTTCCTTGTCCGCTTATACTAATATCTTTTCCTTGTTTTTTTTTTTTTTTTTTTTTTTTTTTTTTGTTTTTTTTTTTCTTTTTTTTTTTTTTTTTTTAATCTTTCTTTTCTTCTTTTCTTCCTTTTTTTTTTTTTTTTTTTTTTATTTTTTTTATTATTTTTATTATTTATTTTATTTTATTTTTTCCCAAATTTTCTTATTTTATACAATTCTGTTTGCCTTAATCTATCTTATATTACACTTATTCTAGTTTTGCTTTACTTTCTTTATTCGCCTTAACCTATTTCGTTCTCTTTAGTTTTATTCTTCTTAATGTACTTTCTTTTATTTCTTTTCCTTTATTTTCCTCAATTTACTTTACTTCTCTTTCTTTGCCCTTCTTGGTTTAATCTATTTTTACTTCGCTTTCTTTATTCTTCTTAATCTATTTTGTTTTATTTCTTTTTCTTTATTTTCCAGTTTTACTTCTTAATTGATCTTATTACCCTTCCTTTTTTCCACTTTCCGTTCGCTCATCCAACTCAACTTTATCCCTTTATCCTAGTTTGTTCGCTTTAACTTGCTTTGCTTTAACTAACTTTAACTGCCTATATTCAAATTAACCACCAAATAACTACGCAATCGCCTCTATTGCCCGTCACCTCTATTTGGGTATGCCGGCGGGTTTTTACGCCGCCCGTATACCACACTCTCTCTAGCCCCGCGTCCCTGCTCGGGCGCCACTTGTAAGGTTACATTATTTTCCAGCCAGGGTCAGAGTCTCAGTCTACCCAGGGCCATAACTCACAAGAAATTTGTAAGTAGATACGGGACGTATTGAGTTAGAGAAATGGTAGAGGGGGGAAGCTGTATAGGTTAGGCGACCACGTGGCCTGAGCTCGCCGACCACGCCCACGCCCACGCGTTTGCACGCGGGAGGGCTGCCGCAATCGAGTGGCGCGATCAAGCGCACTCCAGATTGCGGGGGTCGGGGCTGCGAAAGCGTGTTGTGGAATGTTAGTAGGGTTACTACGATCGGTAGACCGCGGATCGAGGAACGCCCAGCGTTGCCGCCGGCGCTCACTCAAGACCACGCGATTTTACTGCCAGAGTTTTAACCTTCTGGCGAACGGGATTTGCCCTCGTTCAAACTACCATTTAGTGTTAGTTATGATTAGTAAACTAACAAATTGATTATTAAACTAGCTACGCATCCGGAATCGAGTGGGCGTTGAGTTGACGATAATCTACGCACATGCGCCAATCCCCAGTCTTTTTCTTGACTACGACTATGGGTGCGCTATGTGGGCTCTTCGACGGCTCAATCGCCCCTGCTTGGAGTAACTCGTCCACCTGCTCGTCGATCACCTTTTGCATAGCCGGATTTTTAGGGTAGTACCTTTGCTTCAAAGGCTTGTCGTCCTTCATCCGAATACTATGCTCGGCGATGTGCGTCACGCCTCTGAGGTCCTCAAACAATGCTAGCTCTGCTTCTAGAAACTCCTGCAGTTCCTCCTACAACTCCTCCGGCCACTCCTTGCTACTGTGTCCGGATCGTCCATTTCCTCCATCCTCGCTTTCTGATTCCTCTCTTGTCGGTGGGTCGCCTCCGGGCTCACCTTCCTTCTCCAACTCGACTGATTTAAACTCCGGCGACCACTCCTCGGGTCCGCTCCTCAAGTCCTCGCTTTGCTTCACAGCTCTCGCGGGAGGCCCAGCTCCCCTTTTGTCCTCCATTATCTCGCTTCTGTCCTTTTTATCTCTCCTTGTCGCTGGGAGACTCCCTCTAAGTCTCTCCTCCGGCGTTCCCTTTTCCATTCTTTTCCTCTTGTCTCTGCTTTTCTTCCTCTGTTTCCTCTCACCTCTTTTCTTGTCGGGCGGCGCGCCTTGGCTCGACGACTCCTGAACGCCGACTGTCGACACCGTGATTGCCGACCTCGGATCCTCCTTCGACGTCGCGGCCTCGCGCGACACCTCTGGGCCCGACTCCTTCACATGTCCTTTAGCGAGCTGGCCTTGCTCTCTAAAACCGCTGCTGCCTTTTCCTCCTCTTCGTTCACTCGGTGGCGACGCTCCTTCTCCCACGTCGTCCACCATCCTCATTTCCAACTCCGCGTTGCCACAACTCACCGTAGCGCCAATGGCGCATAGAAAATCCATACCGAGGATGACGTGGTCCAGCATGGTCGGCATTATTAGCAGGTTCGCTTCCGCCGTCTTTCCAGCCAGACTTACGTCCGTTTTCATCATTCTCGTCACGTCCAGCGCTGATCCATCGGCCAGCCTGATTCGCGAGTCCACCTGGCAACGCTCGCCTCGTATCGTCCGTTGGCGCACGCAATCCTCGCTGACAAAACTGCGCGTGGCCCCGGTGTCGATCGTGGCGGTCATCCTTTGACCCCCGACCGTCACCGTCGCGACGATCTTCCACTCCTTTACTCGGAGCGGGTACCTCTCCTCATCTCCCGTGTTCAATTGGCGCCGCTCCGCTCTCTTGGAGGGCGCCCCTGGCCGTTTCCCGAGCTGTCTCGTTCGCAACACTCCCTCGCAGTCCGGCCTCGCTGACCACAGTGTCGACAAAACAACACCTGTGCGTTATGACACTCTCGCGCGAAATGTCCGGGTTGTGCACATCGATAACAAACTCGGCTTGGCTTAGGTCCAGCGTCCTGGGCCATCATCCGGCTAGTTGCCTCCGCCGACTGTGTCGCCGCCGGCGTCTCTGTCCGCCCCTAAGCTTGTCCTCCAGATCGGGGATCAGATGTCTCTGCGCGGAAGGGATTACTCTGCCGCACCTCCATTGGCTAGGCCAGCTGGTCTCCACCGTAGCCTTCCTTCCTTGTTCTCTTTGTTGACTCCTCACGTTCTCGAACTCCGCGGCCATCTGGGTCAGCTGTGTTAGAGATGAGATGCGTTTTCGTAGGCCCTATTCAACTCTTGGGCTGGGCTGTATCCAGCCTGACGCATCAATAAACGCAACTCGATCAAGTAGTCCTTGAAGGGTTCGCCCTCCTGTTGCCGGCGCGCCCGGATCTGGTCCTCCAGACGCTCGAGGTATTGGGGAGGTAAGAAGAAATCCAAGAACTCCTTCTTAAATTCCAACCAGGGCACATCTCTTAGCCCGCTGGTCAGGAACCACTTGGCCGCCTTGTCTACCAACACCTCGCTCAGCGCCCTCGGCATCCTGTCCAGCTCGATCCCATAAGTTATGGCTCGCTCCTCCAAGATTTCGATGAAGCCGAGAGGATCCGACCGACCGTCGTATTTCATTCCCCACTTTCTCACTTGCTCGGCGATATTCCAAGGTGGGTGCCTCTCTGGTGGCGGTGAGAGCGCTGGAGTCCGACGCTCAATCGTCACTTCGCCACCACTGCCGGATTCCCTCGGCCTCTCGTCCCTCCGGCTCCCAGCCACGCTGCTCGCCGTCGGCACGCTAAGCCTCAGCGGCGCCGCCGAACTAGAACCACTCTCCTGGATCTTTCGCAGATCGGGCTCTGACTTCTGGTATGCGCGGCCGCCCATACTCGACGCCGCGCCTCCCGAAGAGAAACGTATTTCCCATTCGGCCAGTCTTCCTTTGATTTCCACTGAATAGTTGCCGCCCTGGATGAATGACGACAACCTCTTTCTGAGATCCTCCACGCGGCCTTCATCTTCAAGGCCAAGATCCCGTGCCACCGCTATCAACTCCTCTTTACAGCGCTGGTAGACCCAGCCGACGCTTAGCCCCGAAGTATGGGGTGTTCCTCCTTCCATTGTTGATGCCTTGTTGTCTTGCTCCTTCCTTGTCCGCTTATACTAATATCTTTTCCTTTTTTTTTTTTTTTTTTTTTTTTTTTTTTTTTTTTTTTTTTTTTTTTTTTTTTTTTTTTTTTTTTTTTTTTTTCTTTTTTTTTTTTTTTTTTTTTTTGTTTTCTATTTTTTTTTATTATTTTTATTATTTATTTTATTTTATTTTTTCCCAAATTTTCTTATTTTATACAATTCTGTTTGCCTTAATCTATCTTATATTACACTTATTCTAGTTTTGCTTTACTTTCTTTATTCGCCTTAACCTATTTCGTTCTCTTTAGTTTTATTCTTCTTAATGTACTTTCTTTTATTTCTTTTCCTTTATTTTCCTCAATTTACTTTACTTCTCTTTCTTTGCCCTTCTTGGTTTAATCTATTTTTACTTCGCTTTCTTTATTCTTCTTAATCTATTTTGTTTTATTTCTTTTTCTTTATTTTCCAGTTTTACTTCTTAATTGATCTTATTACCCTTCCTTTTTTCCACTTTCCGTTCGCTCATCCAACTCAACTTTATCCCTTTATCCTAGTTTGTTCGCTTTAACTTGCTTTGCTTTAACTACCGTTTTACTTGACTTACTCCTCTTCTCTTTACTCTAGTTCCTTTACTTGACTTGCCCGTCTCTACTTATTCCACCTTATTTTATCTCTTTACTCTTATCTTTATTACTCCGCTTCTATTCTGCTTCACTCCGCTTCAGTTCTCCTTGCTCCATTTTCTCTTCACTTTATCTCATATCGCCTCACTTCATCTTCACTTGACTTTGCTTCGCTTTATCTTCTTAACCTTACTATGTTCCGCTTCGCTCCGTTCCAGTGCGTGTTTATTTTATTTTATTTTATTTTATTTTCACTGTTCTCGGCCCACTGTCCACTCCCACGATCAAAATCGCCTCGTGTCATATGCGCATCAGAAAAATCGCCTAGTGTCACATGCGCATAATTACACACATACACGCACCCGCATGCGCAAGCATACAAAAAAAATCGCCCAGTGTTCTCTCTCTCTCTCAATTTGTTTTCTCACATACATATACACGTATGTACCCTTGCCTATGCGCGCGTAGTACCCTTCACTGTTCACTCTCTCTTAACTGAGCGCTTCGCATGTATATAAATATGTACGCACGCATGCACCCACGCGCATACATATAAACACTCCGCCGCTCACCCTCTCTTAACTAATTGTCTCACATGCACATTTATATGTATATATCCATATGCGCACTCGTCTATGCGCATATACATATATACGCTTCACTGTTCCACTCTTTATTCTCTCCCCGGTAATCCTTACATTCACTCATGTATATATATGCACACTTGCACTTGACTATGCGCGTTTTCTTGACCGTTTCCTTTTTCACAACTACACTTTCTTATGGCGGGTATATTCGCTTGCCGTCGGCACTAAATGCTTTCACTTTTCCTCTTACTTCATTTATAACCACTTTTATACTCAACTATTAACTCCTTGGTGCAATTGCAGCGGCATCAATAATCTGGCTGATCTTTAATTTCGTTCACTCTGACCACCTTCTCTTTTTTTTTTCTTGTCCTCTGTTACTTACTTTTGGTGTGTGCATACATATATACACACTCTGCTCTTACCACTTCTCGTTGCTGCATTTCGGCGACGTTCGCTACGCTGCCCCCGCGCGTGCACATGCTTATGCACATGCGTTTTCGGTTTTACGCTTCTGCGTAATATTTTCGCACGCACTGTACTTTTCTAGTCCCGTTTTTCGCTCGACGCTTCCCGAAATTTCTGACGCCCCGACCCCGCGGCCGTCGTAGGGTGTCTTCACTTTTTAATTTTGCACTTTACCATGAATGTTCTTGCCTTTTGCTGCTTTTGTACGCAGACTGCCTATATTCAAATTAACCACCAAATAACTACGCAATCGCCTCTATTGCCCGTCACCTCTATTTGGGTATGCCGGCGGGTTTTTACGCCGCCCGTATACCACACTCTCTCTAGCCCCGCGTCCCTGCTCGGGCGCCACTTGTAAGGTTACATTATTTTCCAGCCAGGGTCAGAGTCTCAGTCTACCCAGGGCCATAACTCACAAGAAATTTGTAAGTAGATACGGGACGTATTGAGTTAGAGAAATGGGAGAGGGGGGGGAAGCTGTATAGGTTAGGCGACCACGTGGCCTGAGCTCGCCGACCACGCCCACGCCCACGCGTTTGCACGCGGGAGGGCGGCCGCAATCGAGTGGCGCGATCAAGCGGGGGCTGCGAAAGCGTGTTGTGGAATGTTAGTGGGGTTACTACGATCGGTAGACCGCGGATCGAGGAACGCCCAGCGTTGCCGCCGGCGCTCACTCAAGACCACGCGATTTTACTGCCAGAGTTTTAACCTTCTGGCGAACGGGATTTGCCCTCGTTCAAACTACCATTTAGTGTTAGTTATGATTAGTAAACTAACAAATTGATTATTAAACTAGCTACGAATAAATACGCAACCATCTCTACGTGCATTTCCTTACTTTATTAAACTTGTCGCCTTATAACCTTTATACCTGCTAGTTAGTTGTATTTTTCCCTTTTGAGCGCGTCTGCTCACATCGAGAGCTCCAGACTGACTCAATACTGCACGCAGCTTTCAAACCTATTCTGCCGCCGTGCAGATTTTACCACGCGACCAGCAATGCAATTCACCACCGCGAGCTTTCAAAACCGCACGGTTGCATTGCTGATCGCGTGCCCGCCCACTAATTTGAATTTCGCTTACTTTCTAAGGCTAATCGCTACGGCACTTACATCTAATTATCAACTACTTAGTGCTACCTTACGAATTAACGCTTATTCTAATAACAACTAACTCCTATCAACTTATAAATGACTTCAAAATGTAAACCAAAATCTATACCGAAATCCACTCTTACAAACTAACTCTTATTCTAATAATACACTTCAAAATATAACCTTACTATCTACCAAATCAAAATCCGCAACAAAGTCCATTTCATTTCCCTTAATCACTACAAAATCAAACTATGCCTCAAGTCCTTATTTAAATCCCAATCACCATAACAAAACTCTATTTCATTCGATATCTTTACTTATTAGCTACAAACATGTAAGGTGGGCAAAAGGCCGCCTTACAAAATATCAGTTGAATTGGAGGGTCGTGATGATGATATGAATGATTAAAAGAGAAGTTGTTGAAAGAGACAGTAATGTATTGAAAAACTGTTGAAAGAGAAAGTAATGTTTTTAAAAAGAGTTGCAAGAGACAGTAATGTTTTTAGAAACTGTTGCGAGAGACAGTAATCTTTTGAGAAGCTGTTGAAAGAGACAGTAATGTTTTGAGAAGCTGTTGCAAGAGACAGTAATGTATTGAGAAGCTGTTGAAAGAGACAGTAATGTATTGAGAAACTGTTGAGAGAGACAGTAATGAATTGAATGATAGAGAAACTGTTGAGAGAGACAGTAATGTGTTGAATGGAAGAGAAATGGTTGAGACAGTAATGAGCTGAATGGAAGAGAAATGGTTAAAGAGTCAGCAATGAAATGATTGAACAAGACAGCAATGAAATGAGTGAATGTAGAACGGTTGACAGAGAGAGTATTCTTGAAGGACTGATATGAAAAGTGAGAAGAATTTGTCATAGTACACAAATAAAGAACAAATGTTTTGATGATGGCGTGTGGCACATAAGATAATTTTATGTAGTTCAGTTGGAACTATGAGACTGTAAAGAATTATAAAGGAAGTTGAATTAAGTTAAGGAAGATGTTTTATGTTAGTTCAAGAATAAAACTAAAACCTGAAGATAAGATTTCTGTATGGTTTTGCTATTTTGTGTGTTTCGCGACTGGACGTATCGTGGCTGGTCGGTTATGTTTTGTTGGCTGGAAAAGTCCCGTTGTAGCGGGACGACAGCGTATGTAGCTGTCGTCGAGTGTGGTTCGGTGGTAGGCAGTAGAAATTAGTGAGACAAAGAATTAAGAATCGTTTGAGAAGTGGACGGCCACCGAGACTCGCTGCGCTAAGGGAAACTGTTTTTTGTGCTTTAACAAATATAACATACATAACCATGAATTTGCCAAAGCAGAAGTCTCTAGGATTTGAATTACGCCTTTTACAAATTTGTGGTTGAATTAGGGGTGGGGGGTAACTTTTGACAAAAATCGAAATTTCATAAAGTACATAAGTAAGAAAGCTCTAGTCGAGACAGCTCGTTTACGAGATCCCCTGAACCCTTCCAGCAATAGCTATTTCAATCGAAAAAAATTATTATCGATTTTTAAAGCAAAACTCGATATCCGCCTGGTATACACGGATATTTTCCAACCAAATTGAGGTCTCTAGCTCTTGTATCTTCTAAAATCGACGCGTTCAAACATACTGACAGACGGACAGACGGACGGACGGACAGGGCTAAATCAACATAGCTCGTCGCCCTGATCAAGAATATATATAATTTGTGGGGTCTGCCTCAATGTTTCCCTTCTGCCTGTTACATACATTTCAACAAAACCATTATACCCTGATTTCCAATTGAAAATGGGTTCAGGGTATAAAAATTTGGTGACTCTAGCTTTAAAGATGTACGAGATATAAATTTATTACTGGTTTTCGATAATGTTTTTAATCGATAACAAAATAATGGGGCAAGTTATCGGGCAAGCTATGCGCGTGGTACACATCGAGCCGCCTCACATAAATCATATTTGAATGCCCGCGCAAATCGCGGGGATCGGCAATGCAACCATGGCTTTCGCTCTCAAAGGTCCGAAGCTGTGTTGAGTTGGTGCGTGCACTTCCGAAGAGACAATCATTACTGGATATCTACTCAAGCTATCCACATGTTTCATCCTTTCTCCTGCGCGGTGCTCTATTTGGAATGTAAAAGCTTGTAAGTGCATTAACCATTGAACGACTTCTCTTGGTATATCTTTTTTTTTACCGTCGCCAGTTTAAATGCTGCACAGTCCGTCACTAAGACAAATTCTATTCCCATCAGATAATGACGTAACTTCTTTGTAGCGAGGTAGGCCGGTTTTATCTCTAAGAAATAGCTGTGTAATTTTTCTTCCTGTACACTTGTCTTCTTGCTCCAGTAAACAACGGGATACCACTTATCGTCATTCTCCTGTAAGAGTGTAGCGCCAAAGTCATCCTTTGACTCATCCACATGCAACTGTGTTTTTGCTGTAAACTGGAATATTTTTAAAACCGGTTCATTTATCAAAATCTCTTTTAATTTTTCGATCGCTTGTATTTGTGGACCTACTATAATAAATTCCGCATCTTTCTTTAACAACTGCGTCAACGGTCTCGCTATTATATCATAATCACGTATGAAGTTTCTATAACAGCCGGTCAGTCCCAAAAAAGCCTGAACGCCTCTAATATTTTTTGGCAATTGCAATTTTTGAACCGCCTTAACCTTTTCTGCCGGGCCATACAACTCCATTCTCTACTTCATGACCGAGAAAACTTATTCTTTTCTTAAGAAATTGACATTTGGACCATTTGATCTGCAATCCAAACTTACGTGATTGCTCCAAACTTACGTGATTGAGCCAAACACCACAATATCGTCTACATAAATCTCCATAATTCCTATAAATCTTTGAAATATGAAATTTATGAATCTGACAAAGACTGCTGGAGAATTACAATATCCAAAAGGAGCTTTGTTAAATTCAAAAAGACCTTGTTTCGTGACAAATGCTGTATACTTGCAAATTTCTTCGTCCACATATACATGAAAAAATCCGTTTTTTAGGTCCATGACCGTAAAATATTTTGGGCTCTGCATTTTCTCCGAAACTTCCTCAACTATCGGTACTGGAAATCTATCCTTTAACACAAGCGTGTTCAGCTTGCGATAATCTATGCAGAGTCTGTGCGATCCATCCTTCTTTTTAGTTAATACGACTCTGCTGGCCACATCAGAGGTAGATTGACGAACGATTCCTTGTTGCATCCATTCATCGACTTGATCCTGTACAAATTTTTGTTCGCTTGCTGATAAGCTGACTGGGACTCTCTCTAAATGCGATATTAGGACCATTTGGTAGAATACACACCTTTATTGGACACCTCCTTGGTTCATCTATAGGTTTGTAGTTTATTTATTTATTTATTTAAAGATATTGACAAAACTAGAGTCAACTAAAATTAAAAAATTAGAATATTAAAAGAACTTAATTATTTATTTTTTAAAGATATTGACATAACGATAGTCAACTAAAAATTAAAAAGCCTAAATTAATCACAGAATCAATGACAATAGTATCGCCAACCCGAAGGGGGTATTTTATTTGCCAGTCCGGCCAGCTATGCCCCATTTCATAGCCAAATGTGGTCAGTGATACTATTGAGACTATGAAAAGAAAGTGTTAGAATGAAACTTAAAATAAATATTAAGTACTTTTTAGTACTTAAAAAAAATTTTAAATAAAAAGTTCCTTATAAGTTCCGCAACTTCTGCCGCATATCTCGGTTCGACATCTATTTCGTCTTTGGAGCTGATCGTATTTAGAATATTGTAGTCATCAGCGCTGCTCTCTATTTCTCTATTTTCTGTAAAAATGTACCCATTAGTGTTGAACATGACTGAAAATTTAAGTTCTGTACTTAATCCATCCACCTCGACCTTGGCAGTAACATCACCTAGTACCTCCGTAGCAACATTGCCCAGTCCAAATAGCTTAGCGCAACGTTTCTGAAGCGGACGATCTTGAAAAAGTTCATCGTATTTTCCTCGCGTCATTATTGATACGTCGGTGCCCGTATCTATCCAACATCTGAATTTCCTGTCCTCAATTTGCATTTCCTTCATTCGGTTATCGTTGTACGTTTTAACGACTACGTTTACTGTTTTCATCTCTCCCGAACATTTCTTCGATACATGTCCGAATCCACCACATTTGCAGCATTTAATACCTGCCTGGCAATCGGCTTTTTTATGATCCGTTGATCCACAATTGAAACAATGCATTTTTTTCACTCTGTCGTTTATTTTGGCTTGATCACTAGTCGGCACATCATAACGGCGTTTGTTATGGCTCTTTTTGGCTACTGCATCTATTAAGTCATAGCACTTCTTCAATTCCTTGAACGACGTTGAACTATATAATGGATATTTCAAATCATCTCGCACTTCTAGTCCATCCACTATGTAGCTTATATTTATAATTATATGTTCTCTGGTTAGTGATGTAATATAACATAGGCTAGTAGCCTGCTACACTATCGACCGATATATTTATTCGATTGTTTTCAGTCTCTTCAAATTTCGTCGTTAGCATTCTGATCAACGTACCTAATTCGCTATTGCGCACCATTGTGTGTGTGCTTCCAGAATCTTCTTCTTCGGCGCCTGTATGTCGCATTTGGTCTAAGCTTTTTAGCGTGCCACTTGTGCCTATTACTTCTGTCTCTTGCACCCTTCTGCTGCTGCGTGTCAATTTCGTCATTTGCCGTAAAAGACCGATTCATTGCTTCCACTTCCATTTGATGTTGCATTTGATTTTTGCCGACTTGCTTCTTGGTTGAGCGCTGCATTTTCCTTCGTTAATACATTTTATTCATCCGTTTAGCCGTTCATCGGTTGAGCGTCCATGTAACAATTATTCGTACTCTTTTAGTCAGTTCAGCGGTTGAGCCCCCATGTAACAATTATTTTGTATATAATTGTGTATTTATTAATTAGATTGAGTATTTGTGATTGAAATTAACAGAGTATTGAGACTTTAACAACTTTAGAACACTGTGACTACTTGACTTCTAATCACCAGCGTGTACGTCTTTCTTCTTTTTAATGTCTTCTTTACAGCTTGTCTCTACACGTCTTCTTTCATCAACGCCTTCTCAATCACTCACTTCGTCTTTTAATGGAGTTGCCACCCTGTTGTTATTGTGTAACTAGGATGCCACACCGCTCGACAACGCTTCTCATGCCACATTACATTTATATGTATATAGAGGCATTATAAGGCAAAAAAAAAAAAAAAAAACAAGTAAGAAGACTCTAGTCGAAACTGCTCCACTAGGAGATACCCTGAACCCTCTAACATGATATTCTAATCACTCTACACTTATTTTCGGTCCACATACATACACACGAACGTATTAGAACGCGATCTGCTAACTGCGCAGTAAGCTGCGACTGCGCTAGGGCTTCGCTGCAGTGTGGGCAACATTATAAGAATTTATTTGTTGAATAATTTAATTTCTAGACGCACAATCTTAATGAAACTTTCAGAACATAATCATAATCAAATGTATGTACAGTCCAAAGAACAAGTCTCTAGTAATTGAAATACGCTTTTTACAAACATGAGGGTGAGGGGGTGGATATAGAGGTGGGGGGTAAATTTTAACAAAAATTGTATAACTGTATTGTATTGTATTGAAAACTGTAGCTCCAAAGATGTAGGAGATATAATTTTATAATTGATTTTCGATAAGGTTTTTTATCGATAAAAAAATTGGGATGATTTATCGATTTTTAATGATAAACTCGATATATTCGACGAATACGGACATTTAAAAAAAATTTGAAGTCTCTAGCTCTTATGAAATCTGAAATTGAATTATTCTTTTTATACCCTGAACCCATTTTCAATGGGAAATCAGGGTATAATGGATTTGTTGAAATGTATGTAAAAGGGAGAAGGAGGCGTGGCAGACCCCACAAAGTATATATGTTCTTGATCAGGGCGACGAGCTGAGTTGATTTGGCCCTATCCGTCTGTCCGTATGCTTGAACGCGTCGATTTCCGATGATATAAGAGCTAGAGACTTCAAATTTAAAAAAAAAAATTTGTAATTACAGCGCGGATATCGAGCTTATCATTAAAAACCTTATCGAAAACAAGTTATAATATTATATCTTCTACACCTTTATTGCTAGAGTTTCCAAATTTTTAATGTATGCTTGTATGCAATTTATAAAATTTCGATTTTTGTTAAAATTTACCCCCCGCCCTTATATTCACCCCCTCACCGTCACATTTGTAAAAGGCGTATTTCAAATACTAGAGACTTGTGCTTTGACAAATACATGCATATCCATGTTATAATCATAATTTGAAAGTTTCATGAAGATCGTATGTCCACACAAAAAAAGTTATTTAACAATTGAGTTCTCATAATAAGCGCACACTGGCGCCCATGCGTGTTTATGCTTGTGTGTGTATGTGTTTGTAAATGTTTATGTGTGTGTGTGTGTGTATGTGTATGTATGTATGCCTGTGCGTGCGTGCGTGTGTGTGTGTGTGTGTGTGTGTATGTATGTATGCCTGTGTGTGCGTGCGTGCGTGTGTGTGTGTGTGTGCGTGTTTCTTGAGTAAGCTGAAAGACGCGAAAAATTATTGAAATAGCTATTACTCCAAGGGTTCGGGGGATCTCGTAGTCGAGCAGTCTCGACTAGAGCTTTCTTACTTGGGGTCTGCCACGCCTCTTTCTGCCTGTTACATACTTTTCAACAAAACCATTATACCCTGATTTCCCATTGAAAATGGGTTCAGGGTATAAAAATGGAAGGTGGTGAATGCCAAGGCTCGGGGCTCAGCGTGCGCTGGGTGTACTACCGTAATAAAGAAGAGTTGGTAGCAATAACCCGGGAGCTAGGACTTGATTACGACGGCCGGGTGGACGACCTACGGAAGAGGCTGTCGACATTCAAATACTCTGCAGGGATGAGAATGCGCCTAGGCGAGATAGAGGCCCGTTTCCCCAAAGGAGCAGATACACTCCCGGGAGGAACAACGGAAGGTATGGTGGGACGCGCTCACCAGAAGTCGGAACCCGACCTTCGAAAACTGCAAGAGCTCGAGTCGGCCCCAGCGGCAACGTTGAGACTAAACGTGCCAGTCATCAACGAGGCAAGAGTGTCGCCACCTACGCCGAGAACCCCTCTACGCGACCCATGCCCTCGTTACCACCGTAGAGACACCCGCCTTGGTGCGTGGCCAAACAGGTGAGGAAGTGGGGCATGAGGTATGACGGCCAGACGGACCCACTAGGATTCGTAGAGGTGGTGGAAGAGCGGGCTATAACATACGGCATAGAGCTGGACCGGATGCCGAGAGCAATGAGCGAGATGTTCAGCGACAAGGCAGCGAAGTGGATTCTGACTAGTGGATTAAGAGACGCGACCTGGACTGAATTCAAGAAAGAGTTTCTGGACTTTTTCCTGCCACCACAATACTTCGAGCGCCTTGAAGATCAAATACGGGCTCGTCGTCAGCGTCAGGGAGAGAGCTTTAAAGATTACCTTCTCGAGCTTAGGTTGCTGATACGTCAAGCGAGGTATAGCGCGGCGCAAGAACTACACAGGGAGTACGAGAATGCCGCCCCTGAATATCGATTATACGTGCGCCGCCACGACTACACGACGTTGACGCAACTGACCCAGATGGCGACGGAATACGAGAACGTCCAAGGCCAAAAGAGAATTTGGGAGAGGAAATTCGTGGCGAGCCATTCAAGGGCACCTTGGGCAACGCCAATTGATAATCGGCCCGGAAATCCGTTCCATGTGCAAGCGTCGGAGCCGTGAGCCATGCGGCAAGGTTCGGATCAGATCACGGCGACAGCAACGGCACCAACGGAGGCGGTGAATCGTATGATGGCCCAGGACGCAGGCTTCGACTTCGATCCGGGACGGGTCTGCTATAGATGTGCGCAGGCGGGACACTTGTCGAGGGAAAGTCGCAACGCGCTGGTACTATTTTGCCGACGATGTGGCAGAAAGGGGAGGAGCACACAAGACTGTTGCCTCCAGACGGAAGCGGGAAACGGATAGGCCGTTCCATAGAGCGGGGTGGCGCCAAGTAACACCAAAAGCGACAGGCGGATACCCGTTAAGGGTAAAAGAAGGGAGGATCGTCGCGACGGTGAGGATCGGAGGACAGTCATACCGCCACGATCGACACCGGGGCCATACGCAGCTTCATGAACGAAGAGTGCGTGCACCGATGGATGGTGCAAGGAGAGTCGCAGGAGATACGGTCGCGAATAAGGCTGGCCGACGGGTTGTCGCTAGACGTGACGCGAACAATGAAAGTAGTCGTAAACCTCGCGGGGAAGGTAGTGCAGATGACGTTACTCATCATGCTAACTATGTTGGATCACGTCGTTGCCAGAAATAACGCTGGCCATTAATTCTAGTGTGGCAGACTCTACGGGGTGCAGCCCAGCTTTACACCCGGAGGAGCCTCACCCAGACGCCAAGAGGGACAGGATGAAGGAAGTGTTCGCGATCGCTCGCAATAACGCAATAGCTCGATATTATAATCTGCGTAGACGCGAATGAAGCCAGGTTCGTCAGTCCTGTTGAGGCAGAACCCGTTGTCCGACGCGGCGGATGGCTTCGCAACGAAATTGGCACCGAAGTACGACGGCCCCTTCAGGATCATTAGTTTCATCTCCCCAAACAGCGTGCGGCTTGCCAAACGCGGCGAACGCAAAAGAAGGGTGGCTAATATCTCCCAACTCAAGCCTTTCCACCGCGACGGCGATGAGAACGAAGGGGAGCCGGATGAAAGCCGAGGGAGCATAGACAGGGAGCTCCAATACTGACGGCGACACACCTCAGTCCAACAACAGCTTTTTACCAACCTCAACCCATTGTTCAAACCCCCCGTAGTATCTCGTAAAAGTTGCGATACTAACCAATAGATCAGTATCATAAAAATCATATCACTTAATGCTTGGATTCTCAGACTTAACAACAATGGAGAACGAGTTCATTGTCATCAGCAGCGAAGACGAGAGGGTGACAGAAAAGACGGCCTTCTCGGAAGACGTAAGCGACGCCGACACCGCAGACGTAAGTGACGCTGACACCGAGCCGTTCCCCGGCACGGGATATGAAAGGCGAGGCGACCCGAGGGTGGGTCGAGAATATTATCGGCCTCGCGAGGAACGACCTCCACCCAAATTCAGACATACGGTCCATCGATCGGAGATCAATATCGCCGAAAAGTTGGATGGATGCGTGATGCTGATGAAGGAGGAATTCACCACTATATTCGTAGAGATACCACAGTCGCGAGGGGCGCCGCCATATGTGGAGAAGCCACAATCCCCGCCACCGCCGCCAGCGATATCAATCCAAGGGGTAGGAGGGATGTGTCCGACCCCAGGGTCGGAAGAGGAGAGAGGATGAACAAAAACGGAGTCAACCGAGGACCAGTCCTCGTCGTGGGGGCGGGGTGGCGGCAGGGAACGCAGTCCCTCCGTCGTGCCCCCCGCCCCGGAGACCACGGCGTGGGACGAAAGGCGAAAACCGTCATCGGTGTGGACGCGGCGGGGCGAGAAGGAGAGAGCGCGAGCCGCACACGTCGACATGGAGACCAGCGACGAGGAAAATGGAGTGAGTCCCCCATTCAGACACCGTTTCAGATGGAGTCCGTCGGGGAGCCCAATCAGTAAGATCCCGAGGGTCGATCTGGTGGGTGTGGCAGAGAAGTTGCGTCGAATGGGAGAACAGCAGACAACCCCCTCCGAACCGGATCGGGGTATCTCTGAAGAAGGAAGCGAGCCCAGAGCCGAGCGCAGCGCCAGGGCCGGAGGAAGATGAGGCCAAACTGCTGGCCGACATGACCGACATTCTGGACGGTTGGGAGCCGAGCCTGTACGAAATCCTCATGGGAGAGGGTCCCCTCTCGTTCGAGCCAGCACCGACCATCCCAGCTGGCTGGCGGGACCGTCCACCAGGCGCTACGTTAGACGAGCAGACGACCAAGGCGGTACAGCGGGAGTTGGAAGGACGGAGGCTACTGCGCAGGAAGAAACGCTTCCGCGTCTGGACCGAGAGGGGCGCGGTCAACGTGATGGTCGCACCCTGGGGAAGCGTGACCAGCGCTCTGTTAAGTAAGGGGGGTGTAAGGAGGCTCATCGAGCCGCCTCACATAAATCATATTTAAAGGCCCGCGCAAATCACGGCGATCGGCAATGCAACCATGGCTTTCGCGGCGAAAGTTCAAAGGGCCGAGGTGAGTTGCATTGCATTTAGAAATTAATAAAGTGAAGGAATAAAGAAATTATATGAAGAGCGAACCTCTGTGTGTTTTTATTTGGCAACTAATCAACTAACTAATCAACGGCGTTAGTGGTTCCCCTTTACTCCCCCCTCTCGTAGCATGTTCTATCGGTCGACCGAGGTACATCCCGTCACTAGATAATCAAGAGTAGAGAACGCGGCTATGCCCGTTCGCTGGGAGGCAAAACCCCCAGCACCGTTCCCCATTGTTTCCTATACCCCCCTCTCCATATTCCGATCCCGGCAAATCACAAATTTCTTGTGATTGCCCCAGCTATAAATTGGACCTTTACAGCATTTGAGTGCCTTTATATGTAGGTGCGTGTGTGTATGTTTATGTTTGTGTGCATGCGACATGAGCATTGGCGTGTGCCTACGACAACTTAGAATTGTGTGAACGATTTGGGTTTGAATGTAAGAGGCGCGCTTATATTTAAGTACCTGATTATATGTCAATAATCGTGGGTTTGCCTATCAGAATAAACGTTTTTACAAAAATTTCGTACCTGTTATCGATTAAAACATTATCGAAAGCCTGTAATAAATTTATATTTCCTACATTTTTAAAGCTACAGTCGTCTAATTTTATATGTATACTTAAATGCATTTTCTACAATTTCGGCTTTTGTCAAAATTTACCATTATTTATGCGAATAATTATTGAAATATCAGTTGCTCGAAGGGTTCAGGGGATCTCGTAGTCGGGCAGTCTCGATTAGAGCTTTCTTACTTGTTTGAATAGTTGTTTATATTTTTTAGTTCCGGAGGTAGTAAATCAGTATCTTCTCCATTCATTAGATAGATAGGAGAAAATCCTGTTACAGTGTGCACTGTTCTATTGTATTTTTTCACGCATTCTTCTGCAATTTTCGACCAAGCCTTTTTGTAGCACCGTTATCATTGAGCATACATCTTATTTTATTTTATCAAGGTATGGTTTAATCTCTCGTTTAGACCGTTGGAAAAAGGGTTAGAATTAATTCTATCTTTTTATACCCTGAACCCATTTTCAATGGGAAATCAGGGTATAATGGTTTTGTTGAAAGTATGTAACAGGCAGAAAGAGGCGTCTTGTCTGTCTGTCCGTCCGTCCGTCTGTCCGTATGTTTGAACGCGTCGATTTCAGAAGATATATGAGCTAGATATATCACTTTTTTTTTTTAATATCCGTATATATAGCGCGGGTATCGGATAGCGGAAATCTCCTACATCTTTAAAGCTAGAGTCTCCAAATTTTATATGTATACATTTATGCATTTTATACAATTTAGGTTTTTATTAAAATTTACCCCCCACACTTATATCCACCCCCTCACCAACATATTTGTAAAAGGCGTATTCAGAGCTGTTAATTATTTGAAATGGAAGCATTTAAAATGTAAATGCAAAATGCAAAATAGGTATTTTGCATTTTGCATTTCGATGGCATTTTTTAAAAACGATTTTACATTTACATTCAGATGTTGTTTTTTTTTATTATTTTGCATTTTAAAAATGCAAAATGGTTCCAATTTTTCATATTTGAATTTTTATTTTGTTTATCGAAATCATCCCTGATCGCGAATATGTGGCGGTCGGGTAATAGAGTAATCGATTACAAGGAAGCGTCACTTACAAATACATACAGAGACAAAGCTAATAAAATCTAAAGTTCACAGCTTAATCAATCAATCAAATTGTTTAATTTCAACGTTTTCGTTAATAGCAAACAGTGCTAAATGTGAACTGTTTAAGCTTTTGTTCACTTGCGCTCACGCTTGGACGTGTCTGCACAGACACAATTGTGTTACAATTTGTATACATACATGTACATACATGTGGGATTCCTAAAAGTTGCAGCATCCCTGGCAGATGCACCAGAGAGTAATTCGGAGTTAATGCAAGCTTAGAGTTAGATGAGCCGTCGCTAAGAAAGAGAGTCGTAAGAAAGTCGTCAACTAGAGCAGTTGCGCAGCGGACTTAGATAATGAAGAACTGAAGTCGTGAAAGTCAAATAGAGGTCACAAGAACTGATCGAAATCGAAAATATATACGAGTGTAACTAAAACTAATCCATAATACTAAATGAAATAAATTGTAGACATTTATTGTGAAACTCGTCATAGTTATAATAAAGAGAAAATCGTCAAATTGACTTTTAATTTACTCAATAAATAATAAATCCTACAAATTGGGGGCTCAACCAGGATTGGTCCAAGTTACACCTCGAACAATTAAATTAATTGAACCGCGCAAGGCAAAATTGCAGAAATCGCGAAGTGAACAATTATGACAAAAGTATGAGCGAGACAGAATATACGCTCAGTGACAGTTTTAAGTTGCTTTACAATTCACTTTTCTGCTAAAAAGCGAATCGAGCAAGCAGAAAGCAGACAAAGAAGAAAGAGTTCATGCAGAGACGTCGAAGAAGTCGGTCGAGGTCAAATTTTGCTGATACGCAGGCGGATGAGCTGGTGCGTAAAGAAACAAAGTTAATCAAGAACGCAAGCAAGGTGGCTGTGCGCTACGATTAACTACACTAACTTGTCGGTGAGATTCGTCGTGGGACGTAGTCGATCGAGAGCGCAAGCCAGGTGGCTGTGCGCTACGATTGATACCGAAGTTGGCGCCGAGATTCATCGTTGGAATCGCAGGCGGACCATCAGGGCAAGAGGAACTGGACGCAGCCGATCAGCAACGCAAGCAAGGTGGCCGTGCGTGAGGACGAAGTGCGTCGAGGGAGTCTTAGTAAAGTTAGAAGTGTATCAGTAAATTGTGCAGTTTAAGTAGAAAATCTAAAATCATAGCAACGAGCAATTGTAAGCAAGCAAGTTATAAGTGTTAAGTAACATAACATAATCTGTTAATCTAGCATCAATTAACATAACATAGTAATTGTTACTCCATATAACTAACCAGAGAACACATAGACCGGACAAGTAGTGTAAAGCGTTTTGCACACTTTTTTTCGGGAGTAATCTCCCAGACACTTCGTATTTGGTTTAGTTGATACTGGAGCAGATCTGTGTCTCATGCAAAAGCGCGTATATCGAAAATTAGGAATAAGAAAATTGTCAGGCTCTGGTAAATCTTTGAATGGTATAGCTGATGGTCAGATTTTGACATTTGGAAGCTTCGTAGTAGAAGTGAAGATAGACGATATAAAGATAAATATCGAATTTCACGTCGTACCAGATGAAGATATCGTTTTCGAGGCCATTCTTGGCCGAACAATCCTAAGTTGTGTCGATTTAGTAGTGACTGAGGGTGGAACCATATTAAAAAATAAAGTTAATCAAGTATCCGTTGAAAAGAAAGTAGAAAGTAGTTCTTGCTCAGCAATGCTAAGGGAGTTTAAAAACATGTGTATGCTTAGTTTGGATCAGGATGTTGGGGCAGTGGATCTAGAGTTGCCACACTTGACTAAATCGCAACAAGAAGAAGTGAGACGAATAGTAGATTCTTTTCATCCGATCCAAAAACCAAGCTCCCCGATTAAGATGAAAATTTTGTTAACCGATGATTTGCCAGTGTATCAACATCCGAGACGAATAGCCGACTCCGATCAGGAGATCGTAGATAAACAAATAAAGGAGTGGCTAGCGGAGGAAATTATTAAGCCTAGTGTTTCAGAATATGCTTCTCCAATTGTGCTAGTTTCCAAGAAGAATAGTAAAAAGCGCTTATGCTGCGATTACCGGAAACTGAATGAGAAAGTGATCCGTGATAATTTTCCAATGCCGAATATGCAATGGGTGATAGATAAGTTGCAAGAGGCGTCGGTATTTACTACCTTAGATCTGATTAATGGGGTTTTCCATGTTCCAGTTGAACCAAGTTCACAGAAATACACTTCGTTTGTTACTCAGAAGGGACAGTATGAATTTCTATATGTACCTTTTGGAATTTCGAATTCCCCAGCAGCTTTTACAAGGTTTATAATGTCAGTGATGAGTGAACTAATCAAGAATAACGAGGTCGTCGTTTACATGGATGACGTCATCATTCCGAGCGTTAATTTGGATGAAGGCGTAATGAAGCTCAAGAAAGTATTGAGTGTTGCAGAGAAAAGCGGTTTACGTATAAACTGGTCGAAGTGTCAGTTGTTGCAAGAAAGAGTAGATTTTTTAGGATATTGTAACGAACCTTCGGTTTATCCCGAGTCTAAGCTGGGCTAGTTTCAGCTGACTGTGGATTCGTTGCCAACAAATTTATTTGTTGAAGCCCCTGCGATAATTAATTAGTCTTGTGGTTTAGGTTTTATAGCGCAATGGTATATTTTCTTAAATAAATATGAAATGTACACGTCACTTATGTAAATGTATGCTGGCTCGCTGGTTTGCTTAGCGACGCACACCTACTGAGCGCTTGTTCAACGCACTCCGGCTGGGAGAGTGTTGTGCTAAACACGCTAGCTCACCGTAAGGATTTGAGAAACGCCAGGATCTGGATCTGTAAACTCTGGCGGTTCGCCAGCTATGCAGATCTCTCCTACTATCTCGCTCACTCACAGTACAACACTAGTTTCGTTCACTCACAAGCACTTCTCTTACGCACGGCTACGCGAACTCACCCAGGTGTGCAGGCCTCGCTTACGTTGCTGATATGCACCGATGTCCTGATCGGCGCCTGCTGATGATCTGCAAGGATTCCCACTGGATGTCCTTGCTGTTCCCACGATGTCCTTGCTGTTCCCACGATGTCCTGGGAGTCCTGATTTACCACTCGCGTTGACTTTCACTTGACTTTCTTCACGCACTTTCACTATATATCTTCTCACCGGTATATTTTCGACTTCTTTTGACTTTTTTGACTCCTTTTGCCTTCCCGTATGGAGCTGCTGGTGGCCTTTTATACCCCAGCCACAGGCCCAGCCTCGTGTGGTAACGGGGCCTGTTCGGCTCTGGAGCGGGGCCTTCCTGCTGCTCGTGCCCATAAAAACGGTAAAGTGGCGTGATCTGGGTGACGCCACTTTCCCGCCAAATTGCGTGGCAGCCTCCCATTGGCCGAAGTACCGTGGTTGCCATGCGAGTGAAAACGTCCACTGCTATCACCCGGCCCGAACGGCACCTCGGCTAACGGTCACCGATGATCGTCGTGCGTGCGACGCGAACCCATTGCTGAATCTGTAGGAGCGAAAGAGCCCGCCTCTAACAGGACTTTGACCCCCTTTCCAGTGCGAGGGTCGCTCCTACAGTATTCGCGTCGCTGTGTGGAGCAACATGTATATGCACGTATATGCATATAAACGCACAGCAAATACGTACGTCCATATACACTCATACGTGCATACCTATATTGCTCCTCACACTCCCCTCTTCCTACGGGAAAACACGAGACCATCGTGTTTGAATTTGGCGCCCGCCTCCGCTGCGCTGCTCCGTTTTGCGTCGCTCCATCCCTCGATGCTCCATTTTGCGCTGATCGCTGCTGTTAACGCTCTGTTAACGTTATCAGCTGCATTTTCCCCTTACCGCTGGCAATGCTGCATTCTGCCGGTAAGTGAATGGGGTTAATATTTTTATGTCTCAATCACATTTTTAATAAAAATATTGTTTTCAGGCTGGGCATCTTTTCCTCTATGCCCCTTGACCTGATGGCCTGCCGCTGCCAATGCCCACGCCGGGCGCTGCTGCAAAACTCGCCTCTCGGTTTTGCAGCCCCCGGTGGCATTGGCGCACGCGCGCACGGCAATGGCCATTTCGCCCATTTGGCCCTCGCCGTTGGAGACATCTCTCTTCTGGTTTCTGCTGCTTCTTGGGCCCTTGGAGATGCTCCGGTGGGGCATCGCAGTCAATTCATGCACTGCTGCTATGAGATCGGGCCACAGACGTCGTTCGCAAATGGGCACCGGTGTTCGATCTTTGGTGCCGGTGCGCTTGTTGGCCACTCCTCTTTCGCGCACAGCTCCAGTGGAGTCGCTGGCCAGTGCGCGAGGATTCGGTTGCCAAGCTTTACCGACACCTGGCGATCCATGACCGGTGGAGCCATTCGCGTGGCAGGCGTCTGTAGTCACACTCTCACAGCAAACAGCCACATCTCTGACTGCATGCCCGCGTGCAATATGGGCCGCCGCTGCCTCCGCCCACGCCGGACGCTCCTGCACAACTCACCTGTCGGTTCTGCAGTCTCCAGTGGCTTTGGCACTCGTGCGGCGGCCACCTGCCTCACCATATCCCTCGTCGACCTCTCTGCTGCTGGCGAAGGCTCGTCGCTGATCTCCGTTTGCGGCTGGAACTCCGTGGTGGCGCTGCTGCAGACACATAATTGGATTGCTGTTGGGAGCTGGCCACATCGATGTCGTTCGCAACTGCCACCGGTGTCGAGCTTTGACGCCGGCTGCTATTTTGCGGCTCACTCCTCATTCGCGCACAGCTCCAGCAAAGTCGCTGGCCAGTGCGCGAGGATCGGCCAACAAACGTGCCTACGTCTCAGCACTGACAACCGGATGTATTCGTCGCGTGGCAGGCATCGATGGTGAACCAATCTCTCAATGGGCAACCCAAAAAGATGCCTGCATGCTCCTCGTCTTCACTTGGAACACTTCACTCGACACACTGCACTCGAGCGCCGTCGGTCCACTCTGGTAACTCATCCACAAGAAGACCGGCCCGATGCGAACATGCCCATTTATACCCTCTGCTGCCGCGCCGCCGGCTGCGTAGGCGGCAGC
The DNA here is from genome assembly GCF_018153725.1 of Drosophila mojavensis. Lineage (NCBI taxonomy): Eukaryota > Metazoa > Arthropoda > Insecta > Diptera > Drosophilidae > Drosophila > Drosophila mojavensis. The sequence goes on along the minus strand of NW_025318897.1, from coordinate 607,204 downwards.
ATATAACGGGTCCTGTGTCCTCTGTTCAGCCCACTCTAGCTTTCCCTGCCTTATGGCTGAATTCCAGGCAGGCTACGGTATCGCCTTGATACCGTTTTCCACACTCTCACCTACACATGCATACATAGCCCTTCGGTGGCCGAACATCCAATGCAAGTTCTTCTGCTGCGTTGCATTGTTGTTGGCCGTTTTATGTATCTCTTCGGTAGTGATTGTTTTATATGTCGCTGTGTGTTTTGTTGTTGGCTGTTTTAGTTGTCTCTGCACGTTTTGTTGTTGGCGGTTTTAGATGTCGCTCGCTTTGACATCTTCGTGCGCTAGCGATCGCTGGGCAGCCGACGTAGGCCCTTGACCCTTGCCTACGCTCGCTTGCTCTCGATTCGCTGTGTGTGTGTGTGCAGAAATGCTTTCGCCTGGAATGCGTGCGGTTTTGTTTTTGTTTTCCGCTTTTCGTTTTCGTGCGATTAATACATAATTTCAGCTGCGCGCGTTGCTGCTTGCGCATGCACTGCTTTGTTGTTGTATCTATGCATTGCGCATGCACCGACAGCTAAGTTTTTCGGCGCAGTACTGTACACTGCTTGCTGTCGTGCGCGCGCAGTTCAAACAAATTGTTGTTGCGCACCCACATACCGTAATTTTCCAGTCACAGATGCGTTTCGCAGCCGAAATTATGCATTTTTGAGCACAATTTTGTCGTCTTATTTTTTTCTCTTCTTTTTTTTTTTGATAAGAAGCAATACACTTCGCTGTGTATTCACTCCCTTTTTTTTTTTTTTTTTTTTGGAAAAAAAAAACAAAACAGCTCTATTGCTCACCGTGTCTCCTCTCCACGGCTTGAGATCCGCCACATGCGCCGTCCTGGTCCGCTTTTCTGCCTCCGTCCTTATCCGGCAGATGACTGGAGACACAAAACTGGCCACTATATATGGGCCTCCATAGCGTGGCGCCAGTTTTGCTGCGACTCCCTCTGCGGCATTAGACAAGTGGCGTTCCTTTGCCCACACCTTGTCACCTACGGCCGGCTTCCACTTCCGCCTCCGTAGATTGTAATGCCGCGCCTGATCCTGTCCAGCTCTCTCCAGGTTCCGACGCACTTGATTCAGCCTCTGCCCTGCTGCAGGCGGCTGACTAGTCTTGCAGCTCTGACACCGCTTGCAACGCTGCACGTACGCCCGCGCATCCCGATACATACCGGGCCAGTAGTATCGTGCGGCCACCCGAGCAATTGTTTTTCGGCTCCCAAGGTGGCCAGCGGCGACTGCATCGTGGCTCTCTGCCAGTACTTGCTTGCGCCGCTCCGTTGGCACACACAGCTTCCACGCCGCCACACTTTTGTGGCCGGCTTGATGCGGACTGTGCCGATATAAGTTTCCAGACTCTTCGCGATAGTCTGGCCACTTTTGTGGTGCCTTGCGCAGACCCTGGCGCAGCTTGGTGAGCCAACGACATCCTGTCCCAGCTGGCGTCTCCTTACTAGCGACCAAGCGGCTCGCTTCTTTCTCCAGAGGCTGCCGTGAGAGTGCATCTGCTACCCCATCTCGCATGTCTTTCCTGCGTCGAAGATACCGTTGCTTTTTGGTCCTGTTGGTGCCCTTCACCTCCTTATCCACATGAAGCGGTTCTTGACTATCAGTAGTCACCTCCAGTGGCGTCTTGGGACCCGCTTCCATGCTTACAGCAACCATCGATAACTTCGCTTCCAGTTGGCGACTTTGCTTGGGATCTCTTGGCCCAATTTTCAGCGCCAACCCGCCACACTCCAGTGTGGTGCCTATACTAGCCAAGAAATCCCAGCCTAGCACCAAATCGTCGATCACTCCTGGCAGGATCAGCAACGGTATCTGGATTTGCTGATTTCCCAGGCTGATCGTCGTCTCCAGCTGCGAGTCCACCTGACTGCAACTGCCGTCCGCCAAGCGTATGCGCCGCCGTGTGGCGCGCACCACACCCACTCCTTCGAGCCTCTCAGCGAGCCTCTCACTGATGAAGCTGCTCGAGGCTCCCGTGTCAATCGTGGCCCTCTGCTGTGAGATTCCAATGGCCACGATCGCCGTCAGCCGGCTGCCTTCGTCCTGAAGACTGCCCATTAATACCTGGGGGCTCCTGGCTGCTGCTCCCGCTCGCCCCTTGATGGCGGGTGCCGCTGTTCGTTTCCAGACTGAAAACAGGCAAACGTTCTCACTCCAATGCGCCCGCACTGCCAGCAGAAATCCAGTGCCTTGTTGCGGCACGTAAAGGCGCGGTGCCCCTCCTGGCCACACACTCGGCATGCCCTGGCTGGATTCGGGATGTGTGTCCTTGCTCCGGTTGCGCCTGTCCTTGGCGCAGGAGAAGGCTTCACCTCATCCTCCATGCGGCGATACTCCACATCGCCTTCAGCGTCGTCCATGGCCATCAGTCGTGTCCGGCCAGGCCGTGGCTGTTGCCGCAACCTCTCGCGGTCCCTCTCCAGCTCCTCAAACTCATCTGCCAGGTGCATCAACTCCAAGAGACTATGGAATTGATAGGGGCGGGCGTAGGCACGCAGATCGGGCAGGCTGTTGTTGTAGATGAGCTTCATCTCATGGTCTGCTCCATAGCGCAGAGGCCGCATGAGGGTCTGCATCTCCACCATGTAGACCTTAAAGCTCTCATCTACCATTTGCCTCCGGCGTTTGACGTTATCCTCCAGCTTCTCCAGATAGCCTCTGGGCAGGAAAAACTCCTGGAAGCTGCGCACGAATGTCGCCCACGCCGTCCAGTGCCGGTTGTTGGCCACGTACCATTTTAATGCCATGCCCTTCAGCAGCTCTGGCATCGCCCGCGGGATCATGTCCAGATCCAGGCCATAGGTGTCCGCCGACCACTCCACCTGCTCCAAGAACTCCAAAGGCTTTGTGGTGCCATCAAAGCGGAAGCTCCACTCCCGCACTTGTTTGGCCACCTTTGGATATTCCTGAGCTGTGCTGTCGTGTCCTCGTGGCCTAATTTCCGGTTGCGGGGTGGATGTGGCTCTCATCTCACCCTGTCGCGTGTCCTGCAGTCGTGCTGCTGCGCTTGTGGAGGGCACACAGAGCCGCGCCACATGCGCAAGCTCTGATTCCAGGTTGTCCTCCGTGACGGCGGTCGTTGCCTCATCCCTGAGTGAGGCACGGCGTCCATGCAGGCGCTCCAGCTCGGCGATCCTCAGTGAGTAAGGAATGCTTCCTTCATTCCTCGCAACCCACTCGCCAAACTGCCTCCGCATAACGTCTAGTGTGCCTGACAAGCTCACTCCGAATTCGTCACTATAACGCAGCACTTCATCTTTTTTAAGATTGTATACCCACGCTCGCACCATATTCACAAGTATTCACTAATCACACTCTTATCGCAGGGCCCCACGTTGGGCGCCAGTTGTAACGAACCTTCGGTTTATCCCGAGTCTAAACTGGGCTAGTTTCAGCTGACTGTGGATTCGTTGCCAACAAATTTATTTGTTGAAGCCCCTGCGATAATTAATTAGTCTTGTGGTTTAGGTTTTATAGCGCAATGGTATATTTTCTTAAATAAATATGAAATGTACACGTCACTTATGTAAATGTATGCTGGCTCGCTGGTTTGCTTAGCGACGCACACCTACTGAGCGCTTGTTCAACGCACTCCGGCTGGGAGAGTGTTGTGCTAAACACGCTAGCTCACCGTAAGGATTTGAGAAACGCCAGGATCTGGATCTGTAAACTCTGGCGGTTCGCCAGCTATGCAGATCTCTCCTACTATCTCGCTCACTCACAGTACAACACTAGCTTCGTTCACTCACAAGCACTTCTCTTACGCACGGCTACGCGAACTCACCCAGGTGTGCAGGCCTCGCTTACGTTGCTGATATGCACCGATGTCCTGATCGGCGCCTGCTGATGATCTGCAAGGATTCCCACTGGATGTCCTTGCTGTTCCCACGATGTCCTGGGAGTCCTGATTTACCACTCGCGTTGACTTTCACTTGACTTTCTTCACGCACTTTCACTATATATCTTCTCACCGGTATATTTTCGACTTCTTTTCACTTTTTTGACTCCTTTTGCCTTCCCGTATGGAGCTGCTGGTGGCCTTTTATACCCCAGCCACAGGCCCTGCCTCGTGTGGTAACGGGGCCTGTTCGGCTCTGGAGCGGGGCCTTCCTGCTGCTCGTGCCCATAAAAACGGTAAAGTGGCGTGATCTGGGTGACGCCACTTTCCCGCCAAATTGCGTGGCAGCCTCCCATTGGCCGAAGTACCGTGGTTGCCATGCGAGTGAAAACGTCCACTGCTATCACCCGGCCCGAACGGCACCTCGGCTAACGGTCACCGATGATCGTCGTGCGTGCGACGCGAACCCATTGCTGAATCTGTAGGAGCGAAAGAGCCCGCCTCTAACAGGACTTTGACCCCCCTTTCCAGTGCGAGGGTCGCTCCTACAGTATTCGCGTCGCTGTGTGGAGCAACATGTAAATGCACGTATATGCATATAAACGCACAGCAAATACGTACGTCCATATACACTCATACGTGCATACCTATATTGCTCCTCACAATATATTATACAAAAGGGTACTATAAGTCCAAATAAGGAGAAGACTCAAGCGGTATCGAATTTTCCAGTGCCACAAAATAGGAAGGCTATTCAGCGATTTTTAGGGCTCACTTCTTATTTTAGAAAATTCGTCGAAGGGTATGCATTAATAGCAAAGCCGCTAACGGATCTATTGTGAAACAATGTAGCGTTTAAATTTAAAGAGTTAGAGCATGTCGCATTTGAGCAATTAAAGGCAGCGTTGTCAAATGGACCAGTGTTGAAACTGTATAATCCGAAGTTTGAATCTGAGATTCATACAGATGCAAGCAAGTATGGATATGGGGGGGTATTATTACAAAGAGACCCCGAAGATTGTTTCATCCCGTTCAGTACATGAGCCGGAAGACTAGTGAAGCTGAAGAAAAGTATGACTCTTATGAACTAGAAGTTTTAGCCGTTATGTGTGCTTTGAGGAAGTGGCGTGTGTCTGTGCTAGGCATTAAGTTCAAAATTGTAACAGATTGCAATGCATTCACAATGACAATGAAAAAGAAAGATGTTCCTTTGCGGGTAGCCAGTTCCAGAACAAAAATGCGTCACGTTGATGCGTTGAGTCGTATATCATGTTACATGTTGAGTGATAGTTTATTGCATCGTTTAAAAGAAGGACAACTGAGAGATGAGTGGATTAAGATAATAAGAAGCATTGTGGAAGAGAGAAGTTATGAAAATTTTTATATAGAGAATGGAATATTGTTTAAAGATCCAAACCGTCACAGATGGAAGCCGAGATCATTCAGATCGCTCATAAGCAGGGACATTTTTCAGCCGCAAAGACTCAGGATCTAGTTAAAAGAGACTATTTCATTCCGAAATTGAAATCTAAGATAGTCAGCGTTGTTGGAAACTGTATAGAGTGCATATTTATGAATGCCAAGAGTGGAAAGAGAAAGGGGTATTTGTCCTCGATTGATAAAGCTGATAGACCATTATGTACCTATCATATCGATCACGTGGGGCCAATGGAGTCGACTAATAAACGTTATAATCACATTTTGGTCGTGGTAGATGCTTTCTCAAAATTTGTTTGGCTATACCTAACTCGCAGTACAGGTGTCGAGGAAGTTATTTCATGTTTAGAAAGGCTTCGGTGTTTGGAACCCCCGAGCGAATAGTGTCAGATAGAGGAACGGCGTATACCTCGCACATCTTTAAAGATTATTGTCAGAACCAAAGCATCACGCACTTGCAAATTACTACTGGTGTACCTCGCGGAAATGGTCAGGTAGATAGAATGCATAAGATAGTCGTACCAATGCTTTCCAAGTTAAGTCACGATTGCCCTGCAGGCTGGTACAAGCATCTTGGGAGGGTTCAGCAAATAATCAATAACACCGCACCAAGAAGTACTAAAGTATCTCCTTTTAGAATTCTAACAGGCTTAGAAATGCGTTTGCCCGACGATCTTGAGTTGAGGAAATTAATTGATGAAAGTTTGATCGATGAGTTGAATGTTGAACGATCTAAAGTGCGGGAACGAGCCAGAGAAAATATACGAGAGTTACAGGAAGAAAGCAAACGAACTTACAATCTGAGGAGGAAGGCAGAAACTCAGTACGATATCAATGATTTGGTAGCTATAAGACGTACCCAATATGGTACCGGTTTAAAACTAAAAGATTATATTAGAAAAGAAGGATCATGGCAGATATGAGGTGGAAAAGGTAGGAATCGGAGAAGGACCACATAGAACGACAACAGTAGCGGAATATATGAAAATGTGAGATTCCTTCGGGTCGAAGGACTTGTCAGAAGGGCCGAATGTGGGATTCCTAAAAGTTGCAGCATCCCTGGCAGATGCACCAGAGAGTAATTCGGAGTTAAAGCAAGCTTAGAGTTAGATTAGCCGTCGCTAAGAAAGAGAGTCGTAAGAAAGTCGTCAACTAGAGCAGTTGCTCAGCGGACTTAGATAATGAAGAACTGAAGTCGTGAAAGTCAAATAGAGGTCACAAGAACTGATCGAAATCGAAAATATATACGAGTGTAACTAAAACTAATCCATAATACTAAATGAAATAAATTGTAGACATTTATTGTGAAACTCGTCATAGTTATAATTAAGAGAAAATCGTCAAATTGACTTTTAATTTACTCAATAAATAATAAATCCTACATACATATATGTATGTATACATACACATGTATATTATACAAAATGTAAGTAATCTTTTCTTTCATGTTCTTTTTAACAAAATAACAATTCTCTAAAAACCGTTCTTGTGTTTTTATTAACCAACTTTAGATTTAACCAGTGTTGAACTAAATATTGTGTTGTCTGTCCACGTGTTAGTATTTGTTTTGTGTGTTTCTTGTTATTGTGCAAAAAATATCTAATAATAATATTTTCCAAGGAAGCTCACATACCCTTAATTCTTAAAGAGTGTTTTAAGGATATAAAAATTTATCCTGAAAACAATGTAAATGTTACTGCAGCTTGTAAAAAATGCTCTAAGCCATTGAGGGGAAGTTTACATTCTACAACAAACTTTTTGAATCACTTAAAAGTAAGCAAAGCAATTTTTTTTTTTTTTTTCATTTAAATTAATTTTTTTTTTTTTGCAGACGAAAGGACATGTTGATTTGTTGACACAATACGAAAAATTAAAATCTATATCAACCATGAAAAAAAGAAAACACGACAATGTTGGTGGTGATAGTCCAGCTGCTAAATTATTAAAACAAACTGATTTGGCTGTCTATAAAAACTCTGTTGATTTAGATAGTTTAATTGTAAACTTTGTTGTAAACACAATGTCGCCTATTTCGATTGTAGAACATCCATCGTTTAAAGCTTTACTTGAAGCAACACAGCTAGTGATGGCACGATTAATCATTTGATACACAATAATCGATTATTTTCTTTCAATTCACGATTTAATTGTATCGCAAAATGGGTTTTGAATAATCGAGACAATCGATGATTTGCTCAAAAAATCGCATCGCTATAAGCAACATTGGCGCGCAAAAGTTGGAAAGCGAAGCGTAATTATGGCACCAACAATTAGTTTAGTTATGAAGCGAATACGACAAGAAATGGCGGAGCTTTCAGATATAAATAAAAGTTTAGGAAGCACTAGTGACGGCTCATCTACTCGCGAAGTTGAGTTCGATTTATGGACCCACCACAAGGCACTGGTCCACAAAACCAGTAAGAAAGACGGTAACCATTTTCAGATTCAAGACGAGCTCAGTCTTTGTTTAAATGCTCCTGTTTTTGAATTGAAGCGTAATGTCATCAACGCCTGGGAGGAGATGCGTACTGTATACCCTAAGCTATATGTTATAGCTTGTCGGTATTGTTTCTTAATAGGCACTTCGGTACCAGCGGAACGTCTTTTTTCCAAGGCGGGTGCCACATTAACCGAAAAAAGGAACAGGTTAACAACAGAGCTCCTTTCACAACGACTATTTCTTAACTCAATTTTAAATAAATAAACATTTATATTCTTTACTGTTCGTGTTGCTATTGTTGCTTCTAAAAGGAGATCATAAAAAATAAATGAAGCGCATTCAAAACAAATCATTTGATTAATAGATTTTTCCATTTTTCCGCGATTAATTGCAATTAATCTTTAAAGCACCTAAAATAAATCATATGATTAAATAATCGAACAATGACTTTTTTTGCCATCACTAAACACAGCAATCAACTGCTCGGCCAAAAATAATGTGCAGGCAGACTTGTAATAAACAAATAACTGCAAAATACTGCAAATATTTGGAAAATACAAAAGAAACTTTGAAAAAAGTAGATTTTGTTTGCACCACTGCGGACATACGGTTCTCTTCAAGAAGAAGCTATCTGGGTGTAACTGTACATTTGATTGAAAGCCATACGTTTGAGCGTAAAAGCGCGACTCTAACTTGCAGACGATTCAAGGCAGCTGAACTAATCGTGGAAATTCATTCGGAGTTTGATTTAAGCCCCAACAAAATAGACTGTCACCGACAATGGATCCAACATGGTTGAAGCGTTTGCATCGTTCGGACAGCATGAAGACTCCGTTGAAGATCCAGACTCCATTAAACTTCCACAAGACATTAAAGAAGATAATGACCATGATGACGAGCTCCAACTAATACAATTTCCTGAGTCGTCCGAAGAATTTGAGCAGTGGCAACTTCCAAACCATGAGAGATGTGGTTCTCATACATTGCATTTAATAGCATCACACGATATGGAGAAGGCAAGATCGTTAAATAAGTCATACAAAAAACTTTATTATGCATCTATGGGAAAATGTCAGGCAATTTGGAATTTGTGTTCTAGATCTCCTAAGTCCTGTGAAATATACACCGAAATGACTGGAAAATCTCCTACATCGCCTTGTACAACTCGGTGGAATTCGTAATGTAACTCAATTCAAAACCTTTTGTCCGTTAAGGAAAATTTAAATGACACTTTAAAGAAACTTGGGTTATCCGTTTTTAAAGAAATTGAATTTCTCTTTCTTGAAGAGTACATAAAATATTCAAAACCCATTGCTGATGGCATTAAAAGCTTGGAAGGTGACATACACACGTATTACGGCTGTCTTCTTCCAGAACTGTTTAGAATGCTACGAATTTTTATTAATTTAAAAATGGATGACCCTAAATATTGTATTGATCTAATTGAGTTAATGCAGAAAAGTCATAAAAAGAGATTAGAAAATTTTTTTAAGTTAAATGAGCCCAAAGCTAAAGATGCTGTAATCGTAAGTGTATCTCATCCATTTTTACCATTTTCAATGGGAAATCAGGGTATAATGGTTTTGCTGAAATGTATGTAACAGGAAGAAGGAGGCGTGGCAGACCCCACAAAGAATATATATTCTTGATGAGGGCGACGAGCTGAGTCGATTTGGCCCTGTCCGTCTGTCCGTCTGTCCGTATGTTTGAACGCGCCGATTTCCGAAGATATAAGAGCTAGAGACTTCAATTTTTTTAAATGACCGTATATACAGCGCGGACGTCGAGTTTGCTTTTAAAATTCGATCAATCATCCCGTTATGTTTTTATCGAGTAAAAACATTCTAGTTCAAGTCAGATGCCACTATAGCTAATTGTAAATGATTTTAAAATTTTTAAAATTTCTCAAATATTCAATATAATATGTAGATCATATGCTGAAAGTTTCATTAAATTCCGTTCAGTCAAAAATTAAGTAAAAATCATCAAATATTTGGCCAATTAACAAACGCACGTGTAGCAGCTACAACAGCATCGTATGCGTGTGCACACATACATTCAAACTTCTTCTAGAACATTCTTTGAATCACATCAGCTGTTAGTTTCGTTTAGTTTTGGTAGATGGCGCTGCAGCAGTGAATCTATTTGAGTTTTGCTAGCGGCACTTGCAGAATTGAGGTGGCGTAGTGTGTTAGCTGCATGACGCTCGATCGAGAAGTCGCGGTTCGAATCCCGATCGGTAAAACTGATGTTAACTTTTTTCATAAATGAGTTTTCTATTTAATTTATATTTTTAAATACATCGAAATTGAAATTTTAACCATACTAAATGGGCATTTTCATTAGTTGGGTTCAGGGTAGTATCTAGTCGAGCACTCTCGACTAGAGTTTTCTTACTTGTTTATATTCGTTTATTTACAATCTTATTATACTACAAGTTGCAAGTTAAGTGGTGGCTCGGATAGCGCGTGATGTTTGCGGGACGGCCGTAAAGCATTGCTTCGCAAGCACTATGCGCTACCTTAGACTGGTACAGCTCGTCTTCTCATTCGCTCGACTCTGCGCAGCTCCATCATCACTGTGGCCGCGAAGGTGCTTGTTAGTTCCCACTAAAACAATTCGATGCCACTAAAACAATTTGAGTGATCGTTGAGCCCTGATTAGCAGACTCGGACTCCGGGGCATGAATGGAGCTTAATCTTTCTGGAAAGAGCGTTTCCACAATCGATTTAAGCTCATCGGCTGCACCTGTTTACCTGCGTATAGTCTTTTAACTACTGTTTTATATGCCCTGCCCCAAGGGTCATATTCGGCTGAGTCGCACAACTCTAGAAAGCATTCTCTTTTGCTTGCCCAAATGGCCTTCTTCAACTGTCTTCTGGGTGCCTGGTAAGCTAACTGTTTTTCGAAAAACGTAGACCTACCCCGAGCCCGTTGATAGCTGTTTCTCTTCCCTCCACAAGGTTGACGCCCTGGCAGGTGGCTCACCTATTGTGAACAGAAGTGCCATATGATCGCTGCCCGAATAGCTATCGCAGTGGCTCCATGTTGTTTCCCGAACGAGGAATGAAGTGACAAAAGTAATGTCAATTACAGATCCGTATCCAGCCCGACTGAAGGTGAACTCATGGCCAGTGTAGAGCAGTGCAACATCTAGTGTCGCGAAAATCTCCAGTAAGATACGGCCCCTAACATTTCTTGTGTGGCTACCCCATTCCAACGCCCGTGAGTTTAAATCTCCTGCTATAATGGCCTTCCGACCCCTAGCATCCTCGGCAAGCTCGTCAAGCGCCGTTGTGAAATCACTGAGCTGCATGCTGGAGGCCAGGTAGCAGATGAAGAGCCATAGGCTACCGTATTGGCCACGTACGAACCCATTCGAAAAAACATTCGTTGTGTTGCCACATACTCACAACACCGCTTTGCCATTAGCATCTGTTGCTCATGTCCTAGGGCAGCTGGTTCTACAGTGGTGAGGCTCACTGAGAAAGGCTACAGGTCTATACATTTTTCCCTTATGGTCTGCTCTAGAAGATCTTGGGCAGCAACACAATGATTTAAGTTAAGCTGAAGGAACCTTAACATTTCATTTTACGAGCAGCCTCGTGCTAGGATGGGAATTGAAGCTGCCTGCTGAGTGGTCCGTCTGCTTTTCACCTTTCCGGATGCAGAGGCTACATTTTGGTGGCTTAGTGCATGCTTTTGCCCTGTGACCCATCTCTCCACACCTGAAACAGGCGCCCTTTAGCTCACAGTCGCTGCCGCAGTTTGCTGCCATATGACCGTAATCAAGGCACTTGAAGCGATTAGGCTGATCCACGGCGCGGATACGGCATACAACCCATCCAATTCTGATTTGGACATCTCAAGCAGAGTTTTGGCTTTTCCAGTTGGTCGAAGCGACTTGATAGCCTCAATGGAGAGTGAGCTATCCGTCAACTCCGCCCTAATTGACTCCAAGATCTCCTCTTTGCTCGCTAACTCATCTAGGTCACGAATCTCAATTTGAGCCGATTCGGTAAGTGTTTTAACTACCGCTCGTTCACCCAAGGCCTTGCCTACAGCTTCGTGAAGGGCCTCAGCGCTATGCTCCGTCTTGACTACACGAAGCATATCCGCATAGCTGCAACCACCCACGCCTGAAATCGCGATTGCGTCGCTTCTGGGTCGTTTTTGCATGGGCTTGCGTCCTTTAACGACTGTCCAGCTGTTCGGGCTTGTCTGTCGACCTGCCTGATTTGAATTTTCAGCTGTAGCCCGTAGAGCCATTGGTTCTTTTGGGTTCGCTGCACCTTTATTGGTCCACGGCTTTTTCGAGGGTGTTTTCCTCTGATCGGTGGCAACTTCCCTCGACCGCTTGGGCGAATTGCTACCTGAGATCGCACTAGTGCTCGCTTTCTCCACCACTTTCTGGAGTGGCATGGTCAGCACCTCGCAGTTTTTAACCGGTCGGTTGCAGAGCTTTTCGGCCGTCTTATGGAGATTGACCAGCCTAGCCAGCTCCTCTCTCATTAGGGCATTAATATGCCGCTGACCCCCAAATAAGGCAGTCAAGCCCTCTAGCGTAACTCCTGTTTGGGCTAACTCTTCGTTTAGTGAGTTGGGTTCCTGGCACTCAGCCACTGGGGACTGATTAAAGGTCGACGCGTCGTCCAGCACTACTAACAGCTGTTAGAGTGAATGCACCTGATTTTTATTAATTGCGCAAGTGTGACGCCTAGTGACAAAACTTTTCGTGCTTGAAAAAGAAAAGGAAAGAGAAAAGCCCTGACGCCAAAACAATGACGCTATTGCCCCCCTCTGGATTCTACCACCGGGGTATTCCACGAACCGCCGCGCAGTAAGTCTCTGGTAGCTTTCGAGGTCGCTGCGCCCACAGCATACACGTTTTCTTTAGATATTTCCACTTTCGCAGGGAAAAACTCAGAACAAGCTATAGTCAACGATGGATCACAATAACATCGACCGCACTCCACGAAAACGCAACATGTGGGATGTGTGTGTGTATGTGTGTGTGCGTATGTGTGTGTGTGTGTGTGTTTTTTTATTTTATCTTCGTTTAATAACAACTTTTACAATATGAGTTTAAGTGTGTTTAGGTTGCTAAGGGTAGCGCACGATGCTTGCGGGACGGCCGTAAAGCATTGCTTCGCAAGAACTTTCATTCCCTTAGCCTGGGACACCTCGTCTTTCGATTCGATTCTGCGAAGCTCCATCATGATTGTGGTCGCGAAGGTGCTTATAAGTTTCCAAGCTGCCTCCGATTCCAACATCACGTTGACCATGTAGTCCGCTCTAATGGAGCGGCCCAATGCTTCCAGACAACGCCTCTTCTCTAGGAAGCGTCCACATTCGAATAAGACGTGGTTAGCGTCCTCCACCAGACTTCGTCCGCACCAAGAGCATTCGTCAGTTTCATCGTGGCCAAAGCGCTTCAAGTAGCTCCGAAAGCATCCATGTCCCGATAGAATCTGTGAGAGATAAAAATTAACTTCGCCGTGTTTGCGGGTTATCCATGGCTCAAGCTCAGGGATAAGAGTATGTGTCCACCGCCCTTTAGTTGAGCTGTTCCACCTTCTTTCCCAACGTGCAATGCTGTTCGCTCTGATATCGTTGCGTCGTATAGGCTCGTGTGCATTCCGTTTCACGGCTTCGGCGACTAAGTCCTCCAGTGGTACCATACCAGCTATGACGAGCGCCGCGTCGTCAGATACTGTTCTGAGCGCGCAGCAGACTCTGATTGCGCTCAGTCTGTAGATGGCGCAAATGCCCCGGCTGTAGCTCGGCGTTGCAATCGCTCTTGCCCATATTGGCGCAACATAGAAGATGACAGACCTAATGACGCTCATTAGAAGGAGACGTCGTTGCTGTTTTGGTCCCCGCATGTTAAGCATAATTCTTGAGAGAGCTCTACAAGAATCAGCTGCCTTTTTATGCACATATTCTAAGTGCTCGCGGAAAGTGAATCTTGTGTCTATCATGACGCCAAGATATTTTATCGCCCCCATTGACGCAATGGTGACGCTGCCGATCTTTATATTGTCAATTTCCACTTTTTTACGACTGCTTACTAGGACGACTTCGGTTTTGTGTGCCGCTAGCTCGAGCCCAGCTCCTGTCAACCAGCTTCGTATGCGATTGATACTTTCGCTGCACATATCCTCTGTATCTTTAAGCTACTTGTCTATGGCGACGACGGCTACATCATCAGCAAAGCCAATGGTGTGCGCGCTTGCTGGTAGTTCCAAGCGCAGTACGCCGTCGTACATGATGTTCCATAGGAGAGGCCCCAGCACTGAGCCTTGGGGTACTCCAGCTGACACTGTATGAGTTTGGGGACCCTCACTCGTGTTGTATACCAGTGTTCTTCCTCTGAAGTAGCTCTTTATTATCTCTTTTAGATATTTAGGGATATTATATTGTGATAGCGCATCCAGTATCATATCCCAACTAGCTATGTTGAAGGCATTCATTACATCCAGGGACGCGATGATACAGTATTGCTTTGCCCCGTGCCTCCATCTGGTGCCTTGGATGGCGGAAGTTGCCAGGACAACAACTTTTTCTAGAGCATCAGTTGTTGACCGGGCCTTCCGGAAACCGAATTGAATAGGTGATAGGCCTCCGGCGCCAGCAATAGAAGCCTCCAGTCTAGAGCCAATCAGTTTTTCAAACACCTTTCCCATGGTGTCTAAGAGACAGATTGGTCTATACAACGATGGCTCTTCCGGTGGCTTGCCAGCCTTGAGTAGCAATACCAAGTTCTGGCTGCAGGGAACGTCTCCTGAATTAAACATTCATTGTATAATTCGGCAATCGTACAAGCTAGCTTACAAGCTAGTTTTAACGCACGATTTGGGATCCTGTCCGGCCCTGGAGCTGTGTTGGTTCTAAGACCTCTGAGAGCTACTAAGATTTCTTCGTCTGTAACTAAAGCAATTTGAGTGCTCGTTGAGCCCTGATTAGCAGGCTCGGACTCCGGGGCATGAATGGAGCTTAATCTTTCTGGAAAGAGCGTTTCCACAATCAATTTAAGCTCCAGACGATCCGTCGGCTGCACCTGTTTACCTGCGTATAGTTTTTTAACTACTATCTTATATGACCTGCCCCAAGGGTCATGTGCGGCTGAATAGCACAACTCTAGAAAGCATTCACTTTTGCTTGCCCGAATGGCCTTCTTCAACTGTCTTCTGGCTGCCTGGTAAGCTAATTGTTTTTCGAAAAACGTGGACCCGAGCCCGTAGACCCTTCTTCTCGCCTGGATGCATTTGCGTCACCTATTTGTACATTCCACCAATACATAGGCTCCTGTTGTCGCGTGAACTGTTTGCGACGTAACATGCTCCTATTGCAGGCACTCTGAATTTGGGCTACCATTTGGCATGCTCTGGCCTCAGCATTACCAATTGTGCCCAGAGATTGAATAGTCTCTGAAAAGACCGCGGGATCAAAAGTATCCAACCGATACGATTCTCTCTGCAAGGTTGACGCCCTGGCAGGTGGCTCACCTATTGTGAACAGAAGTGCCGAATGATCGCTACCCGTATAGCTATCGCAATGGCTCCATGTTGCTTCCCGAAAGAGAGATGAATTGACAAAAGTAATGTCAATTACAGATCCATATCCAGCCCGAATGCTCATGGCCAGTATTGAGCAGTGCAACATTTAGTGTTGCGAAGATAGGATACGGCCTCTGGCATTTGTTGTGTGGCTGCCCCATTCTAACGCAAATGAGTTGAAATCTCCTGCTATAATGGCCTTCCGACCCCTAGCATCCTCGGCAAGCTCGTCTAGCACCGTTGTGAATTCACTGAGCTGCATGCTGGGAGCCAGTTACCATATCGGCCACGTACGAACCCATTGAATGACTTAACATCCGAAAGAACATTCGCTGAGTTGCCACATACCATCAACACAGCTTTGCCATTTGCGTCTCTTGCCCATGTTCTATGGCTAGAGGACGTACAGTGATGAGGCTCACTGAGAAAGGCTACGTCTATACATTTTTCTCTTATGGACTGCTCTAGTAGATTTTGGGCAGCAACACAAAGATTTAAGTTAAGCTGAAGGAATCTTAACATTTCATTTTACGAGCAGCCCCGTGGTAGGATAGGCACTTGAAGCTGCCTGCTGAGTGGTCAGTCTGCTTTTCACCTTTCCGGATGCAGAGGCTACTTTTTGGTGGCTTGGTGTATGCTTTTGCACTGTGACCCATCTCTCCACACCTGAAACAGGCGCCCTTTAGCTCAGAGTCGCTGCCGCAGTTTGCTGCCATATGACCGTAATCAAGGCACTTGAAGCGATTAGGCTGATCCACGGCTCGGATACGGCATACTACCCATCCTATTCTGATTTTGGACAGCTCGAGCAGAGTTTTGGCTTTCCCAATTGGAAGAGCAGCCGTAGCTCTTTGCTGTCCACCAAAAGCTGGTCGAAGTGATTTGATAGCCTAAATGGGGAGTGAGCTATCCTTCAACTCCACCCTAATTGCCTCCAAGATCTCCTCTTTGCTCGCTAACTCATCTAGGTCACGAATCTCAATTTGAGCCGATTCGGTAAGTGTTTTAACTACCGCTCGGTCGCCCAAAGCCTTGCCTACAGCTTCGTGCTCCGCTATGCTCCGGCTTCCTACTCAATTGCAATAAAAGGTCCCCCTTAGCTGTCTTCCTAATGCTTTGAACGTCGCCGCTCAGATGCTTTAAATTTGGGTCGCTCTTGACTACACGTAACATGTCCGCATAGCTACAACCACCTACGCCTGAAATCGCAATTGCGTCAGTCCTAGGACGTTTTTGCATGGGCTTGCGTCCTTTAACAACTGTCCAGCTTCTCGGGATTGTCTGTCGACCTGCCTGGATTGGATTTTCAGCTGTAGCCCGCAGAGCCATTGGCTTTTTTGGGTTCAATACAGTTTTATTGGGCCTAGGTTTTTTTGAGGGAGTTTTTATCTGTTCGGAGGCAACTTCCCTCGACCGCTTGGGCGTATTGCTACCTGTAATCGCTCTAGTGCTAGCTTTCTCCACTACTTTCTTGACCGGCGTGGTCTGTACCTCGCAATTTTTAGCCCGTCGGCTACAGATCACTTTGGCCGTCTTGTGGAGACTAACCAGCCTAGCTAGCTCCTCTCTCATTAAAGGATTTATATGTCCTGACCCCCAAATAAGGCAGACAAACCCTCTAGGTTAAGTCCTATTTGGGCTAATGCTTCTTTTAGTGACTTGGGTGCCTGGCACTCAACTATTGGGGAATGATTAGAAGTCAATGGCTGCGGCAACGCCCTCTGTTGTTGCTGCGGCGATTGCTGCAGCGAGGAACGGCGCGCGAAAGCTTGCAGCTCGTCTTCCATCCTGGCATCCATTTTTGATTCGACTACCACGGCGTGAAGCCTGTAGTTGGCAATGGCTACTAATAAAATTTGAGTTTAGAGACCGCAGTAACTTAAACTCAGCTTAGCTACAGTGAGAGCCCGAAAGTATGCACTACTTCTAATAAGTGTTACTTCACTCCAGCAGCAAGGTTGCTGTCTTTGCTAGGACTTGGCAACTCACCAAAATTAGTGAGCAGCTGATTGTTCGATGCAATTTTCAGCACTACTAAAATCTGTTAGAGTGAGTGCACCTGATATATATTATTTGCACAAGTGTGATGCCTAAACGAAAACGCAACTCGGGTGTCGTGGTGTGTGTGTGTGTATGTGTGTGTACGCGTGTGTGTGGATAGTTAAGTTATTGGTAGCCTTCTCTATCGATTCATTTTTTCGCCTCTTTAGGGGCGTGGCATATCGATAAATACCCTGTAATATTCACTTTTTTTTGAGAGTAAGCATTCAAACTTTGCACGCCCGACTGCAACGTTTTTACTTGTTTTATATTCGTTTATTGACAATCTTATTATTACAAGTTGCAAGTTGAGTGGTGACTCGGATAGCGCGCGATGCTTGCGGGACGGCCGTAAAGCATTGCTTCGCAAGCACTATGCGCTACCTTAGCCTGGTACAGCTCGTCTGCTTATTCTCTCGACTTTGCGGAGCTCCATCATCACTGTGGCCGCGAAGGTGCTTGTTAGTTTCCAAGCTTCCTCCGATTCCAGCATGGCGTTGACTATGTTGTCCGCTCTGATGGAGCGGTCCAGTGCTTCTTTTAGACGACGCCTCTCCTTCAGGAACCGTCCACATACGAAGAGGATGTGGTTGGCGTCTTCCACATGCCCTCGCCCGCACCAGGGGCACTCGTCAGTTTCCTCGTGACCAAAGCGCTTCAAATAGCTCCGAAAGCATCCATGGCCCGAGAGGATCTGCGAAAGATAGAAGTTAACCTCGCCGTGTTTGTGGTTAACCCTTGGCTCGAGCTCCGGAATGAGCTTGTGCGTCTACCGCCCTTTAGCTGAGCTATTCCACTTCCTTTGAAATCGTGCAATGCTGTTCGCCCTGAGCGCACAGGCGCGTCCCAATTCCGCTCCACGGCTTCGGCGACCAGGTACTCCAGTGGCAGTGTTACTCAACGATGGATAACAGTAACATCGACCGCACTCCGCAAAAACGCAACTCGAGTGTCGTGGCGTGTGTGTGTGTGTGCGTGTGTGCCCCATTTTCAATGGGAAATCAGGGTATAAGTGTTTTGTTGAAATGTATGTAACAGGAAGAAGGAGGCGTGGCAGACCCCACAAAGTATATACTGTAAACAATATTTATTAGAGAACAAAAAAGAACTGTTTAATTGCAGTATCGGGCAGCGAATGCTCTCCGTATTTTATTCAAATAAAGTCTTAGCCTAAAGTACATAAAGTTTACATAAAGAATTCTGTCGCTTATAGCAGCGGCAGAATGGGAGTATATAACATGCTGTATGTGTGTGTATATATGTTTGTATGCATTTGCAGAAGGCATATACATTTAGCGTTTAAGCTGCGGCGTGGACAAGAGCGTAACAATGCTTACGTTGCAGATCCCACGCTGCAGGCCAGTCTATACATAAGTGACCGATCATATTACGGCGCTTATGTATAGCTGTTCTGATATAAGTAAAGCAACAAAGTGTTGCTATGTTGTGAGCATGATACTCTTACTTATATTTTGGGCATATGTCAACTTCATATATTGTATACACTACAATACTGTGAGCATATGCTTATATGACATACAACATACTACAATACATTCTTGATCGAGGCGACGATCTGAGTCGATTCGGCCCTGTCCGTCTGTCTGTCTGTCCGTCTGTCCGTCCATCCGTCTGTCCGTATGTTTGAAGGCGTCGATTTCCGAAGATATAAGAGCTAGAGACTTGGATTTTTTTTTTTTAATGACCGTATATACAGCGGGGAGTTTGCTTTTAAAATTCGATAAATCATCCCGTTATGTTCTTATCGAATAAAAACATTCAAGTTCAAGTCAGATGCCACTATAGCTAATTGTGAATGATTTTTCATTTTTTTAAATTTCTCAAATATTCAATATAATATGTAAATCATATGCTGAAAGTTTCATTAAATTCCGTTCAGTCAAAAATTAATTAAAAATAATCAAATATTTGGTCAATTAACAAACGCACGTCCAGCAGCTACAACAGCATTGTATTGTAAGGTAGTAATTTAAGCCGGGGACAGACTCAGTCTGCCCAGGGTGTACTCACAAAATATTTATTTGAATCGTGAGACACCAGGGGGGGATGTTAGTGATATGACCGGGAATAGGGAAAGAGGGGGGGAAACTCACTATGAAAACCGCCACTCACGTGCTCCGCTCGCTTTGTAATCGCCTCGCCGCCGTCCGATCCTCTGCTTACCCGCCGCCGCCTCTCTTAACGTAAACTCTGTGATCCTCTGCTTAACCGCCGCCGTCTCTCTTAATGGAAACTCTTCTTCGTTTTATCTCTTTTCACTGAGTCGTTTTATTTTTCACTCTTTACTTAGTTTAACCGCACTTAAAGATAACTTTCACAATTGAGTCTCGACCTTTTCAACCGACCGGCGGCTTCCGCTGCTCGATCCCGACTACTGTCATCCGACGACCTTTGCCGCTTAACCCTCACTAACTAACTCTTCTTGACTCGTTCGCCCAAAGCCCTCGGCGTCGGCGACGCAAATCTCCGCTCAAAACTCTCCGCGCAAGGCTGCGTCGCCGATCGCCGATAAATCATCAGCGCTTTGGGCGGTCTTTTCAAATGCAGATTTAAATGCAATAATACTACTAATACTACTATCAATACTAATACTAATACTAATACTACTTAATTCACTAGCTTAATCTCTAATTACTACGTAAGCAACTTATTCCATAACCGGTGATCGGCGAGCCGCCTCACAGTATACGTGTGTACACATATATACAAACTTCTTCCAGAACATTCGTTAAATGACATTAGCTGTTAGTTTGGTTTAGTTTTGGTAGATGGCGCTGCAGCAGTGAATCTATTTGAGTTTCGCCAGCGCAGCCTCCATAAGTGAGGTGGCGTAGTGAGTAGCGGAATGACGCTCGATATAGAAGTCGCGGTTCGAATCCCGATCGGTGCAACTGACGTTAATTTTTATACTCATTCACGAAAGTGAATCAGTATATTGGTTTTGTGCAATTTCCGTCTTGGTGTCCGTCCGTCTGTCCGTTTGAACGCAATCTATTTCAGCGCTATTGAAGCTAGAGACTTTGGGAGAGAATTTGGAACACATACTCGTGTATATCTCCGATTTATAAAGTGTTAAAATTTTCCCGATCCGCCCTCTAGAAGCGTGGCAAATCGGAAATTGCATTTTCCGATATACCAGAAGTCATGTTTGTGGAGGGGCTAGAAAACTAAAATTTTGTATGTAGGTCCGCGTCGACAACCCAAGATCACGAGCTATGGCAGATATATCTCTGCCCATTGGGGGCGTGGGAAATCGGATAAAACTGTATTTCCTAAAGTTATAAACATGCTGAAATTTTGCACGTAAGCTGATGTTTTAATTCTATAAAGATGGGTGACAAAATTATATATCTACGTCTACTAGGGGCGTGGCAAATCGGACCTGAAGATATAGTGATTTTTCGAATTCGGCTATATTTTGGTCACTATTGCACAGTGGTCGCGCCCATAGGCCAAAAATCAAAAAGTCCATCTCAACCAATTTTGACAAAACCCACACAAATTGTCTCGTAAATGTCCAAACTATTTAATGGCAAACCGTTTTTTTTGCGGGAATCTGACGGGATTTTCTAAAAATAGCATTGAAAGCTTCAACACTTGTTCAATGTTGCAATTTTCTCAGCGAAGAGAAATTTTTATTACACCAAAAGCAAACTTTAAAGTGGTAAAACGTTTGATTGAGTGGTCCAAATTTCATTATTTAAAATGGAATTTAGAGTTGAAGGTATTTATTATGAATGTATAGCTTAAAAATTATACAGTGCTTATCATAATTATAGCCCACCCAGCAACTTAAACTTTGCGCCAGTTTTAACAAAATGTTTAAGGGTTTTCAAAAATAAATTTTACAGCACTTTGTAGAGTGGAGCATGTTTGGTAGATTTTATTGAAATTTTAGATCAATTTATGAAAAACTAAGAAAGAACCGTTAACTTTTGCTCTGTGCTAGCATTTTTGCTTGCATTTTTAGACTCATTCACGAAAGTGAATCAGTATATTGGTTTTGTGCAATTTCCGTCTTGGTGTCCGTCCGTCTGTCCGTTTGAACGCAATCTATTTCAGCGCTATTGAAGCTAGAGACTTTGGGAGAGAATTTGGAACACATACTCGTGTATATCTCCGATTTATAAAGTGTTAAAATTTTCCCGATCCGCCCTCTAGAAGCGTGGCAAATCGGAAATTGCATTTTCCGATATACCAGAAGTCATGTTTGTGGAGGGGCTAGAAAACTAAAATTTTGTATGTAGGTCCGCGTCGACAACCCAAGATCACGAGCTATGGCAGATATATCTCTGCCCATTGGGGGCGTGGGAAATCGGATAAAACTGTATTTCCTAAAGTTATAAACATGCTGAAATTTTGCACGTAAGCTGATGTTTTAATTCTATAAAGATGGGTGACAAAATTATATATCTACGTCTACTAGGGGCGTGGCAAATCGGACCTGAAGATATAGTGATTTTTCGAATTCGGCTATATTTTGGTCACTATTGCACAGTGGTCGCGCCCATAGGCCAAAAATCAAAAAGTCCATCTCAACCAATTTTGACAAAACCCACACAAATTGTCTCGTAAATGTCCAAACTATTTAATGGCAAACCGTTTTTTTTGCGGGAATCTGACGGGATTTTCTAAAAATAGCATTGAAAGCTTCAACACTTGTTCAATGTTGCAATTTTCTCAGCGAAGAGAAATTTTTATTACACCAAAAGCAAACTTTAAAGTGGTAAAACGTTTGATTGAGTGGTCCAAATTTCATTATTTAAAATGGAATTTAGAGTTGAAGGTATTTATTATGAATGTATAGCTTAAAAATTATACAGTGCTTATCATAATTATAGCCCACCCAGCAACTTAAACTTTGCGCCAGTTTTAACAAAATGTTTAAGGGTTTTCAAAAATAAATTTTACAGCACTTTGTAGAGTGGAGCATGTTTGGTAGATTTTATTGAAATTTTAGATCAATTTATGAAAAACTAAGAAAGAACCGTTAACTTTTGCTCTGTGCTAGCATTTTTGCTTGCATTTTTAGACTCATTCACGAAAGTGAATCAGTATATTGGTTTTGTGCAATTTCCGTCTTGCTGTCCGTCCGTCTGTCCGTCTGTCCGTATGAACGCAATCTATTTCGACGCTATTGAAGCTAGAGACTTGAAATTTGGAACACATACTCGTGTATATCTCCGATTTATAAAGTGTTAAAATTTTCTCGATCCGCCCACTAGGGGCGTGGCAAATCGGAAAATGCATTTTCCGATATACCAGAAATCATGTTTGTTGAAGAGCTAGAAAGCTGAAATTTGGTATGTAGGTCCGCGCCGACCACCCAAGATCACAAGCTGTGGCGGATATATCTACGCCCACTAGGGGCGTGGCAAATCGGACCTGAAGATATAGTGATTTTTCGAATTCTGCTATATTTTAGGCACTATTGATGCTAGAGATCTGAAATTTGGTATATATACGCGGGTTAATCACCCAAGTCCAACGAGCTATGGTAGATATATGTCCGCCCATAGGGGGCGTGGCAAACCGCAAAAGTTTATATCTCCTACAGTTTAAGAGCTAGAAGCTTTAAATTTGGATAGTTAAGTTACTGGTAGCCTCCTCTATCGATGCCCCAAAAATAATTTTTCAGCCTCTTTAGGGGCGTGGCATATCGAAAAATACCCTGTAATTTTCACATTTTTTGAGCGTAAGAATTCAAATTTTGCATTTAGGTAACCGGTTGCTCGTTCTAAGAACTGGCTAAAATTGAGGAGTCGACGGCCACTAGGGGCGTGGCAATAGGCATTTACAGTGCCCGTATTGCGACATTTATATGCGTCAGCCATCTATTTATGCATTTGTACATATAAATAAGCTTAATAGATATTCATAATACAAAAAGAAACATTTTTATGAATTTAAAAAAAATGTAAAAGAAGTTAAAATAACAAAAATTTGCAATTTACAAAAAAGTGTTTTCCGCGGGATTTGAACTCGCACCCAACCCAAACAGCATGTTTGTCAAAATAGCTAAAACAATGGTCGTCGGCGCTTCAGCCTACAGCACCAACGTATCGTTTCGATCAACAATAGTTAAAATGAAATCACATTATTGTTATGACGCCACATAGCAAAGAAAAGCCAGAGTGGTGGCTGGAAATTCAAAAAAAACGCAAAGACAAATCAATCGCAACGAGATTCTTAGAATATGCTAGAGTACGCATTTATGTGTGCATACATACACACATACAAATGAGCGCGTGTATAAGGCTGGAATGCTTGATGCTATGCGTGCAGACTTACATATATACATATGTATGTATTTGCGTATATGTATTTGAGGGCTATTTAAGAAGAAACAAATTTAAACTTATAAAAATTATTCGACTAAGAAAATGAAAAGTATTAAGTGCCATTCAGTCAAGCTCGCACCTTCCCAATAAAATATCTATTTTATAAAAACGAAATATGTATGAAAAAAAAAAAAATAATAACATAGTAGAGGTTCGAACCTCCCCTACTCTAACATTACTTGCGTCGCCCTTAGCACCCGCGCCACTGCTTTGCTCGAGAGGTCAGTTGCTAAAATAGAATAGCTTAATAAGAGAGCGTCATCAGACAAAACTACAGTAACGGCTAGAAAGTCCAGAAATCAATCGAAATTCTAAGAATGTGACAAAAGGCGCGCTTCTGTCTGTACGCATAGAATAGACGATGAGTGTGTGCACAAGCATAGGAAAATCGCGCTGATCTGCTGTTAGCTTAAAGCCGGTATCCAATGTATGGATATAAATACATATATATTATTAAAAGTCAAAATTGTGTAAATTATATACATATGCATGTAATTTGAATGCAATTATGCAATGATCATAGCAATAGCTATCGATGATTTTCCAATTTTAATGGGATCATGCCTGTTTTTTGGTGCGCACTAGACTTGAAAATTGCACTATATACTCTGGTTGACAGCGTTTGGGCTGTGAATGAGTCTTCTGCAATCGGTATCGCCCGACTGCAACGTTCTTACTTGTTGTGTATCATAATTATAGGCCACTGTCGCAAATTTGAATTTATTAAGTGCGGAACAGACTTTTGGCTTTACAGACATTGTAATTAAGTAAATTTAGATAGTTTTTATGAAAAGGGCCGTATTTTCTCACTTTTCGAGTCAGGAGAGTCTATTTCGAGTATTTTACGAATTTTGAAAAAAAATCAAAGTGTAATTAAAATTTTTTTGGATAACCCCGAAGAATAAGGATCAACAAGGCGCACTGGGTGAAACCCGTTACTAATTGCGCACGATAAACGCAAAATTATTAAGAAAACCAGCAACAGCTCAACCGCTTGTACAGCTTTGGCCTCACATGTGGGCGAATCTATGTCAGCGATGACTGTTTGGCGAGTACTCAAGAGCTCAGGAATCATAAATAGGTCTAAACTGACCAAAGCATCCATGTTGCTAAGTCGCCACAAGGTTGCTCGACTTGGTTTTGCCGAAGGACATACTGCGACCGATCTGACATACGCGCGTTTGAATCATCGTCTTTTGGCTTACAGTATATTTAACAAGTAAGAACGTTGCAGTCGGGCGTTACCGACTGCGGAATACTCATTCACATCCCATCAACAATTTAGTAGTTAAGTTTCGCTCTAATACTGTAGATTATACACGTTTTTCCGATTTGCCACGCCCCAACTGGGCGTAGACACCTCATTTTTTGGTCAGTTTTTAGAAAGAGATAACGGTACTCTAACTGCAAAGTTTGAATGCTTAACCTCAAAAAATGTGAAAATTACAGGGTATTTTTCGATATGCCACGCCCCTAAAGAGGCGCAAAAATTATTTTTGGGGAATCGATAGAGGAGGCTACCAGTAACTCAACTATCCAAATTTAAAGCTTCTAGCTATTATACTTTAGGAGATATAAACTTTTGTGGTTTGCCACGCCCCCTGTGGGCGGACATATATCCGACAAAACTTTTTGGTCTTGGGTGATCAGTCCGAGTATATATACAAAATTTGAGGTCTCTGCCATCAGTAGTGTCCAAAATATAGGAGAATTTAAAAAATCACTATATCTTCAGGTCCGATTTGCCACGCCCCCAATGGGCATAGACTTATAATTTTATCTTTAGACTTTATAGAGTCATACCATTAGCTGACGTGCAAAATTGAGCGTAAGAATTCAAATTTTGCATTTAGGTAACCGGTTGCTCGTTCTAAGAACTGGCTAAAATTGAGGAGTCGACGGCCACTAGGGGCGTGGCAATAGGCATTTACAGTGCCCGTATTGCGACATTTATATGCGTCAGCCATCTATTTATGCATTTGTACATATAAATAAGCTTAATAGATATTCATAATACAAAAAGAAACATTTTTATGAATTTAAAAAAAATGTAAAAGAAGTTAAAATAACAAAAATTTGCAATTTACAAAAAGTGTTTTCCGCGGGATTTGAACTCGCACCCAACCCAAACAGCATGTTTGTCAAAATAGCTAAAACAATGGTCGTCGGCGCTTCAGCCTACAGCACCAACGTATCGTTTCGATCAACAATAGTTAAAACGAAATCACATTATTGTTATGACGCCACATAGCAAAGAAAAGCCAGAGTGGTGGCTGAAAATTCAAAAACAACGCAAAGACAAATCAATCGCAACGAGATTCTTAGAATATGCTAGAGTACGCATTTATGTGTGCATACATACACACATACAAATGAGCGCGTGTATAAGGCTGGAATGCTTGATGCTATGCGTGCAGACTTACATATATACATATGTATGTATTTGCGTATATGTATTTGAGGGCTATTTAAGAAGAAACAAATTTAAACTTATAAAATTATTCGACTAAGAAAATGAAAAGTATTAAGTGCCATTCAGTCAAGCTCGCACCTTCCCAATAAAATATCTATTTTTATAAAAACGAAAAATGTATGAAAAAAAAAAAAATAATAACATAGTAGAGGTTCGAACCTCCCCTACTCTAACATTACTTGCGTCGCCCTTAGCACCCGCGCCACTGCTTTGCTCGAGAGGTCAGTTGCTAAAATAGAATAGCTTAATAAGAGAGCGTCATCAGACAAAACTACAGTAACGGCTAGAAAGTCCAGAAATCAATCGAAATTCTAAGAATGTGACAAAAGGCGCGCTTCTGTCTGTACGCATAGAATAGACGATGAGTGTGTGCACAAGCATTGGAAAATCGCGCTGATCTGCTGTTAGCTTAAAGCCGGTATCCAATGTATGGATATAAATACATATATATTATTAAAAGTCAAAATTGTGTAAATTATATACATATGCATGTAATTTGAATGCAATTATGCAATGATCATAGCAATAGCTATCGATGATTTTCCAATTTTAATGGGATCATGCCTGTTTTTTGGTGCGCACTAGACTTGAAAATTGCACTATATACTCTGGTTGACAGCGTTTGGGCTGTGAATGAGTCTTCTGCAATCGGTATCGCCCGACTGCAACGTTCTTACTTGTTGTGTATCATAATTATAGGCCACTGTCGCAAATTTGAATTTATTAAGTGCGGAACAGACTTTTGGCTTTACAGACATTGTAATTAAGTAAATTTAGATAGTTTTTATGAAAAGGGCCGTATTTTCTCACTTTTCGAGTCAGGAGAGTCTATTTCGAGTATTTTACGAATTTTGAAAAAAAAATCTAAGTGTAATTAAAATTTTTTTGGATAACCCCGAAGAATAAGGATCAACAAGGCGCACTGGGTGAAACCCGTTACTAATTGCGCACGATAAACGCAAAATTATTAAGAAAACCAGCAACAGCTCAACCGCTTGTACAGCTTTGGCCTCACATGTGGGCGAATCTATGTCAGCGATGACTGTTTGGCGAGTACTCAAGAGCTCAGGAATCATAAATAGGTCTAAACTGACCAAAGCATCCATGTTGCTAAGTCGCCACAAGGTTGCTCGACTTGGTTTTGCCGAAGGACATACTGCGACCGATCTGACATACGCGCGTTTGAATCATCGTCTTTTGGCTTACAGTATATTTAACAAGTAAGAACGTTGCAGTCGGGCGTTACCGACTGCGGAATACTCATTCACATCCCATCAACAATTTAGTAGTTAAGTTTCGCTCTAATACTGTAGAATATACAGATTTTTCCCTTTTTACACGCCCCTACTGGGCGTATACACCTCATTTTTGGTCAGTTCTTAGAATGTGTTAACGGTACCCTAACTGCAAAGTTTGAATGCTTACCCTCAAAAGATGTGAAAATTACAGGGTATTTTTCGATATGCCACGCCCCTAAAGAGGCGCAAAAATTATTTTTGGGGAATCGATAGAGGAGGCTACCAGTAACTCAACTATCCAAATTTAAAGCTTCTAGCTATTATACTTTAGGAGATATAAACTTTTGTGGTTTGCCACGCCCCCTGTGGGCGGACATATATCCGACAAAACTTTTTGGTCTTGGGTGATCAGTCCGAGTATATATACAAAATTTGAGGTCTCTGCCATCAGTAGTGTCCAAAATATAGGAGAATTTAAAAAATCACTATATTGTTGAGGATAATTTGTCGAATGTTTTAATAAAGAAAGCATTTATTTACGATGGCACGTCAGTGCCATCTTAGACTTCTTTTGCGAATGAATTTACAGAATATATATTATATTCTTATAGCTAGAGCCGCATAGCTGTGCTGCCGGTTACGCCAGCAGCAGAGCGGCTTCGTTCATATGCATATATGCTTAGGTATAAGTGTTTATATATTAGCTTAATGGTCTGGCGAGAGTCGCAGACGGAGAGGGGGTAATGTGTCCACTTGTTTACGAAACAGTCGCGCATGCAAAATATGCCGACTCAGCGGAGTTAGTGCACTGTTGAGGCCAATGCACTTGAGAGTGATCATATTACTTCTTATTTATGTATGTTTAATTGTAACAATGTATTTGTGACATTCTTTGTGTATGTAAATATATATGTTACTGAGTACAGTGAACATTTGATAAAGTGGACATACTACATCTCCCTCCTTTTGAAAAATAACGTAATTTTAATGGAGTTATTTTCTTAGTTATATTACTTATCCAAATATTTTTTTTTGTGTTTTGTTTCAAGCAGGTTGATCATTCCTGTTCTTGATTTTTTTTTTTACTAGTTTAATTATTTATATTTTTATTTTTGTTCTTTTTTTTTTTTTTTTGCAATTAATTGATTATGAATTAAACATTTTTAATCTATCTTTATGTACTACTTGTTTTTTATTTTTATTATTTGAAATTGTTATATTATCCTTTTTTCCTATGCTTTCTACTTTGTATGGTCCTGTATATTTAAAATCTAACTTATGACCTGTTTCGTTATTTAGTAGAACTCTATCTCCTATTTTTAATTCAAAATCTAAACTATTGCTATCGTAATAAATTTTTTGTTTTTTCTTATTTGTTTCTAGCATTAGCCTAGCTCTCTTATATGCCTGTTCTAGTCTGAATTTTGATTCCTTAGCATAGTCTTCTACATTATATAGTGGCTTAATTATATCTATGCTATTAAAATCTTTTGGCAAGTTTGACGTTTTGCCGAACACGAGCTCATATGGACAATAGTCATGTGCCATAGAGGGTGTTGTGTTAAAACAATATACGAAGTATCTTAACCATACGTCCCAATCTGTCTTATCGACTGATATATAAGATCGTATGAATTCGTTAAGTGTTCTGTGGCTTCGTTCCACGGTACCTACTGTCTGGTGATGGTGTGCGGTTGAAGTTATGTTTTTAATTTTAAGATTTTTACATAAGTCTTCAATTATTGAATTTTTATATTCTGTACCCATGTCCGTAATGAACGTCTTCATTGGACCGTATACCAGAATAAAATTTTCAAATATAGCTTTTGCTACTGTTTTCGCACTTTTGTCTTTAATTGGGATTGCTACAAGGTATTTTGTTAGATCGCAGATTAAAGTTACTGCATATTCGTTTCTGTATTCTGATTTGGGTAAAGGACCGATCGTGTCTACAATTACCCTGTCGAAAGCTCTCTGTGGAGTTTCGGTAATAGTTAATGGAGTCTTTGTGTGTTTAGTCGTTTTAGACTTTTGACACTTCTCACATTTTTTTATATAATTCGATATATCTTTTGTCATTTTATTCCAGTGATAATTTTTTTTTTTATTTTTTATTTTGGCTATCGTTCTGGCTATTCCAGCATGACCTTGTATTGGGTCGTCATGGAACGTAAACAGTATTGCTTCTTTTTCTTTATTATTATCGTTTGATAATAGGGTCACCGGCTTGAGTAGCGCTACTCTTAAAGATTTTAAATATTTATTGCCCATTAATTTAAAAGATTCTATTGAGATAATCTCAAAGATCTTTTCGCTCGGTGCCACTTTGAGTTTGCTAATATTAAGTATACCGGCTTCTGATTCAAGCCTTTGAAAGAACTGACCTAAGTCAAAAGTTTCATTGGTGTACATATTGCTAACATCAATTCTTGCGATAACACTCTTTCCTTGTTTTAATAAACATAAAGAATTTGTTATTCGCAAGGTCACTACTTTTCGTACTTCGTCATTTACAATGACTTCGTATACGTTGGGCTTAGAAGCATTTGGAGTCTGCTTTTGCAAGACCTCCTTTTCTTTTTCTTTTCCTGCGCAGGAATTTAACTGTTTACTTTGATTTCTGGTAGTGACTTTCAGAATTTTATTATTTGTCTGTATATTTTTCAAATCTGTTATTGTTATTCTAGATAGCGCATCGGCTACGTAGTTGTCTTTTCCCTTTAGAAATTCTACCGTAAAATTATATTCCTCTAGTTCAAGTCTTATTCTGGTGAGTTTGGAGCTCGGATTTATCATTGAAAATAGATATGTGAGTGGCCTGTGATCTGTTTTGACAGTGAAGTGTCTACCATAAATGTATGGCCTGAAGTACGTTATTGCCCAATGTATGGCTGTTAGTTCCTGTTCTGTTGTGCTTTTATTACTTTCTCCTTTAGTAAAAGATCTTGATGCGTATGCTACCGGGAGTTGAAGTCCATCTTTGTTTTGTGTCAGGACTGCTCCACAAGCTTGCTTACTAGCATCCGTTATAATGCAAAATTCTTTGCTGAAGTCTGGGTATTGGAGGAGTGTTGGATTCATTAATGCCGATTTTAGATGTTCGAAGGCGTTTTGGCAATCCGCCGTCCATTCGAATTTGACATCCTTTTTGCATAGCTTTGTTATGTGACGAGAATAGTCGGCGAAGTTTTTAATGAATCGTCTGTAGTAATTACAAAAGGCTATAAATCGTCTAGCGCTGTCCGCATCATGTGGGACTGGGTAATTTTGAATGACGTCGTATTTTTTGTCGTCGGGTAAGATTCCTTTATCTGTGCATTTATGTCCTAAGAAAGTGACTTCATGCATAAAAAATGAACATTTTTCTGGATGTAACTTTAGGTTGTGCTGCCTACATTTCTCAAAAACATCAGTTAAGTTTTTGAGCATATGTTTTTCGGAGCAACCAATGACTATTAAGTCATCCATATAAAGGAATGCTTGAGAGGGTTCAAGTCCAGAGAATGCTACAGTCATCATTCTCTGAAACGAATTTGGCGCTATTTTTAAACCGAATGGTAACCGCGTGAAGCGATATGAACCGTTGGTTGTTGAAAATGAAGTAATATCTCTTGATCTTTCTTCGAGTTCTATTTGGTGAAAACCTGACATTAAATCTAGGCATGAAAAGAATTTCGCTCTACCTAGTTGATCTAAAATATCATCAATTCTAGGGAGTGGAAATTTATCGGACAACAATTTTTTATTTATTTGGCGATAGTCAATTACTAATCGCCATTTTTTTCTTCAGTGCCCGGAAGGGCCTTTTTGGGAACTAATAAAAGTGGGCTATTATAGGGAGATACGGACGGTTCGACTATTTTGTCGTCAATTAGTTTTTTGACTTGTTTCTGAATTTCTTCTTTTTGGCTGTGAGGATTTCTATAATTTTTTATATATATCGGTTCATCATCTTTCAATCTCAGTTTTTGCTTATAGAAATTATTTGTGGTCATTGGTTCGGTTTCTAAACCAAACACATCACTATATTGTACGCACAGTGACGTTAGCTGTTTATGGAATAATGGCGGAAAATTTTTTTGATAGCTGGCTTAGTACAAGTTTTTCTCTTTTTCTGGAGTTGTTGTAACTACTTCGTAGTTTGAAAGTGGTTCATGTTTTAAACTATTTATGCTAATTAATTGGTCTTTGTTAGTTGTATTTAGTATTCTTAAGAATGCGTTTTGAGAATTTACTATGGTATTTGCTATGTAAACACCATGCTGAATTTCTTGATTTGGAATAAGTATACTTTCTTCTTCTGAGTTTATTTTAATGTTTCTGATTACTTGAGATCTTGCTGGCAGAATTAAGGAGTTGTTGCCAGAACTGTATGTTATTTGAACATAAATGGGATATTTTAAATTGTTTGGTCTAATTATTAGCCAGTCTTCAGTTGGATTGAAATCCAATACGCAGTTATATTTCTTTATGAAATCTATTCCTAGTATTCCATCACATGGAATAGCGAAGTTTGTATTCACGATGTGAAAATCGTGTGGAATTATATATTTTGAAGTTTGTATTTCTATAGACGTAAATCCTTTGGATTTAGTAACTTCCTTACTTATTCCTTGTATGTTAATTATATTGTTTGTTTGGATGTTTTGATAAACATCCGAATTTTCTTTTAATATTGAGATGTCTGCGCCGGTGTCGACTAAAAGAGACTAATTCATTTCCTGTACTAGCGTTTGTGAATTTTACATATATATTTTTGCTGAGATTGATAGTGTGAATTTCCGATATCTTTACTGCTGATTTTCTAAAGGGTTTTGTGAGTTTCCCGATGTGTTTTGGGCCACCCTAACATTGTTGTTATTATTGTTGTTATTGTATCGGTTATAACCGCTGTTCTGCTGGTTATTTCCTCTACTGTTTCCTCTATTACTTCTATTATTATAATTTCCTCTATTGTTTCCTCTATAGTTATTTTGATTGGTGTTTTGGTAGCTGTAGCGATCATTATTATTATTATAATAACCGCGGCCATTGCCTCTACCACGACCTCTGTTATTGAAATTACCTCGACCCCTTTGGGTGTAGAACACCGTGTTGGGATTTCCGGTCATTTCTGTACTACATTGTACATATTTGGCTATGGCATCGTTCATTGTTTTGAAGTTGCCAGCCTCAAGGATTGTTTTTAATTTACTCTGTTCGCAATTTTTAATCATTGCGTCAATGGCTTCCTTGGTACTGAATTTATCAGCATGTTCTACTGGTAAACCTTCATCAATATACGAAGCCTCAAGAAGCCTTCGTAAATTGTCTATTTCGGTCGTGAATTTTTCGGCCGTTTTTCCATTTTGTATAGTTTTAGATAGTTTGGCCTTTACTACGTCGGATGTTTCACCAACTATAGTATCTTGAAGTTTCTTTATTATAGCCTTTATAGTTGTTTCGTCTTGGACTTTATATAGTGTTGAGCCAACAATTTTTGATTTTATTACTTCAACAGCTATATCTTCAAATGTGCCTTTTGTAAGATCTACTAACTTCAAAGCTCTTATGAATCTTTGAAGATGTATTCTTTGTCCGTTGAATTCCGGAATGGCATTTGAAATGTCCTTTATATAGGCTCTTTGTTCGTTTATATTTGCCATTATGTTTATTTTTCTATCTACTATACTTGTATTAGAATCTATGTCTGAATATTCTTCTATTTCATTATCGGGTTCCGATAATGTAAATAGGGCTGGTATTGTTAGATCGTTTAGATCTTTTTCTTTTATCTGAGTTTCGGACTCAGAATCGGAATTTTCGTCAGCTGATTCTATGTTAGTGAATATAGCTAGAGGTGTGTTCAATACGGTTGGTATGAATATATCTAACTTATATTTTTCTTTTACGTTTATAAGGTTCGAACGTAGTTTGATCAATAGTTTTGAAATCTTTTTTTGTCCAATTTGATTTGTCTATTATTTCTCTATTGTCATTTACTAACGTTCGTGCGTCGTTGAATGAATCAACGAGAATTTTCGCATGCTTATATAATGTTTCTTTTTGTATTGTCCTATTCTGTGTTACACATTTATAAGACTTGCTAAATTTTTCTTTTATTTCGCGTATATGAAGGCTGAGTTGTTCCCAATTCATTCTTAGGATTTAAAAGCTTTTTAGCGATGCAATCGCACCATAACTTTATTGGATTGTCCTAGAATGGGGTTATATTCAGTTACAATTTTAGCCTGTAAATAAGGAATTGTTGTCGCTAAGACAAGACCTTGCTCGATTTGGGTCAGACCATATAATGGACATGTAACACCACCGAACATTTCCATATATTCTCCTGAGAATTCATATACGCTTATAAATTTTTTTGTGCTTTTGAAATACATTTAATGATCTCACTAGGTATTCTGGCTCTCTGCTGAGGACTTGCTGACATAGGTCTCTAATACGTGCGTTTGACATTTTAGTTGTTTCCTATATATTAGACAAATATTTGTGTTTTGAGTGTGTTTTTATTATTAGACATATATAAAAGTTTTCTCTCTTTTTTTTTTTTTAAATTTATTCCTGTTTAGACCGTCTGTGCATTTATTTAGATCTTGTCTAGATCATTAGCTTGGCTTAAGGCCCTCTTTGTAATGCATTTGTTATGCAGCAAATATGCTTTATAAATTACATATGCACTCATAATAATGACGATTATAAACAGCAATATATTTGTTATTTTAGAGTCCATATTATTTGACTCAATTTTGTTTATTACGTTAGCAGTGGAATCCACTACCTTTGTGTCTACGAGTCCCATTTTGGGTGCTACTCCTAATTCGACTAATTTTTCTGATATCTCTTCAAATTTACTTATGCTATTACTTCGCATAGAAGTATGAAACGATAATATAATAATTCTCGATAAATTTCTTATATATTTATTATATATATATATATTTTTTTTTTTAATTCATAATCAACTTAAATTTTTTTTTTATAATATAAAATAAATTTTTTTTCACTTCGTCATATTTTCATTCTAATATAGTTTCCCTATTCGATCAGCGCAGTGATCTCCTGTTTAATGTTTCGTATGGCTGTCGGGCCACACTCTATTACGAGCAACGCAATTATCGCTCAGTATTACAAACATATCTTTACATTTCATGACTTAATTTAATTCTTAGTTTAACAATTTTTCTTTTAAATTTAAATTTATTTTTATATAGATATAGAAATATGTTGCGCGCTCTATGTAGCGCTGCCGGCCCTATAGTACTTGGTTTGTTGGGGCGCCGGTGCTGGTTCCGCACAGGCTGTTGGGGCGCCGGTGCTGGTCCTTCTCATGCATGTATATACGCAGTGAGGGCTCTCTAGTGGTCCAGCGCAGTCAGCAGGGCATGTCTCTTCCGGTTTTGTTTTTAGTTGCTTTTTGTGGTACATCTTGAAATTTAATTTCGTTAATAATTTTTACTTTCTTGATGCTTTTTTCGTTTGTAGAGGATGAGCTTTTATATTTTTGCTGAATCGACTCGATATTGTCGATTTCTGCTTGTATTTTATTGCCTCTTTCCCAACTTATTTTCGTGTTGGTGGCAAATAACAGCTTTAGGAGTTCGGCTTTTTTATTCTTAAGCCTTCTATTAACTCCACTGCGCCTATTTGTAGGCATAGCTCAGAGCCTCTACTCACTCAGTTGATGTTGCTGCTGTGTCTCCTGTGTCACATGCGGATGTGATGCGGATGTATTATGCCGCCAGCATGCGGCTGTTGACATTCTTGGCCTTCTCGCTGGATGTGCGCGGCTACTTGTTGTCCTCGTCGACGTTGTTGCTGTACTTCTGGGCCTGCTGCTGCTGTTGTTGCTGATGTTGTTGTTGTTGCTGTTGTTGTTGTTGTTGCTGCTGCTGCTATTGCTTGTGCTGACAATGTTGCGGTTGATGATCATATTGTTGTTCTTGTTGTTTTTGTTGATCCGGTTAGTCCTTAAAAGGACTGGTCACGGTCGCCATGTTGAGGATAATTTGTCGAATGTTTTAATAAAGAAAGCATTTATTTACGATGGCACGTCAGTGCCATCTTAGACTTCTTTTGCGAATGAATTTACAGAATATATATTATATTCTTATAGCTAGAGCCGCATAGCTGTGCTGCCGGTTACGCCAGCAGCAGAGCGGCTTCGTTTATATGCATATATGCTTAGGTATAAGTGTTTATATATTAGCTTAATGGTCTGGCGAGAGTCGCAGACGGAGAGGGGGTAATGTGTCCACTTGTTTACGAAACAGTCGCGCATGCAAAATATGCCGACTCAGCGGAGTTAGTGCACTGTTGAGGCCAATGCACTTGAGAGTGATCATATTACTTCTTATTTATGTATGTTTAATTGTAACAATGTATTTGTGACATTCTTTGTGTATGTAAATATATATGTTACTGAGTACAGTGAACATTTGATAAAGTGGACATACTACAATATCTTCAGGTCCGATTTGCCACGCCCCCAATGGGCATAGACTTATAATTTTATCTTTAGACTTTATAGAGTCATACCATTAGCTGACGTGCAAAATTGAGCGTAAGAATTCAAATTTTGCATTTAGGTAACCGGTTGCTCGTTCTAAGAACTGGCTAAAATTGAGGAGTCGACGGCCACTAGGGGCGTGGCAATAGGCATTTACAGTGCCCGTATTGCGACATTTATATGCGTCAGCCATCTATTTATGCATTTGTACATATAAATAAGCTTAATAGATATTCATAATACAAAAAGAAACATTTTTATGAATTTAAAAAAAATGTAAAAGAAGTTAAAATAACAAAAATTTGCAATTTACAAAAAAGTGTTTTCCGCGGGATTTGAACTCGCACCCAACCCAAACAGCATGTTTGTCAAAATAGCTAAAACAATGGTCGTCGGCGCTTCAGCCTACAGCACCAACGTGTCGTTTCGATCAACAATAGTTAAAACGAAATCACATTATTGTTATGACGCCACATAGCAAAGAAAAGCCAGAGTGGTGGCTGAAAATTCAAAAACAACGCAAAGACAAATCAATCGCAACGAGATTCTTAGAATATGCTAGAGTACGCATTTATGTGTGCATACATACACACATACAAATGAGCGCGTGTATAAGGCTGGAATGCTTGATGCTATGCGTGCAGACTTACATATATACATATGTATGTATTTGCGTATATGTATTTGAGGGCTATTTAAGAAGAAACAAATTTAAACTTATAAAATTATTCGACTAAGAAAATGAAAAGTATTAAGTGCCATTCAGTCAAGCTCGCACCTTCCCAATAAAATATCTATTTTATAAAAAACGAAATATGTATGAAAAAAAAAAAAAAATAATAACATAGTAGAGGTTCGAACCTCCCCTACTCTAACATTACTTGCGTCGCCCTTAGCACCCGCGCCACTGCTTTGCTCGAGAGGTCAGTTGCTAAAATAGAATAGCTTAATAAGAGAGCGTCATCAGACAAAACTACAGTAACGGCTAGAAAGTCCAGAAATCAATCGAAATTCTAAGAATGTGACAAAAGGCGCGCTTCTGTCTGTACGCATAGAATAGACGATGAGTGTGTGCACAAGCATAGGAAAATCGCGCTGATCTGCTGTTAGCTTAAAGCCGGTATCCAATGTATGGATATAAATACATATATATTATTAAAAGTCAAAATTGTGTAAATTATATACATATGCATGTAATTTGAATGCAATTATGCAATGATCATAGCAATAGCTATCGATGATTTTCCAATTTTAATGGGATCATGCCTGTTTTTTGGTGCGCACTAGACTTGAAAATTGCACTATATACTCTGGTTGACAGCGTTTGGGCTGTGAATGAGTCTTCTGCAATCGGTATCGCCCGACTGCAACGTTCTTACTTGTTGTGTATCATAATTATAGGCCACTGTCGCAAATTTGAATTTATTAAGTGCGGAACAGACTTTTGGCTTTACAGACATTGTAATTAAGTAAATTTAGATAGTTTTTATGAAAAGGGCCGTATTTTCTCACTTTTCGAGTCAGGAGAGTCTATTTCGAGTATTTTACGAATTTTGAAAAAAAATCAAAGTGTAATTAAAATTTTTTTGGATAACCCCGAAGAATAAGGATCAACAAGGCGCACTGGGTGAAACCCGTTACTAATTGCGCACGATAAACGCAAAATTATTAAGAAAACCAGCAACAGCTCAACCGCTTGTACAGCTTTGGCCTCACATGTGGGCGAATCTATGTCAGCGATGACTGTTTGGCGAGTACTCAAGAGCTCAGGAATCATAAATAGGTCTAAACTGACCAAAGCATCCATGTTGCTAAGTCGCCACAAGGTTGCTCGACTTGGTTTTGCCGAAGGACATACTGCGACCGATCTGACATACGCGCGTTTGAATCATCGTCTTTTGGCTTACAGTATATTTAACAAGTAAGAACGTTGCAGTCGGGCGTTACCGACTGCGGAATACTCATTCACATCCCATCAACAATTTAGTAG
This sequence comes from Drosophila mojavensis, assembly GCF_018153725.1. Taxonomy (NCBI): domain Eukaryota; kingdom Metazoa; phylum Arthropoda; class Insecta; order Diptera; family Drosophilidae; genus Drosophila; species Drosophila mojavensis. Next base: position 569,289 of record NW_025318897.1, on the reverse strand, counting down.
TTAAGTTTCGCTCTAATACTGTAGATTATACACGTTTTTCCGATTTGCCACGCCCCAACTGGGCGTAGACACCTCATTTTTTGGTCAGTTTTTAGAAAGAGATAACGGTACTCTAACTGCAAAGTTTGAATGCTTAACCTCAAAAAATGTGAAAATTACAGGGTATTTTTCGATATGCCACGCCCCTAAAGAGGCGCAAAAATTATTTTTGGGGAATCGATAGAGGAGGCTACCAGTAACTCAACTATCCAAATTTAAAGCTTCTAGCTATTATACTTTAGGAGATATAAACTTTTGTGGTTTGCCACGCCCCCTGTGGGCGGACATATATCCGACAAAACTTTTTGGTCTTGGGTGATCAGTCCGAGTATATATACAAAATTTGAGGTCTCTGCCATCAGTAGTGTCCAAAATATAGGAGAATTTAAAAAATCACTATATCTTCAGGTCCGATTTGCCACGCCCCCAATGGGCATAGACTTATAATTTTATCTTTAGACTTTATAGAGTCATACCATTAGCTGACGTGCAAAATTTCAGCATTCTAGGTTTACAACTTTAGGAGATACAGTTTTATCCGATTTGCCACGCCCCCAATGGGCGTAGATATATCCGCCATAGCTCGTGATCTTGGGTGGTCAACGCGGACCTACATACCAAATTTCAGCTTTCTAGCTCTTTAACTAACATGATTTCTGGTATATCGGAAAATGCATTTTCCGATTTGCCACGCCCCTAGTGGGCGGATCGGGAAAATTTCAACACTTTATAAATCGGAGATATACACGAGTATGTGTTCCAAATTTCAAGTCTCTAGCTTCAATAGCGCCGAAATAGATTGCGTTCATACGGACAGACGGACGGACGGACAGACGGACAGACGGACAGACGGACGGACAGCAAGACGGACATTGCACAAAACCAATATACTGATTCACTTTCGTGAATGAGTATAAAAATGTTTACCCTAACAGGTCACATTTTCTGATGGGAAGAAGTTTAACCTGGATGGTCCTGATGGGTTTGATACTTATTAGCATGATTGGAGGAAGAATCCTATGTTTTTTTCAAGGACAGACTTTGGAGGTGGCTCCGTCATGATTTGGGGTCCATTTTTTTCATTTGGTACCTGGGAATTGAAGTTTGTAATGAACCGAATGAACAGTGAAGAGTATATTCAGGCTCTGGATAGTAGTCTCATTCCATATTCAAGGGAATTACGTGAGAAACCAATGGTTTTCCAACAGGATAATGCCAGAATCCATGTGAGCAGACGTACAAAAGAGTGTTTGGAGGAATGTCATGTTGATGTCCTTGACTGGCCAGCATGTTTTTCGGATCTCAACCCGATAAAAATGTCTGGGGTAATCTTGCAATACGTGTGTATGCCAAAAATCGCCAGTTGGAAACAGTTGTATATCTTAAAACGCAAATTTTAAATGAATGACAAAGTTTCGAAAAGGACCTTTTATTAAATTTAGTGGTTTCAATGAGGAAGAGAATTTTTGAGTTAACTAAGGCAAATGGAGGCCGGACTAAGTATTAACATTAGTTTTTCCATCAATCCGCAACGAATTCTGATCTTTTTTTTTTTTTTACCAAAATATGAATATGGGCTATAATTTTGATACAGAAAATGGTGCTTTTTATACCCTGAACCCATTTTCAATGGGAAATCAGGGTATAATGGTTTTGTTGAAATGTATGTAACAGGCAGAAGGAGGCGTGGCAGACCCCATAAAGTATATATATTCTTGATCAGGGCGACGAGCTGAGTTGATTTGGCCCTGTCCGTCTGTCTGTCCGTCTGTCCGTCTGTCCGTCCGTCCGTCTGTCCGTCTGTCCGTCTGTCCGTATGTATGAACGCGTCGATTTCAGAAGATATAAGAGCTAGAGACTTCAAATTTTTTTTAAATGTTCGTAATTACAGCGCGCATATCAAGTTTATCATTAAAAATCGATAACTCATCCCGATCTTTTTTTTATCGATAAAAAACCTTATCGAAAACCAGTTATAAAATTATATCTTCTACACCTTTATTGCTAGAGTCTCCAAATTTTTAATGTATGCCTATATGCAATTTATACAATTTCGGTTTTTGTTAAAATTTACCCCCACCTCTAAATTCACCCCTCACCCTCACTTTTGTAAAAAGCGTATTTCAAATACTAGAGACTTGTGCTTTGGCAATTACATGCATATTCATGTTATAATCATAATCTAAAAGTTTCATGAAGATCGTACGTCCTTTATGGACACATACACACACAAGCAACCACGCATAAACACGCATGGGCTGCAGTGTGCGCTTACTATGAGAACTTAATTGTTTAATAACTTTTTTTATGGACGTACGATCTTCATGAAACTTTTTAGATTATGATTATAACATGAATATGCATGCCAAAGCACAAGTCTCTAGTATTTGAAATACGCTTTTTACAAAAGTGAGGGTGAGGGGTGAATTTAGAGGTGGGGGTAAATTTTAACAAAAACCGAAATTGTATAAATTGCATATAAGCATACATTAAAAATTTGGAGACTCTAGCAATAAAGGTGTAGAAGATATAATTTTATAACTGGGTTTCGATAAGGTTTTTTATCGATAAAAAAGATCGAGATGAGTTATCGATTTTTAATGATAAACTTGATATGCGCGCTGTAATTACGGACATTTTAAAAAAATTTGAAGTCTCTAGCTCTTATATCTTCTGAAATCGACGCGTTCATACATACGGACAGACGGACAGACAGACGGACAGGGCCAAATCAACTCAGCTCGTCACCCTGATCAAGAATATATATACTTTGTGGGGTCTGCCACGCCTCCTTCTCCCTGTTACATACATTTCAACAAAACCATTATACCCTGATTTCCCATTGAAAATGGGTTCAGGGTATAATGAGCAGATCACTTACATTGGTTTTAGAGTTATTTAATGTATTTGCAAAATTCTTTTCGCCGCGTTGATGTTTTTCGTCTATATTCGTCCAGTGTTTTCAATGCCTGTAGGTCGGTCCTCTGGATTTTTCTTGTAGTACAGGTTTTTCCGTTGGGCGCCAGTTATTTTATTTTGTAATGTGGAGGCTTTATTTAGCGATCCACAAAAGATTTGTATCAGCTCGACTTTATTCTAATTAATAGCTATTAGCAACAGCTTGTGCGTGTTGCTCTTAGGTGAGTTCTTTTTGATACTGCCGGCCACGCGATCTGCTCCAAGCGATAAAGCTTGCCCATCATAAAGCATTTGCATTTCCGCCAATAATCGGACGCCACGTCAGCAACCACATGGATATTTGACGTTTGTGCTATCAGCTGAGAATAGCTTTGTGGGGACAAAGCTTCGAGTGATAACCACAGGGAGATTCAATGATAGTGCTATCAACTGAGAATAGCTTTGTGGGAACAAAGCTTCGAGTGATAGCTTTTAAGCCTCTGTATCGAATGAAACTTTGGATTTATAAAGCTTTACATGATAACTTGTACATATATGCTTTGGAATATTTCGGGTTGCAGACTATAAAAACTTCAAATGGGACATGAAATACACATGTCATATTAAGTCATAAAGGCCCATTTGACAATGCAAACCATACATAATTTGCAAACTATTAAATCGAGAGACAATTATCTTCCCATTCCATACATACATACACATATGCATGTATGTATGTATGTGCCTACTGCACAAGGTCGATCGGCGGTAAATTTTGGGCAATTAGCTCAGGCAAATTTCGCGACGAGCATGCACACACACATTTACAGTATGAGCTTTAGTGTGCGTCCGTGGTAGTCCCGTAGTGTGTACTGTAAATGTGTGTGTGCATGCTCGTCACGAAAACATTTTCATGAGTATCAACGCTTTCCTACCCTTCCCACGAATAACCATACAAACGCTTAAATTTTGTTTGCATGAGCCTGACAAACGTTTTTATGATTTAGGTATACCCTTCACTTCAAAGGGAAAGAGCTGGGATCATCGCGAACAAAATTCAATTTTTTGTGCGCTGCTGAGTTCGGTGATTTGAGAGACCAAAGAGAGAGATAGAGTGAGAGACAGAGAGTAGGACAAATTGCGTATAGCTGTGCTTCATATAAGAATGGGACCATTTCGTTTGAGCGCTCGCAACGAACTGACTTTGTAGTGTTGTATTTTCACTGCTCGAGCCTTAAGAGACGGAGCCGAGCAAATACGAAGTCGAGTAGTACATAATGCACATGTTTTCGGTGGTGAAAAAGTTTGTTCTACATGTCTCATCTGTGTTCTTTGGTCAGTGACCAAAGGCAATAGCACTAACCACAGAACACATAGACCGGACAAGTTGTACACTTTTTTCGAGCATTAGTACCCAGACCACTTCGTATTTGCTCGGCTCCTCACTTTTAGGTTTGGGCTACGAAAATATGGGAACAGAAAATCATTTCTCTTCATGCGCTCGGCCAAGATGGTCGGCTGTTGAACAAAAGATTGAAATTTCGTCGCAGCAAGAACATACATATGTTTTCCCTTCTGAGTGAAGAGTATTCCGAACTTTTCAGGGCGTTTGCCACGCTCGTGCAAAAAGGTTTGCGTTTTCGTTATTATTTGATGCGATTGCTCACAATTATGGGATATTACTTGTAGCAGCATTTGTATGCCTCTGTGCCTTTACATGTGCGTGTGTGTATGTGTTTGTTTGTATGCATGGGACATGAACATTGGTGTGTGCCAACCACACTTTAGAATTGTTTGTGAGAACGAATTTCGGTTCAAATTGCAGAATAGCGTTTGAAGTTAAGTAGATGACTAACTAAAGTAACAACAGATTCACCCTTTAAAATGGGTCCATTTGGCCAGTATATGTATGCTTCTTATTAAATGGTAAATTTCACCTGTATACCTGCAGGTACAAGGAATCGAAAATCGCATTCCAATTTGCCCACTGGGATTAATCAGGTACTACGTTAAAAAAAAAAAAAAAAGCAAGTAAGAACGTTGCAGTCGGGCGATACCGTTTGCAAAAGACTCATTCACAGCCCAAACGCTATCAACCAGAGTATATAGTGAAATTTTCAAGTCTAGTGCGAAACAAAAAAACAGGGCATGATCCCATTAAAATTGGAAAATCATCGATTGCTATGATCATTCAAATTACACACATATATAATTTATACAATTTTGATTTTTATTATATTTATTTATCTATTTATTTATCTTAGAGTTAGAGTTAATTAAAATTAAAACTAACTTAAATTTTTAAAGCGCTGGCTGCATGGGCCTTCGGCTTATCGGATTAAGAATATTTTAACATTTTTTAACATATTTACATATTTTACTTATAATGGGTTTTAAAGGTTTATAGGATGTGGTAGAGGTTTGATTTCTTTAGGTATTTTATTATTTGGGGAATGTTGGTTGATGTTGGGTTTGATAACATTTTTAAGGGGCATACGATTTTGAAGATTTCTTTTCTTATGTGGGATGTTGCAGTGCAGTTTTTATACCCTGAACCCATTTTCAATGGGAAATCAGGGTATAATGGTTTTGTTGAAATGTATGTAACAGGCAGAAGGAGGCGTGGCAGACCCCACAAAGTATATATATTCTTGATCAGGGCGACGAGCTGAGTTGATTTGGCCCTGTCCGTCTGTCTGTCCGTCTGTCCGTCTGTCCGTCCGTCCGTCTGTCCGTCTGTCCGTATGTATGAACGCGTCGATTTCAGAAGATATAAGAGCTAGAGACTTCAAATTTTTTTTAAAATGTTCGTAATTACAGCGCGCATATCAAGTTTATCATTAAAAATCGATAACTCATCCCGATCTTTTTTTATCGATAAAAAACCTTATTGAAAACCAGTTATAAAATTATATCTTCTACACCTTTATTGCTAGAGTCTCCAAAATTTTAATGTATGCCTATATGCAATTTATACAATTTCGGTTTTTGTTAAAATTTACCCCCCACCCTTAAATTCACCCCCTCACCCTCACTTTTGTAAAAAGCGTATTTCAAATACTAGAGACTTGTGCTTTGGCAATTACATGCATATCCATGTCATAATCATAATCTGAAAGTTTCATGAAGATCGTACGTCCACAAAAAAAGTTATTAAGCAATTAATTTCTCATAGTAAGCGCTCACTGCCGCCCATGCGTGTTTATGCTTGTGTGTGTGTATATGTATGTAATTGTTTGTGTATGTGTGTGTGTATGTGTGTATGTATGTGTGTGTATGTATGCCTGTGCGTGCGTGCGTGTGTGTGTGTGTGTGCGTGTTTCTTGTGTAAGCTGAAAGACGCGAAAATGATTGAAATAGCTATTACTCCAAGGGTTCAGGGGATCTCGTAGTCGAGTAGTCTCGACTAGAGCTTTCTTACTTGTTTTCTTTGTTTTTTACTTCTTTTTAAGAAATCATTATTAAATCGTGAATTTTAAGTGAAAAAGTTTTTTGCCATTCATAATTGAAATATTGAACGAGTAGTTTTTGAAAATTTTGAGGAAATATGCCATTTGGGAAAAGTTTTCAGCCGATTCGTTTCAGTAGATTAAAAGTGGGCTATAATTATGATAAGCACTGTATTAACAAATTAATTCTTTTTGAGAATTTGTTTTGAACAACCTAATCACTTTTGTGTGTTTTGCAAACGTCTTTTTCATGTTTAGTTAAAGTTTTAGTTGTGATCCCACAAAATTCCACAAATTAAATTTATGTCATTGTGTTTGCGTATAATATTTCTAAGGAATATGTTAAAATTAGCTGCCAAAATTTGCTCATGGATGTATAATAGTAAATATACTAAGGGCACTTTTGGTTTGCAAGGGTAAGTTTTACCAAAAAAAAAAATGATATCTCTTGAAGAATATTAACTAGAGGCTTCAAATTTGGATAATTAAATTACTAGTGACTTCTTCTATCGATGAGCTAAAAAAATGGTTGCGCCTCTTTCGGGGCGTGGCATATCAAAAAATACCCTGTAATTTCATTTTTGTCATTTTTTGAGCGTAAGCATCCAAATTTGGAGCTAGGTTACTGTAAGATCAGAAGCGTTTTTCTTTCTAGCATGAGTTCAGAGTATGGGGATGCTGTTCTAACTAAACAAATGAGCCGTATATGAAATTCAGCGCATCGTAGGTGCAACGTTTATTCGTAGAGTTCTTGATATACACTAAAAGTACAAACGTATGAGCAAGCGCAGCTTGCTTAGAGCTAGGCGAATTAATGCAAGTAATAAGAGTTCACCACGCAAGAGAGATAGAGTAATTAGGGTGAACCCAAATGTAAAAATATAGGTATAAAATTCAAGTTAACAATAAGATAAGTGAATTTGGCCCAACAGTTACCTTTAGCTTGTTCTATGAGCTGGCCAAAAATGAAGTGTCTAGTAGGGGCGTAGAAAAACTGAATTTTGTATAGTATTAGAGCAAAACTTAGCTACTAAATTGTAGTCTGAAGTGCAAGTGCAACAAAACTCTATTTCAAATTTGCTTTTGAGTCCCTCAATACCACATCAGAGGGCGTTATCGCGCAGACAAAAATCAAAATTAACAAAATATGTAATTGATTTATTAGAAGATTAATGCTATATATTTAGTCGTATTTCATTTATATTTAAAAATATGTTTTTTACCCATTTTTGGTTTTGTTAAATGTATGTAACAGGCAGAAGGAGGCGTGGCAGACCCAATAAAGTATACATATTCTTGATCAGGGCGACGAGCTGAGTCGTTTTAGCTCTGTCCGTCTGTCCGTCCGTCCGTCTGTCCGTCTGTCCGTATGTTTGAACGGGTCGATCTCAGAATATATAAGAGTTAGAGACTGGAAATTTTTTTCCTAGGTCCGTGTATTGCACGCGCATATCGAGTTTTGCTTTAAATATCGACAACTTGCCCCTTTATTTTGTTATCGATTAAAAACATTATCGAAAACCTGTAATAAATTTATATCTGCTACATCTTTAGAGCTAGACTCTCCAAATCTTGAATGTATACTTATATGCATTTTATAAAATTTAGATTTTTGTCAAAATTTACCCGCCACCTCTAATTCACCCCCTCACTCTCACATTTGTAAAAGGCGTATTCCAAATACTAGGGACGTGTGCTAGGGCAAATACATACATATCTATGTTATATTCATAATCTAAAAGTTTCTTGAAGATAGTCCATCCACAAGAAAAGTTATTAAACAATTAAGTTCCCATAGTTCCCATAGTAAGCAGCCTATGCGTGTTTATGCGTGCGTACGTATGTCTGTGTGTGCTTGTATGTGTGCATTTGCGAATAATTATTGAAATATCTGTTCCTCGAAGGGTTCAGGGGATCTCGTAGTCGAGCAGTCTCGACTAGAACTTTCTTATTTGTTTTTTAATAATATTATAAAGGTTGGTTAACCACGCACACTTTGTTCAAAAATTTCAATTTTGATTTATTAAAATAAAACAACATTATTTTTCAATCCATACTTCAACTAGAGCTATTTTGGCCCATTGCCTTCAGTTAGAGTAGGGAGTGTAATTTTAGAAGGGGGTTGAATATCAACGTTTTTTTTTTTTTTTTTTTTTTGCCTTTTGTAATTATTATATTTTTACAGAATTTCGAAAAAAGTTTTAGATTTTTATCTCCACTAGAAGTATTTTTGGCCGCTCTCCCCATACAAGCGCAACCACTGCGTATTGATGCTGAAGTTTGGTATATATACGCGGGTTGACCACCCAAGTCCAACGAGCTATGGTATGTCCGCACACAGGGGGCGTGGCAAACCGCAAAAGTTTATATCTCCTTCAGTTTAAGAGCTATCTCAAATTTTGATAGTTGAGCTACTGGTAGCTTCCTCTATCGATGCCCCAAAAAATTTTACGCCTCTTTAGGGGCGTGGCATTTAGATTACCGGTTACTCGTTCTAAGAACTGGCCAAAAATGAGGAGTCTACGGCCGCTAGGGGTGTGGAAATCTGTGTATAGTGCCCATATTGCGGTATTTATATGCGTCAGCCATCTATTTGTATTTGTTCACATAAATAGGCTTTATAAGCATTGATAGCACGGAAGGAAGCATTTTTATAATATTAATAATATAAAAAGGCTAAAATAACAAAAATTTGCGGGATTTGAACTCGCACCCAAGCTGAATAGCATGTTGTGAGGAGCAATATTGGTATGCACGTATCAATGTATATGAACTTACGTAGTTGCTGTGCGTTTATATGCATATACGTACATATACAGGTTGATCCACACAGCGACGCGCACTGTAGGAGCGACCCTCCCGACTGGAAAGGGGTCAAGGTCCGACTATGGTCGGCCTCTTTCGCTGAGTGAAAGTCAGAGTGACAAGAGTGCCGAAGTGAAACAGTAAAGTGAAAGTCAACGCGTGTGGCAGATCAGGACTCCCAGGACATCGTGGGAACAGCATGGACATCGTGGGAGCAGCAAGGACATCCAGCGGGAATCCTTGCGACGTCTAACGAGGCAAGCAGGATCGTCAGCGGCACCAACAAAGACATTGGTGCAGCCCAGCAGCTTAAGCGTGGCCTATCTGAGGCATATCTGATTAAGTAAGAGAAGTGGTGTGAGTGAAACGAAGCTGTGTTTTGCTGTGAGCGAGTGGAATAGTAGGAGAGGTCTGTATAGCCGAGCGCACAAGAGGTCACAGACCCAAATCTTGGCGTTTCTGAATCGTTCCACTGAAACTAGCGTGTTTTAGCACAACACTCTCCCAGCCGGAGTGCGTTGAACCAGCACTCAGCCGATGTGACTTGCTAAAGCGAACCAGCATAGAATCATAAAATAAGTGACGCGTAAATTTACCAGCTTACGCTATAAACTATAAATCACAAGTGACTAATTAATATCGCATGAAACTAGCCCAGCTTAGACTCGGGTTAAACCGAAGGTTCGTTACAACTGGCGCCCAACGTGGGGCCCTGCGATAAGAGTTTAATTAGAATTTGTGACTATGGTGCGAGGATGGGTATATAGCTTGAAAAAAGATGAAGTGCTGCGTTATGGTGTCGAGTTCGGAATGAGCTTGTTAGGCACACTGGACGCGATGCGGAGGCAGCTTGGCGAGTTGGTTGAGAGGAATGAAGGAAGCATTCCTTACTCACTGAAGATCGCCGAGCTGGGCCGACTGCATGGACGCCGTGCCTCACTGAGGGATGAGGCAACGATCGCCGTCGATTTGGAGGAAGAGCTTGCGCATGTGGCGAGGTTGTGTGTGCCCTCCACGTGCGCAGCGGCGCGGCTGCAGGTACACGACAGGGTGAGATGAGAGCCACATCCACCCCGCAACCTGAAATAAGGCCACGAGGATTCGGCAGCATAGCCCAAGAATACCCAAAGGTGGCCAAACAAGTGCGAGAGTGGAGCTTCCGCTTTGATGGCACCACAAAGCCTTTGGAGTTCCTGGAGCAAGTGGAGTGGTCGGCTGAAACATATGGCTTGGAGTTGGACATAATCCCGAGGGCGATGCCAGAGTTGCTGAATGGCATGGCCTTGAAGTGGTACGTGGCCAACAACCGACACTGGACGGCGTGGGCGACATTCGTGCGCAGCTTCCAGGAGTTCTTCTTGCCCAGAGGCTATCCAGAGAAGCTGGAGGACGACGTCAAACGCCGGAGGCAAATGGTAGATGAGAGCTTCAAGATCTACATGGTGGAGATGCAGACTCTCATGCGGCCTCTGCGCTATCGAGCAGACCGCGAGATGAAGCTCATCTATAACAACAGCCTGCCCGATCTGCGTACCTACGCCCGGCCGTATCAATTTCATAATCTAGTGGAATTGATGTACCTGGCCGTTTCCGGCAAACTCAAATCCCGTTGCTGATTCTGCCAGGAGTGATCCACGATCTGGTGCTGGGCTGGGATTTCTTGGCCAGCATGGGCACCACACTGGAATGCGGCGGCTTGACACTGAGGATCGAGCCGAGAATACCACAGTCGAGCGGACAGTCAGAGGAGAAGCTGTCCGTGGCTGTGGCCAGCGTGGAGGCGGACCCAGAGACGCCAGCGGAGGCAAACAAGGAGCAGCCAAAGTCAATGCACGAGGAGCCAGAGGTGGACGCTTTTCTTAGGCATGAGCTGGAGAAGTTACAGCATGTGAAGGAGACGCCAGCTGGGACAGGATGTTGTTGGCTCACCAAGCTGCGCAAGGCACCACAAAGGTGGCCAGACTATCGCGAAGAGTCTGGAAACTTATATTGGCACAGTCCGCATCAAGCCGGTCACAAAAGTGTGGCGGCGTGGAAGCTGTGTGTGCCAACGGAGCGGCGCAAGCTACTACTGGATGCAGTCGCCGCTAGCCACCTTGGGAGCAGAAAAACAATTGCTCGGGTGGCCGCACGATACTACTGGCCCGGTATGTATCGGGATGATACATCGGGCGTACGTGCAGCGTTGCGAGTGGTGTCAGAACTGCAAGACTGGTCAGCCGCATGCCGTGAAGACGAGGAGCATGCAGCGGGCACCGGTGGCAGTTGCGAACGACATCGATGTGGCCAGCTCCCAACAGCAATCCAAGAATGTCTCTGCAGTGCCGCAACGGAGAGGACGACGAGGGAGTTGGCATGGCAGGTGGCCGCCGCACGGGTGCCAAAGCCACCGGGGGCTGCAAAACCAACAGGAGCATGCAGTCGGGCATGTGGCTGTCTGCTGGGAGAGTGTGGTTACAGACGCCTGCCACGCGACTGGCTCTACCGGCTACGACTCTCTGGGCGTCGGAAAAGCTTGGCAACCGATCCTCGCGCACTGGCCAGCGACTTTGCTGGAGCTGTGCGTGAAAGAGGAGGGGCCAACAGGCGTACCGACACCAAAGACTTGACACCGGTGTCCATTTGCGAACGACGTCTGTGGCCCGATCTCCTAGCAGCAGTACATGGAATGACTGCAGTGCCCCACCGGAGCATCCCCAAGGGTCCAACGAGCAGCAGGAGCCAGTAGAGAGACGTCTTCAGCGGCGAGGGACAACATGCGCCAAATGCATGAAATGGGCATTGCCGTGCGCGCGTGCGCCAATGCCACCGAGGGCTGCAAAACCGAGAGGCGAGTTTTGCAGCAGCGCCCGGCGTGGGCATTGGCAACGGCAGGCCATCAGGTCAAGGGGCATGGAGGAAAAGGCTTTCGAAACTATACTGAAGAGATGATATAACGTGAAAAGTCGAAGTGCGTGAAGAAAGTGTCAAAGTCAAGTGAAAGTCAACGCGAGTGGTAAATCAGGACTCCCAGGACATCGTGGGAACAGCAAGGACATCCAGAGGGAATACTTGCGGATTATCAGCGGCACCGATCAGGACATCGGTGCATATCAGCGGCTTAAGCGAGGCCTGCACATCTGAGTAAGTTCACGTAGCCGTGCTACAAGTTATTTTTATAGAATTATTGACACGTCGCCATTTCCCTTTACTTTCTTGAAGAATGTGGGTCCCTGCTCGGGCGCCAGCTAAGCGCTCCCACACTAGAGTACTAGTGATTGGGGACGCTGTGTTGGGTTCTTGTGAATATATAACAACTTTGTTTTCAATGAAATAATATATTTTATATAATTTGGAACAATAGGTCTAAACTCTCTCTAGTCCGAATGTAAACAGAACTAAATCTGTTCAACTGGTTAGGTTCTCCCCTTGAATGTCTGACTGGACTCTCCAAAGCCTCTGACAAAGCCAATTTTAATATCTGAGCCCAGCAACGTCTCCGCTAATTGGCTTTCTAAACTTACAAAAGCCCTTACTTGCTCTCGACTGTTTGGTGCACTGACTTTTATGCGCAAGTCCGCTGATGAATTATCAAGGACTTGTCGCACTCCGGTTGTAACTTTTCCCCTTTGCTCAGTTTTACAAGGAGTGCCCCGGATCGGGTTTTCCTTATGCCTCTCACATTTGCCTTTTCGTCCTTGTCCTTCCAAAAGGAGTCTGGTCCGTCGATGGGCCAGTGTATAATATATTTTTAATATGTAGATTGCAACTTGCGGTCTCTCTAAATATGCACGAACGAAGTGCTGGCACCGGTGTTCAATTTTGTACTATTTTTATTGAATTTTATCAGCAACGCAAGCGCAGCTTGCACAGCAGAAAGCTCATCTAAGCGCGAGCAGCGGGAGAGCGATTGTTTGGCGAGCGACACTCCCGTGCTAGCGCGTACAACAACAACTACTTTACAGTGGTTTCATTTCCATTCTTAACATATACAATTTTAATAATTCAATTTCTTCATTTTTTTCTAATTCTATATAATAAAGAGGGCATATATCCAAATGCCTCAACATTGGCCGCGTTGAAAGGCCGCAGGGCTTTAAAAATATGGGGTATTAGTTGAGTGGCAGTGGGGCAACACGATGAATAGCCCTTTTGTATGTGCCATTTTTTGTCTTAACGGCAATTACGCGCACTCTACCATCTCCTCCGGCTATGGCTTCCGTTACCACGCCTAGCATCCACCGTTGTGGAGGAGCGTTGTCGTCTCCCACGAGCACGACTGCTCCGACCAGTAGGTTCTGCCTCTCCTTCGTCCATTTTGACCGCTGCTGGAGGCTGAGCAGGTAGTCCCTTGACCAGTCGATCCGAAACCGCCGCTTGATGTTGGATATCAGCTGCCATCTTTTTAAGAGTGTCAGCTTGGCGTCGTCGACTGGTTCTATGGAGACGAGTGGCAGCGGCGCGTGCGTTCCCCCTATTAGGAAGTGCCATGGCGTGAGCACTTCGCCGTCGTTGGGGTTGCTGCTGGGAGCGATCATTGACCGCGAGTATACGCGAGAGTACGGCCTCGACCTCGACCAGCACGGTGGCCACCTCGTCTTGCCGTAAAGCGTGCGTGCAGCACCCACGAAATTGGTAGCATTGTCGCAATACAGCTTCCGGACAAGCCCACGTCGACCAACGAACCTGGATAAACACATCAGAAATGAATTTGAGGTTAAATCGGTGACTAATTCAAGATGCACTGCCTACGAAGTGAAACAAACAAATATGGCAATATACATTTTGACTGGCGATTTGCCACGAATTCCTAGCGTGACTAGTATTGGACCACAAAAGTCCACTTTACTGATCTCAAATAGCCTATTACCATGTAAGCGATCAGCGGGAAGATTACCCATTATTTGGGATAAGAGTTTCGGTTTGTAGCGAAAACAATGTACGCATTTTCTAACTGCTGCACTGCAAGCCTCTAGAGCATTGAGCAGCCACACCTGCTGACGTAGCAGGCCCATTAGTACCAGTGGATTGGCGTGGCCATGAGAGCGATGCAAATGCTCCAAATAAAGCGTCACAAAGCGACACCTTTTTGGAAGCAATAAGGGGAATTTGGCATTATGTGCTAGTGCTGCCTTCAATAGACGACCTCCGACTCGTAGCAACCACAACACACGCCTGCCAAGCTGATGTGGGTGCAAAAAAGGTGTCAGTTTTTGCAATGACGGTTGCAACACGATTGATTTCTTTATTTTCTTAATTTCTTCGCTGAATTCAATATGTTGAATTATAGATATGACTGCAAGGAATGCGAAGCTTAACTCAGAAGCTGTAGGAACAAGTGAAGAATGACTCTCTTGTTTTCCATTGATAAAGCGGAACATATATGCAACGATGCGGAGTAGCTTAGAGAATGACGAAGTAGATTCAATAAGTTGTATGACTGGATTTGTTACCTCATCGACCGCGATCATAGTAATTGCAGTTCTACGCTTCTCTAGCAGCTCTAACTGTTTTGATAAGGTGATTTGTGGGTTGGCTGGCTATAACGTGTCAGAAAGCTTTAAAAATCCTGGTCCGCAAAACCACAATGATGTCTTAAGCTCCTCAACTGAACATCCCCGAGATACAATATATGCTGGGTTATCTTTCGTTGGTACATGACGCCAAGATACATTAGTTGTCAACTCTTGGATGGTTGCAACGCGATTAGCAACGAATGTATTCAAGCTAGATGAATGCATTCACAGCCAATGAAGCACCACCTCAGAGTCTGACCAAAATGTGACTTGATTAATAGGACAATCAAGTATTTTCTTTACCGCATCCCACAAGTTAGCTAACAATTCTGCAGCACACAACTCCAGCCGCGGAACAGATTTTGTTTTCAAGGGCGCTACTCTAGATTTGGCGACTAGCAGCCTGGTAGTGATACCCTTATCTGTTTGCATTCTTACGTATAAACAACAACCGTAAGCTCTCGTTGAGGCGTCAGCAAATCCATGGATTTGACATCCCTTCGATTTAAGTGTGCCAACGTAACGAGGCATATGCAACGAGTTTAGATTTGAAAAACAGCTAGTTACTGCCTCAAATTCTTGCCTCATTTGAACAGGCAATTGGTCATCCCACCCAAGTTTGTGCAAATTAATCCCAATGTTTTCGTGTCCTCTTGAGGACCAATAACTATATCGCTTCTAGCTGGTTGTGCTGCAAGTTGTTTACAATTGGACGACCATTTTGTGAGAGGAAACCCAAACGTTTGAAGAATTGCTATCAAGTCTCGATGCAACAAGCACAATTCTTCAACGCTAAATGCTCCTGTCAACAAATCATCAACATAAAAATCTTGGGCTAACGATCTTGCAGCAGATGGATGAGTGGAAGCATGCAAGTCGCTCAGATGCTTTAAACATCGAATTGCTAAGAATGTTGCAGTCGCTGTCCCATACGTTACTGTGTTTAATCGAAAGATTTGTAATGGATCAGTGGGCGTTTCCCTCCACACAATAAGTTGAAAGTTGCGGTGGGACTCGTCAAGTTCAATTTGACGGTACATTTTAGCGATGTCTGCTGTAGCAGCCCAAGGACGAAGTCGAAATCTTAGCAAAGTCTCCCATAACTGCGGCTGGATGGTCGGACCCACCATGAGTAGATCATTCAGCGACAATTGAGATGAGGACTTGCTAGATGCATCAAACACTACTCGAAGTTTAGTATCCACTGTGCGGTCTTAGCACGCATTGATATGGGATGAAATAATGCGGCTCTCTCGGAATTCGGAAGTCGACGAACTATTAGTTGCATTCAATGTTCGGCAGCGACCAGATACAATCCAACCGAAGGCAGTCAATTGCAGTGTTGGGCTGTCGTCAGGTCCCTTTATTTTGCCTTCTCTTAATATATCAAAAAAGATATCAGCACCGAGCAACAAATCAATACGTTGTGGCTTGTGGAACTGAGGATCAGCTAATTGTACGTTCTCAGGTACCTTGATCTCTTCAGTGTGCTTCTCTGGTTGATACGACGAAATGGAACGTAACACACCAAAGTCTGTTCGGATTTCTAAGTCGTCTGTTCGGGACGCTATCGAGGTTTGAACGCTGTGACGAACAGATGACTGACAATTAGCAATGCCCAAAAATTGAATCCCAGACCTTTGCCTTTCTAATTTCAACTGTTTTGCAAATTCTTCAGTTATAAAATTAACTTGCGAGCCCGAATCTAATAAGGCTCTAGCTAAGTGATCTTTTGATCTTTTATCTTCACAACTGCAGTTGCAAAAAGAACTTGATCAGAGGCTATCCGTGCGTGATTTACAGATGAAATCTGTGACGAAGTGATACGAGGGACTGCTGATACAACTGCTGAGCTACTTTGAGCCGCCTCAGAGCTGTATCTGTGCAGTATGGTACAGTGGGCTGATTTGCAAGCAGCCACTGAGTGTCCTGTTCGCAAACAATTTATGCAGAGCGGATAGCTCTTTGCGAACGCAAAACCTTTCTGGCAGGGTATTTCTGCGAATGAGGAACACGAGTGAATGAAGTGATCATTCATTTTACAAAACACGCATTTAGGACTCTGTGACTGACTTGGCAGAGCGACAGCTAGTGAAGTTTTTCCAATTCTTTTCTTACTATCCTGAGCTACCTTACGACTTGGACCAGACGATTCTTCAGCACTTAAATGCTGATACCGTCTGTTTAAGGCAGCTTCACAATCTTGCCACAATGGAAGTTTATTGTAGACAAAATTCTCTTCCCACCTAGAGCGTGTGCCAGCGTCCGCTTTCATCATTACTAAATGGATGGGCATGCCATTCGAAATCTGCTTATCAAATCCTAGGGATAATAGAGACTCATAAATGGCACGGACTGAGTCTATCTAGCAAAGATTATGCTGATGGTTCAGACATGTGTGGGAGGTCAAAGAGTTTCGAAATGCTGTTAAAAAATATGACACTGATTGTCGTACACATTTTTTAAAGCAGCTAACGCTTTTGGGTAATTAGCATCTGTCACCTGATATGCCTTGACAGTACCTAATGCTTCCTTGTCCAAGCATGACAACAGGTGATTAAATATATATATCTATATTTGATAGCCCTGACTTGTTGTCAACTAAACTTTCAAAAAGTCCGATGAAATTCTTATATTCCGAATATTCTCCGCTAAATCTTGGCAACTTTATATTCGGTAGATTCCTAGAGTGTGACACTGAGCTAATCATCGTAGAGTTAGCGGACTCTCACTTTTAGGTTGGCTATCACTACCTCGCTTCATTAGAAGTGGCTTTGTTGACACACACAAATCCTCTAACGTTGACCGAGGCACTAAATCTGCGTTAATGTCGTCCAACTCTTGTTATGTTTTAAAGGCCTTTTCTATGTAGTTCAATATCTCAAGTCGACATTCAATTTCAAATGGCTCTACTGGTTTAGTGTAATCCTTCAATGATTTGTTTATGCGAGCTATAT
Source organism: Drosophila mojavensis (assembly GCF_018153725.1). NCBI lineage: Eukaryota > Metazoa > Arthropoda > Insecta > Diptera > Drosophilidae > Drosophila > Drosophila mojavensis. The sequence continues at coordinate 551,646 of NW_025318897.1, read as the reverse complement.
CGTTTGTAACATTTTTGTATACGGCCAACAGAGCTTCGACACGCTCCGTTGATGACTCGTCCATAAACCGATTCTTTCCTCGCTTATTAGCGAAGAGCAACTCAAGAATATTAACAAATGCGCGCGATCGTAATAAATCTCAATATATTACGCTGGCAGTGTTAAACTATACTTGAGTGACTGTTACAGACAGCTGCTAACGATATAGCGAAGACAACAACCAGAATGTTGAGTGACTATTAGTATGGGTATATTAAGTTATTTTTATATTTGACTGTAGAGCGATTGAGTGCAATGCATTCACACATACACATATACAAGCGAGAGTGCGCCGGTATGTGCAAGTGAGAACGCAACGTTATTGCAGGCTTGAAATAAAAATGTAGATCGAGCTCATACGATGAGCGCAAAGCGAGAGTGTAAGTTTTGAGCGGCAATAAATCCAAGTGACAAGCGCAAGTTTTGAGCGCAATGCGAGAGCGCTACTGTGTGTAAGCGCGAGTGCAAACGATATTGCTAGCGAGCATGCAAATGATGAGCGTAAATTAAAGCGAAATTTACTGTGTAAGCGCGAGTGCAAACGATATTGCTAACGAGCATGCAAATGAAGAGCGTAAATTAAGAGCACAATTATCTGTGCAAGAGAGAACGAACATTAACGTGCGAGCGAGAGCGAGTTGTGAGCGCAAGCGCAAAACGAAAGTGCGAGACGAAAATGAGCAAAAAACTGTAACACACTAACGGCGCCCAAGAAAACTTGGATTATGCGAGGCAATAGAGATTGAATTTTTTGCAGATCAAAGGTCAATTACAATATGCACCTTATTTTTTATACCCTGAACCCATTTTCAATGGGAAATCAGGGTATAATGGTTTTGTTGAAATGTATGTAACAGGCAGAAGGAGGCGTGGCAGACCCCATAAAGTATATATATTCTTGATCAGGGCGACGAGCTGAGTTGATTTGGCCCTGTCCGTCTGTCTGTCCGTCTGTCCGTCCGTCCGTCTGTCCGTCTGTCCGTCTGTCCGTATGTATGAACGCGTCGATTTCAGAAGATATAAGAGCTAGAGACTTCAAATTTTTTTTAAAATGTTCGTAATTACAGCGCGCATATCAAGTTTATCATTAAAAATCGATAACTCATCCCGATCTTTTTTTATCGATAAAAAACCTTATCGAAAACCAGTTATAAAATTATATCTTCTACACCTTTATTGCTAGAGTCTCCAAATTTTTAATGTATGCCTATATGCAATTTATACAATTTCGGTTTTTGTTAAAATTTACCCCCCACCTCTAAATTCACCCCCTCACCCTCACTTTTGTAAAAAGCGTATTTCAAATACTAGAGACTTGTGCTTTGGCAATTACATGCATATTCATGTTATAATCATAATCTAAAAGTTTCATGAAGATCGTACGTCCTTTATGGACACATACACACACAAGCAACCACGCATAAACACGCATGGGCTGCAGTGTGTGCTTACTATGAGAACTTAATTGTTTAATAACTTTTTTTATGGACGTACGATCTTCATGAAACTTTTAGATTATGATTATAACATGAATATGCATGCCAAAGCACAAGTCTCTAGTATTTGAAATACGCTTTTTACAAAAGTGAGGGTGAGGGGGTGAATTTAGAGGTGGGGGTAAATTTTAACAAAAACCGAAATTGTATAAATTGCATATAAGCATACATTAAAAATTTGGAGACTCTAGCAATAAAGGTGTAGAAGATATAATTTTATAACTGGGTTTCGATAAGGTTTTTTATCGATAAAAAAGATCGAGATGAGTTATCGATTTTTAATGATAAACTTGATATGCGCGCTGTAATTACGGACATTTTAAAAAAATTTGAAGTCTCTAGCTCTTATATCTTCTGAAATCGACGCGTTCATACATACGGACAGACGGACAGACAGACGGACAGGGCCAAATCAACTCAGCTCGTCACCCTGATCAAGAATATATATACTTTGTGGGGTCTGCCACGCCTCCTTCTCCCTGTTACATACATTTCAACAAAACCATTATACCCTGATTTCCCATTGAAAATGGGTTCAGGGTATAATGAGCAGATCACTTACATTGGTTTTAGAGTTATTTAATGTATTTGCAAAATTCTTTTCGCCGCGTTGATGTTTTTCGTCTATATTCGTCCAGTGTTTTCAATGCCTGTAGGTCGGTCCTCTGGATTTTTCTTGTAGTACAGGTTTTTCCGTTGGGCGCCAGTTATTTTATTTTGTAATGTGGAGGCTTTATTTAGCGATCCACAAAAGATTTGTATCAGCTCGACTTTATTCTAATTAATAGCTATTAGCAACAGCTTGTGCGTGTTGCTCTTAGGTGAGTTCTTTTTGATACTGCCGGCCACGCGATCTGCTCCAAGCGATAAAGCTTGCCCATCATAAAGCATTTGCATTTCCGCCAATAATCGGACGCCACGTCAGCAACCACATGGATATTTGACGTTTGTGCTATCAGCTGAGAATAGCTTTGTGGGGACAAAGCTTCGAGTGATAACCACAGGGAGATTCAATGATAGTGCTATCAACTGAGAATAGCTTTGTGGGAACAAAGCTTCAGTGATAGCTTTTAAGCCTCTGTATCGAATGAAACTTTGGATTTATAAAGCTTTACATGATAACTTGTACATATATGCTTTGGAATATTTCGGGTTGCAGACTATAAAAACTTCAAATGGGACATGAAATACACATGTCATATTAAGTCATAAAGGCCCATTTGACAATGCAAACCATACATAATTTGCAAACTATTAAATCGAGAGACAATTATCTTCCCATTCCATACATACATACACATATGCATGTATGTATGTATGTGCCTACTGCACAAGGTCGATCGGCGGTAAATTTTGGGCAATTAGCTCAGGCAAATTTCGCGACGAGCATGCACACACACATTTACAGTATGAGCTTTAGTGTGCGTCCGTGGTAGTCCCGTAGTGTGTACTGTAAATGTGTGTGTGCATGCTCGTCACGAAAACATTTTCATGAGTATCAACGCTTTCCTACCCTTCCCACGAATAACCATACAAACGCTTAAATTTTGTTTGCATGAGCCTGACAAACGTTTTTATGATTTAGGTATACCCTTCACTTCAAAGGGAAAGAGCTGGGATCATCGCGAACAAAATTCAATTTTTGTGCGCTGCTGAGTTCGGTGATTTGAGAGACCAAAGAGAGAGATAGAGTGAGAGACAGAGAGTAGGACAAATAGCGTATAGCTGTGCTTCATATAAGAATGGGACCATTTCGTTTGAGCGCTCGCAACGAACTGACTTTGTAGTGTTGTATTTTCACTGCTCGAGCCTTAAGAGACGGAGCCGAGCAAATACGAAGTCGAGTAGTACATAATGCACATGTTTTCGGTGGTGAAAAAGTTTGTTCTACATGTCTCATCTGTGTTCTTTGGTCAGTGACCAAAGGCAATAGCACTAACCACAGAACACATAGACCGGACAAGTTGTACACTTTTTTCGAGCATTAGTACCCAGACCACTTCGTATTTGCTCGGCTCCTCACTTTTAGGTTTGGGCTACGAAAATATGGGAACAGAAAATCATTTCTCTTCATGCGCTCGGCCAAGATGGTCGGCTGTTGAACAAAAGATTGAAATTTCGTCGCAGCAAGAACATACATATGTTTTCCCTTCTGAGTGAAGAGTATTCCGAACTTTTCAGGGCGTTTGCCACGCTCGTGCAAAAAGGTTTGCGTTTTCGTTATTATTTGATGCGATTGCTCACAATTATGGGATATTACTTGTAGCAGCATTTGTATGCCTCTGTGCCTTTACATGTGCGTGTGTGTATGTGTTTGTTTGTATGCATGGGACATGAACATTGGTGTGTGCCAACCACACTTTAGAATTGTTTGTGAGAACGAATTTCGGTTTAAATTGCAGAATAGCGTTTGAAGTTAAGTAGATGACTAACTAAAGTAACAACAGATTCACCCCTTAAAATGGGTCCATTTGGCCAGTATATGTATGCTTCTTATTAAATGGTAAATTTCACCTGTATACCTGCAGGTACAAGGAATCGAAAATCGCATTCCAATTTGCCCACTGGGATTAATCAGGTACTACGTTAAAAAAAAAAAAAAAAAGCAAGTAAGAACGTTGCAGTCGGGCGATACCGTTTGCAAAAGACTCATTCACAGCCCAAACGCTATCAACCAGAGTATATAGTGAAATTTTCAAGTCTAGTGCGAAACAAAAAACAGGGCATGATCCCATTAAAATTGGAAAATCATCGATTGCTATGATCATTCAAATTACACACATATATAATTTATACAATTTTGATTTTTATTATATTTATTTATCTATTTATTTATCTTAGAGTTAGAGTTAATTAAAATTAAAACTAACTTAAATTTTTAAAGCGCTGGCTGCATGGGCCTTCGGCTTATCGGATTAAGAATATTTTAACATTTTTTAACATATTTACATATTTTACTTATAATGGGTTTTAAAGGTTTATAGGATGTGGTAGAGGTTTGATTTCTTTAGGTATTTTATTATTTGGGGAATGTTGGTTGATGTTGGGTTTGATAACATTTTTAAGGGGCATACGATTTTGAAGATTTCTTTTCTTATGTGGGATGTTGCAGTGCAGTTTTTATACCCTGAACCCATTTTCAATGGGAAATCAGGGTATAATGGTTTTGTTGAAATGTATGTAACAGGCAGAAGGAGGCGTGGCAGACCCCACAAAGTATATATATTCTTGATCAGGGCGACGAGCTGAGTTGATTTGGCCCTGTCCGTCTGTCTGTCCGTCTGTCCGTCTGTCCGTCCGTCCGTCTGTCCGTCTGTCCGTATGTATGAACGCGTCGATTTCAGAAGATATAAGAGCTAGAGACTTCAAATTTTTTTTAAAATGTTCGTAATTACAGCGCGCATATCAAGTTTATCATTAAAAATCGATAACTCATCCCGATCTTTTTTTATCGATAAAAAACCTTATTGAAAACCAGTTATAAAATTATATCTTCTACACCTTTATTGCTAGAGTCTCCAAAATTTTAATGTATGCCTATATGCAATTTATACAATTTCGGTTTTTGTTAAAATTTACCCCCCACCCTTAAATTCACCCCCTCACCCTCACTTTTGTAAAAAGCGTATTTCAAATACTAGAGACTTGTGCTTTGGCAATTACATGCATATCCATGTCATAATCATAATCTGAAAGTTTCATGAAGATCGTACGTCCACAAAAAAAGTTATTAAGCAATTAATTTCTCATAGTAAGCGCTCACTGCCGCCCATGCGTGTTTATGCTTGTGTGTGTGTATATGTATGTAATTGTTTGTGTATGTGTGTGTGTATGTGTGTATGTATGTGTGTGTATGTATGCCTGTGCGTGCGTGCGTGTGTGTGTGTGTGTGCGTGTTTCTTGTGTAAGCTGAAAGACGCGAAAAATGATTGAAATAGCTATTACTCCAAGGGTTCAGGGGATCTCGTAGTCGAGTAGTCTCGACTAGAGCTTTCTTACTTGTTATTTATTTTTTTATTAAATTTCAATTGTAAATATGCTCAACACAATGTACATAGGCGTAGATTGTACATACATTAATATTTTGTATGTCTCAAGTAATTTATCGCTTGCATTACTTGGTCATCTATGTGCTCTATGTATTTATGTACTTCCCTGATTATCCCTGATATTCCCTGATGAGCCCACCCGTGGGCGCCAAAAATGTCCTTCCAAAAGGAGTCTGGTCCGTCGATGAGCCAGTGTATAATATATTTTTAAGATGTAGACTGCAACTTGCGGTCTCTCTTAATATGCACGAACGAAGTGCTGGCACCGCAGTTCAATTTTGTATTATTTTTATTGAATTTTAACAGCAACGCAAGCGCAGCTTGCACAGCAGAAAGCTCATCTAAGCGCGAGCAGCGGGAGAGCGATTGTTTGGCGAGCGACACTCCCGTGCTAGCGCGTACAACAACAACTACTTTACAGTGGTTTCATTTCCATTCTTAACATATGCAATTTTAATAATTCAATTTCATCATTTTCTTTTTTCTAATTCTATATAATAAAGAGGGAATATATCCAAATGCCTCAACAGTCCTGTTGGATTGTGCTGCGTATGTTTCGTAAAACATCTACGTAACTTTGTCCACTTTCAGGTTTTATGAGGACTGCTTCTGTGCGCGGAGGTTTTTTCTTCTCTTTTCTTGTTGGTTGTGCTACTGCTTTCGGCTTCACTGCAGGTAACGAAGTAGTCTTTTCTGCTCTTTGTTTCGAAGCCCCTTTTCTGGTGACTTTTTGCCACAGATTCTGTTGTCCCTTGCAAAGTTTTCTGCCGGACTCAGACTCTAAGGGGCTAGGGGCCTGTCTCTTTTGAATGGTAGGTGTTTCCACCGTTTCCAAGATCCGTGCCTCTCTCTCTGCTGCTGGTTCTAATTGCTTCTGCTTAGTTGCTTCAGCTTCCAGCTTCGTCCAGGAGTTCCTGCAGTGTCCTAGAATATCGAACAGTTCGTCTAGGTCGGATACCCCGCTTTTAACATCCAGACTGATGTTTTTTTGCTTAGCGACAGCGGTTTTTATGCGCCGCAGCGCCTGGCGACATTTTAGAATGGCATCCTCCTCCTCGGCCCGGAGTTTCAACATGTACTCATGCTTTGGTGAGATTACCGCCTCTGTAGTAGTGCTTAGGACGCCTGTTTCCGCGGTGGCGGTTTTTGGAGCTTCCTCCACACTTTTTGGCGCCTGTGCTACAGGGCTCCTTTGCATTTTTGAGCTTTTGCCAAAGCCCAATCTTGGGTCCGTGAAACAAGCCTCACTCTCTTCTTGTGGTGTTTCACTGATAATTATTTTGTTATAGGGGTCTTTCGAGATTCCATGTTCAAGGGTCCCGACTCCAAGCCGCTATCTTAGATCGGATGTACAGTCACTCAAGCGATCCTCATGGTTGTCTATGCGTAGCAGGGAGGCCATGCGAGGGTTGACGTTGGTCCTTATGTTCAGAGCCAGGATCTTGCACAAATTAAGGATGTATATCAACTTAGACCTGTACCACTAATGAAAATTCAGTTGGTGACGATCTTCGAACGTACTTGGAGGCCTGCCAGGGTTTTGGCGGGACGGGGGCAGCTGCAGCATTGACCCTGTAGCCATTTCCGCAGGATGTCACTCCTGCTTACTGAGGTCCTAGAATGCAGCACCTGTCAGCCCAGGAGCAAACATTTCCAAAATCGTGTGTTTTTTCGTAGTCAAGGGTCGGTCGAAGATTTCACTTTAGTAAGTTCCATCTTTCTATGTCTTCTAAGGTCGCTGCACACATTAGTTCACGATTGGTCGGGTGCCCAATCGCTATCCAGTGGGGCCGATCGTGGAGGCTGTGTGTCAACTTGAATTACCAGTGACAAGGATTGCTATTGAAGGTCTCTAGATGAGCAACTTAGCGTTGCCTTGTTTTCGTAACCCCATCCCACCATTTTGAGGGCTATTTAAGAAGAAAAAAATTTAAACTTTAAAATTATTCGACTAAGATTAAGGAATGTATTAAGTGTCATTTATTCAAGCTTGGCACCTTCCCAATAAAATATCTATTTTATAAAAAACGAAATATGTATGAAAAACCAAGTAAGAAGACTCTAGTCGAGACTGCTCGACTAGGAGATACCCTGAACCCTCTAAGCTGATATTCTAATCATTCTGCACTTCTTTTATGCACACATACATACACATGCATCCACACGCACGCATAAGCCTGCGCTCAGCTAACTGCGCAGTAAGCAGCGACTGCGCTTGGGCTGCGCTGTAGTGTAGGCAACATTATAAGAACTTATTTGTTGAATAATTTAATTTCTAGACATACAATCTTAATGAAACTTTTAAAACGTAATCATATGGTGAAAATGTATGTACTTTCTAAAGCACACGTCTCTAGTATTTGAAATACGCCTTTTACAAAGGTGAGGGTGGATATAGGGGTGGGGGGTAAAATACAACAAAAACCGAAATAATATAACATACATATAAGTCTATATTTAAAATTTGGAAGCTCTAGCTTCAAAGGTGTAGAAGATATAATTAAATAACTAGCTTTCGATAAGGTTTTTCATCGATAATAAAATATCGGGAGTAGTTATCGATATATAAAGAAAAACTTTCAAAAAAATTTCAAGTATCTAGCTCTTATATCTTCTGAGATCGACGCGTTCATACATACGGACGGACGGACAGACGGACAGGGCCAAATCGACTCAGCTCGTCGCCCTGATCAAGAATATATATACTTTGTGGGGTCTGCCACGCCTCCTTCTGCCTGTTACATACATTTAACAAAACCATGATTTCCCATTTTCAATGGGTTCAGGGTATAAAAATAACATCGAAGAGGTTTCGAACCTCCTCTACTCTAACATAATTTGCGTCGCCCTTAGCACCCGTGCTTAATAAGAGAGCGTCATCAGACAAAACTACAGTAACGGCTAGAAAGTCAAGAAATCAATCGAAATTCTAAGAATGTTAAAAAAGCCTCCTTCTGTCTGTACGCATAGAATAGACGATGAGTGCGTGCACATGTATAGGAAAATCGCGCTGATCTCCTGCTAGCTTGAAGCCGGTATCCAATATATGTATATAAATATATAATAAAAATCAAGATTCTATAAATTATATATGTATGTAATTTGAATGCAATGATGCAATGATCATAGCAATAGCTATCGATGATTTTCCAATTTTAATGGGATCATGCCCTGTTATTTGTTTCGCACTAGACTTGAAAATTGCACTATATACTCTGGTTGACAGCATTTGGGCTGTGAATGAGTCTTCTGCAATCGGTATCGCCCGACTGCAACGTTTTTACTTGTTTATGTATGCTTGCCTGAGTTTGTCTTCACCCAACAATCTACAATCAACAATCGTCATAACTCATCTTAAGCAAATTAAGATATTAGGTAAAATAGTTATCTGCAATACCAGACTACTAGTAAATAACCCATCACTATCGCAAGGTATAAATGTTGGGCTATACGTTATAATATAGCCTTCTTAGACCGTAATAAAACCTTTTATATGCTTATTTAGGTTTATTGAATAAGTAAAAATCCGTAATCATAATATTGTATTGATACCTACCACCTAAAGAATAGTATATAAGGCCGTTACGTTCATACAATAAAGTAGTAAGAAAATAGCACTTGAATATAGAGCAACGAGTCTCGTCTTTCACTATTTGATACTCATCTCCGTTGTCCAACTGGTTCAAGTACAAGAATTAAAACAAGTAAGAAGACTAGTCGAGACTTCTCGACTAGGAGATACCCTGAACCCTCTAATCTGATATTCTAATCAGTCTGCACTTCTGTTCGACACACATACATACACACGCACGTATTAGAACGCGCTCTGCTATCTGCGCAGTAAGCAGCGACTGCGCTTGGGCTGCGCTGTAGTGTGGGCAATATTATAAAAATATTTGTTGAATAATTTAATTTCTAGACGTACTATCTTAATGAAACTTTCAGAGCGTAATCATATGGTGAAAATGTATGAACATTCCAAAGCACAAGTCCTTAGTATTTGAAATACGTCTTTTACAAATGTGTTGGTGAGGGGGTGAATTAGGGATGGGGGGTAAATTTTGGCAAAAAGCGAAATTGTATAAAATGCATATACGTATACATTTAAAATTTGGAGATTCTAGTTTTAAAGATGTAGGAGATAAAAATTTATTACTAGTTTTCGATAATGTTTTTAATCGATAACAAAATATCGGGAGTAGTAATCGATATATAAAGAAAAACTTGATATTCGCGTGATATACACGGTGTGGAGAATCACAATTTTCATCCCCGACCCCGACCCCTAGAAAATAAATAAAAATATATATAGATGTACACAAAAAAGATATACCCGTCGTTTTTTTAGTGTAGGGTAGCTGTAGAGCGGCGCAACATCGAACAATAACAACGACAAGACGGACGAGAACAGAGAACAACGGAGGAAATCTAACGGCGATCAGCTAGCGCACAGGCTGCATGGCAACAGCAGCAATAACATCGGACAATAACAACGACAATACGGGCGAGAACAGAGAACAAAGGAGGAAACCTAACGGCGACTAGCTAGCGCGCAGGCTGCATGGCAACAGCAGCAATAGCATCGGACAGTAACACTGACAAACGGACAGTAACAGAAAACGACATATAAAATCAAAACGGCAATCGAGTACAGTCTACACTACGCAACTCGCGACGCACACAGAGCAGCAGAACACTAGTTAAAACAACAATGACAAAACGGACGACACCAGCAAGCAACGGCGCATCTCTTGCGTCGTCGTTGACGCGTTTGCGATAAAGAGAATAAGAGTAATGCACGCAGTCGAAATAATTAAGAGCACAAACTGCACCAAGGAACGCTCACGCAATGCAAACAGCGACGTCACGGCGAGCAGAGTTGAAAGCTCTTACGCTGCTAAACGTAAGGCAGCAGCAAAGAACAAAGAGCGCGAAGCGAGATCTAGAGCGAAAGCTCCGCTTAAACATAACGAATGCCAATGCAACGCAATTGCATAGCTCGCTCTCAGCGCCTGGACGCAGCGACGCCGCCGCAGGCAGAGGTGAAAGCTCTGAGCAGCAAAGGCTTAGCGCTAATTGCCGAAAATGGAATGAGATCAAATTCGGCACGGGTCTCGGTAGTGCGTTATCGCTGCGACCAGAACAGACAACGACACACCATGACGGGAAGCACAAGTTGGGTGAGTTACCGACGGAAGGCGGAGTTTGGAGGCTATTCTCATCGAACTGGGACTGGAACCTCATGGTCTCGTGGACGAGCTGCGGCGGCGGCTAACCGCGTATATCAATAGGGATGATCTCAGCGAGGAGGTAAAACAGAGGTTGAACTAAGGAGGTCGAGTCAGGCCGGCCGAGCGGGCCTACTCAGCTCCTCATTCCGCCCTTGGAGAACCCTCGAGCAAGACCAGCTATGGCATCGACACCGGCGAACAGCACCAAGGAAATGGGGAGTGACATTCAATGGCCGCACCGACCCGTTACGTTTTATCGAGCAACTGGAGGAGCGCGCGGTAGGCTATCAAGTGGATGTCAGCCATTTGCCGCGGGCGATGCCAGAATTACTAACTGAACGGGCCGAGGATTGGCTGAGGGGAAGCGGGCTCCAGGGGGCGACGTGGGAAACTTTTAAAAGCGAATTCCTACAGTTCTTTCTCCCGCCGCGATACTTCAAACGCCTTGGAGACGAAATACTCGCCTGTATGCAGCGTGTAGGCTAACCGTTCCAGGATTACCTCATTGCCTTACGGGTAATGATGCAGAGGGCCGGACTTACGGATGCTGAACAATTGGAGCGGGCGTACGACAATATGTTGCCCACATATCAACTTTATATGAAGCGCGACGAATGCCGAACGATAACGGAACTGTCCCGGCTAGCGGTCACTTACGAGGAGCTACGAGAATTGGAAGGACAAAGAGAGTCGTCCGGGAACCGGCAGCCCACAACTATCGCGCCACGTGGACACGTGAACCTGTTCCGGAGCATCCCGAATCACACCGCCACGGCTCCCGAGAACAGCGCGATAAATCGATCGGTGACGCACGGAGACGGGGTACCAATAGACGTACGAAGAGCGTGTCGTCGATGCGGGGAAATAGGGCATTTTCAACGGGAATGCCACCGAGCCCAAGTATTCTTCTGTTGGGACTGTGGTCGGAGAGGAAACATGACCCGGGACTGTTGCAGAAGGGCCTCACCGGGAAACGAATCCCGTCTCCGTCCATCAGGGGATGTGGCGGAGACGAGCCAGGTCGATCCCCAAAGCCGGAAGAATTAATACAAATCCAAAAGGGTCGGATTGTCGCGACGGTGGTGGTCACCATCGACACGGGGGCGACAAGGAGCTTCGTCGGGGCGGATACGGCAAAGAGGTTGAAATTAGCGTGTGTAGCCGGGGGCGTTAGGGAGGAACACCAACAAATTCCGGAAAACCTACCTGCAGACAGGGACGTGGAGAGCCCAGTCATGGATAACCCAGAGGTGGTAGCGTTTTTGACAGAAGAGCTCGACCGGTTCTATAACCTCAAAGGGACCACCAACATCGCGGAGCGATAAAAAATAAAAACATAAAATAAAAAATAAAAGCCTTCAAGGATTACACGCGGCGGGCAGGTATCGAGTTGCAGCATACCGCACCGTACAGCCCAAACTAGAACCCAACAGAGCGTGCGAATAGGACAGTGAAAACAATGATCGCACAATACTTGGGGAAACGCCAAAACGAGTGGGACACCTTGTTGCCGGAGTTCAGCCTAGTTATCAACTCTAGCGTCTCGGACACGACGGGATACAGCCCCGCCTTGCTCGTACAGGGGCGGGAACCAAGGTTGCCGGGAGCCCTGTATGAGGAAGTCACCCCAGAAGCAGGCAGAGCGACCCCAACGGCAGAGGAAAGGGCCAAACAGCTGCAGGAGGTATTCAAGATCGCCCAATCAAACGCAAGTAGCGCCGCTGCGGAGCAGGGTCGGCACTACAACATGCGGAGAAGGGACTGGCGCCCCACTCTGGGGTCGCTAGTGATGGTACGCACACACTTCCTCAGGAAAGCAGCGGAAGGATTCGCTGCTAAGTTAGGCCCACGATATGAAGCGCCATACAAGGTCGTCAGCTTTGTATCAGCGAACATTGTAAGGCTACAACGGCCAGGCACAAGACAGCGGAGGACGGCCAATGTGGCCGATCTAAAGGAGTTCCACGAGCCCCCGGCGACGAGGAGGATCAAGATACGAACACCAGGATAGCGTAAGGAGCGGGAAAACTTATTACCTTGTATTAACTTTAAGTCACATGAACTAGGCAGACATCAGGCACTATACGCAGACAGTAGGCACTAGGCAAAGCGCAGGCATCAAGTAGTTATTCCCCATGGTCTTACTAATATTACGATTAAACCACACCCCACAGAGCAACTGAGCGGCAACCCCGACGCGCTCGTCGGGAAGACGGCAACCGCTGGGCGGCCCAATTGGTACAGGAGGAGGAGGAGGACACCGCCGCAGAACGGCGGAGGGAAGCGATCCGCGACGCAGATCGGAGGTGCCAACGGTTGGCGGCGCATAGCACGCGGCAGTGGGTGGACTTCCACAACCGTCGTCGGGCCCACCTCGAGGCGCAGCAGGCCCGCGCAGTGGCTGTTAGGCCCGGTGTCCGGCTGGCAGGGGAAGAACGGGTGGACTATCTCCCGGGTTACCAACGCTCATCGGACGTGACTCTGCTCGAGGGAGTGTACCGGACCGTGCTACGGGACCACCCACGGTCGACAACCCATTTCGGGGCCCGAACAGTGTCAGAGTCTGTCGCCTCACCGAGGCCGACACGACCGCGGTCACGCCTAACACCAACGCCCCAGTTATGACCCTCAACGAAGCCGACACTACCGAAACCGCCACTACCCCACAGAAGCCAACCAAGATACCATCACCACCCCTATCGAAGTCACCTCCGCAAACCCCACCGAAGCCAACCGAGATACCACCACGACCCCTACCGAAGTCACCTCCGCAAACCCCACCGAAGCCAACAGGGACATCACCACATCCATCGCCGAAACCACCACCTCGTCCAGTTCTTGCACCCCGCCCCCATTTCAAGGCGTGACTCCTACCTGGACACTGTCCGACGACAGCGGCTGGGACGACGAGGCGGAGGCCGAGCGTCGGCGGAATTCCCCGGAGGAGACCGACGAGGATAATCGGGCCACCCCACCCCGCCTGACACAGACCATACTGGAGGCCCCCGGAACAACGGAGGAAATCTAACGGCGATCAGCTAGCGCACAGGCTGCATGGCAACAGCAGTAATAACATCGGACAATAACAACGACAATACGGACGAGAACAGAGAACAAAGGAGGAAACCTACCGGCGACTAGCTAGCGCGCAGGCTGCATGGCAATAGCAGCAATAGCATCGGACAGTAACACTGACAAACGGACAGTAACAGAAAACGACATATAAAATCAAAACGGCAATCGAGTACAGTCTACACTACGCAACTCGCGACGCACACAGAGCAGCAGAACACTAGTTAAAACAACAATGACAAAACGGACGACACCGGCAAGCAACGGCGCATCTCTTGTGTCGTCGTTGACGCGTTTGCGATAAAGAGAATAAGAGTACTGCACGCAGTCGAAATAATTAAGAGCACAAACTGCACCAAGGAACGCTCACGCAATGCAAACAGCGACGTCACGGCGAGCAGAGTTGAAAGCTCTTACGCTGCTAAACGTAAGTCAGCAGCAAAGAACAAAGAGCGCGAAGCGAGATCTAGAGCGAAAGCTCCGCTTAAACATAAGGAATGCCAATGCAACGCAATTGCATAGCTCGCTCTCAGCGCCTGGACGCAGCGACGCCGCCGCAGGCAGACGTGAAAGCTCTGAGCAGCAAAGGCTTAGCGCTAATTGCCGAAAATGGAATGAGATCACTTATCTTCGGACCCACGCAGCAGACGGACGATAGCGGAAAATAATCACAATTATAATTAAACTATGGACAGGGACGCGGACAGAGCTCGCCGGTAAGCTGACGGGAACTACATACCCTGTCGGGACGGCGCCACCGGGTTCTGAGCATTATACGCCAGAGCCGGGTTGCGACGGCCGCCAGTCTGATCACTCGTCGAGGGGAGGTGTTGCGTGTGTTGTCGTGCGGCAAGTGGCCAACGGCAGGATTCGGTGCAGCGGAATCGCGCCGAAGGCTCTGAGCATTATACGCCAGAGCCTGACGCAAGAGACCGTCTGCACCCAGATATCTCAGCGTGATCTGGCGGGCATTGTGCGGACTGGCTCTGAGCATTATACGCCAGGGCCGGATTACGACAATGGCTAGTCGGATTACGCGTCGAGAGGGATTGCCGCGTGTGTCGTCGTGCAGCAAGTGGCCACCGTTAGGATTCGGTGCAGCGGAATCGCGCCGAAGGCTCTGAGCATTATACGCCAGAGCCTGACGCAAGAGACCGTCTGCACCCAGATATCTCAGCGTGATCTGGCGGGCATTGTGCGGACTGGCTCTGAGCATTATACGCCAGGGCCGGATTACGACAATGGCCAGTCGGATCACGCGTCGAGAGGGATTGCCGCGTGTGTCGTCATGCAGCAGGTGGCCACCGTCAGGATTCGGTGCCGCGGAATCGCGCCGCAGGCTCCGAGCATTATACGCCAGAGTCTGACGTGAGACACCGCTGGCACCCAGATATCTCTACGTGATCCGGCGGGAGTTACGCGAACTGGCTCTGAGCATTATACACCAGGGCCGCATCGTGGCCGCAATCCGTTTGGCTGCGGGCGCGAACGGGTTGTTTTTGCCTAGTTTCGTGGGGAAGCCGCATGGCAATCTAAGCTAGGGTTAGCTGTCGAGACAACCGGCCATGGACCCTAGTGGGCCATGGTGGCCAAAGCTCTCCCGTTTCTGATCGTTATCCGCCAGAGCGGGAGCGTAGTTTGATCTCGTCTTCCACGTTGTCGAGTTTTCAAGTCTCGAGTTGTTCATGTTTTTCAAGCTTACAAGTCTCTGGTGGCCCCAATCACAGAAAGCTCGGCCATTTCGGCCCGCTATCCACTCTCCTTTATCTGGTCTCGGCAATCTACAAATATTCTTGTAAATGAACCTGGGGAGACTGAGAGTTGTACCCCGGCCGTAGAAATTACTTCTTTACAACGGACCTAGGAAAAAAAATTTCAAGTCTCTAGCTCTTATATTTTCTGAGATCGACGCGTTCATACATACGGACGGACAGACAGACGGACAGGGCCAAATCGGCTCAGCTCGTCGCCTTGATCAAAAATATATATACTCTGTGGGGTCTGCCACGCCTCCTTCGGCCTGTTACCTACTTTTAACAAAACCATTATACCCTGATTTCCCATTTTCAATGGGTTCAGGGTATAAAAATAGCGCAAATTAATTAATAAAAAATTTATAATGGAGGGTTTAATTAATAACCAAACCACGCTTGGTGAGGAGATCCAAGCTCTAATTAGGAACTATAAAAAAGATCCTCAGGAACGGAAGTCAAATGCAACATACTTCCATAATAAGGCTGCTCATTTAAATCTGCTCTGGACTGCTTTCGATCGAGGAACTGAAAAAATAAGGAATCTAATGGCAGAAAATCCTGTGGAGAATTCTTATGTAAGGGAAGGTTACTTCTCAAAGATCAAGGACATTGTAATTAAATATCAGGAGGAATTTTCCAAAAATTTGAACGAACTAAGCCCTCCAGAAACAGTACCTCTCCAAAGGCATCAAACCGCGTTACTAGCAGCGCTACAAAGAATGATTGGTCAGATAACACAAGAGTCACAGGCCCGATACAGGCCCCTTGTAATAGAATATTGGGAAAAAATAAACCATATTCACTTCAAGATCTTCAGACTGTTCGAAGATCCATTAGCTCTTGGATACAACATGGAAAATTATTTGAATGCAGAGGCAGCCATTTTCCAACTTCAATCCACACCTATTGATGTGAAGCCATCAATTAATGCTGCAGCTGCCCAAACTCAAGTACAGCTACCAAAGGTATCCACACCACAATTCGACGGATGCTATTTAAAATGGCAACAATTTCATGATTTATTTACTAAAATGATTCATGAGCTGCTGGGCGGCGCCCCAGTTACCGCCTCACGATCATAAGAGAATGAAGAAATGTTTAATGTTTATTTTGAGTTTGAGCCGATGAAATGTCTAGTTTGTAAGAGAATTGAAGAAGCGTTTATTTACGAATTTGAATTAATGAAATGTTCAGTTGGTATCAGAATTGATGAAATGTTTAGTTTATTTTGTATTCGCTAAGATGTAGAGTTAAGTTAATGAATTAAGTAGGCTTAATTAGGGTTAGTTTTGTAGTCGCTAGGGTTTAGATTTAGCAAGTAGAAATTAAGTTAGTAAAGTAAGTAGTATTGGTTTTGAATTGATAATTAATAGTTTTTAGATTTATAATTAATAGTTAAACAAGTAGGTTAAGCAGAAGATGATATTTGGTACACAGAGAATTGAATTGATATTTGAAAATGCCGCCCAAAGCGCTGACAATTTATCGGCGATCGGCGGCGCAACCCTGCGTGGAGAGTTGTGAGCGGAGAGTTGCGTCGCCGACGCCGAGCGCTTTGGGCGAGCGCAGAAAAGAAACGATTAGTCGAGTGAGGGGCGAGCAAGAGTCGAGTGGTGAGCGAGCAATAGTTAAGTGGTTAAGCGCGAAATTGAATTGTGAAACGCGGTTAGATTAAGCGGCATCTCAAATAAAAGGAAAGAAACTGGAGAACGGATTGGCAACTTTTATTAAATTAAACGGCAACTGGAGCAGAGTTTGACGGCGACGAGGCAAAAGAAAAGGGGTGAGAAGACACTGGAGAAGAAAAGGTACACGTGAGTGGCGGTCACCATATTAGATTTCCCCCCTCTCCCATTTCCCGACCAATAACGTTAAATATCCCCCCCCCCCTGGTGTCTCACTATTACATAAAAATAAATTTCTTGTGAGTACACCCTGGGTAGACTGAGTCTATCCCAGCATCCGTAATTTACTACTTTACAAGTGGCGCCCGAGCAGGGACCCAGGGAGGTGCGCGGTGTATCGTATGGCCGAGGGGAAACGGCGGAAATTATAATAAATATATAAAAGTGCTATATTGTGATATATAAAACCTTAAAAATCTTGATCGAGAAGAGTAGAAAATTTAGGTGTATATATATATATGTGCATGTGTGTTTAACGATTTTGGCGCAAGCTGTACTTTTCGGCGCCATAATCGTTTTACCGTTGGTTTTCTTCTCTCGTCGCTTTTGAATCTTTATACCCTGGACAGCGCGATCGCTGTGAGGCATATCCGTTTGGTTGCTTACATTTCATCACGTATCTACTCATTGCTTATATGTCTGGTTTTGGTGGTAGTTGATTAAATAAATTATATGTCGGAATTAATATATATGGTATATTGAAGTAAATATATATATGTGGTGCATATAAGCGTATATGCATGAAGGAGTGTAATGGTATATGGGTATGTATGTGCGAGTAAATACCCGAGAATATTGTTATATGTGCAAGTAGTGGTTGATTTTGACATGTGAATATCTTCTCTGAGTGGCAAGTCGAATGTACTCTGCGAGTGAGAAAAGAAAAAGTAGAGTATACTGGTAACGGTAAAGAGACGAATTGCGCGTCTAATTCGAATTTCGGCGCGTCGATTTTGTGCATATTTATTCGCCAATATATGAGTATACGCATTTGCATATATGTATGTAGGTTTGTGTGCATGTCTGTAGTTATATGCAAACATATATATATGCATGCAGACTAGAGTGCATATACATATATACGCGTTTTGTCCGTTTGTTACTCCCGCTACTCGCTACATATATATATGTAGTTGAGAGCGCATAGGCGAGTGAAAGAGAAAAAGCGAGGGTCAATTTTGGCCGCTTGTCAATTACATATGTATGTATGCAGGTTATAGCGTACATACATATATACGCGCTTTGTCCGTTTTTTTTTTACTCTCGCTATTTGCTGTACGCATACATATATGCATATGTGAGCGCATAGGCGAGTGAGAGAAAGAGGTGAGGGTCAACTTTTGGCCGTTTGTCCGCTACGTGGGTCCGCTGTACCCTACGTAGGGCATATGCGACATGTGGGTATGAAAGCGCATTGCATCGAGATTCGTCCGGTTTTTGGTGGCCTGGGGCTCACTATGCAGCTCGTCTATTATAGTTTGCTTACCCGTGCGTTATTTCGTGATACCCTACCCAGGGCATATCCAAATAAAATGAAATAAAATAAAATAAAATAAAATAAAATAAAATAAAATAAAATAAAATAAAATAAAATAAAATAAAATAAAATAAAATAAAATAAAATAAAATAAAATAAAATAAAATAAAATAAAATAAAATAAAATAAAATAAAATAAAATAAAATAAAATAAAATAAAATAAAATAAAAAAAATAAAATAAAATAAAATAAAATAAAATAAAATAAAAATAAAATAAAATAAAATAAAATAAAATAAAATAAAATAAAATAAAAAATAAAATAAAATAAAATAAAATAAAAAATAAAATAAAATAAAATAAAATAAAATAAAATAAAATAAAATAAAATAAAATAAAATAAAATAAAATAAAAAATAAAATAAAATAAAATAAAATAAAATAAAATAAAATAAAATAAAATAAAATAAAATAAAATAAAATAAAATAAAATAAAATAAAATAAAATAAAATAAAATAAAATAAAATAAAATAAAATAAAATAAAATAAAATAAAATAAAATAAAATAAAATAAAAAAAATAAAATAAAATAAAATAAAATAAAATAAAATAAAATAAAAAAAATAAAATAAAAATAAAATAAAATAAAATAAAATAAAATAAAATAAAATAAAATAAAATAAAATAAAATAAAATAAAATAAAATAAAATAAAATAAAATAAAATAAAATAAAATAAAATAAAATAAAATAAAATAAAATAAAATAAAATAAAATAAAATACAATACAATATAAAAAAAATAAAAATAAAATGATATATAACAAATAAACAAGGCGGAGCGAATCGGAATAAAGCAGGGTGAAGCGGGAAGTATTCAAGAAGTGGGGAGGTAAGGTAAAGAGAACGAGGCAGAATGTAGCAGGTGTAAAGTGAAGACAGATGAAACAAGTAGGAAACGACGAAGGGCAAGATTCGATAATGAAGACGGAGTAGAGTAACAAGGAAATTAAACAAAGGTATCGAAAGAAAACGATTAAGGAAAATGAAAGTGTGGGAGTGAAGATGAAATACAGCAAGTTAATCGAAGGGAAAAGGAATTAAAGGCGTATAAAAAGGAAGCGAAAAGGCATGAAACGAATGAACGAGGAAGATCTAACTGAAAGTAAATACGGGGATGAGAAGAGGAGATGAAGTAAAGGCACTAAAACATTAAAAAAAAAAAAAAAAAAAAAAAAAAGAAAGGGAAATAGAAATTATAATAATAAAGAGAATGATAATAATAATAAAGTAATAAAAAAAAAAAAAAAAAAAAAAAAAAAAAAGGCGAAATAAAATAAGGGGAAATAAAGAGAATACAGTAAAATTAGAATAAGTGATCAAAGGGTAGGTTAAGAGGAAGTAAGATAATAATTAGACGATAAACGCAAGCGAAATTGTAAAAAAAAAAAAAAAAAAAAAAAAAAACCAACAGTAGAGTAGTAAGAGCTGAACAAACCGAGAGGAATAAATAAGCATTCGAGATGGAGGACGCCGAATATCATAACCCAGGATTGAGCGTCGGGTGGATCTACCAGCGGTGCAAAGAGGAGCTGATCACGATAGCGCGAGAGTTCGGCCGAGTAGAGGATCTAAGGAAAAGGCTCTCTACGTTCATACAGAGCAACAACTATTCGGCGGAGGCCAAAGCGAGATTGGCCGAGATCGAGAAGCGCTTCGCGAAAGGGTCCGAGTTCACTCTGGGAGGCAATGCGCCAAGCATGGGCAGCCGGGCTTATCAAAAATCGGAGCCGGATTTGCGAAAGGTTCAAGAACAAGGTCCCCTTCAAACAGAGTCCCTGAGACTGAGAGTGCCCATGGCGAATAGCGCGGCGGTGCGACGTCGTGAAGAGCGGAAGGAGTTTGGCAACACTGGAGAAGACGAGGCGGTAGCAACAATTCCGAAGACTGGCCGACAAGTCCCCGCATCTACGATCCCGTTAGAGAGGTCCCCACCCTGGGGGGTCGCCGAACAGGTTCGTAAATGGGGCATGCGTTATGATAGCCGAACGGACCCGTTGGGCTTCGTGGAGATCGTGGAAGAGAGGGCGATCACCTACGGCATCGAGTTAGATCAGATGCCACGAGCGATGAGCGAGGTATTCGCGGATAAGGCGGCGAAGTGGTTCTTGACCAGCGGGTTGAGAGATTCTTCGTGGGCCGATTTCAGGAGGGAATTCTTAGATTTCTTCCTCCCCCCGCAGTACTTCGAACGCCTGGAGGATCAAATAAGGTCGCGTCATCAGAGAGAAGGAGAAAGTTTCAAGGACTACCTAATCGAGCTTAGGTTGTTGATGCGGCAGGCACGATATAGCGCGGCGCAGGAACTATATCGAGCATATGAGAACGCGGCCCCGGACTATCGGTTGTACGTGAGGCGTCATGACTTTGTCACGCTGACGGGTTGAGAGATTCTTCGTGGGCCGATTTCAGGAGGGAATTCTTAGATTTCTTCCTCCCCCCGCAGTACTTCGAACGCCTGGAGGATCAAATAAGGTCGCGTCATCAGAGAGAAGGAGAAAGTTTCAAGGACTACCTAATCGAGCTTAGGTTGTTGATGCGGCAGGCACGATATAGCGCGGCGCAGGAACTGTATCGAGCATATGAGAACGCGGCCCCGGACTATCGGTTGTACGTGAGGCGTCATGACTTTGTCACGCTGACACAACTCACGCAGATGGCAGCCGAGTTTGAGAATGTCCAAGGTCAGAGGAGGGAACAAGGCAGAGAGGCTGTGGCAGATAGGACGAGGACAGCATGGTCGAAGCCGGCGGAAAATCGACCAAACAACCCTTTCCGCACACAGGCGCCGGGATCCCAAGTCAGTGGTCAAGCAGCAGGAGCAGCGATGGCGCCCACGGCGGTATCCCCAGAGGCTGTCCACCGGCTGATGGTGCAGGAGGGCGAGTCTGGAACGGCGGCACGACGAACTTGCTATCGCTGCGGGCAAGTAGGTCATTTCGCACGCGAATGCCAAAGCGGGCAAGCACCATCCTGCCAACGATGTGGAAAGAAAGGTAAAAGCACGCGGGAATGCTGCGAGCGCGACGACGCGGGAAACGGAATGGGGCGCCCCCCGCTGGAGCGGGGCGGCGCCGCTTAGATAGCAAAGATGAGGTGAAGAATCCACTTTCGGTAGAGGAGGGGAGGATCGTCGCGGCGGTGGTGATTGGGGGTCGAGCGATGACGGCCACAATCGACACCGGGGCCACACGCAGCTGCATAAGCGAAGACTGTGTGCGCAGGCAGGCGATCCGAGGCGAGATCCAGGAGATGCAGTTCCGGATTAGATTAGCTGATGGATCCACGCTGGAGATAACGAAGAGGATAAGTGTGGAGGTGAGTCTCGCAGGAAAGGTTGCAAAGATGACATTGCTCGTCATGCCGGCGATGCTGGACCACCTTATCCTGGGGATGGACTTCTTGTGCGCTATGGACACCACATTGTGTTGTGGCAACGCAGCGCTTACCATGAGGATGAAGGAGGAGCCGAACGAAGAGACGTCCCTGAGAAGCGGACCGCATGAATCGAAAGAGAGCGACCAGTCTGGAGGGCCACAGTCGCTTGCTCGATCAAGGATTCGCGAAAAGGAACGGAAGAGAGGCCCCGAAGCACCGTGTTGGTCCCCGACGCAGAAAGGGGGCGCGGCGTCAACGGGCGGAGGATTGCCGATCGATGGGCAGGGCACGTCGCAGGGCGGCGGACCACCGGCCCGGCCGATCAAGAGATGGCGCGAGATCCCGAAAAGAGAGCTCGGGAGGTGTCCCCAGCTAGCGAGGGCAAAGGATCTGGAGGAAGGACTAGAGGAGTGTCCCCCAGAAGTTAGGTTGGTGGGATTGGAGGCGGAGGATGTCGACGAAATTCGGAGTAGTCAGTCACCGCAGAGTCCAATATACCAAGGAGAGGATGAGGGGAATACAGAGCCTTCCCCCGACGACACGGGGTGGCCAGAGCTGAGAGAGCGGAGCTGGCGCTTTTCGAGGGGCTCGACGGAGTTTCAAATATCGCCGAGCATAGCATAAGGATGCGGGATGATAAGCCTCTTAAGCAAAGATATTATCCCAAGAATCCAGCTATGAGGAAGGTAATTGACGAACAGGTAGACGAATTGATTAGAGCTGGAGCTATCGAGCCGTCGCGGAGCCCGCATAGCGCACCTATCGTTCTGGTACTACAGGCAGCTGAATGCACACTCAATCCCAGACGCCTATCCCGTTCCACGTATCAATCACATCCTCGAGAGGCTGAGACACGCACGATACATATCCACCCTGGATTTGAAGAGTGGATATTGGCAAATCCCCATGGCAGCAGATAGTAGAGAATGCACGGCGTTCACGGTCCCGGGGAGAGGGTTATTCCAATGGCGAGTGATGCCATTTGGTTTACATTCAGCAGGCGCTACGTTCCAAAGGGCGTTGGACACAGTAATAGGACCGGACATGGAGCCGCATACTTTTGCATATTTAGACGACATTGTGGTGATCGGCGCCACGAAAGCGCAGCATGTGGAGAACTTGAGGGAAGTTTTCCGCCGATTGAGGAAAGCCAACCTTCGAGTAAACCGGAAGAAATGCAGCTTCTTCAGGAAAAGGTTGATCTATCTCGGGCATGTCATCAGCGAAGAAGGGATACGCACAGATCCCGCAAAGGTCGAGGCGATCCGCCGCTTCCCGACACCATCGACTCTCAAAGAACTGCGGCAGTGTTTGGGAATGGCATCGTGGTACAGGCGATTCGTGCCAAACTTTGCGTTGATGGTGGAACCAATGACGAGACTCCTTAAGAAAGGCCACAAATGGGAATGGAGCGACGAGCAAGAGGAGTCATTGAAGCAACTCAAAGAGAGCCTCACGACCGCGCCAGTGTTGGCGTGTCCCGATTTTTCAGCGAGGTTCGTACTACAGACGGATGCCAGTGACTACGGCTTGGGCGCAGTGCTCACACAAGAGGTCGAAGGCGAGGAAAAGGTGATTGCGTACGCTAGTTGGAAGATGCTGAAAGCGGAGCTCAATTATTCGGCTACAGAAAAGGAGTGCCTAGCAATTGTCTGGGCTATCAGGAAAATGCGTTGCTACCTCGAAGGCTATCGATTTGAGGTAGTTACAGATCACTTGGCATTGAAGTGGCTTAATTCAATAGAGAGCCCCACAGGGAGAATCGCGAGGTGGGCATTGGAGCTGCAGCAGTACCAATTCGACATCCGCTATCGACGAGGGAAACTAAATGTGGTGGCCGACGCACTCTCTCGCCAACCTGTGGAAAGCTGCCAGCGAATGATGGAGACCAATCCCCCTTGCAAGTGGATAGCGAGGATGCGTGGGAGGATCAAGGAGGATCCAGAGAAGTTCAAAGATTACGTTGAGGAGAACGGGCAGCTGTACCGTAATCTTGGCCACCGGGTGGACTTCGAAGACTACATTCCCTGGAAATTGTGCGTCCCAACCCACCAGCGGAAAAGAGTGCTGCAAGAATGCCATGACGCTCCCACAGCGGGGCATCAAGGCGTGAGGAAGACGGTTATGAGGCTGGCGCAAAGGTACTACTGGCCGGGGATGTTCCGGGAAGCGGCTCTATATGTGAAGCGATGCGAGGAGTGCCAAAAGTTTAAGAGCGAGCAACGCAAACCAGCGGGTCAGATGCTGACCAGGCAAGTAGCGGAGCCCATGTCGATTCTGTGCGCGGATTTCGTAGGTCCCATGCCTCGATCGAAGCGCGGGAACACAATGTTGCTTGTGTTCCATAATGCGTTCGCCAAATGGGTGGAGCTGGTGCCGTTGAAGAGGGCAACCGCGGCGTTGCTGCAAGCGGCTTACAGGGAGCGCATTTTGGCTCGATTCGGAGTCCCCAAGATGTTCGTCTGTGACAACGGCGCGCAGTTTGCGAGTAAGGGATTTCGGTCATACATGGAGTCCTTGGGGGTGCGGCTACAGTTCACTGCCCCGTACTCCCCGCAAGAAAATCCGACCGAGAGGACCAATCGCACCGTAAAAACGTTGATAGCCCAGTACATCGAGGGACATCAGAGTTCGTGGGATGTGCTGCTACCAGAGATATCGTTAGCGATCAACTCTAGTGTCGCGGATTCTACTGGATTCACGCCTGCGTTCCTGATGATGGGTAGAGAGCCTCGCCTCCCGTCTACCCTTTACGACGAGGTCACTCCCGGGTCGGCAACGAGGGAAGTCGACTTAGAGACAAGGAAAGAGACGATGAAAGAAATCTTCGAAGTGGCCCGTAATAATTTGCAAAAGGCGTCGAACGACCAAGGCAGGTATTATAATCTGCGCCGACGAGAGTGGAGACCCGCGCTAGGGTCGATGGTTCTGCTGCGGCAGCACCAGCTGTCCAGCGCAGCGGAGGGCTTCGCGGCGAAATTGGCGCCCAAGTTCGAGGGCCCCTACAGGGTCGTCCACTTTATCTCCCCTAACGTGGTGCGACTCGCTCGAGCGGGCGAACGAAGGAAGAGGGTGGCCAACCTTTCCCAGCTTAAGCCTTTCTACACTGAGGAGGAGGAGACCGGCGAGACGATGCTGAGAGAGGAAACTGGTGAGGAGGGAAGCGGAGGTTTGCAGTCGCCGACATCGCCGCACGCGCTTCAAAGTGACGTCGGACGCCGGAGCCTATAATGTCACGGTGGCGGCCACAGGAGCCGTGGTCGTCTCCTTGATTAAGTAAGGGGGGTGTGAGGCGGCGCCCCAGTTACCGCCTCACGATCATAAGAGAATGAAGAAATGTTTAATGTTTATTTTGAGTTTGAGCCGATGAAATGTCTAGTTTGTAAGAGAATTGAAGAAGCGTTTATTTACGAATTTGAATTAATGAAATGTTCAGTTGGTATCAGAATTGATGAAATGTTTAGTTTATTTTGTATTCGCTAAGATGTAGAGTTAAGTTAATAAATTAAGTAGGCTTAATTAGGGTTAGTTTTGTAGTCGTTAGGGTTTAGATTTAGCAAGTAGAAATTAAGTTAGTAAAGTAAGTAGTATTGGTTTTGAATTGATAATTAATAGTTTTTAGATTTATAATTAATAGTTAAACAAGTAGGTTAAGCAGAAGTTGATATTTGGTACACAGAGAATTGAATTGATATTTGAAAATGCCGCCCAAAGCGCTGACAATTTATCGGCGATCGGCGGCGCAACCCTGCGTGGAGAGTTGTGAGCGGAGAGTTGCGTCGCCGACGCCGAGCGCTTTGGGCGAGCGCAGAAAAGAAACGATTAGTCGAGTGAGGGGCGAGCAAGAGTCGAGTGGTGAGCGAGCAATAGTTAAGTGGTTAAGCGTGAAATTGAATTGTGAAACGCGGTTAGATTAAGCGGCATCTCAAATAAAAGGAAAGAAACTGGAGAACGGATTGGCAACTTTTATTAAATTAAACGACAACTGGAGCAGAGTTTGACGGCGACGAGGCAAAAGAAAAGGGGTGAGAAGACACTGGAGAAGAAAAGGTACACGTGAGTGGCGGTCACCATATTAGATTTCCCCCCTCTCCCATTTCCCGACCAATAACGTTAAATATCCCCCCCTGGTGTCTCACTATTACATAAAAATAAATTTCTTGTGAGTACACCCTGGGTAGACTGAGTCTATCCCAGCATCCGTTATTTACTACTTTACAGAGTCAACATTGCCAACAGTACAAAAAATGTGGTACTTAAAATCAAACCTCTCTGGAGATGCTGAAAGACTGGTTCGACACTTGGATCTAACAGAGTCCAACTATGAAACTGCCTGGACGATGCTGAAGGAGCGTTTTGACTACAACGACTCTACACAAACTTTTGGATCAACCGCCAGTGACAAACGATGCATCATCAATAAAGAGTTTCCACGACATTATTCAAGAAATGTTAGCTACGTTGAAAACCGCGGCACTTTTGCTAGTGCTACTGGCAAGAATATTGGGCAATCCATTAAGGACACAAGAAAACTAAAACCCATCAAGGAATTCTTAGCCTTCTTAGAACAAAGATTCTTGGCACTGGAAGCGATAGGAGGGAAACAATACGTCCTTAAAGAAAAGCAAAGGATATGCGCGTCTGCCTCAACAGAAAAGAGTAAAGGCTGTCAATTCTGAGATTCAGCAGAACATAGAATTTATCGATGTGACAAGTTCGCGTCAAAATCTGGAGACGCACGTTTAAAATGGACACTAAACCAAAAACTGTGCCTAAACTGTCTGCGGCCCAATCATATGGAAAAATCATGCTTCCTACGCAACTGCATGAAGTGCAACAAACATAATACGTTGCTACACCTGGAGAACAAAGATGACGTCAAAATAACTGCCGCAGCACATAGTACAATAAATAATTATGTGCTACTCGCCACTGCTCGAGTCGAAGTGCATGGAAACAACGGCCAATATGGAAGTTTCAGAGCACTCCTGGATTCAGGCTCTCAGATAAACATGATCTCTGAAAGAGCTGTAACAACATTATCACTTGCAGTTAAAAACTCAACCATGCGAATCGAAGGTTGGAGGAAACCTAAGTTCAATGAAATCCAGGGTCAATGTCCTCATAAATTTCAAAATGAAAGTTACACGACACGAGTAGAGGCGTTCGTGTTACCACATATTGTGGCGGATCAACCAAACCACAAAATAGACAACATATCTTGGGTACCAAGCAACATACCACTGGCGGACCCAACCCTTGCGAAACCTGGAAAGATTGACTTACTACTCGGAGCCGAACATTATTTCGAGCTCATACTACCGGAGCAAATCAAAAGGAGCCCAAAATTACCTATGATGCAAAACTCTAAACTAGGCTGGATAATAGCTGGAAGAGTTAACAGATCAACTTCGACAGTCGCCACATGATGATTATCCAGTTTCCAAAATCGTTCCAATAGATTAGTTGCTATTGGAACGATTTTGGAAACTGGATAATCTGGAAACAACACAGGCTTATCGGACACCAGCAGAGTCACACTGTGAAACACATTTTAAAGAGAATATACAAAGGGCAGTTGACGGAAAATTGATAGTAAAATTACCTTATTCTGGAGATGTGTGAGAACTGGGAGAGTCCCGGGAGTTAGCTATAAGGCGTTTCTTAGCATTGGAAAAAAGACTGTGCCGTGATCCAGACCTACAAGGCAACTACGTGGAATTCATGAAGGATTACGAAAAACTCGGCCACATGAAGGAAGTAACACCGCAGATGGTTCCGAAATCGCATTATTTCATTCCGCATCACTGTGTGTTTGACGCTTCTGCTAAATCATCGTCAGGCAAGGCCCTAAATGATATACTGTACGCTGGGCCTACGGTACAAAGTGAATTATTTTCAATTCTACTGCGTTTTAGAGCTTATAAATATGTTTTTACCGCTGACATTGATAAGATGTACCGTCAAATATGGATGAATCCGGCAGATCAGTTTCATCAGATGATTGTCTGGAGAAACTCACCTCAGGAACAGCTTAAGTACTATCGATTAAAAACTGTCACATACGGCACAACATCAGCCCCATTTTTAGCGACAAAATGTTTGCAGCATTTAGCAAAATCAAGCAAGGATCAATATCCAGTCGGAGCAAAGGCAGTGGAATATGACTTTTATGTTGATGACTGCTTAACGGGAGCAGACTCAATAACGGAAGCCATAAGACTTCGAGATAAAGTCAACAAAATACTTCTACCAGCAGAATTAAGGCTTCGAAAATGGTGTGCTAACCATGACCAGATTCTCGCGGGAATCTCTAAGGAAGATACAACACAAATGGTGAAATTGGATAATACGGAAGACAATAGTGTTAAGACATTGGGCCTTACATGGAGTCCGAAATCTGACAGCCTTCATGGACAAGCTGAAGCGGCAAAAGCAACGAAAATCACAAAAAGAGTGGTATGCTCTTAATTTGGCAAAAATATTTGACCCTCTAGGAATCTTTGCCCCAGTTGTGGTAAGGGAAAAAATGTTTATGCAACAACTATGGGAATCAACAAGTAAGAACGTTGCAGTCGGGCGTTACCGACTGCGGAATACTCATTCACATCCCATCAACAATTTAGTAGTTAAGTTTCGTTCTAATACTGTAGAATATACAGGTTTTTCCGATTTGCCACGCCCCAACTGGGCGTAGACACCTCATTTTTAACTGCAAAGTTTGAATGCTTACCCTAAAAAAATGTGAAAATTACAGGGTATTTTTCGATATGCCACGCCCCTAAAGAGGCGTAAAAATTATTATTAGGGAATCGATAGAGGAGGCTACCAGTAACTCAACTATCCAAATTTGAAGCTTCTAGCTATTATACTTTAGGAGATATAAACTTTTGCGGTTTGCCACGCCCCCTGTGGGCGGACATATATCCGACAAATTTTTTTGGTCTTGGGTGATCAGTCCGAGTATATATACAAAATTTGAGGTCTCTGCCATCAATAGTGTCCAAAATATAGGAGAATTTAAAAAATCACTATATCTTCAGGTCCGATTTGCCACGCCCCCAACGGGCGTAGACTTATAATTTATCTTCAGACTTTATAGAATCATACCATTAGCTGACGTGCAAAATTTCAGCATTCTAGGTTTACAACTTTAGGAGATACAGTTTTATCCGATTTGCCACGCCCCCAATGGGCGTAGATATATCCGCCATAGCTCGTGATCTTGGGTGGTCAACGCGGACCTACATAACAAATTTCAGCTTTCTAGCTCTTCAAAAAACATGATTTCTGGTATACCGGAAAATGCATTTTCCGATTTGCCACGCCCCTAGTGGGCGGATCGGGAAAATTTTAACACTTTATAAATCGGAGATATACACGAGTATGTGTTCCAAATTTCAAGTCTCTAGCTTCAATAGCGCCGAAATAGATTGCGTTCATACGGACAGACGGACAGACGGACGGACAGCAAGACGGACATTGCACAAAACCAATATACTGATTCACTTTCGTGAATGAGTATAAAAATTGGATGGGACGAGGAGCTATATCCAAGCCTTCAACAAGATTGGAGAATATACCCAGATGATCTACAAAGTCTTAACAAGCTCAAGATTCCTCAACACATGTTTGACAAAAAAATTCCAGTAGAATGGGAAATACATACCTTCGTTGATGCCTCGGAAAAAGCATATGGAGCTGCAACCTACATTCGGGCGACATATAAAGACAATGGAATAACTGTACGCTTGTTATGTGCGAAATCTAAGGTAGCAACATTATCAAGGCAATCACTGCCTCGTCTGGAACTCTGTGCAGCACTATTAGGAGCGGAACTTACTGCTCGACTACGAAAGGACCTTAATATTGTAGTAGCCCTTTTCTTTAATTTCTTTATTTGCTAGTCTCTTGATTTACACACGTCTTCTCTTGTTCACAATCAAGCTCAAAATGTATCGATCTAACTCCTCTTCTTCTATTACTCAAATTGGCAAGTCCCATATCGACAGCCTCCTCAGCCACCGATATGGTTAACTATCGATAGATGTGTATCTATCTATGGTTAACCATAGTGCTGTTACCTTATAGCACTAACCAGAGAACACATAGACCGGACACGTAGTGTAAAGCGTTTTGCACACTTTTTTTCGAGCGTTAACACCCCAGACAACTTCGTATTCGCTCGGCTCCTCACTTTTAGGTTTGGGTTACTAAAATATACGAAAGCACAATCATTTCGCTTCATGCGCTCGACCGAGATGGTCAAATGTTGAACAAAAGATCCCTCTATGCTCAATGTTTCCCTTGCTCTCTCTCTTTCTCGATGCTCTCTGCTCTCTCAAATGTGTATATGTATGTATGCATGTGAGGCTAACATTGTGAGCACAAGCAGCAGCTCACGAAAATTGAAATTTCTTCGTAGCAAGAACCCCGTGTCTTCCCTTTTGTGTGAAGAGTATACCGAACTTTTCAAACCGTTTGGCATGCGTTTCCGTTATTATTTGTAGGAACTGTAGGAAAGGATTGGTGCGCATAATGAAAATGTTTTCGCGACGAGCATGCACACACACACTGTCCCTTGCTACATGTACTATGTACTGCATGTGAGCACAAGTAGCGCTCACAAAAATTGAAATTTCTTCGCAGCAAGAACCCATGTCTTCCCTTCTGAGTGAAGAGTATTCCGAACTCTTCAAGCCGTTTGCCATGCGTTTGCGTTATTATTTGTGGGAAGAGTATGAAAGCGTTGGTGCGCATAATGAAAATGTTTTTGCGACGAGCATGCACACACACACTTACAGTATGCTACATGTACTATGAGCATTTGTATGCCTGTGTGCAAAGCCCTTGCTGGCTATAGCAATTTGAAATCCTAGCATTTGCATTTGGTCGATCTTGTGAAGTGCTCACACTTACATAAATATGTTTGATTGTGTATACGCAGGGGCCGTGATGCTCACAAATGATGGGGTAATCATTGTAGAAGCAGTTCAGTGCCTTTATATGTATGTGCGTGTGTGTATGTTTATAAGTGTATGCATGCGACATGAGCATTGACGTGTGCCTACGACAACTTAGAATTGTGTGAACGATTTTGGGTTTGACCGGAAGAGGCGCGCTTATATTTAAGTAGATGATTAACTAAAGTAACAAGTGCACTTCCTATTACTTTTATAGGTATTTTTTAATTGCATGATTTTTATGACATCTAACAGATGCACTCTTTAAAATGGGTCCATATATGTAGCCAGTATATGTATGTGTGTACATACATATGCTTCTTATTAAAAAGGTAAATTTCACCTGTATATCGAAAATCGCATTCCAATTTGGCCACTGGGATTGATCAGGTACTACATTTCTAGCAAAAATCATTCTGATAGGCAAACCCACGATCATTGAAATAAAATCATCTACTTAAATATAAGCGAGCCTCTTCCGGTCAAACCCAAAATCGTTCACACAATTCTAAGTTGTCGTAGGCACACGTCAATGCTCATGTCGCATGCATACACTTATAAACATACACACACGCACATACATATAAAGGCACTGAACTGCTTCTACAATGATTACCCCATCATTTGTGAGCATCACGGCCCCTGCGTATACACAATCAAACATATTTATGTAAGTGTGAGCACTTCACAAGATCGACCAAATGCAAATGCTAGGATTTCAAATTGCTATAGCCAGCAAGGGCTTTGCACACAGGCATACAAATGCTCAAAGTACATGTAGCATACTGTAAGTGTGTGTGTGCATGCTCGTCGCAAAAACATTTTCATTATGTGCACCAACGCTTTCATACTCTTCCCCCAAATAATAACGCAAACGCATGGCAAACGGCTTGAAGAGTTCGGAATACTCTTCACTCAGAAGAGAAGACATGGGTTCTTGCTGCGAAGAAATTTCAATTTTTGTGAGCGCTACTTGTGCTCACATGCAGTACATAGTACATGTAGCAAGGGACAGTGTGTGTGTGCATGCTCGTCGCGGAAACATTTTCATTATGCGCACCAACCCTTTCATACCCTTCCCACAAATAATAACGAAAACGCATGGCAAACGGTTTGAAATGTTCGGTATACTCTTCACACAAAAGGGAAGACATGGGTTCTTGCTGCGAAGAAATTTCAATTTTCGTGAGCTGCTGCTTGTGCTCACAATGCGAGCCTCACATGCATACATACATATACACATTTGAGAGAGCAGAGAGCATCGAGCGAGAGAGAGAGCAAGGGAAACATTGAGCATAGAGGGATCTTTTGTTCAACATTTGACCATCTCGGTCGAGCGCATGAAGCGAAATGATTGTGCTTTCGTATATTTTAGTAATCCAAACCTAAAAGTGAGGAGCCAAGCGAATACAAAGTTGTCTGGGGTGTTAACGCTTGTAAGGCGGGTCACTTTCGCGGCGAAAGTTCGAAAGTTCCGACGCCGTGGTGAGTTGTATTGCCGACGCCGAGGCGGATCGCGGCGGAGGCTTGGAGGCGGCCGACTGAGAGCGAGATGATTAGTAGTTTTCGGACGGCGAAGAACAGCGGGTGAGCGCAATGGGCTTATTAGAGTTTAAGTAACAAGTAAAGAATTAAAAAAGCCGAAAGTAGAAATAGAAGGGGATGTAGCAATAAGAGTGGAATGTCTTAAATAAATGAAAAGAGAAATTGAAGTAAAACTCGGCGTGCTGTTTTTAAACACTAACAACAGTAGTGATTCCCTATTCCCCCCCCCCTCCACTCTGTTCCATTTGTTTCAACCTGTCGCGGCAACGCCCGACTGCAAAAAGAGTTGGCTTTAAGAACGTGGCCGCACCCGTTCGCCGAGTGGACAAGCCCCGGCTGTCGTCAACTAGTGTTTCCCGGATATACCCCACGGCTCAACACGACAGAATAGATTAGCGGTCACTGGGCCATAAAAACGGAGCGCACAGTGGGCCAAAGGCGAAATAAAATAGAATGAAATAAAAAAAAAATAAGAATAAAAAAAAAATAAAATATATTAAAATACAATAAAATAAAATAAAATAATAATTATAATAAAACAAAAAAAAAAAGGAAGGAAAGAATAAGAGAAAGGAATAGAAAAGTAAAGAGAACAAAACTAGAACAAAACAAGTAAGAAGACTCTAGTCGAGACTGTTCGACTAGGAGAACCCTCTAATCTGATATTCTAATCAGTCTGCACTGCTTTTCGACACACATACATACACACACACGTATTAGAATGCGCTCTGCTAACTGCGCTTGGGCTGCGCTGTAGTGTAGGTAACATTATAAGAATTTATTTGTTGAATAATTTAATTTCTATACGTACAATCTTATTGAAAGTTTCAGGGCGTAATTATATGGTGAAAATGTATGTACACTCCAAAGCACAAGTCTCTAGTACTTGAAACACGCCTTTTACAAAGGTGTGGGTGAGGGGGTGGATATAAGGGTGGGGGGTAAATTACAACAAAAATCTAAATTATATAAAATACATATAAGTCTACATTTAAAATTCGCAAGCTCTAGCTCTAAAGGTGTAGGAGATATAATTAAATAACTAGCTTTCGATAAGGTTTTTCATCGATAATAAAATATCGGGAGTAGTTATCGATATATAAAGAAAAACTTGATATGCGCGTGATATACACGGATCTAGGAAAAAAAATTTCAAGTCTCTAGCTCTTATATCTTCTGAAATCGACGCGTTCATACATACGGACGGACGGACGGACGGACGGACAGACAGACGGACAGGGCCAAATCGACTTAGCTCGTCGCGCTGATCAAGAATATATATACTTTGTGGGGTCTGCCACGCCTCCTTCTGTCTGTTACATACTTTTAACAAAACCATTATACCCTGATTTCCCATTTTCAATGGGTTCAGGGTATAACTAGAACAAAACTAGAATAATATAGAATAAGAAAGAACGAAATAAAGTAAGAGAAAACGAAATAAAATAAGACGCGTTAATGTATACGAAATGGAATATAATAAGATGAACAAAGAACAGTAAAATAAAGCGGAATAGATTAAGATGAAATAAAGAAAAATAAAACAAAGCGAAATAGAAAAGGATGAAGTTCGGAAAGAGGAGACGAAAAAGAAAAGAAAAAAAGATGTAAGGGATAAAAGAGGATAAAGAAAAGAAAGAAAATAAAGAATGAACAAGATCGAAAGGAAAATATAAGAGAATAAAAGATCAAGGGAATTAAAGGGTGGGATAATCCAGAGTAATAGAGTAAGACTAATGTAAGCGGAGCGGAGAAGCAGACTATGGAGACATCGAGGTGCGACATCGTGCGGCGGCACGACTGGCGCAGAGGCAACATTGGCCGGGCATGTTCGGAGATGCCACCAAGTACGCGACGCGCCGCGAGACGTGCTAGAAGCTCAACAGCGCGCAACAAAAGCCGGCCGGGCAGATGCTGATCAGGGGAGTGGCGGAGCCAATGGCGGTCTTGTGCGCAGACTCCGTGTTCCATGATGCTCTCGCCGAGTGGGCGTTCTGGGAGCGCAATCAATCAATCTGGTGTGCAAAGAAGACGAGTCGCACAGTGAAGACAATGATAGCGCAATACATCGAGGGCCATCAAAGTTCGTGGGACGAGTTATTGCACGATGTAGCGCTGGCGGTCAATTCCAGTGTGGCCGACTCTACGGGCTTTACACCGGCACGTTTACCAGAACACCATACATCGAGGGAAATGGAGCAGCATATGGAGTTGAGGATCTGGCTGGCGCACGGGCCAGCGCCGAACGTCAGAAAGAGAGAGACGGCTTCGACAGAAGGAGGGAGCTGGGCGTCCCGCAAGAGCCGCAGAGCAAAGTAAGGATCTGATGGGTGGACTCAAGGAGCGGCCACCGCAGATCAAAGTAAGGATCTGATGGGTGGACTCAGGGAGCGGCCACCAAAGATCAAGGCAATCAAGTTTGAGAAGGACGGCGAGAAGGTGAATTGGACGAGTTTCTGGAAGTACGGAAGGTGATCGATGAGCAGGTGGATGAGTCGTTTCGAGCTGGAGCCATTGAGTCGTCGACGAGCCCACACAGCGCACACGCAGTTCTAGTTGAGGAGGGGACTGGGAAGTGGCGCGTGTGCGTAGATTATCGACAGCTTAGCGCCCACTTGATCCCGGACGCATATCCTGTTACGACGATCTTTTACCTTCCGGAGGGGCTGCGACGCACCCGATTTACCTCTACCAGGGATCTAGAAAGCAAGCACTGGCAGATCTCAACGGCGGCGGGTAGTCGAGCGTGCATCAGTCCATAGTGCCAAGAGGAGAGCGGTCCCAGTGGCGGAGGATGCCGTTTGGGGAACTTTCTGCAGGCGCAACGGAACGACGCATGACGAATCTGAGGAAGGTCACCCGTCGGCAGCGTGGAAAGACGAGTAACCTCAGAGATGGATGGAGATGGAGTTTGGCGAACGGCACAGAGGTATCGTGGATGACGGCGCCTACAACGCGATGGTGGCGGCTTCAGGAGGCGAGATCGCCTGCTCGGTTAAGTAAGGGGGTGTAGGCGGCTCACTAAACCGCCTCACATAATTGTTTGTTATTTTTAAATGGGGCAAGGGACGCGGCGATCGGCAATGCAACTCTGTCCTTCGCGGCGAAAGTTCGAAGGGCCGACGCCGTGTTGAGTTGTATTGCCGACGCCGAGGCGGATCGCGGCGGAGGCTTGGAGGCGGCCGACTGAGAGCGAGATGATTAATAGTTTTCGGACAGCGAAGAACAGCGGGTGAGCGCAAGTGGCTTATTAGACTTTAAGTAACACGTAAAGAATTAAAAAAGCCGAAAGTAGAAATAGAAGGGGATGTAGCAATAGGAGCGGAATGTTTTAATAAATTAAAAGAGAAATTGAAGTAAAACTCGGCGTGCTGTTTATTTTGCGAGTTAAACACTAACAACAGTAGTGATTCCTTATTCCCGTTCGCCGAGTGGACAAGCCCCGGCTGTCGTCAACTAATGTTTCCCGTATCCATTAATAATATTTATTTATTTTATTTATAAAATAATATTTACAATTTTAAGTTCAAAATTTTCAAATATTCATATAAACACGCTAACATACATAACAAAAGCTCTTATCCTCTCCAAATTGGATTATGGTCTGCCAATCTACGGTTGTTGCTCCGACTACACCCTCAAAAAAATTATGCCTCCATACCTCACAGCCATCCGGCGTAGCATTAATGCGTATCCAACCTCACCGATCAAATGTATCCTTGCGGCAGCTGGACTGCCCTCTATCAAAGATAGGTTGGTGGTATCTACAACAAAACTCTTAGCCAAACTCTGCACCACGCCAAATTTTCTACTACTAAAATGCTTCAAGAGCGCTATTGCAGCCAAAAAAAATTACAAAACAATGTCCACTATAAGAAGATGTGCAGCTATCCTACGCAAGTCAAATATCCTCATACCATGTCATCCCAAGAAACCACCATGCAAGCCCCCTTGGCTACTGGAAGATGTTAATATCAATCTCGACATCCACGCTCATAAAAAGAAGAACACCAGCAGCGATACTTTCAAGCAACTTTATCGACAGGAAAGAGATAAATACCGAAACCGGACCTGGCTGTTCTCAGACGCTTCGAAATCTGGAGACTACACAGCCTTTGCAGTGGTCTGTAATCAAAATGTTAGCATAGCCCACGGCCTACTTCCAAATTACTACACCATCTTCACGGCAGAGGCTTTTTCTGTTTTAAAAGCTTGTCATTTCGCTCAGAAAAACAAAGGCAAATTTATTATCTGCACAGACAGTTTTTCCACACTAACTGCAGTACAAAATCTCAACTGCTATAACGATGTTATCAGTGACATCCGCAGCTTATGCATCGCAAACAATGTTGTGCTTATTTGGGTACCCAGTCACCAAGGAATCCCTGGCAATGAAAACGCGGATACAGCAGCTAATTTAGTTGCACAATCCCCAACTATCATGCATATTCCATTAGCTGAGACTGTTATCCGCTTACAACTTATTCGGCACGCCAACATAACTTCATGCGACTGGAATAACTCCACCATCGCTACAAAACGTACAACGCTACTGGACTTGGCAGCAAATATCCCCCCAATACCCGAAAACAGGAGTGGTCAACTTTTGTTCGTCTGCGTATTGGACACACACAATTTTCACACGGTCACCTACTTACGGGCTCTGCGCCTTCTCTTTGCAGCTGTAACAACAACAGCATCACACGTAAAACGGTAGACCATATACTTGACCAATGCCCTACCTACCAACGGGAGAGGATAAGACTCTTCGGCAACACACCTCCTACCACACTACTTACCGAACCTACAGCTGTAAATATTAATTTAATTGTTAAGTTTATAAATCTTTGTAATATTTTTCATCCAATTCAACTTCCAACATTCACGTCGATGGCCCTCGTAGCTAGCACGTTTAATAATTTTTGGATTTATATTTTTTATATTATCTAATAAATAAATAATAATAATAATAATATTTACAATACAGATCAGTATCTCTCTATGCTTTTACCCAATATCTTATATTGTTTGCACTCCAAACGCCCTGATAAGGATTCCTGCATAATTGAAATCCGTCAATGTCTTTTATCAAATATCTATCGTTCTTCAGTACTTTATCTATGACATATGGTCCTTTGGATTTAGGTATTAATTTTCTTGACATTCCTACCGTGCTGTCGAAATTTTTAACCATTACATAATCTCCTGGCTTGTATACGTTTGCAGCTTTTCTAGCATTATTAAAGTTCTCTTCGTTCCGTGCTTGTGATGCAGATTGATAATGTTGTGCTTGTTCTCTAATATCTTCTAAATTCTGTGAACTGTATGTATCTAATCCCATTATTTTCTCTAATTGCTCTCCTAAACTATCACTAATTTTTTTGTGCTCTTGTTTCTCTAATAATTTTATAATTTCTTGTAACTTTGCATCTTTTGTTTGGCAAATAATTAAATTAGTCTGAAAACTATTTGCTTCTGTTACCATAATGGTATTATTGTATCTACTCAATGCATCTACATGCTGCATTTGACTTCCGGCCCTGTGCACTAATTCGTAATCAAATTCTTGCATTTCCAATGCCCATCTTGCAATTCTAGGGTTAAGATCTATTTATACTCATTCACGAAAGTGAATCAGTATATTGGTTTTGTGCAATGTCCGTCTTGCTGTCCGTCCGTCTGTCCGTCCGTCCGTCTGTCCGTCTGTCCGTCTGTCCGTATGAACGCAATCTATTTCGGCGCTATTGAAGCTAGAGACTTGAAATTTGGAACACATACTCGTGTATATCTCCGATTTATAAAGTGTTAAAATTTTCCCGATCCGCCCTCTAGGGGCGTGGCAAATCGGAAAATGCATTTTCCGATATACCAGAAATCATGTTAGTTAAAGAGCTAGAAAGCTGAAATTTGGTATGTAGGTCCGCGTTGACCACCCAAGATCACGAGCTATGGCGGATATATCTACGCCCATTGGGGGCGTGGCAAATCGGATAAAACTGTATCTCCTAAAGTTGTAAACCTAGAATGCTGAAATTTTGCACGTCAGCTAATGGTATGACTCTATAAAGTCTATAGATAAAATTATAAGTCTATGCCCATTGGGGGCGTGGCAAATCGGACCTGAAGATATAGTGATTTTTTAAATTCTCCTATATTTTGGACACTACTGATGGCAGAGACCTCAAATTTTGTATATATACTCGGACTGACCACCCAAGACCAAAAAGTTTTGTCGGATATATGTCCGCCCACAGGGGGCGTGGCAAACCACAAAAGTTTATATCTCCTAAAGTATAATAGCTAGAAGCTTTAAATTTGGATAGTTGAGTTACTGGTAGCCTCCTCTATCGATTCCCCAAAAATAATTTTTACGGCTCTTTAGGGGCGTGGCATATCGAAAAATACCCTGTACTTTTCACATTTTTTTAGGTTAAGCATTCAAACTTTGCAGTTAGGGTACCGTTATTTCTTTCTAAAAACTGACCAAAAAGGAGGTGTCTACGCCCAGTTGGGGCGTGGCAAATCGGAAAAACCCGTATAATCTACAGTATTCGAGCGAAACTTAACTACTAAATTGTTGATGGGATGTGAATGAGTATTCCGCATTAATAATGGCTAAGGTTTCCAGCTCGAAACTATGATACTTTGCTTCCGTTTCTGTCGTTCGCTTTGAAAAATAAAATACAAGATGCAGCTTTCCGTCTTCTTTTTTTTGTAAAAGCACTGCTCCAAATCCCAACGCACTGGCATCACAATGCAATTCTACGTCATCTTTATGATTATATAACGCTAATACTGGTGCTTCTAACAATTTATCCTTCAAGCATAAAAAACAATTGAGTTCCTTTTCTTCAAATTGAAGTTTCCTATCTTTCCGTAATAAGTCATACAACGGATTTGCCAAAGTTGAAAAATCTTTTATAAATCTTCTGAAATATGAACACAACCCGAGAATCCCTTATCATCTGCTTTAATGCCATCTTCTGATATTACATATCCCAAATATTTAACCTTGTTCTGCAAAAATTCACATTTATCCAGCCTTAACTCTAAATTGTTTTCTACTAATCGTTTTAAAACCTCTTCTAGTATCTTGAGATGCTCGGACACATTTTCGCTGGCAATCATTATATCATCCATATATATGATTACCTTGCTTTCTTTTATTAACGAACCTTTGAAAAATTTGCGGAGCAGTTTTTAATCCAAGCGGCGTAACAAACGATGTGTATTTTACAGACTCTTTCTCTACAAAAACATGAAAATATCCATTCTTAAGGTCAAGCTTAGTGAAAACAGACTTTCCCACCAGTCTGTCTAACAAATCATCAATTAACGGCAAAGGATAATTATCTTTTACCATGATCTTGTTGAGTTTTCTAAAATCAACGCACATTCTTAAGTCTCCTGTTTTTATACCCTGAACCCATTTTCAATGGGAAATCAGGGTATAATGGTTTTGTTGAAATGTATGTAACAGGCAGAAGGAGGCGTGGCAGACCCCACAAAGTATATATATTCTTGATCAGGGCGACGAGCTGAGTTGATTTGGCCCTGTCCGTCTGTCTGTCCGTCTGTCCGTCTGTCCGTCTGTCCGTCCGTCCGTCTGTCCGTCTGTCCGTATGTATGAACGCGTCGATTTCAGAAGATATAAGAGCTAGAGACTTCAAATTTTTTTTTAAATGTTCGTAATTACAGCGCGCATATTAAGTTTATCATTAAAAATCGATAACTCACCCCAATATTTTTTTATCGATAAAAAACCTTATCGAAAACCAGTTATAAAATTATATCTTCTACACCTTTATTGCTAGAGTCTCCAAATTTTTAATGTATGCTTATATGCAATTTATACAATTTCGATTTTTGTTAAAATTTACCCCCCACCCTTAAATTCACCCCCTCACCCTCACTTTTGTAAAAAGCGTATTTCAAATACTAGAGACTTGTGCTTTGGCAATTACATGCATATCCATGTCATAATCATAATCTGAAAGTTTCATGAAAATCGTACGTCCACAAAAAAGTTATTAAGCAATTAAGTTCTCATAGTAAGCGCTCACTGTCGTCCATGCGTGTTTATGCTTGTGTGTGTATATGTATGTTATTGTTTGTGTATGTGTGTGTGTGTGTGTGTATGTGTGTATGTATGTGTGTGTATGTATGCCTGTGTGTGTGTGCGTGCGTGTGTGTATGTGTGTGCGTGTTTCTTGTGTAAGCTGAAAGACGCGAAAAATTATTGAAATATCTATTACTCCAAGGGTTCAGGGGATCTCGTAGTCGAGTAGTCTCGACTAGAGCTTTCTTACTTGTTTTCTTTACCAATACTATTGGCGAAGCATACTCTGAGCAACTAGGTTGTATGATGCCATCTCTAAGGTATTCATCTAACATTATCTGTAATTTTTCCTTTTCAGCGTATGATAACCTTCTTGGTGAGCAGCTAAACTGTTTTGCTTTCTCAATTCGTATGTTCATTTCACATTTGTTCTTAGGTTTCACTGGCTTTTCAGCATCTACATATGCCACTTTCAGCAATCTAATTAGATTTCTCGTACATCATAACTAATGTTTTCACCGATAATATATGTCTCTTTTTCATTGTCTCCTTCTACCATATTAATTTGAAGCATGCTGTTTTCAAAATTATCATTTAAAACGCTTTTGATATTTATTTCCATTGACTTTTCTAAACACTCTTTTGAACTATCGTTCTCTTCTTTGCCTAATAATTTTTCTTCTAACTCTTTATTTTCTAACAATTTATCTAACAATTTCTCTTCTAATTCTTCATTTTCTAACAATTTATCTAACAATTTCTCTTCTTATTCTTCATTTTCTAACAATTTATCTAACAATTTCTCTTCTAATTCTTCATTTTCTAACAATTTATCTAACAATTTCTCTTCTAACAATTTATTCTCTACCGTACTTAATTTCCCTTTTGCCATATGGTCGTTTCCTCTAAGTTTTGCTATGATAGGCTTCGATTCGACCAACGTGCCGGCTGTTCTTTCCACTGAAATCATCCTCAGAGCGTTTGGGTCAACGTATAAATTGCAAGCTTCCATGAAATCCCTCCCCAAAATTACTTCCCACCTCATAGATTCATCAGCCACAGCTATTAACCAAAAATTTATTTTTTTTAAACTTCTTGAAAATATGAACAAACGTTTTTCCAATAACATTCAACTGGCTTTCATTTAGCCCAAAGTAATTTTCTGTATGTGCTTTATTCCAAATGTTACACACGATTTTTTAATAAACGAAATGGGACTTCCTGAATCTATGAGGCATTCTGCAATAACTGAAGCTTTATCTTTGGTCTTAAAATGTATATTGATTAACCTTACGAAATTGTTTCCAATATCATCCTTCCTCTTCGTGCATTGTGCCACCATATGATCCTTAGCGCCGCAGTGGTAGCACGTACCCTTCTCCCTCTTGGGCTTCTGACAATCTCTTGCCCAATGTCCCTTATAGTTGCAATTGAAGCAACGCGTCTCCGTCATTGCATTATCGAGCCCTGGTCCCACTGCTGTTGTCCCTTTTCCTCCAGTAGATCGTTTCAGTGGCAAACGCACATCTGCAAAAGCCCTTACCAATTTGCTGGGGTCTTCAAAGCACTGTATGCTGGCCTGTGCGCGTAAAATTGCATTCGGTATTCCTTCAATGAGACCGTCCAGTAGCTCATCTACATCTAAATGGATTTCCCTTGCTAAACGTGTTTTCTCTTCATAATACAGAGAAAACTTCTCGTCGACATTCCATATACGTGCCCCAAGCTTACGACGTATTTCGGCCTTGGATATCTTGCTTTCGAATGCTGCTGCCAATCCATCCAGTAGTGTGCCCAACGGTTGTACAATCCTTGATGGATCCGCATGTATCCACTGCATGGCTTTCCCTTTTAACTTGGCCATGCACAGCAGTATTTTTTGCATGTCCGTTAGTTGATATAATTTAGATACATTACTCAATGGCGCTATCCAGTTGCTAATAGACTCCTCCCCGGTAAATTCCGCCATAATTTCTTTAGCTAATTTAAACATCATTGACATCACTTTCATTTAACACGCAATTTTTACCGGCGTCCTTTTGGCGCGCGTCAGTAGCGCGTTCCCCGAATTCAGCTTCTGCATCGACGCCATCTGCGTCAATTTCGTCACGCTTGCTGCTGCCGTCTCTGTCCAATTGTCGTGTGTGAAAATTTTTAGCTGCTTCTTCGCCGCGTTGATCTGCTCGCTTAGCTCTCGCAAAACTTCTTCGTTCCTGTCTATTTCCTCTTGTTGCATTTGCAATGTCTGAGATACTCCAGTTTGAGCTGACTCCTCTTCACTCTGTTCCAATTCGGAGGCGCTGCCGCGCAAATTTGCGGGCACGCCATTGAGGCGAGCAACAAGTTCAGTCTTGCACCCTTGAGTCGACAAGCCCAATGCAGCTAGCCAATTCTTTAACTGCACTACAGATACTTCGTCTATACTTAAATTCATTTTGCTTAACTTGAAAATTTTGTGTACTTTATCCCACTTCTGAGATTGTAGTAGGCCTTTTCTTTAATTTCTTCATTTGTTAATCTCTTGATTTACACACGTCTTCTCTTGTTCACAATCAAGCTCAAAATGTATCGATCTACCTCCTCTTCTTCTATTACTCAAATTGGCATGTCCCATATCGACAGCCTCCTCAGCCACTGATATGGTTAACTATCGATAGATATGTATCTATCGATGGTTAACCATAGTGCTGTTACCTTATAGCACTGACCAGAGAACACATAGACCGGACACGTAGTGTAAAGCGTTTTGCACACATTTTTTCGAGCGTTAACACCCCAGACAACTTCGTATTCGCTCGGCTCCTTTTAGGTTTGGGTTACTAAAACATACGAAAGCACAATCATTTCGCTTCATGCGCTCGACCGAGATGGTCAAATGTTGAACAAAAGATCCCTCTATGCTCAATGTTTCCCTTGCTCTCTCTCTTTCTCGATGCTCTCTGCTCTCTCAAATGTGTATATGTATGTATGCATGTGAGGCTAACATTGTGAGCACAAGCAGCAGCTCACGAAAATTGAAATTTCTTCGTAGCAAGAACCCCGTGTCTTCCCTTTTGTGTGAAGAGTATACCGAACTTTTCAAACCGTTTGGCATGCGTTTCCGTTATTATTTGTGGGAAGGGTATGAAAGGGTTGGTGCGCATAATGAAAATGTTTTCGCGACGAGCATGCACACACACACTGTCCCTTGCTACATGTATGAGCATTTGTGACCTGCGTGCGTT
This sequence comes from Drosophila mojavensis, assembly GCF_018153725.1. Taxonomy (NCBI): domain Eukaryota; kingdom Metazoa; phylum Arthropoda; class Insecta; order Diptera; family Drosophilidae; genus Drosophila; species Drosophila mojavensis. Next base: position 507,615 of record NW_025318897.1, on the reverse strand, counting down.
ACTCTTGCTGCTTGTAGCAATTTTAAAGCCCAGCATTTGCATTTGGTCGGTCTTACGGACTGTCATAACCACTTTACACAGATGTACTATGTACTATGAACATAAATACATATGTACATAAGTACATTTATATATTATTATTGCTAATCATTTTTATAAATGTGTTTATATCCATAAATAATTATATATAGTTAAAATTATTTTATACACATTTTTAATCGAAAAAATTATCGTAAAACACTACTAGCTTTATTAAATGCTTTGCAATATATGAAATACAGATGTCATATTATACTCAAGCTTTACTCATTATTGTCAAAAATTTCTAATTAAGCATAATGGCCCATTTGATAGTCACCCTACGATTCAAATCATACAAAATTTACAAACTACTAAATCCGGAGACAATTAGCTTGCCATCCCATACAAGCATACACATACACAAATGTATGTATGCATGTGCTCACTTCACAAGGCAGACCAACGGCAACTTTTGGGCTGATAATAGACGAAAATACTGAGAAAGAATTGAGTTTCGCGACGCACGCACACAAAAGCACATACACGTAGCAAGGATGTAAATGTGTGTGTGCATGCTCGTCGCGAAAATGTATTCTTTCTGTGCAGAACATGCTGTGCAAATTGTAAAGCCCAAAATTTGCCGTTGGTCTGCCTTGTGAAGTGAGCACATGCATACATACATTTGTGTATGTGTATGCTTGTATGGGATGGCAAGCTAATTGTCTCTGGATTTAGTAGTTTGTAAATTTTGTATGATTTGAATCGTAGGGTGACTATCAAATGGGCCATTATGCTTAATTAGAAATTTTTTGACAATAATGAGTAAAGCTTGAGTATAATATGACATGTGTATTTCATATATTGCAAAGCATTTAATAAAGCTAGTAGTGTTTTACGATAATTTTTTCGATTAAAAATGTGTATAAAATAATTTTAACTATATATAATTATTTATGGATATAAACACATTTATAAAAATGATTAGCAATAATAATATATAAATGTACTTATGTACATATGTATGTATGTTCATAGTACATAGTACATCTGTGTAAATTGGTTATGACAGTCCGTAAGACCGACCAAATGCAAATGCTGGGCTTTAAAATTGCTACAAGCAGCAAGAGTAACGCACGCAGGTCACAAATGCTCATACATGTAGCAAGGGACTACAAGTGTGTGTGTACTTGCCCGTCGCGAAATCATATTCTTTATGCGTATCAACGCTTTCATACCCTTCCCACGAATTACCATCTAAACGCTTACATTTTTGAGCGTGACAAATGCTTTTATGATTTCGGCATACCCTTCACTCAAGAGGAAAGAGCTGGGATCGTCGCGAACAATATTCAATTTCTGTGCGCTGCTGCTATTTGAGAGACCATATATATAGAGAGAGAGAGAGAGAGCATAAAGAGAGGGAGAGAGTGAGTAAGGAAAAAAGAGCGCATAGCCGTGCTTCATTTAGTAATGCGTGCATTTCGTGGCAGCAGTCGCAGCATACTGATTTTGTCTTGCCTTATTTTCACTGCTTGAGCCTCAGAAGACCGAGCCGACCAAATACGAAGTTGTCCGGTCCGCTCAGCGCATTTTTTCGGTGTTGAAAAAGTTTGTTCTACATGTCTAGTCTATGTGTTCTCTGGTCAGTGCTTATAGTATAACATAGACTAGTATCCTGCTACACCTTATAGTATAACATAGGCTAGTATCCTGCTACAATATGAAGAGTAGCTGCAATCCAGCATATTTATGGACAGATTCAAGAATTGTACTATCATGGATAAATTCACAATCATCAAGTTTGGAAACTTATGTCGCAAATAGAGTTGCGAAAATCCAGGAATTGACTATAGCAACTCAGTGGCGTCTCCTCACAAAACAACGCTGTAGATATACTGTCACGAGGAACATTAGCGAGGAATCTGGATTCAACGACCTTGTGGCTACACGGGCCATTATTCCTTCATGGATCATCATAAAAATGGCCAGAGCCGTTCATCAAAATGCCCAGCGCTAACGACACATTGGGACGAAAGGGAAACCCAAGGGCTGTAGCAGCTCCTGTCGCAAAAACATGTGATGTAATCTATTCCATTAATCACACTAATTCCTCCCGAAGACTACAACGCATTATAGCATATATAATACGGCACGACACCCAAACAAAAATGGTAATACACTCACACATGAGGAGTTGGAACGTGCCAGGATTGTTATATTACGCAAGATCAAACAGGTAGACTTCGCTCAGGAGTTGACGAACCACACAAAACATGGCGTAGTAGACAGCAAAAGCAACCTCAAATCTATGACACCGTTTCTAGACAAGGATAATATCATACGAGTGGGCGGTAGGATCGAAAAATCAGCTCTATCATTTGATGAAAAACATCCCATATTGTTACCAAATCAAATCTCTGTTACGAGAACTTCACATAGACAACATGCACTGTGAACCACAAGCACTACTTGCAAAGTCAAGGCAAAATTACTGGATACTTAAAGGGAAAACATTAGCACGGAACATTACTCAAAACTGCGTCCGATGTACTCGAGCAAAACCAAAGATGTTTCAACAATTAATGGGAAATCTACCGGAACTACGCGTCAGCCCAGCAAGACCATTTAAAAATGCTGGGGTCGATTACTGTGGTCCATTCTGGATTCATCATAAAGTTCGAGAAAGGCGCCCAGACAAAGCTTACATCGCGATATTCTGCTGTTTTGCGACTAAGGCCATCCATATGGAAACATTAAGTGATTTAACTACTGGCAAATTCATTGCGGCTTTAAAGCGATTTATGGGACGCCGTAGAAATTGCCAAACACTACACAGCGACAATGCTACAAACTTTGTGGGCGCCAACAACAAATTGAAAGAGCTAGAAGACGCAATCTACAGCGACAAGGCAAAAGACAGTATATTAGCTGAATGCCACAAAACAAATGTAAAGTTCCACTTTATTCCTCCTCGAGCACCACACGTTGGCGGACTCTGGGAAGCAGCAGTTAAGTCAGCAAAACACTTACTGTTGAAAAATGTATCGACCGCTTCATTAACGTATGATGAACTTGAACCCGTTGTCATTGAGATAGAGGCAATACTTAACTCTCGCCCAATAACTCCTATGTCAACCGATCCAAATGATCTTACTGCACTAACACCTGGACACTTTCTGATTGGAGAACCGCTAACAGCACAAGCCCATGACGCAGAAAGGGAAGACGGAAGGTCGCTTGGACAAAGATTAGAGTTAATTCAACATTTGAAGCATACGTTCTGGACTCTATGGTCATAGGAATACCTCCACGAACTTCAGAAACGTACAACGAGATACGGCAAACGTATCAGAAGGAATGTTGGTACTCATCAAAGAGGACAACGTACCATGCCGACAATGGTCTATGGGAAGAATTCAAAGGGTGTACACCGGCCCCGACACCCATATACGAGTGGTCGATGTGAAGACAGCTCATGGCACCTTTAAACGGCCCATACACAAATTAGCGTCACTACTAGCCATCGATGAGCCACAACACAAACATCCACTTAAAGACATATCACAAAATGATCCCTCGGCTAACTACAGTGCTTATCATAATTATAGCCCACCCTGCAACTTAAACTTTGAGCCCGTTGTAACAACATTTTTAAGGTTTTTCAAAAATAAATTTTACAGCACTTCATAGACTGGAGCATGTTCAGTAGATTTTATCAAAATTTTTAAGCAATTTATGGAAAACTAAGAAAGAACCGTTAAGTTTTTTTTATAATTATAGCCCACTGTTGCAAATTTTAATTTTTAATTGCGGAACAGACTTTTGGATTTACAGACATTGTAATTAGGTAAATTTAGATAGTTTTTAAGAGATGCCGCTGGGAAAACAATTATCTTATTATGAAAAGGGCCGTATTTTGTCACTTTTCGAGTCAGGAGAGTCTAAGTGTAATTAAAATTTTTTTGGATAGCCCCGAAGAATAAGGATCAAGAACACGTACTGGTTGAAAACCGTTACTAATTGCTCACGATAAACGCAAAATTATTAAGAAAGCCAGCAACAGCTAAACCGCTTGTACAGCTTCGGCCTCACATGTGGGCGAATCTATGTCAGCGATGACTGTTTGGCGAGTACTTAAGAGCTCAGGAATCATAAAGAGATCTAAACTGATCAAACCACCCAAGTTGCTAGGTCGCCACAAGGTTGCTCGACTTGATTTTGCCGAAAGACATACTGCGACCGCGCGTTACTCCGCGCGTTTGAATCATCGTCTTTTGGCTTACAGTATATTTAAAAATTTTTACCCTTACAGGTCATATTTTTTGATGGGACTTAACTTAACTTAATGGTCTAATGGCCTAACTTGGATGGCCCTGATGGGCTTGATTCTTATTAGCATGATTTGGTAAAGGATCCTATGTTTTTTTCAAGGACAGATTTTGGAGGTGGCTCCGTCATGATTTGGGGAACATTTTTTCATTTGGTACCTGGGAATTGAAGTTTGTAATGAGCCGAATGAACAGTGAAGAGTATATTCAGACTCTGGATAGTAGTCTCATTCCATATTTAAGGGAATTACGTAAAAAACCAATGGTTTTCCTACAAGATAATGCCGGAATCCATGTGTGCAGACGTACAAAGGAGTGTTTGGAGGAATTTCATGTTGATGTCCTTGACTGGCCAGCATGTTTTTCGGATCTCAACCCGATAGAAAATGTCTGGGATAATCTAAAAAGACGTGCGTATACCAAAAATCGCCAATTGGAGACAGTTGGATATCTTAAAACGTCAAATTCTAAATAAATGACAAAGTTTCGAAAAGGACCTTTTATTAAATTTAGTGGTTTCAATGAGGAAGAGAATTTTTGAGTTAATTAACCGTTCGTCCTTTCATGTAGTCAGTATCCTTGTTTAACTTTGCTTGTACTTCCGTTGAATTTGATACAAAGCCTTTAAGTTCGAAATGCGCCATTTTGTGTACTCGACATACCTCTTTGCTTATTTCACATGCTTGCTCTTCAGATTGAAAACTAGCAACATAATCGTCCACATAGTGTTTTGAGTGTATCGCGTCGATCACTTCATCTTTATATTTTTCAGCTTGATACGCATTTACATTCTTGACGTATTGAGCGCAGCACGGTGAGCACGAAGCTCCGAATATCATAACCTTCATCTTATAGGTATCAACTTTTCCGTTTGAGCAGTTACTCCTCTATAAAAATCTCAAGAAGTCCTGATCTTCTTCTCGTACTGATACTTGAAGAAACATCTCTTTTATATTCGAGCATATTCCAATCTTGCCCTGTCGAAATTTATATAATATCTTCGTTAAAGGTGGGTTCTCATCTGGTCCTTTTATCAATTTGGAGTTTAATGACTCCGTTGACCATTGCAGCCGCGTCAAATACCAGCCGTATCTTGTTTGGTTTATTAACATTGTATACAGAGAAGTGTGGTAGGTACCACGTCCTCGGACCAACCTTTTCTGCTTCTTCGTTCGACATTTTTATTGCATATACTTTTTTAACAAACTCCATGAGAGCATCATTATACTCTGTGAACTTTCCATTACGCTCCAATTTGTATTCTACAGGCTTTAATCTCTTTATAGCTGCATTGTAACTATCCGGAAAATGTACATCATCTTCAGACCATAAGAGACCAGTTTCATAAGCTCCTTCAAGCCGCTTTGTAGTTTCCGTCAATATTTCCGAGCACGCTGCATAGTTACAGATTCCAAAAGGTTTTCCAATCGCTTTTACTCCAAAATTTTCTGTTGAAAAATAATCAGACATAAGTTTATGCTAATTTGACTCATCAGCATTTTCTTTAATATGTGTATGAAATATGATTGACAAAAATGGTGACTGGACTTGTTTCTGCAATCCCATTGATCCATAAACCAGCCATCCTAACTTCGTTTTTGCTGCTAACAAGTTGCTATCCAGATTGATACTTCTCGATGTTGATCCTAGATGACAATTATTTATCCCAATTAGCATTGTGGGATCTGCATTCATATATCCGTCCAATGGGATATTTCTTAGCTGTTTATATTTATTTTTCAATTCTTGCAGATCTACTGTCTGCAGAGGTAGCTTCAAGTCCGGGACTGTATTTGCTTCAAAACTCATCCATTTTCCATTTCCTCCTGGGGCTCGAATTCTCAAGTGACAGCTCATTGACTTTACATTAGTCGCATGACTACTAATCCAGTTAAGCGTAAAATCAGACCTTTTCTGATTCACGCCCAGCTGACAAGTAAGTTTCTCATTTACGAGTGATGCCGATGATCCCTCGTCTAGAAATGTATGTTTTCATTATTAGGTTATTCGGACCCATAACCTCAACTGGCAAAACCTTAAATAACAATTTCGACATTCCATGGTCAAGTTTATTTATGGCTGCTTCTGCTGCGCTATTAGTAGTCGTGTCTTTCATAATTACATAATGCAGTGACTTATGACTTTATACAACCATCCTGACCGCAACTACGTTTTTTCTTGCATGTCGTCAAACTGTGTCCTCGGCTCAGACATACGAAGCAAACTCTCAATCGTTTCACCACCTTTCCTTTGTGCTTGCTTTGTTAAATTCGTCGCATTTCTGTATCGTGTGATCTCCCTCGCACTAAAAACATTTTATCGGCGAATTAACATGTCTCGCTGGCTGCTCAGTAGTTTGATATATCCTCTGTGTGTTGGCTGGACCACTCCTTGATTGTGGCCTTTGACTATTTATAGTTGTTGCTGCTCGTGCAACGCTTCTCGCCACGCCACTGAGCCAATCAGTGAAGTGTCTTAAGTCTGCATATGGGCGAATAGATGCTGCATAATCTACCCACTGAATCCGTTTCGTCATTGGCAGCTTCTCCACAAGTTGCTGCAAAAGTACAGGATTGTGCGAATGCACTCAACTTTAGACGAAAAATATACCAAACGTTCTCCAATCAACTCCAATTGGCTTTTTATGAGTAACTCCGGGCGTACATACTTAAATTGTAGACCATTTTAAAATGCTGGGGTCGATTACTGTGGTCCATTCTGGATTCATCATAAAGTTCGAGGAAGGCGCCCAGACAAGGCTTACATCGCGATATTCTGCTGTTTTGCGACTAAGGCCATCCATATGGAAACAGTAAGTGATTTAACTACTGACAAATTCATTGCGGCCTTAAAGCGATTTATGGGACGCCGTGGAAATTGCCAAACACTACACTGCGACAATGCTACAAACTTTGTGGGCGCCAACAACAAATTGAAAGAGCTAGAAGACGCAATCTACAGCGACAAGGCAAAAGACAGTATATTAGCCGAATGCCACAAAACAAATGTAAAATTCCACTTTATTCCTCCTCGAGCACCACACTTTGGCGGACTCTGGGAAGCAGCAGTTAAGTCAGCAAAACACTTACTGTTGAAAAATGTATCGACCGCTTCATTAACGTATTATGAACTCTCGCCCAATAACTCCTATGTCAACCGATCCAAATGATCTTGCTGCACTAACACCTGGACACTTTCTGATTGGAGAACCGCTAACAGCACAAGCCCATGACGCAGAAAGGGAAGACGGAAGGTCGCTTGGACAAAGATTAGAGTTAATTCAACATTTGAAGCATACGTTCTGGACTCGATGGTCATAGGAATACCTCCACGAACTTCAGCAACGTATCAGAAGGAATGTTGGTACTCATCAAAGAGGACAACGTACCATGCCGACAATGGTCTATGGGAAGAATTCAAAGGGTATACACCGGCCCCGACACCCATATACGAGTGGTCGATGTGAAGACAGCTCATGGCACCTTTAAACGGCCCATACACAAATTAGCGTCACTACTAGCCATCGATGAGCCACAACACAAACATCCACTCGAAGACATATCACAACATGATCCCTCGGCTAACCAAAAGGCAAAACGGCTCAGAACACCCTGGATGCCCTCTCTTACAACAATGCTACTTACCATCATATTGTTTCTACCACTCATATTGACGCAATCTATCAACATTACATATTTTGAATCTAAGCCTGGTATCTACTACGAACGAATCGGATCAGCTCGACTGGCAGTTGCAGATTGGACCATCATTGCTTATTACGATCTTCTCTAAAGGGACCAACAGCGTAAAGAAATTATGTGCCGACCTAAGTGTCACAGTTCCATGCCAGAGCGTGTATCAGCATTTCAAGCATGTGGAGAACGAATTATTAGCTGAAAATGAGCTTCTACAACAAGCAAGACCTAAAAGAGCGCCACTGGATATAATTGGAAACATAGCGAGCAGTTTATTCGGGGTTTTGGATTCAACATATGCAAAAGAAATGTCCGAAACGATTTTGAAAGTGAAACAAAATGAAGACTATTTGATATCAGTCTTAAAAAATCAAACCTCCTTTGTGGATTCCACATTCAACGTATTAAAACGTGACGAAGCCACAATTGAAAGACGTCTAAATAACATGGAAGACCAACTTAACGCCATGATTACAGAGAAGGCCCAACATAATCTGTTTCATTGGTACATATCTCTGACAACGCAACTAACATTAACGGCAGCAAACTTTCAACGAATGCAAACAGAAATTATAAAAGTACTGACGGATGTTCGACACCACACAATTAGTCCATTGTTACTATCGCCAAGCCAACGAGCCTGCGAGATCAATTAGAACAAATGCAGGATCATTTAAAAATAGGACAACAAGTACCTAGTACGAATGGAAATGTACTCCAGTTATATAAAATGATGCAAGCCGAAGGAGCCATTGTAAACAGGCACGCTGTGTTCAAAATAACATTGCCACTTATATCCACACAGATAATGGAATTGTACAACTTGATACCTATTCCAGTGGTATCCTCCCGAGGAATCACAAAAATATCAATAAGCGTACCACTAATCGCCGTTAATGATCATCATGATGAATTTCTGAGCCTTACACATGAAGAATTCATACATTGTCATCTTCTTCAAGCAAGTGAGCACATATGTTATCACAAGCAATCATTGTTCAGGATGGAACACTGCTGTGAATTCCTCATTTTCAACAATAAAATGTCAGATAATTGCAAAACTTCAACAACAAACCACTCGCTCAATTAGGTCAATATGTTTTTTAAAAATCAATGGATATTTGCGACACGGACCCCAATGGATCTCTCCGCTGTTTGTCCTGATGGCACCTCAAGCATTGGACTACGAGATGCTGGACTCCTCATTATGAAGTCAGGATGTAACATCCGCAACGCAGATATGATCATAACGGATCATAGCACATCAAGCAGCACCATGTAGTCATCTTATATGCGATTTGGCAATTTAACCACACGACCACCTCATCAAAATCCATCGCTAAATAAGTCAAGAGAGCTACTCGAGGCAAATAACCTTAAAAATATGCATTTGATACCAGCACCTGAAATCCAACTTCCACAATGGATCTCACCGATAAATCATTCCGTCATCATGTCGTATGTTGCACTAGCAGCATCATTGATCTTGCTTGCACTATATTTCAGCAGAAGGATTAATCAAGCAGGACCAACAACACCCCGGACACAAGACGGGATATCGGCCCCAGCAATTGGACAAGACGCCTTCCGGATCGACATATCTGATAGTTAAACCATCGTTCAACGGCCGGGAGTATGTCTGAGTTTGTGTTCACCCAACAATCTACAATCAACAATCGTCATAACTCATCCTAAGCAAATTAAGCTATTAGGTAAAATAGTTATCTGCAATACCTGACAACTAGTAAATAACCCATCACTATCGCAAGGTATAAATGTTGGGCTATCCGTTATAAGATAGCCTTTCTCAGACCGTAATAAAACCTTTTATATGTTTATTTCGGTTTATTGAATAGGTAAAAATCCATAATCATAATCTTGTATTGATACCTACCACCTAAAGAATAGTATATAAGGCCGTTACGTTCATGCAATAAAGTAGTAAGAAAATATCACTTGAATATAGAGCAACGAGTCTCGTCTTTCACTATTTGATACTCATCTCCGTTGTCCAACTGGTTCAAGTAATTGTTGCGACGCCCGTAGTCACTGATTCTGTACTGGAGGCTTACAATCAAACACAAATACAACTACCTAGTCTTGGCTTTGTAGCAAGGTCTAATAGATACTAAACAATGCTTATATGCAATTTATACAGTTTCGGTTTTTGTTAAAATTTACCCCCCACACTTATATCCACCCCCTCACCATCACTTTTGTAAAAAGCGTATTTCAAATACTAGAGACTTGTGGCAAATACATGCATATCCATGTTGTAATCATAATCTGAAAGATTCATGAAGATCGTATCTCCACAAAAATAGTTATCAAACAATTAAGTTCTCATAGTACGCGCACACTGCAGCCCATGCGTGTTTATGTATGTGTTTGTGTATTTTTTTTTTTTTTTTTTTTTTTTTTATATTCATTTATTGACAAAATAAAAAATTGCAAGTTGTGTGGTGGCTAGGATAGCGCGCGGTGCTTGCGGGACGGCCGTAAAGCATTGCTTCGCAAGCACTATGCGCTACCTTAGCCTGGGACAGCTCGTCTTCTCAGTCGCTCGACTCTGCGGAGCTCCATCATCACTGTGGCCGCGAAGGTGCTTGTTAGTTCCCAAGCTTCCTCCGATTCCAGCATGGCGTTGACTAAGTTGTCCGCTCTGATGGAGCGGCCCACTGCCTCTTCCAGACGACGCCTCTCCTCCAGGAACCGTCCACATTCGAAAAGAATGTGGTTGGCGTCTTCCACATGTCCTCGCTCGCACCAGGGGCACTCGTCAGATTCCTCGTGGCCAAAGCGCTTCAAATAGCTCCGAAAGCATCCATGACCCGAGAGGATCTGCGTAAGGTAGAAGTTAACCTCGCCATGTTTGCGGTTAACCCATGGTTCAAGCTCCGGGATGAGCTTGTGCGTCCACCGCCCTTTAGCTGAGCTATTCCACCTTCTTTGCCATCGTGCGATGCTGTTCGCCCTGACAGCGTTGAGTCGCGTAGGCCCGTGCGAATTCCGCTCCACGGCTTCGGCGACCAAATACTCCAGTGGCACCATACCGGCTATGACGAGCGCCGCGTCATCGGAGATAGTCCTGAAAGCGCAGCTGACTCTGATTGCGCTCAGCCTGTAGATCGCGCAAATGCCTCGGCTGTAGCTCGGCGTTGCCATCGCTCTTGCCCATATTGGCGCAGCATATAGGGATGACAGACCTAATGACGCTCATTAGGAGGAGACGTCGTTGCTGTTTAGGTCCCCGCGTGTTAAGCATGATTCTCGAGAGAGCTCTACAAGAATCAGCTGCCTTTTTATGCACATATTCTAAGTGCTCGCGGAAAGTTAATCTTGTGTCTATCATGACACCAAGATATCTTATCGCCCTCTTTGACGCAATGGTGACGCTGCCGATCTTTATATTGGCAGTTTCCACTCTTTTGCGACTGCTGACTAGTACCACTTCGGTCTTGTGTGCCGCTAGCTCGAGCCCAGCTCCTGTCAACCAGCTTCGTATGCGATTGATACTTTCGCTGCACATATCCTCTGTATCTTTGAGCTCCTTTCCTATGGCTACGACAGCTACATCATCAGCAAAGCCAATGGTGTGCGCGCCTGCTGGTAGTTCCAAGCGCAGTACGCCGTCGTACATGATGTTCCATAGGAGAGGCCCCAGCACTGAGCCTTGGGGTACTCCAGCTGACACTGTATGAGTTTGGGAACCCTCACTCGTGTTGTATACCAGTGTTCTTCCTCTGAAGTAGCTCTTTATTATCTCTCTTAGATATTTAGGGATATTATATTGTGACAGCGCATTCAGTATCATATCCCAACTAGCTGTGTTGAAGGCATTCCTTACATCCAGGGTTGCGATGATGCAGTATTCCTTCGTCCCGTGCCTCCATCTGGTGCCTTGAATAGCGGAAGTGGCCAGACCGACAACTTTGTTAAGCGCGTCCGTTGTTGACCGGGCTTTCCGGAAACCAAATTGGTTTGGTGACAGGCCTCCGGCGCTTGCAATCGCAGTCTCCAGCCTAGAGCAGATCAGTTTCTCAAACACCTTTCCCATGGTGTCTAAGAGACAGATCGGTCTGTACGAAGATGGCTCATCCGGTGGTTTGCCAGCCTTGGGTAGCAATACCAGATTCTGGGCTTTCCATTTTGCCGGGAACGTCTCTTGGATGAGGCATTCGTTAAATAATTCGGCGAACGTACTTGGGTGCAAGGCGAGGGCTAGCTTTAGCGCACGATTTGGGATCCCGTCCGGCCCTGGAGCTGTGTTGGTTCTAAGACCTCGGAGAACTACTGATATTTCTTCCTCTGTAACTAAAACAATTTCAGTGCTCGTTGAGCCCTGATCAGCAGACTCGGACTCAGGGGCGTGAATGGAGCTTAACCTTTCTGGAAAGAGTGTTTCCACAATCGATTTAAGCTCCAGACGATCCGTAGGCTGCACCTGTCTACCTGCGTATAGTCTTTTAACTACTATCTTATATGCCCTGCCCCAAGGGTCATATTCGGCTGAGTCGCACAACTGTAAAAAACATTCTCTTTTGCTTGCCCGAATGGCCTTCTTCAGCTGTCTTCTAGCTGCCTGGTAAGCTAACTGTTTCTCAAAAAACGTTGACCTACCGCGAGCCCGTTGGTAGCTTCTTCTCGCCTGGATGCATTTGCGACGAATGTCACCTATTTGCGTGTTCCACCAATACGTAGGATCATGTTGTCGCGTGAACTGCTTGCGACGTAACATGCTGCTATTGCAGGCACACTGTATTTGGGCTACCATTTGGCATGCTCTGGCCTCAGCATTGCCAATTGTACCTAGAGACTGAATGGCCTCTGAAAAGACCGCGGGATCAAAAGTATCTAGCCGATACGACTCCCTCCACAATGTTGACGCCCTGGCAGGTGGCTCACCTATTGTGAACAGAAGTGCCGTAGTGTTGAGCAGTGCAACATCTAGTGTCGCGAAGATCTCCAGTAGGATACGACCTCTGGCATTTGTTGTTGGGCTACCCCATTCTAGCGCCCAGGAGTTAAAATCTCCAGCTATAATGGCCTTCCGACCCCTAGCATCCTCGGCAAGCTCGTCGAGCACCGTCGTGAATTCACTGAGCTGCATGCTGGGGGCCAGATAGCAACTGTAAAGCCACAAGCTACCATATCGGCCACGTACGAACCCATTGAATGACTTAACATTCGAAAGTAAGTTCGTTGAGTTGCCGCATACCCACAACGCAGCTTTGCCATTAACGTCTGTTGACCATGTCCTAGGGCAGCTGGTTCTACAGTGGTGAGGCTCACTGAGAAAAGCTACATCTATACATTTTTCCCTAATGGTCTGCTCTAGAAGATCTTGGGCAGCAACACAATGATTTAAGTTAAGCTGCAAAAACCTTAACATTTCATTTTACGAGCAGCTTCACGGTAAGATGGGCACTTGAAGCTGCCTGCTGAATGGTCCGTCTGCTTTTCACCTTTCCGGATGCAGAGGCTACATTTTGGTGGCTTGGTGCATGCTTTGGCACTGTGACCCATTTCTCCACACCTGAAACAGGCGCCCTTTAAGTCACAGTCGCTGCCGCAGTTTGCTGCCATATGACCGTAATCGAGGCACTTGAAACAGCGTTTAGGCTGCTCCACGGCTCGGATACGGCAAACTACCCATCCTATTCTAATTTTTCACAGCTCGAGCAGAGTTTTAGCTTTCCCAATCGGAAGAGCAACCGTAGCTCTTTGCTGTCCACCAAAAGCTGGCCGAAGCGATTTGATAGCCTCAATGGGGAGTGAGCTATCCTTCAACTCCACCCTAATTGCCTCCAAGATCTCCTCTTTGGTCGCTAACTCATCTAGATCGCGAATCTCAACTTGCGCCGATTCGGTAAGTGTTTTAACTACCGCTCGGTCTCCCAAGGCCTTGCCTACAGCTTCGTGCAGAGCCTCAGCGCTATGCTCCGGCTTCCTACTCAGTTGCAGCAAAAGGTCCCCCTTAGCTGTCTTCCTAATGCCTTGAACGTCGCTGCTCAGATGCTTCAAATTTGGGTCGTTTTTAACTACACGAAGCATGTCCGCGTAGCTGCAGCCCCCTACGCCTGAAATCGCAATCGCGTCAGTCCTGGGACGTTTTTGCATAGGCTTTCGCCCTTTGACGACTGTCCAGCTGCTCTGGTTTGTCTGTCGAGCGGCCTGGTTTGAAGTTTCAGATTCAGCTGTAGCCCGTAGAGCCATTGGTTCTTTTGGGTTCGCTGCACTTCTATTGGGCCTCGGCTTTTTTGAGGGAGTTTTCCTCTGTTCGGAGGCAACTTCCCTCGACCGCTTGGGAGTATTGCTACCTACTGTAGCACTAATGCTCGCTGCCTTAACGTTTTCGCCTACTTTTTTGAGTGGCGTGGTCTGCACCTCACAGTTTTTAACCGAACGGTTGCAGAACGCTTCGGCCGTCTTGTGAAGGCTGACCAGCCTAGCCAGCTCCTCTCTCATTAAGGCATTTATATGCCGCTGACCCCCAAATAAGGCAGACAGACCCTCTAGTGTAGCTCCTATTTGAGCTAACGCTTCTTTTAGTGACTTGGGTGCCTGGCACTCAGCCACTGGAGCCTGGTTAGAAGTCGACGGCAGCCAACACCCTCTGTTGTTGCTGCGGCGATCGCTGCAACGAGGAACGACGCGCAAAAGCTTGCAGCTCGTCCTCCATTATGGCTTCCATTTCTGCTCCGACTACCACGGCGTGAAGCCTGTAGTGGGCAATGGCTACTAATATAATCTGAGTTTACAACCCGCAGTAACTTAAACTCAACTTGACTACAGCGAGAGCCCGAAAGTATGCACTACTTTTAATAACTGCTACTTCACTCCAGCAGCTAGGTTGCTGTCTTTGCTAAGGCTTAGCAACTCACCAACGTTAGTGAGCAGCTGATTGCCCGATGCAATTTCCAGCACTACTAACAGCTGTTAGAGTGAATGCACCTGATTTTTCTTATTGCGCAAGTGTGACGCCTAAAGTAACAAAATTTACGCGCCCACAAAAGACAAGGAAAGGAAAGAAGCCCTGACGCCAAAACACTGACGCTATCGCCCCCCTCTCTTGCACCACCGAATTATACCGCTTGGGAATTCCACGAACCGCCGCGCAGTAAGTCTCTGGTAGTTTTTTGAGGTCGCTGGGTACGCCGCGCCCACAGCAAACACGTTGACTTCAGTTCTTTCCACTTTCACAGGGGAAAACACAGTTCAAGCTATTGTCTACGATGGACCACGATGACATCGACCGCACTCCGTGAAAACGCAACTCGAACTCCTATGTGTTTGTGTATGTATATGTGTGTGTGTGTGTGTATGTGTGTATGCGTTTGTGTGTGTATGCGTGTGTGTGTATGTTATTTTTTTTTTTTTTTTTTTTTTTTAATATTCGTTTATTGACAATCTTTATAATACAAGTTGCAAGTTGTGTGGTGGCTAGGATAGTGCGCGATGCTTGCGGGACGGCGGTAAAGCATTGCTTCGCAAGCACTGTGCGCTACCTTAGCCTGGGACAGCTCGTCTTCTCATTCGTTCGACTCTGCGGAGCTCCATCATCACTGTGGCCGCGAGGGTGCTTGTTAGTTCCCAAGCTTCCTCCGATTCCAGCAGGGCGTTGACAATGTTGTCCGCTCTGATGGAGCGGCCCACTGCCTCTTCCAGACGACGCCTCTCCTCCAGGAACCGTCCACATTCGAAAAGGGGCACTCGTCAGATTCCTCGTGGCCAAAGCGCTTCAAATAGCTCCGAAGGCATCCATGTCCCGAGAGGATCTGCGTAAGGTAGAAGTTTACCTCGCCGTGTTTGTGGTTGACCCATGGTTCGAGCTCCGGGATGAGCTTGTGCGTCCACCGCCCTTTAAATGAGCTATTCCACTTTCTTTGCCATCGTGCGATGCTGTTCGCCCTGATAGCGTTGAGACGCACAGGCGCGTGCGAATTCCGCTCCACGGCTTCGGCGACCAAGTACTCCAGTGGTACCATACCAGCTATGACGAGCGCCGCGTCATCGGAGATAGTCCTGAAAGCGCAGCAGACTCTGATTGCGCTCAGTCTGTAGATCGCGCAAATGCCCCGGCTGTAGCTCGGCGTTGCCATCGCTCTTGCCCATATTGGCGCAGCATAGAGGATGACGGACCTAATGACGCTCATTAGAAGGAGACGTCGTTGCTGTTTAGGTCCTCGCGTGTTAAGCATAATTCTCGAGAGAGCTCTACAAGAATCAGCTGCCTTTTTATGCACATACTCTAAGTGCTGGCGGAAAGTTAATCTTGTGTCTATCATGACACCAAGATACTTTATCGCCCTCATTGACGCAATGGTGACGCTGCCGATCTCTATATTGGCAGTTTCCACTCTTTTGCGACTGCTGACTAGGACAACTTCAGTTTTGTGTGCCGCTAGTTCGAGCCCAGCTCCTGTCAACCAGCTTCGTATGCGATTGATACTTTCGCTGCACATATCCTCTGTATCTTTGAGGTTCTTTCCTATGGCTACGACAGCTACATCATCAGCAAAGCCAATGGTGTGCGCACCTGCTGGTAGTTCCAAGCGCAGTATGCCGTCTTACATGATATTCCATAGGAGAGGCCCTAGCACTGAGCCTTGGGGTACTCCAGCTGACACTGTATGAGTTTGGGGACCCTCACTCGTATTGTATACCAGTGTTCTTCCTCTGAAGTAACTCTTTATTGTTTCTTTAAGATATTTAGGGATATTATATTGTGACAGCGCATTCAGTATCATATCCCAACTAGCTGTATTGAAGGCATTCTTTACGTCCAGAGTCGCAATAATGCAGTATTGCTTCGTCCCATGCTTCCATCTTGTGCCATGGATGGCGGAAGTGGCCAGACCAACAACTTTGTTTAGCGCATCCGTTGTTGACCGGGCCTTCCGGAATCCAAATTGATTTGGTGACAGGCCTCCGGCGCTAGTAATAGCAGTCTCCAGTCTAGAGCAGATCAATTTCTCAAACAGCTTTCCCATGGTGTCTATGAGACAGATCGGTCTGTATGAAGATGGCTCATATGGTGGTTTGCCAGCCTTGGGTAGCAACACCAGGTTCTGGGCTTTCCATTTTGCCGGGAACGTCTCTTGAATTAGACATTCGTTGAATAATTCAGCGAACGTACTAGTGTGAAAGGCGAGGGCTAGCTTTAGCGCACGATTTGGGATCCCGTCCGGCCTTGGAGCAGTGTTGGTTCTAAGACATCGGAGAGCTACTAAGCTTTCTTCGTCTGTAACTAAAACAATTTGAGTGCTCGTTGAGCCCTGATCAGCAGACTCGGACCCAGGGCGTGAATGGAGCTTAAACTTTCTGGAAAGAGCGTTTCCACAATCGATTTAAGCTCCAGACGATCCGTAGGCTGCATCTGTTTACCTGCGTATAGTCTTTTAACTACTATCTTATATGCCCTGCCCCAAGGGTCATATTCGGCTGAGTCACACAACTGTAGGAAGCATTCTCTTTTGCTTTCCCGAATGGCGATCTTCAACTGCCTTTTAGCTGCCTGGTAAGCTAATTGTTTTCGAAAAACGTAGACCTACTGCGAAACCGTTGGTAGCTTTTTCTCGCCTGAATGCATTGGCATCGTATGTCACATATTTGTGCATTCCACCAATACGTAGGCTCTTGTTGTCGCGAACTGCTTGTGGCGTAACATGCTGCTATTGCAGGCACTCTGTATTTGGGCCACCATTTGGCATGCTCTGGCCTCAGCATTACCAATTGTGCCCAGAGACTGGATGGCCTCTGAAATGACCGCGGGATCAAAAGTATTTAGCCGATACGACTCCCTCCACAAGGTTGACGCCCTGGCAGGTGGCTTACCTATTGTGAACAGAAGTGCCGTATGATCGCTGCCCGTATAGCTATCGCAGTGGCTCCATGTTGCTTCCCGAACGAGGGATGAAGTGAGAAAAGTAATGTCGATAAAAGATCCGTATCCCGCCCGACTGAAGGTATACTCGTGGCCAGTGTTGAGCAGTGCAACATCTAGCGTCGCGAAGATCTCCAGTAGGATACGACCTCTGGCATTTGTTGTGAGGCTACCCCATTCTAACGCCCATGAGTTAAAATCTCCAGCTATAATGGCCTTCCGACCCCTAGCATCCTCGGCAAGCTCGTCAAGCACTGTTGTGAATTCACTGAGCTGCATGCTGGGGGCCAGATAGGAACTGTAAAGTCATAAGTTACCATATCGGCCACGTTCGAACCCATTGTATGACTTAACATTCGAAAGTACGTTCGTTGAGTTGCCGCATACCCACAACGCAACTTTGCCATTAACGTCTGTTGACCATGTCCTAGGGCAGCTGGTTATACAGTGGTGGGGCTCACTGAGAAAAGCTACGTCTATACATTTTTCCCTAATGGTCTGCTCTAGAAGATCTTGGGTAGCAATACAATGATTTAAGTTATGGGCACTTGAAGCTGCCTGCTGAATGGTCCGTCTGCTTTTCACCTTTCCGGATGCAGAGGCTACATTTTGGTGGCTTGGTGCATGCTTTTGCACACCTGAAACAGGCAGCCTTTAGGTTACAGTCGCTGCGACAGTTTGCTGCCATATGACCGTAATCGAGGCACTTAAAACAGCGTTTAGGCTGTTCCACGGCTCGGATACGGCATACTACCCATCCTATTCTAATTTTGGACAGCTCGAGCAGAGTTTTAGCTTTCCCAGTTGGAAGAGCAACCGTAGCTCTTTGCTGTCCACCAAAAGCTGGCCGAAGCGATTTGATATCCTCAATGGGGAGTGAGCTATCCTTCAACTCCACCCTAATTGCCTCCAAGATCTCCTCTTTGCTTGCTAACTCATCTAGGTCGCGAATTTCAATTTGAGCCGATTCGGTAAGTGTTTTAACTACCGCTCGGTCACCCAAGGCTTTGCCTACAGCTTCGTGCAGAGCCTACGCGCTATGCTCCGGCTTCCTACTCAGTTGCAACAAAAGGTCCCCCTTAGCTGTCTTCCTAATACCTTGGACGTCGCCGCTCAGATGCTTTAAATTTGGGTCGCTCTTGACTACGCGAGACATGTCCGCATAGCAGCAACCACCTACACCTGAAACCGCGATGGCGTCACTTCTGGAACGTTTTTGCAGCGGCTTGCGTCCCTTAACAACCGTCCAGCTGTTCGAACTCGTCCCTCGACCTGCCTGGTTGGTTTTATCGGCTGCAGCCCGTATAGCCATTGGCTCTATTGGATTTGCTGCGCTTTTATTGTGCCTCGGCTTTTTCGAGGGAGTTTTCCTCTGCTCAGTGGCAACTTCCCTCCTCCGCTTGGTCGTATTACTACCTGCTGTAGCACTACCACTAGTTGTTTTAGCCTTCTCAGCTACTTTCTGGACCAGCGTGGTCTGCACCTCACAGTCTTTGACCGGTCGGTTGCAGAACGCTTCGGCTGTCTTGTGGAGACTGACCTGCTTAGCTAGCTCCTCTCTCATTAGTGCATTTATATGCCGCTGCCCCCCAAATAGGGCAGACAAACCCTCTAGCGTAACTCCTTTTTGAGCTAACGCTTCTTTTAAAGACTTGGGTGCCTGGCACTCAGCCACTGGAGACTGAATACAAGTCGACGGCTGCGGCAACGCCCTCTGTTGTTGCTGCGGTGATCGCTGCAACGAGGAACGGCGCGCGAAAGCTTGCAGCTCCTCCTCCATCATGGCCTCCATATTGCTCCGACTACCACGGCGTGAAGCCTGTAATGGGCACTGCCTACTAATATAATTTGAGTTTAGAGACCGCAGTAACTTAAACTCAACTTAACTACAGCGAGAGCCCGAAAGTATGCACTTTTAATACCTGCTACCTCACACCAGCAGCTAGGTTGCTGTCTTTGCTGAGACTTAGCAACTCACCAAAGTGAGCAGCTGATCGTCCGCTGCAATTTCCAGCACTACTAACAGATGTTAGAGTGAATGCACCTGATTTTTTATTATTTGCACAAATGTGACGCCTAATGTGACAAATCTTTTCGCGCTTAAAAAAAGAAAGGGAAAGAGGAAAGCCCTGACGCCAAAATCAGTGATGCTATTGCCCCCCTCTCTTGCGCCAACGGTTTGTATCACTGTGGTACTCCGTGAGACCGCCGCGAAGTAAGTCTTTGATAGTTTTTGCCGTCGCTGGGTGCGTCGCGCCCACAGCAACCACGTTGTCTACAGTTCTTTCCACTTTCGCAGGGAAAAACACAGATCAAGCTATTGTCCACGATGGATCACGATGACGTCGACCGTACTCCACGAAAACGCAACTCGTACTCTCTGTGTGTGTGTATGTTTGTATGCGTGTGTGTGCGTGCGTGCGTGTATGTGTGTGTGTGTGTGTGTGTTTCTTGTGTAAGCTGAAAGACGCGAAGAGTTATTGAAATAGCTATTGCTCGAAGGGTTCAGGGGATCTCGTAGTCGACAAAACTCGACTAGAGCTTTTTTACTTGTTATACCCTGAACCCATTTTCAATGGGAAATCAGGGTATAATGGTTTTGTTAAAAGTATGTAACAGACAGAAGGAGGCGTGGTGACGAGCTAAGCCGATTTGGCCCTGTCCGTCCGTCCGCATGTATGAACGCGTCGATCTCAGAAGATATAAGAGCGAGATAAGAGTGCTCAGAGAGCACAGATCTAGAGACTTTTTTAAAATGTCCGTAATTACAGCGCGGATATCAAGTTTATCATTAAAAATCGATAACTCATCCCGATCTTGTTTTATCGATAAAACCCTTATCGAAAACCAGTTATAAAATTATATATTTCCTACACCTTTATTGCTTAGTGATGGCAAAAAAAATCATTGTTCGATTATTTAATCATATGATTTATTTTAGGTGCTTTAAAGATTAATTGCAATTGATCGCGGAAAAATGGAGAAATCGATTAATGAAATGATTTTTTTTGAATGCGCTTAATTTATTTTTTATGAAGTCCTTTTAGAAGCAACAATAGCAACACGAACAGTAAAGAATATAAATGTTTATTTATTTAAAATTGAGTTAAGAAATAGTAGCCTTTCACAAGTCAAGAGCGACCCAAATTTAAAGCATCTGAGCGGCGACGTCCAAGGTATTAGGAAGACAGCTAAGGGGGACCTTTTGTTGCAACTGAGTAGGAAGCCGGAGCATAGCGCGTAGGCTCTGCACGAAGCTGTAGTTAAAACACTTACCGAATCGGCTCAAATTGAAATTCGCGACCTAGATGAGTTAGCAAGCAAAGAGGAGATCTTGGAGGTAATTAGGGTGGAGTTGAAGGATAGCTCACTCCCCATTGAGGATATCAAATCGCTTCGGCCAGCTTTTGGTGGACAGCAAAGAGCTACGGTTGCTCTTCCAACTGGGAAAGCTAAAACTCTGCTCGAGCTGTCCAAAATTAGAATAGGATGGGTAGTATGCCGTATCCGAGCCGTGGAACAGCCTAAACGCTGTTTTAAGTGCCTCGATTACGGTCATATGGCAGCAAACTGCGGCAGCGACTGTGACCTAAAGGCCGCCTGTTTCAGGTGTGGAGAGATGGGTCACAGTGCAAAAGCACCAATGCCACCAAAATGTAGCCTCTGCATCCGGAAAGGTGAAAAGCAGACGGACCACTCAGCAGGCAGCTTCAAGTGCACATGCTAACGCGAGGCTGCTCGTAAAAGATTCCTTCAGCTTAACTTAAATCATTATGTTGCTGCCCAAGATCTTCTAGAGCAGACCATGAGGGAAAAATGTATATACGTAGCTGCCCTAGGACATGGGCAACAGATGCTAATGGCAAAGCGGTGTTGTGGGTATGTGGCAACACAACAAATTTTCTTTCGAATGTTAAGTCATTTAATGGGTTCGTACGTGGCCAATACGGTAGCCTATGGCTCTACAGCTGCTACCTGGCCCCCAGCATGCAGCTCAGTGATTTCACAACGGCGCTTAACGAGCTTGACGAGGATGCTAGGGATCGGAAGGCCATTATAGCAGGACATTTTAACTCATGGGCGTTAGAATGGGGTAGCCACATAACAAATGTCAGAGGCCGTATCTTACTGGAGATTTTCGCGACACTAGATGTTGCACTGCTCAACACTGGCCACGAGTTCACCTTCAGTCGGGCTGGATACGGATCTGTAATTGACATTACTTTTGTCACTTCATCCCTCGTTCGGGAAGCAACATGGAGCCACTGCGATAGCTATACGGGCAGCGATCATACGGCACTTCTGTTCACAATAGGTAAGCCACCTGCCAGGGCGTCAACCTTGTGGAGGGAATCGTATCGGCTGGATACTTTTGATCCCGCGGTCTTTTCAGAGGCCATTCAGTCTCTGGGTACAATTGGTAATGCTGAGGCCAGAGCATGCCATATGGTGGCCCAAATACAGAGTGCCTGCAATAGCAGCATGTTACGCCACAAGCAGTTCACGCGACAACAAGAGCCTACGTATTGGTGGAATGCACAAATATGTGACATTCGATGCCAATGCATTCAGGCGAGAAAAAGCTACCAACGGTTTCGCAGTAGGTCTACGTTTTTCGAAAAACAATTAGCTTACCAGGCAGCTAAAAGGCAGTTGAAGATCGCCATTCGGGAAAGCAAAAGAGAATGCTTCCTACAGTTGTGTGACTCAGCCGAATATGACCCTTGGGGCAGGGCATATAAGATAGTAGTTAAAAGACTATACGCAGGTAAACAGATGCAGCCTACGGATCGTCTGGAGCTTAAATCGATTGTGGAAACGCTCTTTCCAGAAAGTTTAAGCTCCATTCACGCCCCTGGGTCCGAGTCTGCTGATCAGGGCTCAACGAGCACTCAAATTGTTTTAGTTACAGACGAAGAAAGCTTAGTAGCTCTCCGATGTCTTAGAACCAACACTGCTCCAAGGCCGGACGGGATCCCAAATCGTGCGCTAAAGCTAGCCCTCGCCTTTCACACTAGTACGTTCGCTGAATTATTCAACGAATGTCTAATTCAAGAGACGTTCCCGGCAAAATGGAAAGCCCAGAACCTGGTGTTGCTACCCAAGGCTGGCAAACCACCAGATGAGCCATCTTCATACAGACCGATCTGTCTCTTAGACACCATGGGAAAGGTGTTTGAGAAATTGATCTGCTCTAGACTGGAGACTGCTATTACTAGCGCCGGAGGCCTGTCACCAAATCAATTTGGATTCCGGAAGGCCCGGTCAACAACGGATGCGCTAAACAAAGTTGTTGGTCTGGCCACTTCCGCCATCCATGGCACAAGATGGAAGCATGGGACGAAGCAATACTGCATTATTGCGACTCTGGACGTAAAGAATGCCTTCAATACAGCTAGTTGGGATATGATACTGAATGCGCTGTCACAATATAATATCCCTAAATATCTTAAAGAAACAATAAAGAGTTACTTCAGAGGAAGAACACTGGTATACAATACGAGTGAGGGTCCCCAAACTCATACAGTGTCAGCTGGAGTACCCCAAGGCTCAGTGCTAGGGCCTCTCCTATGGAATATCATGTAAGACGGCATACTGCGCTTGGAACTACCAGCAGGTGCGCACACCATTGGCTTTGCTGATGATGTAGCTGTCGTAGCCATAGGAAAGAACCTCAAAGATACAGAGGATATGTGCAGCGAAAGTATCAATCGCATACGAAGCTGGTTGACAGGAGCTGGGCTCGAACTAGCGGCACACAAAACTGAAGTTGTCCTAGTCAGCAGTCGCAAAAGAGTGGAAACTGCCAATATAGAGATCGGCAGCGTCACCATTGCGTCAATGAGGGCGATAAAGTATCTTGGTGTCATGATAGACACAAGATTAACTTTCCGCCAGCACTTAGAGTATGTGCATAAAAAAGCAGCTGATTCTTGTAGAGCTCTCTCGAGAATTATGCTTAACACGCGAGGACCTAAACAGCAACGACGTCTCCTTCTAATGAGCGTCATTAGGTCCGTCATCCTCTATGCTGCGCCAATATGGGCAAGAGCGATGGCAACGCCGAGCTACAGCCGGGGCATTTGCGCGATCTACAGACTGAGCGCAATCAGAGTCTGCTGCGCTTTCAGGACTATCTCCGATGACGCGGCGCTCGTCATAGCTGGTATGGTACCACTGGAGTACTTGGTCGCCGAAGCCGTGGAGCGGAATTCGCACGCGCCTGTGCGTCTCAACGCTATCAGGGCGAACAGCATTGCACGATGGCAAAGAAAGTGGAATAGCTCATTTAAAGGGCGGTGGACGCACAAGCTCATTCCGGAGCTCGAACCATGGGTCAACCACAAACACGGCGAGGTAAACTTCTACCTTACGCAGATCCTCTCGGGACATGGATGCCTTCGGAGCTATTTGAAGCGCTTTGGCCACGAGGAATCTGACGAGTGCCCCTGGTGCGAGCGAGGGCATATGGAAGACGTCAACCACATTCTTTTCGAATGTGGACGGTTCCTGGAGGAGAGGCGTCGTCTGGAAGAAGCAGTGGGCCGCTCCATCAGAGCGGACAACATTGTCAACGCCATGCTGTAATCGGAGGAAGCTTGGGAACTAACAAGCACCCTCGCGGCCACAGTGATGATGGAGCTCCGCAGAGTCGAACGAATGAGAAGACGAGCTGTCCCAGGCTAAGGTAGCGCGCAGTGCTTGCGAAGCAATGCTTTACGGCCGTCCCGCAAGCATCGCGCGCTATCCTAGCCACCACACAACTTGCAACTTGTATTAAGATTGTCAATAAACGAATATAAAAAAACACATACACACACATACACACACATACACAAACACATACACACACAAGCACCCACGCATAAACTCGCATGGGCTGCAGTGTGCGCTTACTGTGAGAACTTAATTGCTTAATAACTTTCATGAAACTCTCTCAGATTATGATTACAACATGAATATGTATGTACTTGCCCAAGCACAAGTCTCTAGTATTTGAAATACGCCTTTTACAAATGTGATGGTGAGGGGGTGGATATAGGCGTGGGGAGTAAATTTAAACAAAACCCAAAATTGCATAAATGGCATATAAGCATACTTTAAAAATTTGGAGACTCTAGCAATAAAGGTGTAGAAGATATAATTTTATAACTGGTTTTCTATCAGGATTTTTATCGATAAAAAAGATCGGGATGAGTTATCGATTTTTAATGATAAACTTGATATCCGTGCTATAAATACGAACATTAAAAAAAAAAATTTTCTCTAGTTTTTATATCTTCTGAAATCGACGCGCTCATACATACGGACAGACGGACAGACGGACAGACAGACGGACAGGGCTAAATCGACTCAGCTCGTCACCCTGATCAAGAATATATATACGTTGTTTGGTCTGCCACGCCTCCTTCTGCCTGTTACATACATTTCAACAAAACCATTTTACCCTGTTTTCCCATTGAAAATGGGTTCAGAGTATATAAAAAATTTTAAAAGAAAAAATTTTTTCTCGATTGAACAGTACTTTAGGAGAACATGCAAAAGAAGAGAGAAGACACTTTTGATAATTTAACGAAGTAAGAAAACTCTAGTCGAGAGTGCTCAACTAGATACTACCCTGAACCCAACTAATAAAAATGCCCATTTAGTATGGCTAAAAATTCAATTTCGATGTATTTCAAAATATAAATGAAATACAAAACTCACTTAATAAAATATAAAAATATTTTGAACCAATTAAAAAAATTAACATAAGTTGCACCGCTCGGGATTCGAACCCGCGACTTCTTGATCGAGTGTCACACAGCTACTCACTACGCCACCTCACTTTCGGAAGCCGCTTTGGCAAAACTGAAATAGATTCACTGCTGCAGCGCCATCTACCAAAACTAAACCAAACTAACAGCTGATGTGATTCAAAGAATGTTCCACAAGAAGTTTGAATGTATGTGTGCACACGTATACGATACTGTTGTAGCTGCCAAATATTTGATTATTTTTAATTAATTTTTGACTTAATGGAATTTAATGAAACTGTCAGCATATGATCTACATATTATATTGAATATTTGAGAAATTTAACAAGTAAAAGGACTCTAGTCGAGACTGCTCGACTAGGAGATACCCTGAACCCTCAAATTTGATATTCCAATCGTCTGCACTCCTTTTCAACACACATACATACACACGTACGTACATATTAGAACGCGCTCTGCTTACTGCGCAGTACAACAGCGACTGCGCTTGGGCTGCGCTGCGGTGTGGGCAACATTATAAGAATTTATTTGTTAAATAATTTAATTTCGAGATGTACAATCTTAATGCAACTTTTAGAGCGTAAGCATACGGTGAAAATGTATGTACACTCCAAAGCACAAGTCTCTAGTACTTGAAACACGCCTGTTACAAAGGTGTGGGTGAGGGGGTGGATATAGTGGTGGGGGGTAAATTACAACAAAAATCTAAATTATATAAAATACATATAAGTCTACATTTAAAATTTGCAAGCTCTAGCTTTAAAGGTGTAGGAGATATAATTAAATAACTAGCTTTCAATAAGGTTTTCGATCGATGATCAAATATCGGGAGTAGGTATCGATATAAAGAGAAAAACTTGATATGCGCGTGATATACACGGACCTAAGAAACATTTTTCAAGTCTCTAGCTCTTATATCTTTTGAGATCGACGCATTCATACATACGGACGGACGGACGGACAGACAGACCGACAGGGCCAAATCGACTTAGCTCGTCGCCCTGATCAAGAATATATTTTTTTTGTGGGCTCTGTCACGCTTCCTTCTGCCTGTTACATACTTTTAACAAAACCATTATACCCTGATTTCCTATTTTCAATGGATTCAGGGTATAAACAAGTAAGAGGACTCTAGTCGAGACTGCTCGACTAGGAGATACCCTAAACCCTCTAATGTGATATTCACTGTGCACTTCTTTTCGGCACACATACATACACACGCACGTAGCTCTTATATCTTTTGAGATCGACGCATTCATACATACGGACGGACGGACGGACAGACAGACCGACAGGGCCAAATCGACTTAGCTCGTCGCCCTGATCAAGAATATATTTTTTTTTTTGGGGGGCTCTGTCACGCTTCCTTCTGCCTGTTACATACTTTTAACAAAACCATTATACCCTGATTTCCTATTTTCAATGGATTCAGGGTATAAACAAGTAAGAGGACTCTAGTCGAGACTGCTCGACTAGGAGATACCCTAAGCCCTCTAATGTGATATTCACTGTGCACTTCTTTTCGGCACACATACATACACACGCACGTATAAGAACGCGCTCTGCTAACTGCGCAGTAAGCAGCGACTGCGCTTGGGCTGCGCTGTAGTGTGGGCAACATTATAAGAATTTCTTTGTTGAATAATTTAATTTCTAGACGTACAATCTTAATGAAACTTTCAGAACATAATCATAATGTTCAAATGTATGTACATTCTAAAGCACAAGTCTCTAGTACTTGAAATACGTCTTTTACAAAGGTGAGGGGTGAGGGGGTGGATATAAGGGTGGGGGAAAATTACAACAAAAATCGAAATTATATAAAATGCATATAAGTCTACATTTAAAATTTGGAAGCTCTAGCTCTAAAGGTGTAGGAGATATAATTAAATAACTAGCATTCGATAAGGTTTTTGATCGATAATAAAATATCGGGAGTAGTTATCGATATTTAAAGAAAAACTTGATATGCGCGTGATATACACGGACCTAGGAAAAAAAATTTCAAGTCTCTAGCTCTTATATCTTCTGAAATCGACGCGTTCATACATACGGACGGACGGACGGACGGACGGACGGACGGACAGACAGGGCCAAATCGACTTAGCTCGTCGCCCTGATCAAGAATATATATACTTTATGGGGTCTGCCACGCCTCCTTCTGCCTGTTACATACTTTTAACAACACCATTATACCCTGATTTCCCATTTTCAATGGGTTCAGGGTATAAAAATGAAAAATCATTCACAATTAGCTATAGTGGCATCTGACTTGAACTTGAATGTTTTTATTCGATAAAAACATAATGGGATGATTTATTGAATTTTAAAGGCAAACTCGACATCCGCTCTGTATATACGGTCATTTAAAAAAAAAAATCAAGTCTCTAGCTCTTATATCTTCAGAAATCGACGCGTTAAAACATACGAACAGACGGACAGGGACAAATCAACTCAGCTCGTCGCCCTGATTAACAAAATCATTATATATAAAACCATTATACCCTGATTTCCCATTGAAAATGGGTTCAGGGTATAAAAAAATGATAATGCTGTCCAATTTATTTGAATTTTTTTGATGGTGTGTAAATATATTTCTAAAGTAATGAAAAACAAGTAAGAACGTTGCAGTCGGGCGTTACCGACTGCGCAATACGCATTCACATCCCATCAACAATTTAGTAGTTAAGTTTCGCTCTAATACTGTAGAATATACAGGTTTTTCCGATTTGCCACGCCCCAACTGAGCGTAGACACCTCATTTTTGGTCAGTTTTTAGAACGAGATAACGATACCCTAGCTGCAAAGTTTGAATGCTTACTCTCAAAAAAAGTGAAAATTACAGGGTATTTTCCGATATGCCACGCCCCTAAAGAGGCGTAAAAATTATTTTTTGGGGAATCGATAGAGGAGGCTACCAGTAACTATCTAAATTTGAAGCTTCTAGCTATTATACTTTAGGAGATATCAACTTTTGCGGTTTGCCACGCCCCCTGTGGGCGGACATATATCCTTGGGTCTTGGTCTTGGGGGATCAGCCCGAGTATATATACAAAATTTGAGATCTCTGGCATCAATAGTGTCCAAAATATAGCAGAATTCGAAAAACCACTATATCTTCAGGTCTGATTTTCCACGCCCCTAATAGGACTTTATAGAATCATAACATTAGCTAACATGCAAAATTTCAGCATTCTAAGTTTGCAACTTTGGGAGATACAGTTTTATCCGATTTGCCACGCCCCCAATGGGCGGAGATATATCCGCCATAGCTCGTGATCTTGGGTGGTCGACGCGGACCTACATACCAAATTTCAGCTTTCTAGCTCTTTAACTAACATGATTTCTGGTATATCGGAAAATGCATTTTCCGATTTGCCACGCCCCTAGAGGGCAGATCGGGAAAATTTTAACACTTTATAAATCGGAGATATACACGAGTATGTGTTCCAAATTTCAAGTCTCTAGCTTCAATAGCGCCAAAATAGATTGCGTTCATACGGACAGACGGACAGACGGACGGACGGACAGACGGACAGACGGACGGACAGCAAGACGGACAGCAAGACGGACATTGCACAAAACCAATATACTGATTCACTTTCGTGAATGAGTATAAAAATTAACATAAGTTGCACCGCTCGGGATTCGAACCCGCGACTTCTTAATCGAGTGTCACACAGCTACTCACTACGCCACCTCACTTTCGGAAGCCGCTTTGGCAAAACTGAAATAGATTCACTGCTGCAGCGCCATCTACCAAAACTAAACCAAACTAACAGCTGATGTGATTCAAAGAATGTTCCACAAGAAGTTTGAATGTATGTGTGCACACGTATACGATACTGTTGTAGCTGCCAAATATTTGATTATTTTTAATTAATTTTTGACTTAATGGAATTTAATGAAACTGTCAGCATATGATCTACATATTATATTGAATATTTGAGAAATTTAACAAGTAAAAGGACTCTAGTCGAGACTGCTCGACTAGGAGATACCCTGAACCCTCAAATTTGATATTCCAATCGTCTGCACTCCTTTTCAACACACATACATACACACGTACATATTAGAACGCGCTCTGCTTACTGCGCAGTACAACAGCGACTGCGCTTGGGCTGCGCTGCGGTGTGGGCAACATTATAAGAATTTATTTGTTAAATAATTTAATTTCTAGATGTACAATCTTAATGCAACTTTTAGAGCGTAATCATATGGTGAAAATGTATGTACACTCCAAAGCACAAGTCTCTAGTACTTGAAACACGCCTTTTACAAAGGTGTGGGTGAGGGGGTGGATATAGAGGTGGGGAATATATTACAACAAAAATCTAAATTATATAAAATACATATAAGTCTACATTTAAAATTTGCAAGCTCTAGCTCTAAAGGTGTAGGAGATATAATTAAATAACTAGCTTTCAATAAGGTTTTTGATCGATGATCAAATATCGGGAGTAGGTATCGATATAAAGAGAAAAACTTGATATGCGCGTGATATACACGGACCTAAGAAACATTTTTCAAGTCTCTAGCTCTACTTTTAACAAAACCATTATACCCTGATTTCCTATTTTCAATGGATTCAGGGTATAAAAAATGAAAAATCATTCACAGTTAGCTATAGTGGCATCTGACTTGAACTTGAATGTTTTTATTCGATAAAAACATAATGGGATGATTTATTGAATTTTAAAGGCAAACTCGACATCCGCGCTGTATATACGGTCATTTAAAAAAAAAACTCAAGTCTCTAGCTCTTATATCTTCAGAAATCGACGCGTTAAAACATACGAACAGACGGACAGGGACAAATCAACTCAGCTCGTCGCCCTGATTAACAAAATCATTATATATAAAACCATTATACCCTGATTTCCCATTGAAAATGGGTTCAGGGTATAAAAAAATGATAATGCTGTCCAATTTATTTGAATTTTTTGATGGTGTGTAAATATATTTCTAAAGTAATGAAAAACAAGTAAGAACGTTGCAGTCGGGCGTTACCGACTGCGCAATACGCATTCACATCCCATCAACAATTTAGTAGTTAAGTTTCGCTCTAATACTGTAGAATATACAGGTTTTTCCGATTTGCCACGCCCCAACTGAGCGTAGACACCTCATTTTTGGTCAGTTTTTAGAACGAGATAACGATACCCTAGCTGCAAAGTTTGAATGCTTACTCTCAAAAAAAGTGAAAATTACAGGGTATTTTCCGATATGCCACGCCCCTAAAGAGGCGTAAAAATTATTTTTTGGGGAATCGATAGAGGAGGCTACCAGTAACTATCCAAATTTGAAGCTTCTAGCTATTATACTTTAGGAGATATCAACTTTTGCGGTTTGCCACGCCCCCTGTGGGCGGACATATATCCTTGGGTCTTGGTCTTGGGGGATCAGCCCGAGTATATATACAAAATTTGAGATCTCTGGCATCAATAGTGTCCAAAATATAGCAGAATTCGAAAAACCACTATATCTTCAGGTCTGATTTTCCACGCCCCTAATAGGACTTTATAGAATCATAACATTAGCTAACATGCAAAATTTCAGCATTCTAAGTTTGCAACTTTGGGAGATACAGTTTTATCCGATTTGCCACGCCCCCAATGGGCGGAGATATATCCGCCATAGCTCGTGATCTTGGGTGGTCGACGCGGACCTACATACCAAATTTCAGCTTTCTAGCTCTTTAACTAACATGATTTCTGGTATATCGGAAAATGCATTTTCCAATTTGCCACGCCCCTAGTGGGCGAATCGGGAAAATTTTAACACTTTATAAATCGGAGATATACACGAGTATGTGTTCCAAATTTCAAGTCTCTAGCTTCAATAGCGCCGAAATAGATTGCGTTCATACGGACAGACGGACGGACAGCAAGACGGACATTGCACAAAACCAATATACTGATTCACTTTCGTGAATGAGTATGAAAATTTTTTTTAATATGTATAGAATTTTCTTAAAATTGAGCGAAAACGACCAGACATCGAATAGGACAGGCTTACACTATCTGAACGAATACACTTGACTTTGATGGTGTTTAGTTGCGTGTTTATCTTTATTCTTCAGAGCCTGGGTTTATATACCCAGACTCATTCATAATTTCAACCCTTAAATCTAGTGCGTCTATTGCTAAGTGTGTAGGGCTCAGCATTGATCTATTACATGTTCTTATCTTATCGCTGAGGTTGTAAGGCTCAGCGTTCGTCTCTTCATATTTATTCTAGTCTGACAGTTCACACTTGCCACATATATTATCTATTTTATGTATGCTAGCTGTTAGGTGCGTAGAGGGTATGTTCCCATACTTAACATATTTCCATGTTCATGCATGTGCATGAACATTCTGCTGGGGTCCAGAGAAAGTAATAGCTGACAATTCCTGTCTCTGGTTTCTCCTCTTACTTGTGTACACGACAAATAGAGTTTTGATAATTATTGATAATCTTGTCGAAATGTCCATGGTTGCAATCCATGAGGTCTCATGTTCGTGCTTGAACATTCTGCGGGGGCTCAGAAGGTGTGAAATCCAGATAAACCGGGTATCCCACCATTACTCTGGTCCTTTGCTCAGGTGGCCGTTCCCATGCCAAGTGAAGTCTTCATATTCCGTGAATATTTGTAAATGCTTTCTGAATTTATTTTCCATCCGCAGTAAGCGTGTCATAGCGTGCTTGCGCGATTTGCCTTACTCGAAGTCTTTTAAAATGGTATGGAGACTACTAGCCGGCCTTCGTCATCCCATTTATTGTTCTCTTTTAAACCGCTTGAGTTATTTTCAAGCTTCCAGAAGCGTTCGAGGTTATCCAGGCATATCGTCGTTGTTGCTCTGATCACCTTGTTGTTTACTGTTCTAGCTATGTTCCCGGAAACAATCCCCCCAACCTCAGTTTTTTGTCCCAGTATTCCGTTGATTTTTTTAACGTTTCCCAACATTATTAAGTGGAGTAAATCAGCGCCAATCACAAAATCGATTCTGCTAGGTTCGTTGAAATGTTGGTCTGCCAGCTTGCAGCCCATCCAGTCCTTATTGATGTCCATTTAAATTTTCATGCTCGGTAGAGCTCTTTGCAGTTATGGCATAACAAGTGCCTCCGTTGTGGTGACGAATTTGCTTGTCATCCTTGGTTAGATTGTCAAGCAAACGCTGTTTTTTAGAACTTCAACATTTTGTGAAATTCCTTGCACTCTCACTTTCTCACTTTCCGTTTGATTCGGCGCAGTTGTAGTCGTTGAGCGGCCTCTTCAGATACCAATGTCTTTTGCGAGCCTGCATCGATGAGGGCCCTTAGCTGCTCGTATTTTCCGGACTTATTTTTAGTCCGAATAAGCGCAGTTGCCAGTAACGTATCTTGTCCGTTGCTTTCTTTGAGGCAATTGCTGCTGAAAGTGTCGTTTTCATTCGCATCCTCGTGAAGCAAATTGTTATGTGATTTGGTACAATACTTGCATGACCAATCCTTTTCACACTCTTTCATGCTATGGGAACCTAGGGATTTAAAACATAAAGCATTTTTCATTAAAAACTCCTTGC
This sequence comes from Drosophila mojavensis, assembly GCF_018153725.1. NCBI lineage: Eukaryota > Metazoa > Arthropoda > Insecta > Diptera > Drosophilidae > Drosophila > Drosophila mojavensis. The sequence goes on along the minus strand of NW_025318897.1, from coordinate 474,381 downwards.
GTTTTTTAACTGGCTCTGCTTTAAATTTTGAACACCTGGTAATTTCGTGGTTATCCAGGTTGCAAAAAAAATCACTTTCCAGCAGTTCCATGTCCACTAGCTGGTTAATGGCGTTTGCGAATATCTTGCGCTTATTTTCATAGCGCTTGCATATAAGTTCTCACACCGAATTGTAGCTAGCAGATGATCCACTTAACAAATGGCTCACCTAGTCAAATGGCTTTGCTACCTAGCTCCTAGCGATGACATAAGCATCTTCCAGAATAAACTGGATGCAATCGAGGATCTGCTCGTGGATCGACGGCAGCCCTGCACGAGCAGTAGACTGGGGAATGTCCTCTACTAACTCTAGAGGACGGAAAATCATGGATATGGCCGCTTGGTCCGAGTTAGTGGTAGCAAACCGCGGATATTCCCAGAAGCATGGAAAGAACACAGACTGGTGCTCATTAGCAAAGGCAAAGGCGATCCCAACACACCTTCGGCTTATCGCCCATTGTGTATGCTAAACACAGCTAGGAAGCTGTTAGAAAAGCTCATAAGACCCAGACTACTCGCCGCAGTAGAGGCCGCTGGAGGACTTAGCCCCAGACAACATGGAAAATCCACAATGGGAGCTATCGATGAAGTGGTTCAGGCAGCCAGAGGGCGAAGAGGAAATCCATACTCGCGCCCAGTGGTTCTGCTGGACGTTAAAAACGCCTTTAATAGTGTAAGGTGGACCGATATGCTTGATTATTTGGAGCATCGCTTCCATATACCGGAGTACCTGATGAATATGATCAGGAGCTATTTGCAGGATCGAATACTCCTGTACTCCACACAGACTGGTAAGAAACGGTATAGAGTGACCGGTGGAGCTGAACAGGGGTCAATATCTGGAATATCAGCTACGACGACATCCTAAGGCTGGAAATGCCTGAAGACGCTTTCCTAATTGGTTATGACGACTATATCGCAGCCGTTATTACTGCCAGAAACACCGTAGAGGCCCAAAAGAGACTCATGATCCGCACGCAGACATGGCTCAGCTCTCGAGGATTGGAACATAAAACAGAGTTACTTCTGTTCACGGGGACGCATATCCCAACCGAAATAGAGATGCGAGTAAGCGGAAACTTTATACGGACTCAGAGGACAGTGAACTATCTAGGCTTTAGACTAGACAGTAAACTTACCTTCTGGGAACAGCTGTAGCATGCCACGCGGAAAACAGCGACAGCAACGGGGTCTTTGAGTAGACTGATCGGAAATATTGACGGCCCGACGGAAGGAAAACGAAGACTTCTCATGGAAGCGACAAATGCAATATTGCTATATGGAAGTGAAGTATGGGCGGACACCTTAAAGTCGAATGTAAAGCGAAAACCGATGTTATCAGTGCAACTGATAAGGATAATCATACCGGTTGACTTGCTTGCCCAAGACCCCAAAAAAATATGGAATCTTCGACAAAGAGGAGAATTCTCAGAACAGGCGGCAAAGAGTATACGACAGCAAACCATAGTCTCGTGGAAGGCGAGATAGTCATGCGAAAGGTATGGAAGATGGACCTCTAGAATAATCCCCGATCTAGAGAAGTGCATAAATAGAAAACACGGTGAAACGTCGTTCTATTTGGCACAACTACTCTCCGGACATGGATACTTTCGAAAGTATCTAAATAAGATGGTAAAAACTGCCGAATCCAGCTGTATTTACTGCAAAAATGCAATGGACGATGCAGAACACACTTTCTTCAACTGAAACAGGTGGTCGGAAGAAAGAATCGACCTGGCAGAAACAGTCGGTGAAGTAAAAGTAGAGACATTAGTACAGCACTCTATCTTTCTCTATGGTCTTTCATATCACCGAACTCAGCAGCGCACAAAAACTGAAATTTGTTCGCGATGATTTCAGATTTCCCTTTGAGTGAAGGGTATACCTCAATCATTAACGCGTTTCTCACGCTCATGCAAACAAAATGTGAACGTTTCGATGGTTATTCGTGGGAAGGGTATGAAAATGGGAAATCAAGGTATAATGGTTTTGTTGATATGTAAGTAACAGCCAGAAGGAGGCGTGGCAGACCTCACAAGGTATATACAGTAGAATCCAGTTATAACGACTCCGCTTAAAGCGTCCAACCGGTTATGTCGACGAAAATTCGATGTCTTGGTTGGTCCCCATACAAACTTATATGAAAGAGCCTCCGCTTAGTATTTTAACGACAATCCGCTTGTGCCGACGATTTTTTTTTTTATATTTTTTAGTCAATCACCGGTTATTACGACGTGATAAAAAAAATCGCAAAATAATGACAACCAATTTCAGCATAAAAAGACTCTGTTAGAAATGTAACATGTATGTATTGATCAGCTATGAATACCCTTGCTTGTGTGCGTAGCAACGCCACAAATGCTGCCAAGACAGAGAGAGGGAGAGAGACAAAGTACAATGCCGACGTCACAAAAATGTTTCAAAACCATGTTATTGAAAGAAGTTTATAAAAAATGGTTGTTTTGATTAAAAATTTAAATTGTTTTATAGTAAAAGCTATTACGAACATGGCAACCGTAAAAAAATTTTTTTTTAAATATTTTTTACTCTTTTTGGTTAAAGCGTCCTCCGGGAATAGCGACGTAAAATCGACGGTCCCTTGAGTGTCGCTATAACCGGATTCTACTGTATATTCTTGATCAGGGCGACGAGCTGTGTCGATTTGGCTCTGTCCGTCCATCTGTCCGTATGTATGAACGCGCCGATTTCAGAAGATATAAGAGCTAGAGATATAAAGTTTATCACCAGAACTTGATAACTCATCCCGTTATTTTTTTATCGATAAAAAACTTTATCGAAAATCAGTTATAAAAATATATCTCTTACACCTTTAGCTAGGGTCTCCCCTAACCCCACCTCTATATTCACCCCCTTACCATCACCTTTTCAAGCGTATTTCAAATACTTGAGACTTGCTCTATGGCAAATGTATGTATATTCTTGTTAGAAACATATTCTGAAGGTTTCATAAAGAATGTACAGCCACAAGAAAAGTTATTAAACAATCAAATTTCCATAATAAGCCCACACTGCAGCCAATGCGTGTTTATGCGCGCGTGCGTATGCCTGTTTGTGTACGGGTTTGTGTGCAGGTGCGAATAATTATTGAAATATTAGTCGCTCAAAGGTTTCAGGAGATCTCGTAGTCGAGCTGTTTCTGCTTAACAACTGGTATTATATTTCGTAACCATTACTTTAGTGAGATTGCATATTAAAGAAGTTACTCCAGTTAAGTAAACATTAGTTACCGACTTGTTTAAAGGTTGACATTGATGTTGACCCTATTAGTTATAAATCACTTGTCTATAAAACGACTTGAATAATATATGTTAAATATTTTTAGGTTTATTGGAAAGTAATCACAATTCGACAACAGCGTCTGAACAACGAAACAATACTGAACGGGATGATAGCTCATGTAGTGATGAAGGAATCGACAATCAGTCAGCTCAATCTTATTTTGACAGAGTTACGCCTCCACAATCTTTATTGTCAACAGATCGTTTAAAGTCAGCGTGCGTGTTGGATGAAACTATATTAGGTAATCACGTTGGCTCGAAAAATGCAGTATTAAAGTCTGACTCCGTCAATGACTTCATAGATGACTTGGAGCAAAAAGACATGGATATGACAACTTTAAGTAATAGGTAACAAACACGTACAAACAATTAAATCAAACTTAATTTGTTAATACGTTATTCGCAGTATTATAATAAATATATGATTGGATGTGGATTTGTTCTTTTTTTACCAATTATCTGAGAATCTCTTGTGGAACAGGCAAGGTAATGTTTCCACCCGAGGTGAACTCAGTCTGACCAAGGCTAGACCATTTTGTAAGTTCTCCTGGACACGGATATGACGAGCGAATATGTGTGGTTGGGGTGGGGGGTGGAGTTGGGGTTGGGAACAGCGGGACCGCACGGAAACTGAGTGGCACAGTCGAGCGCTCTCGAAGCTTCGCTAGAGTTGTTTGGGAGTTGAAGTTGTCTACTGGTTACTGAGCGGGACGCTGCCGTACTCAGAACTACGGTAGGCTATAGAAAGTCTGCTAATATTAGCAGAACAACCCTCCGAGGAACACGAAAGCGTCGCCAGCCATGTTTTTTAAAAAATGATACTAAAGAAATTGGATTGCCCAAAATTTTTTTCTTTACTCAAAAAAAAAAATTTTTTAACTTAATTTTTCATGGAACAGACAACAGAAATTTTCCGATCGAAATCAATAAACTTAAAAGTTAACTTTTCTTGCTTTCATCGCTGCAAAGCCGCATATTATATCCTCGTACTCCGACATTGAAGCAGTTTAATTTTCGATTGGAAAAAGTTAAAGATATGTTAATATACTTCGACTTATGGTTGATATTAAGTAAGTATCAATTTAAGTTTTCTGTTTTGTCATCATTAAATCGAAAAAATGGATTTATTTTATCCAGCCAAGCTCCTACATCTGCATTTGAAAGCTGCATTCACAACACTTGGATTCTGAATGCTAAATTATTGTCATTATCAATTACACTTTCCTCAACCGAACTGAAATCCTCACTCAAAATAGTTTAATATTGTGCTGTGCCTTATTTTTTTATGAAAGTCTCCATCAAGTTTCTAGACCTTGCAGAGCTCTGCAGTTTGTAAGGCGGCCTATTTGCCCACCTTACATTATGCCCAGTGTTGGTAGAGGGGAGGTTGAATTTGAATTATATTTTAGTTTTGGTATATTTTTGATATATTTTGATGTCGTTGATTTATATGTTTTGGTTCATAGATAATGAGTTATGACGTCATATTTTTGTAGAGAGTAAGTTAGGCTATAAGTAGAATAAGCATTCGTTTGTAAGATAGGACTAAGTACTTAATAAGTAGCCGTAAGTGTTATAGCAGTTAGTTTTAGAACGTAAGCAGAAATTCAAATTAGTGGGCGGGCGCGCGATCAGCAATACAACCGTGCGGCTCGAGTCAGTGAAAAGGTATTAGAATTTAGGTTAAGCTTGGGAGTTGTAATAAAGTAAGCATGCATATGTAGAAATGGTCGTGTACTTATTTGTAGTTAGTTCATCTAACGTATTGATTTTTGACAGTAACTGCAATTAACTATACGAACACTAACTGGTAGTTTGAACGTGGCTACGACCCGTTCGCCAGAAGGGTAAATCTCTGGCAGTGAAAATCGCGTGGTCTGGGAGTGAACGCCGGAGGCAAAGCTGCTCGTTCCTCGACCCGCGATCTACCATTTGTAATGGCCCCACTAACTCCCCACAGCGTGCCTTCGCAACCCCGACCCCAGCAATCTAGAGTGCGCTTGATCGCGCCACTCGATTGCTGCCGCCCTCCCGCGTGCAAACGCGTGGGCATGGTCGGCGTGGGCAAGTGGCGCCCGAGCAGGGAAAACAGTTACGGCGCCGAAGGTACAGTGCGCGCGAAAAATGTTGCGCAGAAGCGCAAGTCGAATACATGGGCACGCGCGGGGGCAGCATAGCGTGCGTCGCTGAAATCTAGCAAAAGATGAAGAAGGATGAGCAACGAGTAGCGGTAACAGCAGAGTGGGTATATATGCACACCCCAGGAGTAAGTAACAAAAACAAGAAAGAGGACTCTAGTCGAGACTGCTCGACTAGGAGATACCCTAAACCCTCTAATCTGATATTCACTCTGCACTTCTTTTCGGCACACATACATACACACGCACGTATTAGAAGAACGCGCTCTGCTAACTGCGCAGGTAGCAGCGACTGCGCTTGGGCTGCGCTGTAGTGTGGGCAACATTATAAGAATTTCTTTGTTGAATAATTTAATTTCTAGACGTGCAATCTTAATGAAACTTTCAGAACATAATCATAATGTTCAAATGTATGTACATTCCAAAGCACAAGTCTCTAGTACTTGAAATACGTCTTTTATAAAGGTGAGGGTGAGGGGGTGGATATAAGGGTGGGGGAAAATTACAACAAAAATCGAAATTATATAAAATGTATATAAGTCTACATTTAAAATTTGAAAGCTCTAGCTCTAAAGGTGTAGGAGATATAATTAAATAACTAGCATTCGATAAGGTTTTTGATCGATAATAAAATATCGGGAGTAGTTATCGATATTTAAAGAAAAACTTGATATGCGCGTGATATACACGGACCCAGGAAAAAAAATTTCAAGTCTCTAGCTCTTATATCTTCTGAAATCGACGCGTTCATACATACGGACGGACGGACGGACGGACGGACGGACGGACAGACAGACGGACAGGGCCAAATCGACTTAGCTCGTCGCCCTGATCAAGAATATATATACTTTGTGGGGTCTGCCACGCCTCCTTCTGCCTGTTACATACTTTTAACAAAACCATTATACCCTGATTTCCCATTTTCAATGGGTTCAGGGTATAAAAACAAAAAAAAGTGGTTAAAGTGAACGAGATGGAAAGATCATTGAGTATTGATGCCACTGCAATTGCATCAAGAAACTGATAATAGAGTATAAAAGTGGTTATAAATGAACAAAACGAAAGAAAAGGGTCGCGATAATAGTAAGAAGAAAAGTGAAAGCATTTAGTGCCGACTGCAAGTGAATATTCCCGGTGATAAGAAAGCGTAATTGTGAAAGGGTATTCAATAATGCGCGCATAGACAAGTGTGCATATGTATATATATATGTGCATGTGAGAATTAGCGGAGAGAGAATAAATAGTGAAGTGTATGTATGTATGTGCCCGTAGGCAAGCGTGCGTATATATGTATGTGCATGTGAGACAATTAGTTAAGAGAGGGTGAACGGCAGAGTGTATATATGTATGTGCGCGGGTGCATCCGCGTACGTATGTATATACATACGTAGCGCTCAGTTGAGAGAGAGTGAATAGTGAAGAGCACTATGCGCGGATAGGCAAGCGTACATATGTATATATGTATGTGGGAGACTAAGTTGAGAGAGAGCAATCGGTCAAGCGTATGTGTGTAATAATGCGCATATGACACTAGGCGATTTTTATACTCATTCACGAAAGTGAATCAGTATATTGGTTTTGTGCAATGTCCGTCTTGCTGTCCGTCCGTCTGTCCGTCTGTCCGTCCGTCCGTCTGTCCGTCCGTCCGTCTGTCCGTCTGTCCGTATGAACGCAATCTATTTCGGCGCTATTGAAGTTAGAGACTTGAAATTTGGAACACATACTCGTGTATATCTCCGATTTATAAAGTGTTAAAATTTTCCCGATCCGCCCACTAGGGGCGTGGCAAATCGAAAAATGCATTTTCCGATATACCAGAAATCATGTTAGTTAAAGAGCTAGACAGCTGAAATTTGGTATGTAGGTCCGCGTTGACCACCCAAGATCATGAACTATGGCGGATATATCTACGCCCATTGGGGGCGTGGCAAATCGGATAAAACTGTATCTCCTAAAGTTGTAAACCTAGAATGCTGAAATTTTGCACGTCAGCTAATGGTATGATTCTATAAAGTCTGAAGATAAATTATAAGTCTACGCCCATTGGGGGCGTGGCAAATCGGACCTGAAGATATAGTGTTTTTTTAGATTCTGCTATATTTTGGACACTATTGGTGGCAAAGACCTCAAATTTTGTATATATACTCGGACTGATCACCCAAGACCAAAAAGTTTTGTCGGATATATGTCCGCCCACAGGGGGCGTGGCAAACCGCAAAAGTTTATATCTCCTAAAGTATAATAGCTAGAAGCTTCAAATTTGAATAGTTGAGTTACTGGTAGCCTCCTCTATCGATTCCCCAAAAAAATAATTTTTACGCCTCTTTAGGGGCGTGGCATATCGAAAAATACCCTGTAATTTTCACATTTTTTGAGGGTAAGCTTTCAAACTTTGCAGTTAGGGTACCGTTATCTCTTCCTAAAAACTGACCAAAAATGAGGTGTCTACGCCCAGTTGGGGCGTGGCAAATCGGAAAAACCAGTATATTCTACAGTATTAGAGCGAAACTTAACTACTAAATTGTTGATGGGATGTGAATGCGTATTGCGCAGTCGGTAACGCCCGACTGCAACGTTCTTACTTGTTTCTGTATGCTTGCACATTCGGGTGCGTGTATGTATGTAAAAATGCGCATATGACACTAGGCGATTTTTTGTATGCTTGCACATGCGGGTGCGTGTAGGTATGTAAAAATGCACATATGACATTAGGCGATTTTGATCGTGGGAATGGACAGTGGGCCGAGGCCAGTGCGAAAATAAAATAAAATAAAACAAGTAAGAAAGCTCTAGTCGAGACTGCTCGACTACGAGATCCCCTGAACCCTTGAGCAATAGATATTTCAATACTTTTTCGCGACTTTCAGCTTACACAAGAAACACGCACACACACACACACACACGCACGTACGCACACACAGGTATACATACACACACACGCATACAGACACACATACACACACACACGCATACAGACACAAACGCATACAGACACAAACGCATACACACACACACATACACATACAAGCAACCACGCATAAACACGCATGGGCTGCAGTGTGCGCTTACTATGAGAACTTAATTGTTTAATAACTTTTTTTATGGACGTACGATCTTCATGAAACTTGCAGATTATGATTATAACATGAATATGCATGTTATTGCCAAAGCACAAGTCTCTAGTATCTGAAATACGCTTTTTACAAAAGTGAGGGTGAGGGGGTGAATTTAGAGGTGGGGGGTAAATTTTAACAAAAACCGAAATTGTATAAATTGCATATAAGCATACATTAAAAATTTGGAGACTCTAGCAATAAAGGTGTAGAAGATATAATTTTATAACTGGGTTTCGATAAGGGTTTTTATCGATAAAAAAATATCGAGATGAGTTATCGATTTTTAATGATAAACTTGATATGCGCGCTGTAATTACGGACATTTTAAAAAAAATTTGAAGTCTCTAGCTCTTATATCTTCTGAAATCGACGCGTTCATACATACGGACAGACGGACAGACGGACAGACAGACGGACAGGGCCAAATCAACTCAGCTCGTCACCCTGATCAAGAATATATATACTTTGTGGGGTCTGCCACGCCTCCTTCTCCCTGTTACATACATTTCAACAAAACCATTATACCCTGATTTCCCATTGAAAATGGGTTCAGGGTATAATAAAATAAAATATAATATAATAAAATATAATAAAATAAAATAAATTAAAATTAAATTAAATTAAAGAAAAGAAAATAAAATAAAATAAAATAATAAAATAAAAGAAACTTGATTTTCAGTCCGTCCGTCCGTCCGTATGTATGAACGCGTCGATCTCAGAAGATTTAAGAGCTAGAGACTTGACATTTTTTTCCTAGGTCCGTGTATATCACGCGCATATCAAGTTTTTCTCTATATATCGATAACTACTCCCGATATTTTATTATCGACTAAAAACCTTATCGAAAGCTAGTTATTTAATTATATATCCTACACCTTTAGAGATAGGGCTTGCAAATTTTAAATGTAGACTTCTATGTATTTTATAAAATTTCGATTTTTGTTGTAATTTACCCACCCCTATATCCACTCCCTCACCTTCACCTTTGTAAAAGGCATATTTCAAGTACTAGAGACTTGTGCTTTGAAATGTACATACATTTTTACCACATGATTACGCTCTAAAAGTTTCATTAAGATTGTACGTCTAGATTTTAAATTATTCAACAAATAAATTCGTCTTCTTACTTGTTTGTAGACATACGATCTTCATGAAACTTTAAGATATTACCATAATATGCGTGCAGTTACCAAAGCACAATTCTCTAGTATTTGAAATAAGCCTTTTACAAATATGTGGGTGAGGGGGTAAATATAGGGGTGGGGGTAAAAAACCGAAATTGTATAAAATGCATATCACTATACATTTAAAATTTGGAGACTGTAGCTCCAAAGATGTAGGAGATATAATTATATAACTGCTTTTCGATACGGTTTTTTATCTATAAAAAAGATAGGAATGAGTTACCGATTTTTAATGATAAACTCGATATCCGCGCTATAAATACGGACATTTTAGAAAAAAATGGAAGTTTCTAGCTCTTATATCTTCTGAAATCGACGCGCTCATACATACGGACAGACGGACGGACGGACAGACAGACGGACAGGGCCAAATCGCTTCAGCTCGTCGCCCTGATCAAGAATATATATGGGGTCTGTCACGCCTCCTTCTGACTGTTACATACATTTCAACAAAACCATTATACCCTGATTTCCCATTGAAAATGTGTTCAGGGTATAAAAAGGAGAGAGACAAAAAATAAGGAAGAAAAGAAAACTAGATTAAGTGAGCGAAATAAAGCGAAATATAGAATAAGTGGATGAAAATTGAGTAAGCAAAACAACTGGAGAAGATTAGTATAAGCGACCGAGGAAGCAGAGTATCCAGGCATCAAGAATGGAAGGAGGAACATCCCACAGCTCGGGACAAAGCGTCGGCTGGGTCTACCAGCGCTGTAAAGAGGAATTGATAGCTGTAGCACGGGATCTCGGCCGCGAAGACGAGGGCCGCGTGGAGGACCTGAGAAAGAGATTGTCGTCGTTCATCCAGGGCGGCAACTATTCGGCGGAAATGAAAGGGAGGCTAGTTGATTGGGAGGCGCATTTTGCAAAAGAAGCAGGATTCTCTCTGGGAGGCGCAGTGACAAGCATGGGCGGCGGCGCCACGGAAAGCTCAAGAACGCGAACCCCTCTCGACAGCATCGTTGAAGCTGAGCGTACCCACGGCGAGTGGTACGACTGGTAATCGGAGGGATGAGAGGCCGCGGTGATTTTGTTTTGGCGACGAAGACAAGGAGTTCCTGGACTTCTTCTTACCTCCCCAATACCTCGAGTGTCTGGAGGACCAGACTCGAGCGCGCCGGCAGCGAGAGGGTGAACCCTTCAAGGATAACCTAATCGATCTGCGTCTATTAATGCGTCAGGCTAGATACAGCCCAGCCCAAGAGTTAAACAGGGCCTACGAGAACGCATCCCCGGAATATAGGCTATACGTACGGAGGCACGATTTTTCATCCCTTACACAGTTGACACAGATGGCTGCAGAATTCGAAAATGTGCGGAATCAGCAGAGGGAACTAGAGAGAAAGACAACGGTGGAGACTGCCTGGCCCAAGCCTGATCCCCGGTCTGGAGGACAAGCCGGGGGCAGAAGGAGACGCCGGCGACGACACCTTCCGCGGAGGCGACCAGCCGGATGATGGCTCAGGACGCTGGATCCAGGCCGAGTCGGGTCTGTTACCGATGTGCACAACCTGCACACTTCGCGCGAAAATGTTTTAACGCGCCAGTGTTATTTTGCCAACACTGTGGACAGCGAGGCCGGACTGCGAGGGAGTGTTGCGAACAGGGCAGCGCGGGAAACGGCCAGGGGCGCCCTCCAAGGAAATGGAGCGGCGCCGAGTAGATACTGAAGACGAAGAGAGGTACCCGCTCCGAGTAAAGGAGTGGAAGGTCGTCGCGACGGTGGTGGTCGGGGGTCAAAGGATGACCGCCACGATCGACACCGGGGCCACGCGCAGTTTTACCACCGAGGATTGCGTGCGCCAACGGACGATGCGGGGCGAGCGTTGCCAGGTGGAGTCGCGAATCAGGCTGGCCGATGGATCATTGCTGGATGTGACGAAGATGATGAGGACGGATGTGAGTCTGGCTGGGAAGACGGCGGAAGCGAACCTGCTAATAATACCGACCATGCTGGACCATGTCATTCTCGGCATGGACTTTCCATGCGCCATCGGCACTACGGTGCGTTGCGGCAACGCGGGGCTGGAAATGAGGGTGGTGGACGACGTGGCAGAAGGAGCGTCGCCGTCGAGTAGACAAGGAGTGGAGAAAGGCAGCAGCGGTTTTAGAGGGCAAGACCAGCTCGCTAAAGTAGATGTCGGCGATCGTAGTGTCGACAGTTGGCGTTCAGAATGCGTCGACCCAGGGCACGCCGCCCAGCGAGAAGGAAGGTGAGAGGAAATGGATGAAGAAAAGCAGAAACAAGAGGAAGCGAATGAACAAAGGAACGCCGAAGGAAGGGCTTGGAGAGGATCTTCCGGCAATATAGAGGAATGAAAAGGAAAGAGACAAGACACTGGATCACAAAAAGGGAGCTGGGCCTCCCGCGAGAGCTGTGAAGCAGAGCGAGGATTTGAGGGGCGGACCCGAGGAGCGGCCGCCGGAGTTTAGTTCAGTCGAGTTGGAGAAGGAAGGTGAGCCCGGAGGCAGCCCGCCGACGGGAGAAGCATCAGAGAGTGAATATGGAGGAAATGAACGATCCGCGCCCAGTAGCAAGGAGTGGCCGGATGAGTTGGAGGAGGAACTGCAAGAGTTTCTAGAAGTGGAGCTGGCATTATTTGAAGACACACATCGCTGAACATAGCATCCGGATGAAGGACGACAAGCCTTTGAAGCAAAGGTACTACCCTAAGAATCCGGCTATGCAGAAAGTGATCGACGAACAGGTGGACGAGCTATTTGGAGCTGGGGCTATTGAACCGTCGAAAAGCCCACACAGCGCACCCATAGTCTTGGTCAAGAAAAAGACTGGGGATTGGCGCATGTGCGTAGATTATCGGCAACTCAACGCCCACTCGATACCGGATGCGTACCTTGTTCCGCGGATTCTTCACATTTTGGAGAGGTTTCGACACGCACGGTTCATATCCACGCTGGATCTAAAGAGCGGTTACTGGCAGATCCCGATGGCGGCGGATAGTAGAGAATACACGGTGTTTAATGTGCCAGGCAGAGGACTGTTACAATGGCGAGTGATGCCGTTCGGTTTGCATTCGGCGGGGGCGACATTCCTGAGGGCACTGGATACAGTCATCGGGCCCGACATGGAGCCTCACGCGTTTGCGTACCTAGATGAAGGAGCAGCATGTAGCCAAACTGAAGGAAGTTTTCCGGCGGTTGAGGGCGGCCAATTTGAAGGTCAACAGGAAGAAATGCAGTTTCTTCCGGGAGAAGATGGCATATCTTGGCCACATGATAAGCGCGAGGTGATTTGCACTGATCCCGCGAAGGTTGAGGCGATCCAGAGCCTCCCATCACCTTCGAATCTCAAGGAGTTGCGGCAATGTCTTGGAATGGCATCCTGGTACAGACGCTTCGTACCAAACTTGGCGTCGCTGGTACAACCGATGACGAAGCTTCTGAAGAAGAATCAGAAGTTGATCTGGGGAGAAGAGCAGGAGGAGGCGCTACGGGAGCTCAAGGAGAGGCTAACGACCGCACCTGTCTTGGACTGTCCAGACTTCTCGGCAAAGTTCGTGCTGCAGACCGACGCCAGCGACTACGGCTTGGGCGAGGTGCTTACGCAAGAGGTCGAGGGTCAAGAACGGGTGATAGCTTACACCAACTACGCGGCCACGGAAAAGGAGTGCCTCGCAATCGTTTGGGCGATCCAAAAGATGCGATGCTACCTGGAGGGCTACAGATTCGAAGTGGTCACGGATCACCTGGCATTGAAATGGCTCAACTCCATAGAAAGTCCCACGGGCAGGATTGCTCGATGGGCGCTAGAGTTGCAGCAATATCAATTCGACATACGTTATCGTCGAGGGAGTCTAAACGTAGTGGCTGATGCACTGTCCCGGCAACCCCTAGACAGTTGTCAACAGGCAGTGGAAGATGGTCCCCTTTGCGGGTGGATACGGAAAATGCGTGAGAAGATTGCGAAGGAGCTTTAGAAGTTCCAGGATTACGTAGAGGAGAATGGACATCTATATCGGCATTTGGGTCATCGGGTAGACGAAGAGGATTTTATCCCATGGACGCTCTGCGTCCCTATCGGTTTGAGGAGCAGAGTGATGAGGGAGTGCCACGACGCTCCCACAGCCGGACATCAAGGAGTGAGGAAAACGGCAGCGCGACTCGCGCAGAGGTACTATTGGCCGGGCATGTTCCGGGATGCCGCCAAGTACGTGAAGCGCTGCGAGACGTGTCAAAAATTCAAATGCGTACAACAAAAGCCGGCAGATGCTGACCAGCCAGGTGGCGCAGCCAATGACGGTCTTGTGCGCAGATTTCGTGGGACCTTTGCCTTGTTCCAAGCGGGGCAACACGATGTTGTTAGTGTTCCACGACGCTTTCGCTAAGTGGGTGGAGTTGGTGCCACTGAGGGGAGCCACCACCGCGTTGTTGCAGCTGGCGTTCCGGGAACGAATACTCGGCAGATTCGGAGTACCGAGGACATTCGTCTGCGACAACGGTGTACAATTTGCAAGCAGAAGTTTCAAGGCGTTCATGGAATCCCTGGGGGTGACACTCCAGTATACAGCGCCTTGTTCGCCACACGAGAACCCGACGAAGAGAACGAATCGCACGATGAAGACAATGATAACTCAATATATCGAAGGCCATCAAAGCTCGTGGGACGAGTTGCTGCCAGAGATAACGCTAGCGGTCAACTCGAGCGTGGCTGACTCCACGGGCTTCACTCCCGCATTCTTGCTGTTAGGACGGGAGCCACGCCTACCCGCCGCATTGTACGACGAAGTCACTCTCGATTCGGCGACGAAAGAGATCCAGCCCGAGGCTAAAGAAGACAGAATGAGAGAAGTTTTCGAAGGTAGGCACTACAACTTAAGACGACGCGACTGGAGGCCAGCGCTGGGCTCGGAGGTTCTTTTGTGACAGCATCAGCTGTCGAATGCGACGGAAGGATTCGCAGCGAAGTTGGCGCCTAAATTTGATGACCCGTATGATGATGCGCCTGAAGAGGGAAGGCGAACGCAAGAGGAGGGTGGCCAACATAGCGCAGCTGAAACCATTTCACCGAGGAGGAGTGGAGGAGATCGAAATGATCCCGGAAGTTGAGGCCGAAGAAGCATTGGCTGAGGCGTTTGCCGACGATGATGGCGAAGCGCCCAGCAAACACGACCGATCGCGTTAACTAACTTCCCCGTTAACACACCTATTAACGCTAGCACTAACGCAGTAGTTAGAGGACCATTTCGGTCATTAACACGGACAAAAAACAGAAGACTAAAAGTTCTGAATTTACAGGGAAATACGAAGATGGAGGAGGTCATCGAGTTCAGCAGCGAAGACGAGGGCTCGGTCGAGGACGCGAGCTGCGACAGCACGGAGCCGTTCTCTCGGGAGGAGGCGCGAAGTCGGCAAAGGGACCCGAGGTTCGGTAGGGAATACTACCGTCGCCAAGAGGAGCGGGCGCCACCCCGACTCATGTATAAGGTTCTCCGCTCGACAATGAACGTGGCAACCCGGATGGACGGCCTCATACAACTAATACAGGCCAGATACACAACTGTATACATCCAGGTACCCAGGGGGAACGACGCCACCGCTCGTGGAGGAGAAGCCATCCCCTCCCCGGGCAGCACGGAGTCGGCTGCACAGAGATGCTCGGAGGACAGAGCCTCGTCGAGATGGGTGACTCCGACACCGTGGACGACGAGCGAGGAGGAAGAGACCCCAGCTGGGGAGACGAACAATAGATCCCCGTCACGGGGGCGGGACGGCGGCAGGAAGCATTGTCCCTTCGTCGACAGCCCCGCCCCGGACCCCGCGGCGCGGGACAAAGTAGAAGAGAAACATGCGAGCGCGTCACCACGAACTGGTGGACAAGAGACGAAGAGGTGTGAAGAAGCAGTCCGGGTCGAAGACGCGAGCCCTGGGGAGAGGGGCACCGCAAGCCCCCTTCCCTGCCACCGGGCTAGCGCCGACGTCGAGAAGGCCCATCAGCCGCACTCCGCCAGGGTTACGCTGCGTCTGACTCCAGCGCAGAGCGCCCGACGGACCACGATCAAACGGCCGAGCGCAGGCGTCGCAGGCGGCGACGACGAGGACGACCGGTTTCCAATCGCGAACCGGGCCCCTGCATCCCCACTAGCCAGGGGAAAGCGACAGATGGCGCCGAGTTTTCGTCCGCATATCGTCAGCGCCGGAAGGAGAGCAAACCCGGGGGCGGCCAAGAGCGCGACGAATGCTCGGATGAGTCGGCGGAGACTCACTCGAGCGAGGAGAGGCGTTTATTGGCAGACATGGCCGAGTTGCTAGACGGCTGGGACCTGAGTCTAGAGGAGGCGCTCGGCGAAGAGGACGTGGAATTGAGGAGGATGCTGCCTTTGATCTCTATCGGTTGGAGGGTACACCCGGCCGGTGCCGAATTGAGCGCAGAAGTGATCCAGCTTCTGAGGCGGGAAGTGGAAACGCGCAGTCGTTGATTTATATTTTTTGGTTCATAGATAATGAGTTATGACGTCATATTTTTGTAGAGAGTAAGTTAGGCTATAAGTAGAATAAGCATTCGTTTGTAAGATAGGACTAAGTACTTAATAAGTAGCCGTAAGTGTTATAGCAGTTAGTTTTAGAACGTAAGCAGAAATTCAAATTAGTGGGCCGGCGCGCGATCAGCAATACAACCGTGCGGCTCGAAAGCTCGCGGGGGTGAATTGCATTGCTGGTCTCGTGCTGAAATCTGCACTGCAGCAGAAAGGGATTGAAAGCTGCGTGCAAGAAAGATATTAGAATTTAGGTTAAGCTTGGGAGTTGTAATAAAGTAAGCATGCATATGTAGAAATGGTCGTGTACTTATAGTTACTTGTAGTTAGTTCATCTAACGTATTGACTTTTGACACTAACTGCAATTATCTATACGAACACTAACTGGTAGTTTGAACGTGGCTACGACCCGTTCGCCAGAAGGGTAAATCTCTGGCAGTGAAAATCGTGTGGTCTGGGAGTGATCGCCGGCGGCAACGCCGACCCCAGAAATCTAGAGTGCGCTTGATCGCGCCACTCGATTGCTGCCGCCCTCCCGCGTGCAAACGCGTAGGCGTGGTCGGCGAGTTCAGGCCACGTGGTCACCTAACCTCAAATGGTACCCTTCCCCTCTCCCATTTCACCGACACTGTACGTCCCGTAGTAACTTATAAATTTCTTGTAAGTTATGCCCTGAGCAGACTGAGACTCTGACCCCAGCTGGAAAATTAATGTAACCTTACAAGTTTCTGATTTTTCATTTGTGTAGCACTGGATTTGTTCTCTTCATTATACTCATTCACGAAAGTGAATCAGTATATTGGTTTTGTGCAATGTCCGTCTTGCTGTCCGTCCGTCTGTCCGTATGAACGCAATCTATTTCGGCGCTATTGAAGCTAGAGACTAGAGAAATTTGGAACACATACTCGTGTATATCTCCGATTTATAAAGTGTTAAAATTTTCCCGATTCGCCCACTAGGGGCGTGGCAAATTGGAAAATGCATTTTCCGATATACCAGAAATTACGTTTGTTGAAGAGCTAGAAAGCTGAAATTTGGTATGTAGGTCCGCGTCCACCACCCTAGATTACGGCGGGGCAAATCGGATAAAACTGTATCTCCTAAGCTTGTAAACCCAGAATGCTGAAATTTTGTACGTCAGCTAATGTTATGATTCTATAAAGTCAAAAAGAGACCTCAAATTTTGTATATATACTCGCGCTGATCACCCAAGTCCAAAAAGTTTTGTCGGATATATGTTTGCCCACAGAAGGCGTGGCAAACCGCAAAAGTTTATATCTCCTAAAGTATAATAGCTAGAAGTTTCAAATTTAGATAGTTAAGTTACCAGTAACCTCTTCTATCGATGACTCAAAAATAATTTATAAAATACCCTGTAATTTTCACATTATTTGAGGGTAAGCATTCAAACTTTGCAGTTAGGGTACCGTTATCACGTTCTAAAAACTGACGAAAAATGAGGTGTCTACGCCCAGTAGGGGCGTGACAAATCGAAAGAAAAACTGTATTTTCTACAATATTAGAGCAAAATTTACTACTAAATTGTTGATGGGATGTGAATTAGTATTTCGCAGTCGGTAACTCCCGACTGCAACGTTCTTACTTGTTTTATGCTGTTTTTTGGATTCCCTTGAAAAAATTGTTAACTATATTTTACTTTTTCCCAAAGCAAATGAAACTTATATACACAAAGTGGCTTTAAACATTTTATACATTTTACCATTTAAAAACAAGTAAGAACGTTGCAGTCGGGCGTTACCGACTGCGGAATACTCATTCACATCCCATCAACAATTTAGTAGTTAAGTTTCGCTCTAATACTGTAGAATATACAGGTTTTTCCAATTTGCCACGCCCCAACTGGGCGTAGACACCTCATTTTTGATCAGTTTTTATAAAGAGATAACGGTACCCTAACTGCAAAGTTTGAATGCTCAACCTCAAAAAATGTGAAAATAACAGGGTATTTTCCGATATGCCACGCCCCTAAAGAGGCGTAAAAATTATTTTTGGGGAATCGATAGAGGAGGCTACCAGTAACTCAACTATCCAAATTTAAAGCTTCTAGCTATTATTTAGGAGATATATCCGACAAAACTTTTTGGTCTTGGGTGATCAGTCCGAGTATATATACAAAATTTGAGGTCTCTGCCATCAATAGTGTCCAAAATATAGGGGAATTTAAAAAATCACAATATCTTCAGGTCCGATTTGCCACGCCCCCAATGGGCATAGACTTACAATTTTATCTTTAGACTTTATAGAATCATACCATTAGCTGACGTGCAAAATTTCAGCATTCTAGGTTTACAACTTTAGGAGATACAGTTTTATCCGATTTGCCACGCCCCCAATGGGCGTAGATATATCCGCCATAGCTCTTGATCTTGGGTGGTCAACGCGGACCAACATACCAAATTTCAGCTTTCTAGCTCTTTAACAAACATGATTTCTGGTATATCGGAAAATGCATTTTCCGATTTGCCACGCCCCTAGTGGGCGGATCGGGAAAATTTCAACACTTTATAAATCGGAGATATACACGAGTATGTGTTCCAAATTTCAAGTCTCTAGCTTCAATAGCGCCGAAATAGATTGCGTTCATATGGACAGACGGACGGACGGACAGACGGAAAGACGGACGGACAGCAAGACGGACATTGCACAAAACCAATATACTGATTCACTTTCGTGAATGAGTATAAAAAAAACAAGTAAGAAAGCTCTAGTCGAGACTGCTCGACTACGAGATCCCCTGAACCCTTGGAGCAATAGATATTTCAATACTTTTTCGCGACTTTCAGCTTACACAAGAAACACGCACACACACACACACACACGCACCTACGCACACACAGGTAAACATACACACACACGCATATAGACACACATACACACACACACGCATACAGACACAAACGCATACACACACACACATACACATACAAGCAACCACGCATAAACACGCATGGGCTGCAGTGTGCGCTTACTATGAGAACTTAATTGTTTAATAACTTTTTTTATGGACGTACGATCTTCATGAAACTTTTAGATTATGATTATAACATGAATATGCATGTACTTGCCAAAAGCACAAGTCTCTAGTATTTGAAATACGCTTTTACAAAAGTGAGGGTGAGGGGGTGAATTTAGAGGTGGGGGGTAAATTTTAACAAAAACCGAAATTGTATAAATTGCATATAAGCATACATTAAAAATTTGGAGACTCTAGCAATAAAGGTGTAGAAGATATAATTTTATGACTGGGTTTCGATAAGGTTTTTTATCGATAAAAAAAAGATCGGGATGAGTTATCGATTTTTAATGATAAACTTGATATGCGCGCTGTAATTACGGACATTTTAAAAAAATTTGAAGTCTCTAGCTCTTATATCTTCTGAAATCGACGCGTTCATACATACGGACAGACGGACAGACGGACAGACGGACAGACGGACAGACAGACGGACAGGGCCAAATCAACTCAGCTCGTCACCCTGATCAAGAATATATATACTTTGTGGGGTCTGCCACGCCTCCTTCTCCCTGTTACATACATTTCAACAAAACCATTATACCCTGATTTCCCATTGAAAATGGGTTCAGGGTATAAAAAAAAAAAAAAAAAAAAACAAGTAAGAAGACTCTAGTCGAGACTGCTCGACTAGGAGATACCCTGAACCCTCTAATTTAATATTCTAATCAGTCTGCACTTCTTTTCGACACACATACATACACACGCACGTATTAGAACGCGCTCTGCTAACTGCGCAGTAAGCAGCGACTGCGCTTGGGCTGCGCTGCAGTGTGGGCAACATTATAAGAATATTTGTTGAATAATTTAATTTCTAGACGTATTATCCTAATGAAACTTTCAGAACATAATCATAATGTTCAAATGTATGTACATTCCAAAGCACACGTACTTGAAACACGCCTTTTACAAAGGTATGGGTGAGGGGGTGGATATAGGGGTGGGGGGTAAATTGCAACAAAAACCGAAATTATATAAAATACAAAAATAAGTCTACATTTAAAATTTGCAAGCTCTAGCTCTAAAGGTGTATGAGATATTATTAAATAACTATCTTTCGATAAGGTTTTTGATCGATGATAAAATATCGGGAGTAGAAATCGATATATAAGAAAAACTTGATATGCGCGTGATATACACGGACCAAGGAAAAAAAATTTCAAGTCTCTAGCTCTTATATCTTCTGAGATCGACGCGTTCATACATACGGACGGATGGACGGACAGACAGACGGACAGGGCCAAATCGACTCAGCTCGTCGCCCTGATCAAGAATATATATACTTTGTGGCGTCTGCCACGCCTCTTTCTGCCTGTTGCATACTTTTAACAAAACCATTATACCCTGATTTCCCATTTTCAATGGGTTCAGGGTATAAAAACAAGTAAGAAAGCTCTAGTCGAGACTGCTCGACTACGAGATCCCCTGAACCCTTCGAACAATAGCTATTTCAATCATTTTTTGCGTATTTCTGCTTACACAAGAAACACGCACACATACAAACACGTACGCACACAAGCACCCACGCATAAACACGCATGGGCTGCATTGTGCGCTTACTATGAGAACTTAATTGCTTAATAACTTTTGTGGACATACGATCTTCATGAAACTTTTAGATCGTAATTACAATAATAATATGCGTGCACTTGCCAAAGCACAAGTCTCTAGTAATTGAAATACGCCTTTTACAAAGGTTACGGTGAGGGGGTTGATATAGGGGTGGGGGGTAAATTTCAACAAAACCCGAAATTGCATAAATTGCATATAAGCATACATTAAAAATTTGGAGACTCTAGCAATAAAGGTGTAGAAGATATAATTTTATAGCTGGTTTTCGTTAAGGCTTTTTATACCCTGAACCCATTTTCAATGGGAAATCAGGGTATAATGGTTTTGTTGAAATGTATGTAACAGGGAGAAGGAGGCGTGGCAGACCCCACAAAGTATATATATTCTTGATCAGGGTGACGAGCTGAGTTGATTTGGCCCTGTCCGTCTGTCTGTCCGTCTGTCCGTCTGTCCGTCCGTCCGTCTGTCCGTCTGTCCGTCTGTCCGTCTGTCCGTATGTATGAACGCGTCGATTTCAGAAGATATAAGAGCTAGAGACTTCAAATTTTTTTTAAAATGTCCGTAATTACAGCGCGCATATCAAGTTTATCATTAAAAATCGATAACTCATCCCGATCTTTTTTATCGATAAAAAACCTTATCGAAAACCAGTTATAAAATTATATCTTCTACACCTTTATTGCTAGAGTCACCAAATTTTTTATGTATGCTTATATGCAGTTTATACAATTTCGGTTTTTGTTAAAATTTACCCCCACCCTTAAATTCACCACCTCACCATCACTTTTGTAAAAAGCGTATTTCAAATACTAGAGACTTGTGCTTTGGCAATTACATGCATATCCATGTTATAATCATAATCTGAAAGTTTCATAAAGATCGTACGTCCATAAAAAAAGTTATTAAACAATTAAGTTCTCATAGTAAGCGCTCACTGCCGCCCATGCGTGTTTATGCTTGTGTGTGTATATGTATGTAATTGTTTGTGTATGTGTGTGTGTGTGTGTGTGTGTGTGTGTGTGTGTGTGTGTATGTATGCCTGTGTGCGTGCGTGCGTGTGTGTGTGTGTGTGTGTGTGTGTGTGCGTGTTTCTTGTGTAAGCTGAAAGACGCGATAAATTATTGAAATAGCTATTACTCCAAGGGTTCAGGGGATCTCGTAGTCGAGTAGTCTCGACTAGAGCTTTCTTACTTGTTATCGATAAAAATGATCGGAATAAGTTATCGATTTTTATAATAAACTCGATATCCGCGCTGTAAATACTGACATTTAAAAAAATTGAAGTCTCTAGCTCTTATATCTTCGGAAATCGACGCGTTCAAACATACGGACAGACGGACGGACGGACAGACGGACACACGGTAAGACAGACAGACGGACAGGGCCAAATCGACTCAGCTCGTCGCCCTGATCAAGAATATATATACTTTGTGGGGTCTGCCACGCCTCCTTCTGCCTGTTACATACATTTCAACAAAGCCATTATACCCTGATTTTCCATTTAAAATGGGTTCAGGGTATAATAAAAACTAAAAGCATTCGGTATTCCTACCTTCTACATACATGCAGCCGCATGCAATTTGATTTTTTTTTACCCTGCACTCATTTTCAATTGGAAATCAGGGCATATTAGTTTTGTTTAAAATATTAACAGGCAGAAAGAGGCGTGGTAGACCCCACATAGTGTATATATTCTCGATCAGGGATTCCGTCGGTCCGTATGAGCACCTAGATCTCAGAAGTTATAAGAGACTTGAAATTTTGCATGCATATTCGTGTCTACCGTACGAAACACGAGTTTATAATAATTTTTCAATAACTCATTCGATGTCTTTTTTATAGAGAATAATCGATAAATTTATTTTGGTTTTTAAGCAAAATTAGAACATTTTTAGACCTGGAGACTTCAGATTTAACGTGGAAATACTTTTAATAAATACAAATATTTTGTAATTTTGGATTTTGGATACAACGGCCCCTACGGTTATTTTAATTTTAATTTAACTTAACTTATTTTAATTACAAGATACTTGTGCTTTGGAATGTAAACACTTTTGAGCCTTATGAGAAATGATTCAACAAATAAATTCTCATTATGTTGTCCACATTGCAGCGCAGTCACCACTTACTGCGCAGTTACAGAACGCGTGGTCATGCGTGCGTGTGTATGCATGTGTACGTGTGCATAAGAAAAGTGCAGAATGATTCGAATATCAACTTGGAGGGTCCAGGGTATCTCCTAGTCGAGCAGTCTCGACTAGAGTCTTCTTACTTGTTATACCCTGAACTCATTGAAAATGAGAAATCAGGGAAATTAGGTTTTGTTTAATGTATGTAACAGGCAGAAGGAGGCGTGGCAGACCACACAAAGTATATATATTCTTGATCAGGACGACGAGCTGAGTCGATTTAGCTCTGTCCGTCTGTCCGTCCGTCCGTCCGTGCGTCTGTCCGTATGTTTGAAAGCGTCGATCTCCTAGGTCCGTGTATATCACGCGCATATCAAGTTTTTCTTTATATATCGATAACTAATCCCGATATTTGATTATCGATCAAAAACCTTATCGAAAGCTAGTTATTTAATTATATCTCCCACACCTTTAGAGCTAGAGCTTGCAAATTTTAAATATAGACTTTTATGTATTTTCTATAGTTTCGATTTTTGTTGTAATTTACCCCCCACCCCTATATCCACCCCCTTACCCACACTGTTGTAAAAGGCGTATTTCAAGTACTAGAGACTTGTGCTTTGGAATGTACATACATTTTCACCCTATGATTACGCTCTGAAAGTTAAGATTGTACGTCTAGAAATTAAATTATTCAACAAATAAATTCTTGTAATGTTGCCCACACTACAGCGCAGCCCAAGCGCAGTCGCTGCTTACTGCGCAATTAGCAGAGTGCGCTCTAATACGTGCGTGTGTATGTATGAGTGCCGAAAAGAAGTGCACAGTGATTAGAATATCAAATTGCAGGGTTCAGGGTATCTTCTAATCGAGCAGTCTCGACTAGAGTCTTCTTACTTGTTTTTTCTAGAGTTTATTGAATATAAGTAAGGAGGAGTATGCAATTAACAGAGCAGCCGAAAATTACACATGTATGTGCACGAGTGCACTGACAGCGAATGAGAATGAGAAAGGCAAGAGATTAACTTAAGGAAAACTTATTAGCTATTAAGAGCAATTACATATTAGCTGCTGCGCCGAACAAGTTTGTTATCATCTTCTAATTCTGTCATTCGTCTTTTTGTATTATTTAGGATTATATTACATTGGTCCTTGAAACTATGTAGTTTCGTACACACTGCATACTTGTATAGCACGCGCATATCAAGTTTTGCAATAAATCGATAACTTGACCCGTTATTTTGTTATCGATTAAAAACATTATCAAAAACCAGTAATAAATGTATGTCTCCTACATCTTTTAAGCTAGAATCTCCAAATTTTTTATGTATATGTCGGAACAGTATTATTGTCGGTCATCGTTTCGCGCAGCGAGATTCGATCGCACTTGAATCCTAGACGCAACTAGCTTGTGTCTCTCAATTATTCATTGTGCCTACTCTCGAACCTCACTCGGCGACAGCGACACAACGCTGTCGCCCCGCTAAAACGGTACTTCTTAAGCGACAATATGCAAATATTGGCTGATGCAATGTGATGAAATCAATTCCGAAAACTACAACCACACTCATACAATCTCATTACACACCGACACTACAACCACACGCATAAGTACGAAGGCACACAGAAAAAGGAAAATATGCGAGTAGGTAGTAAGCACAATTACAGTGCGCGCCAACATATTAATACTACTTGCTTCGACATATACTTATATACATTTTATACAATTTCGGTTTTTGTTAAAATTTACCCCCCACCCCTAATTCACTCCCTCACCCTCACATTTTTAAAATGCGTATTTCAAATACTAAGGACTTGTGCTTTGGCAAATACATGCATATCTTTGTTATATTCATATAAAAAAGGTTTTATGAAGATAGTCTATCCAGAAGAAAAGATATTAAACAATTAAGTTCCCATAGTAAGCTAACACTGCAGCCAATGCGTGTTTATGCGTGCGTTCGTATGTCTGTGTGTGTGCGCGTGAATGTGTGCATAATTATTGAAATATCAGTTGCTCGAAGGGTTCAGGGGATCTCGTAGTCGAGCAGTTTCGACTAGAGCTTTCTTACTTGTTTAATTCTTCTATTAATGCTAGAGACCTCAAATTTGGTATATACTCGGACTGCCCACCTAAGGCCAAAACACTTCGACGGATATATGTCCACCCACAGGGGGCGTGTCAAATCGCAAAACACTTTGTAATTTTCAAATTTTTTGTGAGTATGCATTCAAATGTTGCACTTTGGGTACCGTTAGATCGTTCTAAATACTGACCAAAAAAGAGGTGTCTACGCCAAGTAGGGATACTGTCACAATCCAAAAGTCATGAAGAAAGTACGTACGCCTCACACGCGTATTGTGAAGAGTGGAGCGAGGGGGTAAGAGACGGGGAATTCTAGGTACGCTACTGCAAATCCACATCCAATTATATATTTATTATGTTTTATATTTAGATTTATAATTGCTAGCTCTAATCCAAATCCCAAATAGAATAGAGGTTATGGGACCACGCGGTATAACCTCACCGACCACGCCCACGCATTCGCATGCGGGAGGGCGGCAGGAATCGAGCTTCGTGGTCAAGGGCTCACAAGATTAATGGGGTTGGGGTTACGCGGTTACGTAGTTAATAGGGCTACTATGGGTGGTAGACCGTCGATCGAGGAACGCTCAACGTCGCCGCCGGCGTTCGCTCCGAGATCAGACAGTTTTCACGGCCGGAGATTTATTCGTCCGGTAAACCCGACTGTTGCCACCGTTGCCGACCCTGCTGCTGCTGCCCCTGCTGTTGCCCCTTCCGCTGCCCCTTCTGCAACATCTGCCGTCTATCCTGGTATTTGAGAGGAGACTGCTGCAGCTGACCAACCTGGAGGACGTAAGGAGGTGAGCTCCAACTCGATGGTCCAACAAATGTTGGCCATCGAAAAGAAGCTCAGGAGAGCCGTCGTCGCCGATGGAGTGCCCAGCACCGTTGCACTGAGTGTCTTGGATCTGGCGGCCAAGTACCAGGAGTTAGTACTTGAAATGTATGGCAGGATCAAGCAGCTAGAAACCACCGCGCGGACCCGCCCACAGGTAGCTGCCCCCCAAACGAGTGCTGCCCTCGCCACTTCTTACGCCGCCGTCACTGCAACTGCAGCCGCAGCTCCGATCGCTGCTCCTCGGGCCCGCAAGGTTGCGGAAACGTGGTCAGCGATCGTGACGTCCAGTGACCCGGAGGAGACGTCTCAGCAAGTCGATGAGCGTGTCCGAAAGGAAGTTGCGCCCGCACTAGGTGTTCGCGTTCACGAGGTGCGTGAGCTGAAACGTGGCGGTGCGATTATTCGCACGCCATCCTTTGGCGAAATACAGAGGGTTCTTACGAACCCAAAGTTTAAAGAAGTTGACCTTGATGTCAAGGAGAATGCTGGAATTCGGCCCAAGAACATCGTGGTTAACGTCGATAGCAGCATCACACCGAAGCAGTTTATGGAGGGGCTCCTTCAAAACCACTTCCTCGGACACTGCTCCAATGCAGCGTTCGAAAAGTCGGTGAAGATTGCCTCAAAGCCATGGAACAGCGACGATGGACCCACGGTCAACATACAACTGGAACTGGAAAGGAAAACGCTAGACATCCTGGAAGATTCGGAAAGGATCTACGTAGAGTGGTTCTATTTTCGCAGGAACTGCAGTTTCAAGGGTTTACCCGCGGGGCATCATATGCTCTCAGAGACTTGCCCGATTTACGGACGTGTGCTCGCCAGGGTGGCTTCTAAACATTATCAATGTTTAGCATCATTCAGGCTAACTGCAGTTGCAGCAGAGCTGCCGTTATCGACCTTGGAGTGCGGATGAGGCACTCAAGGACGATGTTCGCATTGCTACAGGAGCCATACATTGACCGAGGAGGAAGGATCACCGGATTACCGGCAAGCATGCGAGTCTTCTCCGACCGACGCAACAATGCTGCAATTGTCGTAGGTCATTTGCATGCCTGTCTCCTCGCTCATTACCGAGTTTGGCGAATGCGTGAGCGTGTCGGGAAACTTCGGCTCGATTTTCCTCACCTCCGTATACTGCCAATTCAACGCAGAAATGGAACCATACCTACTGTACATGGATGCGGTGCTGCGACTAGCCAGCCGCACGCCTGTCATCTAGCTGCTAGCTGATTGGATTCAGGGAAGTCGAGCCGGCGTGCTGAATGTTCGCAGGTGTATACACGTTTGACAATCGCAGGGCGAGGAGCGATATTGACGTGACCATCGCCAGTGCACATTTGAGAGCTATGCTCCTGTGCCCTGGTGGAAACTCCAGAATGACTGTTGGCGTTTTGGAAATGAGCTGAGGACTGCATCATGGAACTTCCCCTGGAGAACTTTTGTCTTATGACATAGCAGTTAATGCTTTAATTCTACTCTACAGCGGGGCATGTCCCACTAACTAATTTGGTTATTGTTATTATTAATTTGGTTATTATTGTTAATGTTGTAATTATCGAGGTGTCGGGGAACAAGCTACCAATCATAAAACTTACGCTTTCTCCAGTTTTCTGTTAACTCTAACCTCCTGACTTCCGGGATCATGTTAACTTCTTCTTCCCCATTGTGAAAAGACTTTAGTTGTCCTCTTGCGCTCACCTTCATTCACCAGGTGCACCACGTTGGGGGAGATGACCTTGACGACTCTGTAGAGGCCATCAAATTTGGGTGCCAGCTTCGCCGCAAATCCTTCCTTCTGCCTTGATCCTTGGAAGCCCGCTGCAGATTGCAGCGCACTATGTCGAAAACCTCCTTCATCCTGTTCTCCTTGGCCCTGGGCTCGATTTCCCTCGTCGCCAAACCGGAAGTGACCTCGTCATATAATGCGGCGGGCAAGCGTGGCTCCCGCCCTTACATTAGGAACGCCGGTGTGAATCCCGTGGAATCGTCCACAAGGGCCGACCGCCAGCGTTATCTCGGGCAATAGTTCGTCTCACGAATTTTGATGTCCCTTTATGTACAGCGCTATCATCTTCACTGTGCAGTTCGTCCTCTCCGTTGGGTTCTCCTGCGGCGAATAAAGCGCCGTGTACTGTAGTACCACTCCCAAAGATTTCACGAAAGCTTGGAAACTCCTACTCGCGAACTATACCCCGTTGTCGCAAACGGAGGTCTTGGGCACTCCAAATCTACTCAGTGTACGCTTTAAAAATGCTAATTGTAGTAGCGCGGCGGTGGCTCTCTTCAGTGGCACCAACTCCACCCACTTCGCGAATGCATCGTGGAACACCAATACCCATTGGCTCCGCCATCTGTCTGGTCAGCATCTGTCCGGCCTGCCTTTTGTGCTCGATTTTGAACTTCTGACATGTCTCGCAATGCTTCACGTACTTGGCGGCATCTCGGAACATGCCCGGCCAATAGTACCGCTGCGCTAGACGAGCCGCCGTCTTCCTCACTCCTTGATGTCCGGCAATGAGAGCATCGTGGCACTGTAGCATAACTCTACTAATCTGACTGGTCGGGACGCACAATTTCCAGAGGATGTAACCCTCCTCGTCTGTTTGGTGGCCCAGGTTTCGTTCTCCTCGACGTAATCCTTAAATTTCTCTGGATCTTCCCTGATCCTCCCACGCATCCTCTCGATCCACCAGCAGAGAGGATTGACTTCCACAGCTTGCTGACAGCTGTCCAGGGGTTGCCGAGAGAGTACTACTACCCGAAATTCAATTAAAGGATCTCTGAATTTTTATTCCTTGAACCCATTGAAAATGGGAAATAATGGTTTTGTTGAAATGTATGTAACAGGCAGAAGGAGGCGTGGCAGACCCAACAAAGTATATATATTGTTGATCAGGGCGACGGCTGAGTCAATTTGGCCCTGTCCGTCTGTCTGTCTGTCCGTCCGTCCGTATGAGCAAATGAATCTCAGAAGATATAAGAGCTAGAGGCTGAAATTTGGCAAGCATACTCGTGTATATCATAGGCAGTACAAGTTTATCATATTTTTTCGATAACTCACCCGGTAATTTTTTTATCGAGAATAATCGAAAAATCGGCATGAATATGAACATTTTTAGACCTGTAGACTTCAAGTGATTGTTGTATATAAAGTTAATGGCTACAAAGATTTTGTAATTTACATATTTTAAATACCACGCCCTTTTCGCGAGACTTGTGCTTTGGAATGTACACACATAGTAACCATATTATAACGTTTTAAAAGATTCATTAAGATTGAATGTCTACAAAAGAAATTATTCAACAAATAAATTCTCATAATATTGCCAACACTGCAGCGCAACCCAAGTCACTGCTAACGGCGCAGTCAGCAGAGCGCGTGATATACGTGCGTGTGGATGCGTGTGTATGCATGTGTGCATAAATGAAGTGCTGAATGATTAGAATATCAGCTTAGAGGGTTCAGGGTATCTCCCTTACTTGTTTTAAACTCGGCTTCTGGTATTTGAGCCCATTCCATTCTTCCTCCAGCATAAACCCGCATGGCAAGGTTTCTCCACATGTTTTCTGTAGGATTTAAATCCGGAGATCGAGCAGGCCATGGCATTATGGTGATTTGCATCTCCTGAAACAAGGCTCAACTAGACCATGAAACATGTATCGCTGCATTATCCTGTTGGAAAATTGAATCCATCGACAGTTCTTCATTCAAAAAGTGTACAAGAACATCCTCCAATTAATTTATATAACCTTGAGAATTCAAACGTCCGGATTTTTTGCATATTGGGGTTCGGTTGTGGTAGCTAAATGCAGCGCATACCATTAATGATCCGCCACCAAAGTTTCGCTTTGTTGAGTATCGCTCAGGCTGTCGAATGTCATGCCAGTAATAATTAAAACCATCAGGGCCATCTAAATTAAACTTTATCTCATCTGAGAAAACCACTATTTTCGACAGGCAGAAGGAGGCGTGGCAGACCCCACAAAGTATATATATTCTTGATCAGGGCGACGAGCTGAGTTGATTTAGCCCTGTCCGTCTGTCTGTCTGTCTGTCTGTCTGTCTGTCCGTCCGTCTGTCTGTCCGTCTGTCCATATGTTTGATCACATCGATTTCAGAAGATATGAGAGCTAAAGACAGTATATACAGCGCGGATATCGAGTTTATCACCAAATGTCGATAAGCCATTTTTTTTATCGATAAAAAACCATATCGAATATCAGTTTTAAAATTATTATTATTATTATTTTTTTTTTTTTTTGGTTGAGGTAGGAAAAAAATGCTTTATGCACCGTCAGACAGGTCGTCACTCTGACCGGTGTGTCGGACTGCATGACTGCCTACCGACTAAAAAATCCTCCTCTTCTGGGGCTCGAAACCACCTTGGAACCAGGAGTTATCCCGCATTAACCTTCAAGGTGGAGCCCCATATTGTGCTCTAAATGAGCGTTGCCCTCTGTGTGCCAGCGTCCAGGTCATACTTCTTCCGCCGAAGAATCTTTTCGGCGAAGTCATAGACTTTTTTCCAAGCATCTATGCTACTGCACATTTGCTGTACTAATGTCTCTACTTTTACTTCACCGACTGTTTCTGCCAGGTCGATTCTTTCTTCCGACCACCTGTTTCAGTTGAAGAAAGTGTGTTCTGCATCGTCCATTGCATTTTTGCAGTAAATACAGCTGGATTCGGCAGTTTTCGCCATCTTACTTAGATACTTTCGAAAGTATCCATGTCCGGAGAGTAGTTGTGCCAAATAGAACGACGTTTCACCGTGTTTTCTATTTATGCACTTCTCTAGATCGGGGATTATTCTAGCGGTCCATCTTCCATACCTTTCGCATGACTATCTCGCCTTCCACGAGACTATGGTTTGCTGTCGTATACTCTTTGCCGCCTGTTCTGAGAATTCTCCTCTTTGTCGAAGATTCCATATTTTTTTTGGGGTCTTGGGCAAGCAAGTCAACCGGTATGACTGCTGCTATCACAGTCACGGAAGACCCGGAGACTGTGCGGTACGCCGATATTATCCTTATCAGTTGCACTGATAACATCGGTTTTCGCTTTACATTCGCCTTTAAGGTGTCCGCCCATACTTCACTTCCATATAGCAATATTGCATTTGTCGCTTCCATGAGAAGTCTTCGTTTTCCTGCCGTCGGGCCGTCAATATTTCCGATCAGTCTACTCAAAGACCCCGTTGCTGTCGCTGTTTTCCGCGTGGCATGCTTCAGCTGTTCCCAGAAGGTAAGTTTACTGTCTAGTCTAAAGCCTAGATAGTTCACTGTCCTCTGAGTCCGTATAAGGTTTCCGCTTACTCGCATCTCTATTTCGGTTGGGTAATGCGTCCCCGTGAACAGAAGTAACTCTGTTTTATGTTCCAATCCTCGAGAGCTGAACCATGTCTGCGTGCGGATCATGAGTCTCTTTTGGGCCTCTACGGTGTTTCTGGCAGTAATAACGGCTGCGATATAGTCGGCATAACCAATTAGGAAAGCGTCTTCAGTCATTTCCAGCCTTAGGATGTCGTCGTAGCTGATATTCCAGATATTGACCCCTGTTCAGCTCCACCAGTCACTCTATACCGTTTCTTACCAGTCTGTGTGGAGTACAGGAGTATTCGATCCTGCAAATAGCTCCTAATCATATTCATCAGGTACTCCGGTATATGGAAGCGATGCTCCAAATAATCAAGCATATCGGTCCACCTTACACTATTAAAGGCGTTTTTAACGTCCAGCAGAACCACTGGGCGCGAGTATGGATTTCCTCTTCGCGTAGCTCTGGCTGCCTGAACCACTTCATCGATAGCTCCCATTGTGGATTTTCCATGTTGTCTGGGGCTAAGTCCTCCAGCGGCCTCTACTGCGGCGAGTAGTCTGGGTCTTATGAGCTTTTCTAACAGCTTCCTAGCTGTGTTTAGCATACACAATGGGCGATAAGCCGAAGGTGTGTTGGGATCGCCTTTGCCTTTGCTAATGAGCACCAGTCTGTGTTCTTTCCATGCTTCTGGGAATATCCGCGGTTTGCTACCACTAACTCGGACCAAGCGGCCATATCCATGATTTTCCGTCCTCTAGAGTTAGTAGAGGACATTCCCCAGTCTACTGCTCGTGCATTCAGATCGCCTGCCACAATGAAGGGCTGCCGTCGATCCACGAGCAGATCCTCGATTGCATCCAGTTTATTCTGGAAGATGCTTATGTCATCGCTAGGAGCTAGGTAGCAAAGCCATTTGACTAGGTGAGCCATTTGTTAAGTGGATCATCTGCTAGCTACAATTCGGTGTGAGAACTTATATGCAAGCGCTATGAAAATAAGCGCAAGATATTCGCAAACGCCATTAACCAGCTAGTGGACATGGAACTGCTGGAAAGTGATTTTTTTTGCAACCTGGATAACCACGAAATTACCAGGTGTTCAAAATTTAAAGCAGAGCCAGTTAAAAAACGCAAGGAGTTTTTAATGAAAAATGCTTTATGTTTTAAATCCCTAGGTTCCCATAGCATGAAAGAGTGTGAAAAGGATTGGTCATGCAAGTATTGTACCAAATCACATAACAATTTGCTTCACGAGGATGCGAATGAAAACGACACTTTCAGCAGCAATTGCCTCAAAGAAAGCAACGGACAAGATACGTTACTGGCAACTGCGCTTATTCGGACTAAAAATAAGTCCGGAAAATACGAGCAGCTAAGGGCCCTCATCGATGGAGGCTCGCAAAAGACATTGGTATCTGAAGAGGCCGCTCAACGACTACAATTGCGCCGAATCAAACGGAAAGTTGGAGTGCAAGGAATTTCACAAAATGTTGAAATTCTAAAAAACAGCGTTTGCTTGACAATCAAACCAAGGATGACAAGCAAATTCGTCACCACAACACACTTATTATGCCAAACCTGCAAAGAGCTCTACCGAGCATGAAAATTTAAATGGACATCAATAAGGACTGGATGGGCTGCAAGCTGGCAGACCAACATTTCAACGAACCTAGCAGAATCGATTTTGTGATTGGCGCTGATTTACTCCACTTAATAATGTTGGGAAACGTTAAAAAAATCAACGGAATACTGGGACAAAAAACTGAGGTTGGGGGGATTGTTTCCGGGAACATAGCTAGAACAGTAAACAACAAGGTGATCAGAGCAACAACGACGATATGCCTGGATAACCTCGAACGCTTCTGGAAGCTTGAAAATAACTCAAGCGGTTTAAAAGAGAACAATAAATGGGATGACGAAGGCCGGCTAGTAGTCTCCATACCATTTTAAAAAGACTTCGAGTAAGGCAAATCGCGCAAGCACGCTATGACACGCTTACTGCGGATGGAAAATAAATTCAGAAAGCATTTACAAATATTCACGGAATATGAAGACTTCACTTGGCATGGGAACGGCCACCTGAGCAAAGGACCAGAGTAATGGTGGGATACCCGGTTTATCTGGATTTCACACCTTCTGAGCCCCGCAGAATGTTCAAGCACGAACATGAGACCTCATGGATTGCAACCATGGACATTTCGACAAGATTATCAATAATTATCAAAACTCTATTTGTCGTGTACACAAGTAAGAGGAGAAACCAGAGACAGGAATTGTCAGCTATTACTTTCTCTGGACCCCAGCAGAAAGTTCATGCACATGCATGAACATGGAAATATGTTAAGTATGGGAACATACCCTCTACGCACCTAACAGCTAGCATACATGTAATGTGGCATGAGAAGCGTTGTCGAGCGGTGTGGCATCCTAGTTACACAATAGCAACAGGATGGCAACTCCATAAAAAGACGAGGGCAGTGATTGGGAAGGCGTTGATGAAACAAGACGTGCTGCTAAGAAGACATTTTAAGAAGAAAGACGTACACGCTGGTGATTAGATGTCAAGTAGTCACAGTGTTCCAAAGTTGTTAAAGTCTCAATACTCTGTTAATTTCAACCACAAATACTCAATCTAACTAATAAATACACAATTATATACAATATAATTGTTACATGGGGGCTCAACCGCTGAACTGACTAAAAGAGTACGAAAAGTTGTTATATGGACGCTCAACCGATGAACGGCTAAGCGGATGAATAAAAAGTATTAACGAAGGAAAATGCAGCGCTCAACCAAGAAGAAAGTCGACAAAAATCAAATGCAACATCGAATGGAGGTGGAAGCAATGAATCGGTCTTTTACGGCAAATGACGAAATTGATACGCAGCAACAGGAAGGTGCAAGAGAGACAAAAGTAATGGGCACAAGCGGCACGCTAAAAAACTCAGACCAAACGCGACATACAGGCGCCGAAGAAGAAGATTCGGGAGGCACACACACAATGGTGCGCAATAGCGAATTAGGTACGCTGATCAGAATGTTAACGACGAAATTTGAAGAGACTGAAAACAATCGAATAAATATATCGGTCGATAGTTTTGCAAAAGTGGTACCAGACTACGATGGAATATCGATACCAATTCGGCAGTGGCTGCAAAACTTTGAAGAAAATGCAGATGCCTATCAGCTGACTGAACAACAAAAATATGTTAATGCACGCAATAAGATGACAGGAGGAGTTTGATCAACAGCTGAGCAGTGCAGAAATACACAAACGTTTAAGAAGTCGTAAAAAGAGGCAAACTGAAAGTTTTCATGATTATGTGTTAGAAATGCGTAAAATCGCTGCACTAGGCAAAATCGAAGATGAATCAATTATAAGCTACATAGTGGATGGACTAGAAGTGCGAGATGATTTGAAATATCCATTATACAGTTCAACGTCGTTCAAGCAATTGAATAAGTGCTATGATTTAATAGATGCTGTGGCCAAAAAAAGCCGTAATAATCGCCGTTACGATGTGTCGACCAGTGATCAAGCCAAAATAAACGACAGAGTGAAAAAAATGCATTGTTTCAATTGTGGATCAACGGATCATAAAAAAGCCGATTGCCAGGCAGGTATTAAATGCTTCAAATGTGGTGGATTCGGACATGTATCGAAGGAATGTTCGGGAGAGATGAAAGCAGTAAACGTAGTCGTTAAAACGTACAACGATAACCGAATGAAGGAAATGCAAATTGAGGACAGCAAATTCAGATGCTTGATAGATACGGGCGCCGACGTATCAATAATGACGCGAGGAAAATACGATGAACTTTTTCAAGATCGTCCGCTTCAGAAACGCTGCGCAAAACTATTTGGACTGGGCAATGTTGCTACGGAGGTACTAGGTGATGTTACTGCCAAGGTCGAAGTGGATGGATTAAGTACAGAACATACATTTTTAGTTGTCCCTAATTCTAAGTTGCAAGTCGATATTCTAATTGGCTATGATTTTCTACAGAAATTCTCAGTCATGTTCAACACTAATGGGTTCACTTTTACAGAAAATAGAGAAATAGAGAGCAGCGCTGATAACTACAATATTTTGAATGTGATCAGCTCCAAAGATGAAATAGATGTCGAACCGAGATATGCGGCAGAAGTTGCAGAACTTATAAGGAACTACAAGCCTATAGATGAACCACGGAGGTGTCCAATAAAGCTGTGTATTCTACCAAATGGGCCGAATATCGCGTTTAGAGAGAGTCCCAGTCGATTATCAGCAAGCGAACAAAAATTTGTACAGGATCAAGTCGATGAATGGATGCAACAAGGAATCGTTCGTCAATCTACCTCTGATGTGGCTAGCAGAGTCGTATTAGCTAAAAAGAAGGATGGATCGCACAGACTCTGCATAGATTATCGCAAGCTGAACACGCTTGTGTTAAAGGATAGATTTCCAGTACCAATAGTTGAGGAAGTTTTGGAGAAAATGCAGAGCGCAAAATACTTTACGGTTATGGACCTAAAAAACGGATTTTTTCATGTTGATGTGGACATTTGTCACGAAACAAGGTCTTTTTGAATTTAACAAAGCGCCTTTTGGATTTTGTAATTCTCCAGCAGTCTTTGTCAGATTCATAAATTTCATATTTCAAGAATTTATAAATTTAGGAATAATGGAGATTTATGCAGACGATATTGTGGTGTTTGGCTCAACAGCGGAGAAATGCTTGGAAAACGTGAAGATCGTTTTGGAGCAATCACGTCAGTTTGGATTGCAGATCAAATGGTTCAAATGTCAATTTCTTAAGAAAAGAATAAGTTTTCTCGGACATGAAGTAGAGAATGGAGTTGTATGGCCCGGCAAAGAAAAGGTTAAGGCGGTTCAAAAATTTCAATTGCCAAAAAATATTAGAGGCGTGCAGGCTTTTTTGGGACTGACCGGCTATTATAGAAAGTTCATACGCGATTATGCTATAATAGCGAGACCGTTGACGCAGTTGTTAAAGAAAGATGCGGAATTTATTATAGCAGGTCCACAAGTACAAGCGATCGAAAAATTAAAAGAGATTTTGATAAATGAACCGGTTTTAAAAATATTCCAGTTTACGGCAAAAACACAGTTGCATGTGGATGCGTCAAAAGATGGCTTTGGCGCTACACTCTTACAGGAGAATGACGATAAGTGGCATCCCATTGTTTACTGGAGCAAGAAGACAAGTGTACAAGAAGAAAAATTACACAGCTATTTCTTAGAGGTAAAAGCGGCCTACCTCGCTACAAAGAAGTTACGTCATTATCTGATGGGAATAGAATTTGTCTTAGTGACAGACTGTGCAGCATTTAAACTGACGGCTGTAAAAAAAGATATGCCAAGAGAAGTCGTCCAATGGTTAATGCACTTACAAGATTTTACATTCCAAATAGAACACCGCGCAGGAGAAAGGATGAAACATGTGGATAGCTTGAGTAGATATCCAGTAATGATTGTCTCTTCGGAAGTGCACGCTCAAATCTTAAGAGCGCAAAAAAAGGACGAAAAACTAGCAGCAGTATACGAAGTTTTAAAGCATAAGCCGTACGCGGATTTCAAAATTAAAAATAATCTGATTTATAAACAAATGAATGGACTGGATTTTCTAGCAGTACCAAAAAGTATGGAAAAAGAGATAATACGGTGGGCTCACAACTTTGGTCATATGGGTGTTCAGAAGACAAAGCACGCTATACAACAAGACTATTATATTCCACATGCGGATAGAAAAATCGGGCAGTTTATTTCTAACTGCATACAGTGCATCACACACAACCAGAAGCTCGGAAAACAGGAGGACTTTTTACATTGTATTGACAAAGGAGAAGCTCCATTGACCACATTACACGTTGATCATCTGGGATCGCTGGATCCTACATCAAAAATCTATAAATACATATTTGCAGTCGTAGATGGATTTTCCAAATATGTTTGGCTATATCCTACAAAGTCAACAGATACAGCGGAAGTTATCAAACATTTGAATTCTTGGGTAGAAATTTTCGGAAATCCACAACGCATAATAAGCGATAGAGGCGCCGCATTCACATCAAAGCAATTTAAGGAGTTCTGTACAAACCGAAAGATAGATCACATCGAGACAACTACAGGAGTGGCAAGAGGAAATGGTCAAATAGAACGTGTTAATCGAGTCATAATTTCTGTTCTCGCCAAGATGTCAGCAGCAGAAACATCTAAATGGTATAAATATACATCACAGGTGCAGCAATGTTTAAATTCCCATATGCATTCGTCAACAAAGTTTACACCATTTGAAATCATGTTTGGAGTAAAAATGAGAAACGAGACAGACCCCGAATTGAAAAAAATCTTAGAAGAGGAAATACTAGTATCACTACAAGATGATCGCAACCGTATAAGAGCAGAAGCAAGACAGCAGATACAAGAAGCACAAACCAAATATAAGCGCAACTTTGACAAAAAAACGAAAGGGACCACACGGCTATCAGTTGGGAGACCTAGTAGCCATTAGAGTCACACAATTCGTAACGGGCAGAAAGCTGGCAAACAAATATCTTGGACCATACGAAGTTACCAAAGTAAAAAGAAATGGTAGGTATGAAGTAAAGAAGTCTGCAGATTTTTCAGGCCCGAATATGACGTGCACCAGTGAAGACAACATGAAGCTTTGGCGTTATTTGGACTACAACGAAGGAAAAGATTCAGAGGAATCATCTGGGGCAGATGATGATCAGGATGACCGGATGTAATGTGGCATGAGAAGCGTTGGCGAGCGGTGTGGCATCCTAGTTACACAATAGCAACAGGATGGCAACTCCATAAAAAGACGAGGGCGACGAGGACGAGGACGAGGACGACGAGGACGAGGATTGGGAAGGCGTTGATGAAACAAGACGTGCTGCTAAGAAGACATTTTAAGAAGAAAGACGTACACGCTGGTGATTAGAAGTCAAGTAGTCACAGTGTTCCAAAGTTGTTAAAGTCTCAATACTCTGTTAATTTCAACCACAAATACTCAATCTAACTAATAAATACACAATTATATACAATATAATTGTTACATACATAAAATAGATAATATATGTGGCAAGTGTGAGCTGTCAGACTAGAATAAATATGAAGAGACGAACGCTGAGCCTTACAACCTCAGCGATAAGATAAGAACATGTAATAGATCAATGCTGAGCCCTACACACTCAGCAATAGACGCACTAGATTTAAGGGTTGAAATTATGAATGAGTCTGGGTATTTAAACCCAGGCTCTGAAGAATAAAGATCAACACGCAACTAAACACCATCAAAGTCAAGTGTATTCGTTCAGATAGTGTAAGCCTGTCCTATTCGATGTCTGGTCGTTTTCGCTCAATTTTAAGAAAATTCTATACATATTAAAAAAAATTTTCATACTCATTCACGAAAGTGAATCAGTATATTGGTTTTGTGCAATGTCCGTCTTGCTGTCCGTCCGTCTGTCCGTCTGTCCGTATGAACGCAATCTATTTCGGCGCTATTGAAGCTAGAGACTTGAAATTTGGAACACATACTCGTGTATATCTCCGATTTATAAAGTGTTAAAATTTTCCCGATTCGCCCACTAGGGGCGTGGCAAATTGGAAAATGCATTTTCCGATATACCAGAAATCATGTTAGTTAAAGAGCTAGAAAGCTGAAATTTGGTATGTAGGTCCGCGTCGACCACCCAAGATCACGAGCTATGGCGGATATATCTCCGCCCATTGGGGGCGTGGCAAATCGGATAAAACTGTATCTCCCAAAGTTGCAAACTTAGAATGCTGAAATTTTGCATGTTAGCTAATGTTATGATTCTATAAAGTCCTATTAGGGGCGTGGAAAATCAGACCTGAAGATATAGTGGTTTTTCGAATTCTGCTATATTTTGGACACTATTGATGCCAGAGATCTCAAATTTTGTATATATACTCGGGCTGATCCCCCAAGACCAAGACCCAAGGATATATGTCCGCCCACAGGGGGCGTGGCAAACCGCAAAAGTTGATATCTCCTAAAGTATAATAGCTAGAAGCTTCAAATTTGGATAGTTACTGGTAGCCTCCTCTATCGATTCCCCAAAAAATAATTTTTACGCCTCTTTAGGGGCGTGGCATATCGGAAAATACCCTGTAATTTTCACTTTTTTTTGAGAGTAAGCATTCAAACTTTGCAGCTAGGGTATCGTTATCTCGTTCTAAAAACTGACCAAAAATGAGGTGTCTACGCTCAGTTGGGGCGTGGCAAATCGGAAAAACCTGTATATTCTACAGTATTAGAGCGAAACTTAACTACTAAATTGTTGATGGGATGTGAATGCGTATTGCGCAGTCGGTAACGCCCGACTGCAACGTTCTTACTTGTTTTTCATTACTTTAGAAATATATTTACACACCATCAAAAAATTCAAATAAATTGGACAGCATTATCATTTTTTTATACCCTGAACCCATTTTCAATGGGAAATCAGGGTATAATGGTTTTATATATAATGATTTTGTTAATCAGGGCGACGAGCTGAGTTGATTTGTCCCTGTCCGTCTGTTCGTATGTTTTAACGCGTCGATTTCTGAAGATATAAGAGCTAGAGACTTGATTTTTTTTTTAAATGACCGTATATACAGAGCGGATGTCGAGTTTGCCTTTAAAATTCAATAAATCATCCCATTATGTTTTTATCGAATAAAAACATTCAAGTTCAAGTCAGATGCCACTATAGCTAATTGTGAATGATTTTTCATTTTTATACCCTGAACCCATTGAAAATGGGAAATCAGGCAGAAGGAGGCGTGGCAGACCCCACAAAGTATATATATTCTTGATCAGGGCGACGAGCTAAGTCGATTTGGCCCTGTCCGTCTGTCTGTCCGTCCGTCCGTCCGTCCGTCCGTCCGTATGTATGAACGCGTCGATTTCAGAAGATATAAGAGCTAGAGACTTGAAATTTTTTTTCCTAGGTCCGTGTATATCACGCGCATATCAAGTTTTTCTTTAAATATCGATAACTACTCCCGATATTTTATTATCGATCAAAAACCTTATCGAATGCTAGTTATTTAATTATATCTCCTACACCTTTAGAGCTAGAGCTTCCAAATTTTAAATGTAGACTTATATGCATTTTATATAATTTCGATTTTTGTTGTAATTTTCCCCCCACCCTTATATCCACCCCCTCACCCTCACCTTTGTAAAAGACGTATTTCAAGTACTAGAGACTTGTGCTTTGGAATGTACATACATTTGAACATTATGATTATGTTCTGAAAGTTTCATTAAGATTGTACGTCTAGAAATTAAATTATTCAACAAAGAAATTCTTATAATGTTGCCCACACTACAGCGCAGCCCAAGCGCAGTCGCTGCTTACTGCGCAGTTAGCAGAGCGCGTTCTAATACGTGCGTGTGTATGTATGTGTGCCGAAAAGAAGTGCAGAGTGAATATCAGATTAGAGGGTTTAGGGTATCTCCTAGTCGAGCAGTCTCGACTAGAGTCCTCTTACTTGTTTATACCCTGAATCCATTGAAAATAGGAAATCAGGGTATAATGGTTTTGTTAAAAGTATGTAACAGGCAGAAGGAAGCGTGACAGAGCCCACAAAAAAAATATATTCTTGATCAGGGCGACGAGCTAAGTCGATTTGGCCCTGTCGGTCTGTCTGTCCGTCCGTCCGTCCGTATGTATGAATGCGTCGATCTCAAAAGATATAAGAGCTAGAGACTTGAAAAATGTTTCTTAGGTCCGTGTATATCACGCGCATATCAAGTTTTTCTCTTTATATCGATACCTACTCCCGATATTTGATCATCGATCAAAAACCTTATTGAAAGCTAGTTATTTAATTATATCTCCTACACCTTTAGAGCTAGAGCTTGCAAATTTTAAATGTAGACTTATATGTATTTTATATAATTTAGATTTTTGTTGTAATTTATTCCCCACCTCTATATCCACCCCCTCACCCACACCTTTGTAAAAGGCGTGTTTCAAGTACTAGAGACTTGTGCTTTGGAGTGTACATACATTTTCACCATATGATTACGCTCTAAAAGTTGCATTAAGATTGTACATCTAGAAATTAAATTATTTAACAAATAAATTCTTATAATGTTGCCCACACCGCAGCGCAGCCCAAGCGCAGTCGCTGTTGTACTGCGCAGTAAGCAGAGCGCGTTCTAATATGTACGTGTGTATGTATGTGTGTTGAAAAGGAGTGCAGACGATTGGAATATCAAATTTGAGGGTTCAGGGTATCTCCCTAGTCGAGCAGTCTCGACTAGAGTCCTTTTACTTGTTAAATTTCTCAAATATTCAATATAATATGTAGATCATATGCTGACAGTTTCATTAAATTCCATTAAGTCAAAAATTAATTAAAAATAATCAAATATTTGGCAGCTACAACAGTATCGTATACGTGTGCACACATACATTCAAACTTCTTGTGGAACATTCTTTGAATCACATCAGCTGTTAGTTTGGTTTAGTTTTGGTAGATGGCGCTGCAGCAGTGAATCTATTTCAGTTTTGCCAAAGCGGCTTCCGAAAGTGAGGTGGCGTAGTGAGTAGCTGTGTGACACTCGATTAAGAAGTCGCGGGTTCGAATCCCGAGCGGTGCAACTTATGTTAATTTTTATACTCATTCACGAAAGTGAATCAGTATATTGGTTTTGTGCAATGTCCGTCTTGCTGTCCGTCTTGCTGTCCGTCCGTCTGTCCGTCTGTCCGTCCGTCCGTCTGTCCGTCTGTCCGTATGAACGCAATCTATTTTGGCGCTATTGAAGCTAGAGACTTGAAATTTGGAACACATACTCGTGTATATCTCCGATTTATAAAGTGTTAAAATTTTCCCGATCTGCCCTCTAGGGGCGTGGCAAATCGGAAAATGCATTTTCCGATATACCAGAAATCATGTTTGTTGAAGAGCTAGAAAACTGAAATTTGGTATGTAGGTCTGCGTTGACCACCCAAGATCACGAGCTATGGCGGATATATCTACGCCTATTGGGGGCGTGGCAAATCGAATAAAACTGTATCTCCTAAAGTTGTAAACCTAGAATGCTGAAATTTTGCACGTCAGCTAATGGTATGATTCTATAAAGTCTGAAGATAAATTATAAGTCTACGCCCATTAGTGGCGTGGCAAATCGGACCTGAAGATATAGTGATTTTTTAAATTCTCCTATATTTTGGACACTATTGATGCCAGAGACCTCAAATTTTGTATATATACTCGGACTGATCACCCAAGACCAAAAAGTTTTGTCGGATATATGTCCGCCCACAGGGGGCGTGGCAAACCACAAAAGTTTATATCTCCTAAAGTATAATAGCTAGAAGCTATAGTTGAGTTACTGGATAGTTGAATAGTTGAGTTACTGGTAGCCTCCTCTATCGATTCCCCAAAAATAATTTTTACGCCTCTTTAGGGGCGTGGCATATCGAAAAATACCCTGTACTTTTCACATTTTTTTAGGTTAAGCATTCAAACTTTGCAGTTAGGGTACCGTTATCTCTTTCTAAAAACTGACCAAAAATGAGGTGTCTACGCCCAGTTGGGACGTGGAAAATCGGAAAAACCTGTATAATCTACAGTATTAGAGCGAAACTTAACTACTAAATTGTTGATGGGATGTGAATGAGTATTTCGCAGTCGGTAACGCCCGACTGCAACGTTCTTACTTGTTTTAATTGGTTCAAAATATTTTTATATTTTATTAAGTGAGTTTTGTATTTCATTTATATTTTGAAATACATCGAAATTGAATTTTTAGCCATACTAAATGGGCATTTTCATTAGTTGGGTTCAGGGTAGTATCTAGTTGAGCACTCTCGACTAGAGTTTTCTTACTTCGTTAAATTATCGAAAGTGTCATCTCTCTTCGTTTGCATGTGTAGTGTACGGGTTTGACTAAGTTGCGACTCTCTCGTCGAGAGCACTGTGGGTCGCCTGCGGATGTTATGTACAGGCTTGCTTTATGGCGTGTAGAAGGCTTCGAGGTGCGCACTCTTGCTATGCTCGTATCTAGCTCGCCGGATTGTCGGGGTTCTTCTCCACCTATTCTACACTATTGTACCCTAACACACTTTAGTTATAGTGCGCTTCAGAAACTATATTTCGAGAGTGACTGTATTTGGACCAATGCGCCGACACGCAATATTAATATGGTAAACTTAACCATGACTTTAACTGACAGAGAGACAATAGGTGTTGTTCGTCCCTCGTCTCTACCCTCCCTACCTTGACAATACTATATTTTAGTTGTATCGTCCCTAATCAAGTCCTTAAGGACTATATTACACCTTACACGATCCTGGCATGGATGGACAGACCAAAAAAACTTATGAACTCTTTACATATGGTTAATACCTTTTCTTACATTCTAATTATGTTCGTTTACAATATTTCTTATTATCTACAACATTTCGTTTTAACTCTAGTGTTACATTTTTGTTTCCATTATAATTTTTAATTATTTCATTTTGTTTTGTCTTACTTCATTTTGGATTTTGTATAATTTCTTTCATTCAATTAACATATAAATTCATTATAATTTAAACATTCCAACTACATTTATGCACGTATATATTTTAGTTTATGTTTACAGTGACGAACAAAACTGTAACACGAATTCAATGTTGCAACTTCAAGAGTCTATATTTTTGCTTCAACTCTATGGATGTTTAAGATCTTAATTTTATTTTGTTAGTATGATATTTAGCTGTCTTACCTGAAAATTTGAAATCATTCGGTTGGCTAGAATAATTATAAGAAATAAAAATGTAAAGAAAGTCAAATGTTACAGTTTTGCACCCGGGTCATTTTTCAACAAATGTATTTATTGATAATTTTTTAATAATTAATGCAAAGCTCTTTTGACTTTTTTTGGTCATTAATGTCATTTGGCATTATTTTTGTGTACCGTCGCACCATTTAGCAAGAATCGCGCACCAAATGTCACTGTTCCTCTCCCATAGCTCTATCATTCCACTTGGAGCCACCTATAATTCGCAGGCTGCAATTTCAAATGACTCCATAAATTTTCAATGATATTCATGTCTGAAGAATATTCAGGACACTCAAAGGACTTGATTCCTTGCCATATTGTCCACTTTTTGACCAAATTAGACGTGTTCTTTGATTCATTGCTCTGCATTTTTCAGTAGTAAAACCCATATGTTCACTTAATTCTCCCAAATTCTTTGGTAAAGTGATCAGGTACTATCCCGAAACATTATTCCATCGATTAAAACCAAGAGTTCCAGCACAATCTTGGTTTATTCTCCCCTAAACCA
This sequence comes from Drosophila mojavensis, assembly GCF_018153725.1. Lineage (NCBI taxonomy): Eukaryota > Metazoa > Arthropoda > Insecta > Diptera > Drosophilidae > Drosophila > Drosophila mojavensis. The sequence continues at coordinate 429,816 of NW_025318897.1, read as the reverse complement.
AAAGAGAACAGCCACTGCGCTTGACAGTTTGCCTTACTCTACTGTTACAGTCAACAGACTGGACTGTGGAATATCTATGCTAATGTCAAGATTATCCATATGACTCAAAATGGTTGTTTATTGTTTTATCTGACCATATTAACAGTTTCAAGTCATATGGACAATTCTGGCATTAGCTGAAAGCTCCCACAGTCCAGTCTGTTGACTGTAACAGTAGAGTAAGGCAAACTGTCAAGCGCAGTGGCTGTTCTCTTTTGGTTTAGGGGAGAATAAACCAAGATTGTGCTGGAACTCTTGGTTTTAATCGATGGAATAATGTTTCGGGATAGTACCTGATCACTTTACCAAAGAATTTGGGAGAATTAAGTGAACATATGGGTTTTATTACTGAAAAATGCAGAGCAATGAATCAAAGAACACGTCTAATTTGGTCAAAAAGTGGACAATATGGCAAGGAATCAAGTCCTTTGAGTGTCCTGAATATTCTTCAGACATGAATATCATTGAAAATTTATGGAGTCATTTGAAATTGCAGCCTGCGAATTATAGGTGGCTCCAAGTGGAATGATAGAGCTATGGGAGAGGAACAGTGACATTTGGTGCGCGATTCTTGCTAAATGGTGCGACGGTACACAAAAATAATGCCAAATGACATTAATGACCAAAAAAAGTCAAAAGAGCTATGCATTAATTATTAAAAAACTATTAATAAATACATTTGTTGAAAAATGACCCGGGTGCAAAACTGTAACATTTGACTTTCTTTACATTTTTATTTCTTATAATTATTCTAGCCAACCGAATGATTTCAAATTTTCAGGTAAGACAGCTAAATATCATACTAACAAAATAAAATTAAGATCTTAAACATCCATCGAGTAGAAGCGAAAATACAGACCGTTGAAGTTGCTACACTGAATTCGTGTTACAGTTTTGCTCGTCACTGTATGTTTTTTCCATATTTCTTATTTACTTTTGTTTAAGTCTATCAGAGTTAGATTTTAGAGAGCTTTATATTTTTCTTGTTTTCTTATCATTCTGCATACCGTTGTATTCCTGGGCCCAAGATGACGATGGCATGTTGATTTTAGCTGCTGGGGTTAAAACATTATAAATATTAAAATATAAAGGTCTCTTGATCTAATTATCTCTTCTTCTTTTGTTTTGATTTGTTTTATAAAAACCTTTTCAGAGCAGCGCACATAGTCTGCTCTGGCTACCTTCGCTGTGTTCCTGCATTAGCGCATCAGCTGACGCAATGCTCTACCTTCCGTCGGGTCCTTACTTAACTTATGTATTTGGGCAAGGCCAAGATCTAAATGAGGTTGTCCTACGTCATGGGGTAGGTTGTTTTAGAGATCCCGATTTCTTTATTTCTGGTTGTTGTGGGTGGAGTCTCTCTATTGGCCGTTAATGAAATCTTACGCCGTCGAGAGTTAGCTCCGTGTCGGTGAGGGTATCTTGTCTTCGTGATAGATTAATCTGCTGCGCAGTCAGGTCTTTTATTTTATCGCTGCGTGCCGTTGACCGCACGAGTCATATAAAAAAACCAACTACTCTTTCGCAGTCTTTACTTTGGTGGTAGCTCTAGCTATTGAGCTAAATCAAGAGAGTCACCTAAATCAATGAATAATTAGCAAATTACAAACACTAGTACTTTAACGTACCTATTGCCAAATCACTAGACACTTATTTAAATGGTTTGCTGCTCGCACTATCCACGGATATAATCTTTTTGTGTAGTATAATAATTCACCCACGTTTGGTTTTTAATTTAATATATGATCTGAGCGTCGCGTCTGCTTTCGTCAAAGATCTTTTCAATTATGATCGGCAGCTTAGCTAATCACGCTGGCTCAACCCTCTAAGACTACTTTCTAAAATAAAGGCAGAAATTAATTCGAATAATTTTTTTAAAGTAAATAGGGGCTCCTGAGCTCAAATATGAACTCAGAAAAAATGTAGAAGCTTTCGTTTACCTGGAAGGTGAGAAAATGTAAATAAGTGCCTCAAGGCACTCTTGGGGCTTAGAGGGTAAAAAAATAGTTTACACATAAATTGATTTTTTTTTTAATTTTTGTTTTATTTTATTTATTTAATACATTTTATTTGTATCGATGATACACTGCAAAACAATTTTTGCTGGCCGAGCAGCATAAATGCAGTTTGCATTTTGTGCAAATGCACTGCGTTTGTGAAGTTTTGCAGTGCTTGCACCATCTTTTTCCCGTATTGCGATCCAACCACTCTGGAAAATGATTCAGAAGGTCACACCTTAATTCCATTATTGGGTGATTTGATTTTTGACCTTGTTTGAGTTGTGGCTGTAAGGATCGCTGAGAAATTGGCGACTGCATAGTATGTGATGGCGACCGAGTTGATCGCGCAAACAAAGTTGAAGATGGTGAAGATAAATAGTTGTTCTTGAGTGGACGACCTGGCAAGTTTTTTGACTGATATCTCACTAGACCCGCTGCAATAGACTCTCGAAAATCCGGAAGCTGCTCATGGTTTCCTTCTGTATACGTCTGTATAGGATGTAGGCGTTTGTTATGGCCATATCTACTAAATGGTAGAAAATTCGGGTTGCAGCATCTTGAGTTTTACTTCTTATATGGTATCGACCCATAAGACCATCCATCAGATCCACACCCCCCACATGAGCATTATACTCTCTAATAACTTGTGTCAACTTCTACATGGCGCTTCGACTTTCTATCGTAACGAGCTGTCTTTGCTGTTCCTTCTTGTGCATGTGACCTCTTAAACGGCTTAACGCCCACATAGGTCGATAACAACCGAACGGCCTTGTTGTCTTTCCACAGTACGTTACTAATTTCTACTCCATATGAGGAGTTTTCAGATCAGTTAATTTTAATGGCAACGAAGAGTCGCCTTGAAAAGCTACATTGTTTATGTGCAATTGCATTGATTGATGTCGCCATATAACTCTACTGGGTTCCTTTTTAATCGATTTAATATCTAATGAAATAAAATAATGAGTTGTATTATAATTCAAAGTAATGACTTGCTTACTAAGCCCATTAAAGCCACCAGAAGATGGTAAAGTTGCATGTGTTGCTCCTTCAATAACTGGCAATGGAGATTGAGGCCTTTTAGGAGCTTTTCGGGAAAACTCATGGTTCTGCACAGTATTTTCAATGTTTTCAAGATTACTGCACATTAAGGATACCGTAGAGGCATCTTCTATTGCAGTGTTTAGTGCCTCTGCTAGGTCTTCATCTTCTTCATCCTCGTTGTCACTTGATATACTCGATATATCCACATCCGACGGGACTGATTCGAATAGCTCCAGCAGTTGTTCATCCGTCAAACCAGACCATTTATAGCGAACTCTCAAAGCCATTATTTAATTTCTATTAACAAAAATCCACAATAAATAAAAATCACACACAAATCACTCAAGAAATGCAAGCAGCTGTGAAATAGCTGCTGACAACAAATTTTGCCGTTGAGCCCCAAGAGTGCCTCAAGGCACTTATCACTTTTACGATGCTACTAAGCACAATTTCAACATATTCGCACATTTTAAAGTTTATTTATTTAGTAAATTACCTTACCTTTCACGAAAAAAATATTGAGTTCAATAGGTTTTATAAATTCGCTTCTATCAACACTTCAAATGACAATATGCAGCAGCTGAAATATTTGGCGCCAAATAACATATGATTCGATCATATGTTTATTAAAAGTACCGATTATTGTGTCCGAAAGCTTTCAAACTTTTTCAGGGAATTTTTCCAAGTATTTTTAACAGTCCTACCATTTTTAAGTTAACTAAAAGCTCTTAGTTATTTTTTAAAAATTAAAAATAAAATAAGTGCCTAGAGGCACTCTTGGGGCTTAGAGGGTTAAGTGGCGCTAAGCGCAGTCGCGCGATCATCTCTTCTTCGTCTGCTTGCGGTACAATCGTACGATCATAAATCTGCGCTTGCGGTACAATCGTATGATCTGCATGTCTTGCGCTATGCGAATGATAAACAAAGATAGATAACAACAACGACCGTAGGGTGACTCATGACATACCGAATCATATTTTATTATTTGTTCCCACTATTCTGTGTTTATACCTATAATTCGAATTGTTATTTATTTTCGGCCACTACACATGTTCTCCTAGAGTACTGTTCAATCGAGAAAAAATTTTTTCTTTTAAAATTTTTTATATACCCTGAACCCATTTTCAATGGGAAAACAGGGTAAAATGGTTTTGTTGAAATGTATGTAACAGGCAGAAGGAGGCGTGGCTGACCACACAAAGTATATATATTCATGATCAGGGTGACGAGCTGAGTCGATTTGGCCCTGTCCGTCCGTTTGTCCGTATGTATGAACGTGTCGATTTCGGAAGATATAAAAACTAGAGAAATTTTTTTTTAAATGTCCGTATTTATAGCACGGATATCAAGTTTATCATTAAAAATCGATAACTCATCCCGATCTTTTTTATCGATGAAAACCCTGATAGAAAACCAGTTAGAAAATTATATCTTCTACACCTTTATTGCTAGAGGCTATAAATTTTTAATGTAGCCTTATATGCCATTTATGCGATTTTGGGTTTTGTTTAAATTTACTCCCCACCCCTATATCCACCCCCTCACCCTCACATTTGTAAAAGGCGTATTTCAAATACTAGAGACTTGTGCTTTGGCAAGTACATACATATTCATTTTGTAATCATAATCTGAGAGAGTTTCATGAAAGTTATTAAGCAATTAAGTTCCCACAGTAAGCGCACACTGCAGCCCATGCGAGTTTATGCGTGGGTGCTTGTGTGTGTATGTGTTTGTGTATGTGTGTGTGTGTGTTTTTATACCCTGAACCCATTTTCAATGGGAAATCAGGGTATAATGGTTTTGTTGAAATGTATGTAACAGGCAGAAGGAGGCGTGGCAGACCCCACAAAGTATATATATTCTTGATCAGGGCGACGAGCTGAGTTGATTTGGCCCTGTCCGTCTGTCTGTCCGTCCGTCTGTTCGTCTGTCCGTATGTATGAACGCGTCGATTTCAGAAGCGCGCATATCAAGTTTATCATTAAAAATCGATAACTCATCTCGATCTTTTTTTATCGATAAAAAACCTTATCGAAACCCAGTTATAAAATTATATCTTCTACACCTTTATTGCTAGAGTCTCCAAATTTTTAATGTATGCTTATATGCAATTTATAAAATTTCGGTTTTTGTTAAAATTTACCCCCCACCTCTAAATTCACCCCCTCACCATCACTTTTGTAAAAAGCGTATTTCAAATACTAGAGACTTCATGAAGATCGTACGTCCATAAAAAAAGTTATTAAACAATTATGTTCTCATAGTAAGCGCACACTGAAGCCCATGCGTGTTTATGCGTGGTTGCTTGTATGTGTATGTGTGTGTGTATGTGTGTGTGTGTAGGCGTTTGTGTCTGTATGCGTGTGTGTGTGTATGTGTGTCTGTATGCGTGTGTGTGTATGTATACCTGTGTGTGCGTACGTGCGTGTGTGTGTGTGTGTGCGTGTTTCTTGTGTAAGCTGAAAGTCGCGAAAAAGTATTGAAATATCTATTGCTCCAAGGGTTCAGGGGATCTCGTAGTCGAGCAGTCTCGACTAGAGCTTTCTTACTTGTTTTTTTTTGTTTTTTTTTTATATATTCGTTTATTGACAATCTTAATACAAGTTGCAAGTTGTGTGTTGGCTAGGATAGCGCGCGATGCTTACCGGACGGCCGTAAAGCATTGCTTCGCAAGCACTGTGCGCCACCTTAGCCAGGAACAGCTCGTCTTCTCATTCGCTCGACTCTGCGGAGCTCCATCATCACTGTGGCCGCGAAGGTGCTTGTTAGTTCCCAAGCTTCCTCCGATTCCAGCAGGGCGTTGACAATGTTGTCCGCTCTGATGGAGCGGCCCACTGCCTCTTCCAGACGACGCCTCTCCTCCAGGAACCGTCCACATTCGAAAAGAATGTGGTTGACGTCTTCCATATGCCCTCGCTCGCACCAGGGGCACTCGTCAGATTCCTCGTGACCAAAGCACTTCAAATAGCTCCGAAAGCATCCATGGCCCGAGAGGATCTGCGAAAGATAGAAGTTAACCTCGCCGTGTTTGCGGTTGACCCATGGTTCGAGCTCCGGGATGAGCTTGTGCGTCCACCGCCCTTTAGCTGAGCTATTCCACTTTCTTTGCCATCGTGCGATGCTGTTCGCCCTGATAGCGTTGAGACGCACAGGCGCGTGCGAATTCCGCTCCACGGCTTCGGCGACCAAGTACCCCAGTGGTACCATACCAGCTATGACGAGCGCCGCGTCATCGGAGATAGTCCTGAAAGCGCAGCAGACTCTGATTGCGCTCAATCTGTAGATCGCGCAAATGCCCCGGCTGTAGCTCGGCGTTGCCATCGCTCTTGCCCATATTGGCGCAGCATAGAGGATGACGGACCTAATGAAGCTCATTAGAAGGAGACGTCGTTGCTGTTTAGGTCCTCGCGTGTTAAGCATAATTCTCGAGAGAGCTCTACAAGAATCAGCTGCCTTTTTATGCACATACTCTAAGTGCTCGCGGAAAGTTAATCTTGTGTCTATCATGACGCCAAGATACTTTATCGCCAATGGTGACGCTGCCGATCTTTATATTGGCAGTTTCCACTCTTTTGCGACTGCTGACTAGGACAACTTCAGTTTTGTGTGCCACTAGCTCGAGCCCAGCTCCAGTCAACCAGCTTCGTATGCGATTGATACTTTCGCTGCATCTCTGTATCTTTGAGCTTCTTTCCTATGGCTACGACAGCTCAATCATCAGCAAAGCCAGTGGTGTGCGCACCTGCTGGTAGTTCCAAGCGCAGTATGCCGTCGTACATGATATTCCATAGGAGAGGCCCCAGCACTGAGCCTTGGGGTACTCCAGCTGACACTGTATGAGTTTGGGGACCCTCACTCGTATTGTATACCAGTGTTCTTCCTCTGAATAATCTCTTTATTGTTTCTTTAAGATATTTAGGGATATTATATTGTGACAGCGCATTCAGTATCATATCCCAACTAGCTGTATTGAAGGCATTCTTTACGTCCAGGGTCGCAATAATGCAGTATTGCTTCGTCCCATGCTTCCATCTTGTGCCATGTATGGCGGAAGTGGCCAGACCAACAACTTTGTTTAGCGCATCCGTTGTTGACCGGGCCTTCCGGAATCCAAATTGATTTGGTGACACGCCTCCGGCGCTAGTAATCGCAGTCTCCAGTTTAGAGCAGATCAATTTCTCAAACACCTTTCCCATGGTGTCTAAGAGGCAGATCGGTCTGTATGAAGATGGCTCATCTGGCGGTTTGCCGGCATTGGGTAGCAACACCAGGTTCTGGGCTTTCCATTTTGCCGGGAACGTCTCTTGAATTAGACATTCGTTAAATAATTCAGCGAACGTACTAGGGTGAAAGGCGAGGGCTAGCTTTAGCGCACGATTTGGGATCCCGTCCGGCCCTGGAGCAGTGTTGGTTCTAAGACCCCGGAGAGTTACTATGATTACTTCCTCTGTGACTAAAACAATTTCAGTGCTCGTTGAGCCCTGATCAGCAGACTCGGATCCAGGGGCGTGAATGGAGCCTAAACTTTCTAAAAAGAGCGTTTCCACAATCGATTTAAGCTCCAGACGATCCGTAGGCTGCACCTGTCTACCTGCGTATAGTCTTTTAACTACTATCTTATATGCCCTGCCCCAAGGGTCATATTCGGCTGAGTCGCACAACTCTAAAAAGCATCCTCTTTTGCTTGCCCGAATGGCCCTCATCAGCTGTCTTCTAGCTGCCTGGTAAGCTAATTGTTTCTCAAAAAACGTAGACCTTCCGCGAGCCCGTTGGTAGCTTCTTCTCGCCTGGATGCATTTGCGACGAATGTCACCTATTTGTGCATTCCACCAATACGTAGGCTCTTGTTGTCGCGTGAACTGCTTGCGGCGTAACATGCTGCTATTGCAGGCACTCTGTAATTGGGCTACCATTTGGCATGCTCTGGCCTCAGCATTACCAATTGTGCCCAGAGACTGAATGGCCTCTGAAAAGACCGCGGGATCAAAAGTATCTAGCCGATACGACTCCCTCCACAATGTTGACGCCCTGGCAGGTGGCTCACCTATTGTGAATAGAAGTGCCGTATGATCGCTGCCCGTATAGCTATCGCAATGGCTCCATGTTGCTCCCCGAAAGAGAGATGAAGTGACAAAAGTAATGTCGATAATAGATCCGTATCCCGCCCGACTGAAGGTGTACTCGTGGCCAGTGTTGAGCAGTGCAACATCTAGTGTCGCGAAGATCTTCAGTAGGATACGACCTCTGGCATTTGTTGTGAGGCTTCCCCATTCTAATCTCCAGCTATAATGGCCTTCCGACCCCTAGCATCCTCGGCAAGCTCGTCGAGCACCGTCGTGAATTCATTGAGCTGCATGCTGGGGGCCAGATAGCAACTGTAAAGCCGTAAGTTACCATATCGGCCGCGTACGAACTCATTGAATGACTTAACATTCGAAAGTACGTTCGTTGAGTTGCCGCATACCCACAACGCAACTTTGCCATTAACGTCTGTTGACCATGTCCTAGGGCAGCTGGCTATACAGTGGTGGGGCTACGTCTATACATTTTTCCCTAATGGTCTGCTCTAGAAGATCTTGGGCAGCAATACAATGATTTAAGTTAAGCTGCAAGAACCTTAACATTTCATTTTACGAGCAGCTTCACGGTAGGATGGGCACTTGAAGCTGCCTGCTGAATGGTCCGTCTGCTTTTCCCCTTTCCGGATGCAGAGGCTACATTTTGGTGGCTTGGTGCATGCTTTTGCACTGTGACCCATCTCTCCACACCTGAAACAGGCGCCCTTTAGGTCACAGTCGCTGCGACAGTTTGCTGCCATATGACCGTAATCGAGGCACTTAAAACAGCGTTTAGGCTGTTCCACAGCTCGGATACGGTATACTACCCAACTTATTCTAATTTTGGACAGCTCGAGCAGAGTTTTAGCTTTCCCAATTGGAAGAGCAACCGTAGCTCTTTGCTGTCCACCAAAAGCTGGCCGAAGCGATTTGATAGCCTCAATGGGGAGTGAGCTATCCTTCAACTCCACCCTAATTGCCTCCAAGATCTCCTCTTTGCTTGCTAACTCATCTAGGTCGCGAATCTCAATTTGAGCCTATTCGGTAAGTGTTTTAACTACCGCTCGGTCACCCAAGGCTTTGCCTAAAGCTTCGTGCAGAGCCTCAGCGCTATGCTCCGGCTTCCTACTCAGTTGCAACAAAAGGTCCCCCTTAGCTGTCTTCCTAATACCTTGGACGTCGCCGCTCAGATGCTTTAAATTTGGGTCGCTCTTGACTACGCGAAGCATGTCCGCATAGCTGCAACCGCCTACACCTGAAACCGCGATGGCGTCACTTCTGGAACGTTTTTGCAGCGGCTTGCGTCCCTTAACAACCGTCCAGCTGTTCGAACTCGTCTGTCGACCTGCCTGGTTGGTTTTATCGGCTGCAGCCCGTAGAGCCATTGGCTCTATTGGATTTGCTGCGCTTTTATTGTGCCTCGGCTTTTTCGAGGGAGTTTTCCTCTGCTCAGTGGCAACTTCACTCGACCGCTTGGTCGTATTACTACCTGCTGTAGCACTAACGCTCGCTGTTTTAACCTTCTCAGCTACTTTCTTGACCACCGTGGTCTGCACCTCGCAGTCTTTGACCGGTCGGTTGCAGAACGCTTCGGCTGTCTTGTGGAGACTGACCAGCCTAGATAGCTCCTCTCTCATTAAGGCATTTATATGCCGCTGCCCCCCAAATAGGGCAGACAAACCCTCTAGCGTAACTCCTTTTTGAGCTAACGCTTCTTTTAAAGACTTGGGTGCCTGGCACTCAGCCACTGGAGACTGAATACAAGTCGACGGCTGCGGTAACGCCCTCTGTTGTTTCTGCGGTGATCGCTGCAACGAGGAACGGCGCGCGAAAACTTGCAGCTCCTCCTCCATCATGGCCTCCATATTGCTCCGACTACCACGGCGTGAAGCCTGTAGTGGACACTGCCTACTAATATAATTTGAGTTTAGAGACCGCAGTAACTTAAACTCAACTTAACTACAGCGAGAGCCCGAAAGTATGCACTACTTTTAATACCTGATACCTCACACCAGCAGCTAGGTTGCTGTCTTTGCTGAGACTTAGCAACTCACCAAAGTTAGTGAGCAGCTGATCGTCCGCTGCAATTTCCAGCACTACTAACAGCTGTTAGAGTGAATGCACCAGATTTTTTATTATTTGCACAAATGTGACGCCTAATGTGACAAATCTTTTCGCGCTTAAAAAAAGAAAGGGAAAGAGGAAAGCCCTGACGCCAAAAACAGTGACGCTATTGCCCCCCTCTCTTGCACCACCGGTTTGTATCACTGTAGTACTCCGCGAGACCGCCACGAAGTAAGTCTTTGATCATTTTTGCCGTCGCTGGGTGCGTCGCGCCCACAGCAACCACGTTGTCTACAGTTCTTTCCACTTTCACAGGGAAAAACACAGATCAAGCTATTGTCCACGATGGATCACGATGACGTCGACCGTACTCCACGAAAACGCAACTCGAACTTTGTGTATGTGTGTGTGTGTGTTTTTTTGTTTGTATACCCTGAAACCATTTTCAATGGGAAATCAGAGTATAATGGTTTTGTTGAAACGTATGTAACAGGGAGAAGGAGTCTTGGCAGACCCCACAAAGTATATATATTCTTGATCAGGGCGACGAGCTGAGTTGATTTTGCCCTGTCCATCTGTCTGTCTGTCCGTCTGTCTGTGTGTCCGTCTGTCCGTTCGTCCGTCTGTCCATATGTTTGAACGCGTCGATTTCCGAAGATATAAAAGCTAGAGACTTCAAATTTTTTTTAAATGTTCGTAATTACAGCGCTGATATCGAGTTTATCATTCAAAATCGATAACTCATCCCGATCTTTTTTTTCGATAAAAAAGCTTATCGAAAACCAGTTATAAAATTATATCTTCTACACCTTTATTGCTAGAGTTTTCAAATTTTTAATGTATGCTTATATGCCATTTATACAATTTCGGTTTTTGTTAAAATTTACCCCCCACCCCTATATTCACCCCCTCACCCTCACATTTGTAAAAGGCGTATTTCAAGTACTAGAAATACATGCATATCTATGTTATAATCATAATCTGAAAATTTCATGAAGATCGTATGTCCACAAAAAAAGTTATTAAACAATTGAGTTCTCATAGTATGCGCACACTGCCCCCATGCGTGTTTATGCTTGTGTGTGTATATGTTTGTGTATGCGCGTGTAAATGTTTATGTGTATGTGTGTGTATGTATGCCTGTGTGTGCATGCGTGCGTGTGTGTGTCTGTGTGTGCGTGTTTCTTGTGTAAGCTGAAAGACGCGAAAAATTATTGAAATAGCTATTACTCCAAGGGTTCAGGGGATCTCGTAGTCGAGCAGTCTCGACTAGAGCTTTCTTACTTGTTTTTTTAGACTCATTCACGAAAGTGAAATGAGTATATTGGTTTTGTGCAATGTCCGTCTTGCTGTCCGTCCGTCTGTCCGTCTGTCCGTATGAACGCAATCTATTTCGGCGCTATTGAAGCTAGAGACTTGAAATTTGGAACACATACTCGTGTATATCTCCGATTTATAAAGTGTTAAAATTTTCCCGATCCGCCCACTAGGGGCGTGGCAAATCGGAAAATGCATTTTCCGATATACCAGAAATCATGTTTGTTGAAGAGCTAGAAAGCTGAAATTTGGTATGTAGGTCCGCGCCGACCACCTAAGATCACAAGCTATGGCGGATATATCTCCGCCCATTAGGGGCGTGGCAAATCGGATAAAACTGTATCTCCTAAAGTTATAAACTTAGATTGCTGAAATTTTGCATGTAAGCTGATGCTTTAATTCTATGAAGATAGGTGAAAAAATTATATATATACGCCCACTAGGGGCGTGGCAAATCGGACCTGAACATATAGTGATTTTTCGAATTCTGTTATATTTTAGGCACTATTGATGCTAGAGACCTGAACGAGCTATGGTAGATATATGTCCGCCCATAGGGGGCGTGGCAAACCGCAAAAGCTTATATCTCCTACAGTTTAAGAGCAAGAAGCTTAAAATTTGGATAGTTAAGTTACTGGTAGCCTCCTCTATCGATGCCCCAAAAATAATTTTTAAGTCTCTTTAGGGGCGTGGCATATCGAAAAATACCCTGTAATTTTCACATTTTTTGAGCGTAAGAATTCAAATTTTGCATTTAGGTAACCGGTTGCTCGTTCTAAGAACTGGATAAATTTGAGAAATCTACGGCCACTAGGGGCGTGGCAATCGGCATTTACAGTGCCCGAATTGCGACATTTATATGCGTCAGCCATCTATTTATGTATATGTACACATAAGTAGGCTTAATAGGCATTGATAGCGCGGAAGGAAATGTTTTTATAAAACTAATAAAATATAAAGAAGCTAACATAACAAAAATTTGCCATTTACAAAAAAGTGTTTTCCGCGGGATTTGAACTCGCACCCAACCCAAACAGCATGTTTGTCAAAATAGCTAAAATAAAGATCGTCGGCGCTTCAGCCTACAGCACCACCGCGTCGTTTCTATCAACAATAGTTAAAACGAAATCACATTATTGTTATGACGCCACATAGCAAAGAAAAGCCAGTGTAGCGGCTGGAAATTCAAAAACAACGCAAAGACAAATCAATCGCAACGGGATTCTTAGAATATGCTAGAGCACGCATTTATGTGTACATACATACACACATACAAATGAATGCGTGTATAAGGCTGGAATGCTTGATGCTATGCGTGCAGACTTACATATATACATATGTATGTATTTGCGTATATGTATTTGAGGGCTATTTAAGAAGAAACAAATTTAAACTTATAAAATTATTCGACTAAGAAAATGAAAAGTATTAAGTTCCATTCAGTCAAGCTCGCACCTTCCCAATAAAATATCTATTTTATAAAAAACGAAATATGTATGAAAAAAAAAAAAAAAAAAAAAAATATTAAAGGTTCGAACTTCCTCTGCTCTAACATTACTTGCGTCGCCCTTAGCACACGCGCCACTGCTTTGCTCGAGCAGTCAGTTGCTAAAATAGAATAGCTTAATAAGAGAGCGTCATTAGACAAAACTACAGTAACGGCTAGAAAGTCCAGAAATCAATCGAAATTCTAAGAATGTGAGAAAAGGCGCGCTTCTGTCTGTACGCATAGAATAGACGATGAGTGTGTGCACAAGCATAGGAAAATCGCGCTGATCTGCTGTTAGCTTGAAGCCGGTATCCAATGTATGGATATAAATATATAATAAAAATCAAAATTGTATAAATTATATATGTATGTAATTTGAATGCAATAGCTATCGATGATTTTCCAATTTTAATGGCATCATGCCGTGTTTTTTGCTGGGCACTAGACTTGAAAATTGCACGATATACTCTGGTTGACAGCGTTTGGGCTGTGAATGAGTCTTCTGCAATCGGTATCGCCCGACTGCAACGTTCTTACTTGTTTTATATTCGTTTATTTTCAATCTTATTATATTACAAGTTGCAAGTTGTGTAAAGGCTCGGATAGCGCGCGATGCTTGTGGGACGACCGCAAAGCATTGCTTCGCAATCACTATGCGCCACCTTAGCCAGGAACAGCTCGTCTTCTCATTCGCTCGACTCTGCGGAGCTCCATCATCACTGTGGCCGCGAAGGTGCTTGTTAGTTTCCAAGCTTCCTCCGATTCCAGCATGGCGTTGACTATGTTGTCCGCTCTGATGTAGCGGTCCAGTGCTTCTTCTAGACGACGCCTCTCCTCCAGGAACCGTCCACATACGAAGAGGATGTGGTTGGCGTCTTCCACATGCCTTCGCCCGCACCAGGGGCACTCTTCAGTTTCCTCGTGACCAAAGCACTTCAAATAGCTCCGAAAGCATCCACGTCCCGAGAGGATCTGCGTAAGGTAGAAGTTTACCTCGCCGTGTTTGCGGTTGACCCATGGTTCGAGCTCCGGGATGAGCTTGTGCGTCCACCGCCCTTTAGCTGAGCTATTCCATTTTCTTTGCCATCGTGCAATGCTGTTTGCCCTGATAGCGTTGTGTCGCACAGGCGCGTGCGGATTCCGCTCCACGGCTTCGGCGACCAGCTACTCCAGTGGCACCATGCCGGCTATGACAAGCGCCGCATCATCGGAGATAGTCCTGAAAGCGCAGCTGACTCTGATTGCGCTCAGTCTGTAGATCGCGCAAATGTCCCGGCTGTAGCTCGGCGTTGCCATCGCTCTTGCCCATATTGGCGCAGCATAGAGGATGACGGACCTAATGACGCTCATTAGAAGGAGACGTCGTTGCTGTTTAGGTCCCCGCGTGTTAAGCATAATTCTTGAGAGAGCTCTACAAGAATCAGCTGCCTTTTTATGCACATATTCTAAGTGCTCGTGGAAAGTTAATCTTGTGTCTAACATGACGCCAAGATACTTAATCGCCCTCTTTGACGCGAAGGTTAACGCTGCCTATCCTTATATTGGCAGTCTCCACTTATTTGCGACTGCTTACTAGGACGACTTCCGTGTTGTGCGCCGTAAGCACGAGCCCAGCTCCTGTCAACCAGCTTCGTATGCGATTGATACTTTCGCTGCACATATCCTCTGTATCGTTAAGCTCCTTGCCTATGGCGACGACAGTCACATCATCAGCAAAGCCAATGGTTTGCGTACCTGTTGGTACTTCCAAGCGCAGTACGCCGTCGTACATTATATTCCATAGTAGAGGCCCTTGGGCTTGAGCCTTGGGGTACTCCAGCTGACACTGTATGAGTTTGGGGACCCTCACTCGTATTGTATACCAGTGTTCTTCCTCTGAAGAAGCTCTTTATTATATCTTTTAGATATTTAGGGATATTATATTGCGCATTCAGTATCATATCCCAACTAGTTGTGTTGAAGGCGTTCTTAACGTCCAGGGTCGTGATGATGGAGTATTGCTTCGTCCCGTGCTTCCATCTCGTGCCTTGGAAGGCGGAAGTTGCCAGGCCAACAACTTTTTCTAGAGCATCTGTTGTTGACCTGGCCTTCCGGAATCCAAATTGATTTGGTGTTAGGCTTCCGGCGCTAGCAATAGCAGTCTCCAGTCTAGAGCAGATCCATTTCTCAAACACCTTTCCTGGTGTCTAAGAGGCAGATCGGTCTGTATGAAGATGGCTCGTCTGGTGGTTTGCCAGCCTTGGGTAGAAATACCAGGTTCTGGGTCTTCCATTTTGCAGGGAACGTCTCTTGTATTAAGCATTCGTTGAATAATTCGGCGAACGTACTAGGGTGCCCGTCCGGCCTTGGAGCAGTGTTGGTTCTAAGACATCGGAGAGCTACTAAGCTTTCTTCGTCTGTAACTAAAACAATTTGAGTGCTCGTTGAGCCCTGATCAGCAGACTCGGACCCAGGGGCGTGAATGGAGCTTAAACTTTCTGGAAAGAGCGTTTCCACAATCGATTTAAGCTCCAGACGATCCGTAGGCTGCACCTGTCTACCTGCGTATAGTCTTTTAACTACTATCTTATATGCCCTGCCCCAAGGGTCATATTCGGCTGAGTCACACAACTGTAGGAAGCATTCTCTTTTGCGTAGACCTACTGCGAAACCGTTGGTAGCTTTTTCTCGCCTGAATGCATTGGCGTCGAATGTCACATATTTGTGCATTCCACCAATACGTAGGCTCTTGTTGTCGCGTGAACTGCTTCCGGCGTAACATGCTGCTATTGCAGGCACTCTGTATTTGGGCCACCATTTGGCATGCTCTGGCCTCAGCATTACCAATTGTGCCCAGAGACTGAATGGCCTCTGAAAAGACCGCGGGATCAAAAGTATCAATAAGGTTTTTTATCGATAAAAAAAGATCGGGATGAGTTATCGATTTTTAATGATAAACTCGATATCCGTGCTGTAATTACGAACATTAAAAAAAACAACTTTGAAGTCTCTAGCTCTTATATCTTCTGAATTCGACGCGTTCATACATACGGACAGGCGGACAGACAGACGGACAGGGCCAAATCAACTCAGCTCGTCGCTCTGATCAAGAATATAAATACTTTGTGGGGTCTGCCACGCCTCCTTCTCCCTATTACATACATTTCAACAAAACCATTATACCCTGATTTCCCATTGAAAATGGGTTCAGGGTATAAAAAATATATACAAAACTTTGTAACACACGAGGACGTGTGAAGGTCAGGAGAACCGTGTCGTATCGATATTTTTATTTTCTTTATTAATTTGCATTTCCGATATTTCGTTATTCCATTAATTCTTGCACTATCACTGATCTACATACGAATCATCTCTAATAAGCAGAGTAAAGCGAATGAAAGAGAACCAAATTGTTGTTTTACCGTTATGGTTACCGCCCAACAGATCATCTGTTCTGCGTAGTTTCGGCCTGACAACGCGACAGAGTGAGATAACTATAACATCTAGCAAAAACGTATTAGTATTGAGCGTGGTATGTATCCACTTGAGTATATTGTTGAAGAAGAGAAAAGTGACGCTCATTGATGTTGAAAACTCGAAGTAGAAAGGTCGCGTCATGTCAAGTCCGAGAAAACGCAAGGCACACGCTGAAGTGGGATCTCCTCCACACCAATCAACAGGAGAAGACCGTTTTGGTACACTGCTGGAAATTCAACATCGATACTTCATGGAAGCTATAAATGCGTTCAAAGAAGCGCAATCAACGTCGAGCAAACAAAATACAGTTATATTGCCAAAGTTTACACCCGATTCCACTGATGCTAATGCCGCCGCTTGGTATTCCACAGTAGACCTCATCCTAACAAAGAATGCCTTAGATGGAAGCGCCGAGCTGGCTCCCACAAATCTGTTTTCCTAGAATGGCATGGGTCGACTTCAACAGTTTGAAGGAAACGAGACTCCAGCAGCTACGGTTTTTAATGTTTTAAGTGGCAAACCAAATGAAGGCGAATTCATCTCCCTGTATGCAAGCCGACTAATAACAAAGCTCATGGCAAAATGCAAATGACTAACACATGAACAAATTGCCATGTCAGTCGTGCTGGCGCACTGTTTATACGGCCAACGTTAAAACACGCAACGTGTAACAATACGAACTAAGATCTTTTGATTTTCTTAAAGAGAAAAATTATTCAGCTGAGGAAGACTCAACTGGTAAGAGACAGCGATTGCATACACACGTTAAATGCCACTTCTGCGGAAAATTGGGCCACAAATTTGCTGACTTTCGATCAAGAGAGAGCAACGCCAAACCTCTAAAAGGATCCAATTCAAATTATGGCCATTCATCGGATGTGAAGACTAAAGTCGTTATATGCTACAAGTGTGGGACTCCTAGACATATTGCATCGGCTTGTACTGGCTGATCGGAATCAACTCATTCAAATAAAGCAGGCGAGAAGAAGGTAAACTTGTGTCAACTGATCCAATTGGTAATCTGGTATTATCTGGTGAGTCATATCCATTCTTTTTCGATTCCGGATCTGAGTGCTCACTCAGCGTCTTTCTGGCACACGAATCAATAATGTTGTCGCTTTAAAGGGAATCGGAGATAGTGCAATAACCAGCACTTTACCAATTTTGTCAAATGTTATTACACGAGACCATCGTGTTTGAATTTGGCGCCCGTCTCCGCTGCGCTGCTCCGTTTTGCGTCGCTCCATCCCTGGATGCTCTGCGCTGATCGCTGCTGTTAACGCTCTGTCAATGTTATCAGCTGCATTTTCCCTTTACCGCTGGCAATGCTGTGAAGTAAGGTAAGTGAATGGGGTTAATATTTTTATAAGTCTCAATAAAATTGTAATAAAAATATTGTTTTCCGACTGGGCATCTTTTCCTCCATGCCACTTGACCTGATGACCTGCCGCTGCCAATGCCCACGCCGGGCGCTGCTGCAAAACTCGCCTCTCGGTTTTGCAGCCCCCGGTGGCATTGGCGCACGCGCGCACGGCAATGGCCATTTCATGCATTTGGCGCATGTTGTCCCTCGCCGCTGGAGACGTCTCTCTGCTGGTTCCTGCTCCTCTTTGGACCCTTGGGGATGCCCCGGTGGGCACTGCAGTCATTCCATGTACTGCTACTAGGAGATCGGGCCACAGACGTCGTTCGCAAATGGGCACCGGTGTCAAGTCTTTGGTGTCGGTACGCTTGTTGGCCCCTCCTCTTTCGCGCACAGCTCCAGCAAAGTCGCTGGCCAGTGCGCGAGGATCGGTTGCCAAGCTTTTCCGACGTCCAGAGACTCGTAGCCGGTGAAGCCAATCGCGTGGCAGGCGTCTGTAACCACACTTTCCTAGCAGACAGCCACATGCCCGACTGCATGCCCCGCATTTATGATGGGCCGCCGCTGCCTCTGCTGCCCACGCCGAGCGCTGCTGCAAAACTCACCTGTTGGTTTTGCAGCCCCCGGTGGCTTTGGCACTCGTGCGGCGGCCACCTGCCATGCCAACTCCCTCTTCGTCCTCTCCGTTGCGGCACTGCAGAGACATTCTAGGATTGCTGTTGGGAGTTGGCCACATCGATGTCGCTCGCAACTGCCACCGGTGCCCAACTTTGACGCCGGCTGCCATTTTACGGCTCAATCCTCATTCGCGCACAGCTCCAGCAAAGCCGCTGGCCAGTACGCGAGGATCGGCCAACAAAACGCGCCTACGCACAGACAACCGGCTGGAGCCGTCGCGTGGCAGGCATCGATGGGCAACCCAAAAAAAAGCCTTTAGATGTCGCTCGCTTTGACATCTTCATGCCGCTTCGTGCGCTAGCGATCGCTTAGCAGCCGACGTAGGCCCTTGACCCTTGCCTACGCTCGCTTGCTCTCGCTTGTGTGTGTGTGTGTGCAGAAATTCTTTCGCCTGGAATGCGTGCGGTTTGCTGTTGTTTTTCCGCTTTTCGCTTTCGCTAGAGCAAATACATAATTTCAGCTGCGCGCGTTATTGTTGCGCATCTGCCGTATATGAGTGATGCTTGCGCATGCACTGCTTTGTTATTGTATCTGTGCATTGTGCATTGCGGATGCACTCGCAGATAAGTTTTTCGGTGCCGCACTGTACACTGCTTGCTGTCGTGCGCGCGCAGTTCAAACAAATTGTTGTTGCGCTCCCATAAACGTAATTTTCCCGGTGGCAACTGTAGTTTTCCAGCCACAGATGCATTTCGCAGCCAAAATTATGCACTTTTGAGCAAAATGTTTGCCGTCTTTTTCCCTTGAACCCATTTTCAATGGAAAATCAGGGTATAATGGTTTTGTTGAAATGTATGTAACAGGCAGAAGGAGGCGTGGCAGACCCCACAAAGTATATATATTCTTGATCAGGGCGACGAGCTGAGTTGATTTGGCCCTGTCCGTATGTATGAACGCGTCGATTTCAGAAGATATAAGAGCTAGAGACTTCAAATTTTTTTAAATGTCCGTAATTACAGCGCGCATATCAAGTTTATCATTAAAAATCGATAACTCATCCCGATCTTTTTTTATCGATAAAAAACCTTATCGAAACCCAGTTATAAAATTATATCTTCTACACCTTTATTGCTAGAGTCTCCAAATTTTTAATGTATGCTTATATGCAATTTATACAATTTCGGTCTGTAGGAGATATAAGCTTTTGCGGTTTGCCACGCCCCCTATGGGCGGACATATATCTACCATAGCTCGTTGGACTTGGGTGGTCAACCCGCGTATATATACCAAACTTCAGGTCTCTAGCATCAATACACAGTGGTTGCGCTTGTATGGGGAGAGCGGCCAAAAATAAATAGATAAAAATCTAAAACTTTTTTCGAAATTCTGTAAAAATTTAATAATTACAAAAGGCAAAAAAACGCAGATATTCAACCCCCTTCCAAAATTACACCCCCTTCTCTAACTCAAGACAATGGGCAAAAATAGCTCTAGTTGAAGTATGGATTGAAAAATAATGTTGTTTTATTTTAATAAATCAAAATTGAAATTTTTGAACAAAGTGGGCGTGGTTAACCAGCCTTTATAATATTATTAAAAAACAAGTAAGAAAGCTCTAGTCGAGACTACTCGACTACGAGATCCCCTGAACCCTTGGAGTAATAGCTATTTCAATAATTTTTCGCGTCTTTCAGCTTACACAAGAAACACGCACACACACACACACACACACACACGACGCACACACAGGAATACATACACACACATACATACACACACACACACACACACACACATACACAAACAATAACATACATATACACACACAAGCATAAACACGCATGGGCGGCAGTGAGCGCTTACTATGAGAACTTAATTGCTTAATAACTTTTTTGTGGACATACGATCTTCATGAAACTTTCAGATTATGATTATGACATGGATATGCATGTAATTGCCAAAGCACAAGTCTCTAGTATTTGAAATACGCTTTTTACAAAAGTGATGGTGAGGGGGGTGAATTTAAGGGTAGGGGGTAAATTTTAACAAAAACCGAAATTGTATAAATTGCATACAGGCATACATTAAAAATTTCGAGACTCTAGCAATAAAGGTGTAAAAGATATAATTTTATAACTGGTTTTCGATAAGAGTTTTTATCGATAAAAAAAGATCGGAATGAGTTATCGATTTTTAATAATAAACTTGATATGCGCGCTGTAATTACGAACATTTAAAAAAAATTTGAAGTCTCTAGCTCTTATATCTTCTGAAATCGACGCGTTCATACATACGGACAGACGGACAGACGGACGGACGGACAGACGGACAGGGCCAAATCAACTCAGCTCGTCGCCCTGATCAAGAATATATATACTTTGTGGGGTCTGCCACGCCTCCTTCTGCCTGTTACATACATTTCAACAAAACCATTATACCCTGATTTCCCATTGAAAATGGGTTCAGGGTATAAAAAAAAATGGGTAAAAAACATATTTTTTAAATATAAATCAAATGCGACTAAATATATAGCATTAATCTTCTAATAAATCAATAACATATTTTATTAATTTTGATTTTTGTCTGCGCGATAACGCCCTCTGATGTGGTATTGAGGGACTTAAAAGCAAATTTGAAATAGAGTTTTGTTGCACTTGCAGTAGTAGCTAAGTTTTGCTCTAATACTATAGAAAATTCAAAATTTTTCTTCATTTGCCACGCCCCTACTGGGCGTAGACACTTCATTTTTGGCCAACTCATAGAACAAGCTAAAGGTAACCTAGCTGCAAAATTGGGATGCTTACGCTCAAAAAATGACAAAATTACAGGGTATTTCTTGATATGCCACGCCCCAAAGAGGCGCAACCATTTTTTTAGCTCATTGATGGAAGAAGTCTCTAGTAGCTTAATTATCCAATTTTGAAGACTCTAGTTAATATTCTTCAAGAGATATCATTTTGTTTGGGTAAAACTTACCCTTTCAAACCAAAAGTGCCTTTACTACCATACATCCATGAGCAAATTTTGGCAGCTAATTTTAACATATTTTTTAGAAATATTATAGGCAAACATGATGACATAAATTTCATTTGTGGAATTTTGTGGGATCACAACTAAAACTTTAACTAAACATGAAAAAGATTTTTACAAAACACAAAAGTGATTAGGTTGTTCAAAACAAATTCTCAAAAAGAATTAATTTGTTAATATAATTTTTAAGCTATACATTCATAATAAATACCTTCAACTCTAAATTCCATTTTAAATAATGAAATTTGGACCACTCAATCAAACGTTTTACCACTTTAAAGTTTGCTTTTGGTGTAATAAAAAATTCTCTTTGCTGAGAAAATTGCAACATTGAACAAGTGTTGAAGCTTTCAATGCTATTTTTAGAAAATCCCGTCAGATTCCCGGAAAAAACGGTTTGCCATTAAATAGTTTGGACATTTACGAGACAATTTGTGTGGGTTTTGTCAAAATTGGTTGAGATGGACTTTTTGATTTTTGGCCTATGGGCGCGACCACTGTGCAATAGTGTCCAAAATATAGCAATTCGAAAAATCACTATATCTTCAGGTCGGATTTGCCACGCCCCTAGTAGGCGTAGATATATAATTTTGTCACCCATCTTTATAGAATTAAAACATCAGCTTACGTGCAAAATTTCAGCAGGTTTATAACTTTAGGAAATACAGTTTTATCCGATTTCCCACGCCCCCAATGGGGGAGATATATCCGCCATAGCTCGTGATCTTGGGTGGTCGACGCGGACCTACATACAAAATTTTAGTTTTCTAGCCCCCTCAACAAACATGACTTCTGGTATATCGGAAAATGCAATTTCCGATTTGCCACGCCCCTAGTGGGCGGATCGGGAAAAAATTTTAACACTTTATAAATCGGAAATATACACGAGTATGTGTTCCAAATTTCAAGTCTCTAGCTTCAAAAGCGCCGAAATAGATTGCGTTCATACGGACAGACGGGACAGACGGACGGACAGGAAGACGGACATTGCACAAAACCAATATACTAATTCACTTTCATGAATGAGTATAAAAATTAACATCAGTTGCACCGATCGGGATTCGAACCGCGACTTCTATATCGAGCGTCACTCCGCTACTCACTACGCCACCTCACTTATGGAGGCTGCGCTGGCGAAACTCAAATAGATTCACTGCTGCAGCGCCATCTACCAAAAACTAAACCAAACTAACAGCTAATGTGATTTAAAGAATGTTCTAGAAGAAGTTTGTATGTATGTGTACACACACGTATACAATGCTGTTGTAGCTGCTGGACGTGCGTTTGTTAATTGGCCAAATATTTGATTATTTTTAATTTTTGACTGAACGGAATTTAATGAAACTTTCAGCATATGATTTACATATTATATTGAATATTTGAGAAATTTAAAAAAATGAAAAATTATTCACAATTAGCTATAGTGGCATCTGACTTGAACTTGAATGTTTTTATTCGATAAGAACATAACGGGATGATTTATCGAATTTTAAAAGCAAACTCCGCGCTGTATATACGGTCATTTAAAAAAAAAATCCAAGTCTCTAGCTCTTATATCTTCGGAAATCGACGCCTTCAAACATACGGACAGACGGACGGACGGACAGGCGGACAGGGCCGAATCGACTCAGATCGTCACCTCAATCAAGAATGTATATACTTTGTGGGGTCTGCCACGCCTCCTTCTTCCTGTTACATACATTTCAACAAAACACTTATACCCTGATTTCCTATTGAAAATGGGTTCAGGGTATAAAAAAAAGAAAAAAATGAAAAAAGGTCTAGTCGATACTGCTCGACTACGAGATCCCCCTGAACCCTTAGAGTAATAGCTATTTCAATAATTTTCGCGTCTTTCTGCTTACCCAAGAATCACGCACACACGCACACACACACACACACGCCACGACACTCGAGTTGCGTTTTTGTGGAGTGCGGTCGATGTTACTGTTATCCATCGTTGAGTACCAATCGCCTACGAAGCTGGTTGACAGGAGCTGGGCTCGAGCCCACCATCACGTCAAAGAGGGCGATTAATTATCTTGGAGTCATGTTAGACACAAGATTAACTTTCCGCGAGCACTTAGAGTATGTGCATAAAAGGGCAGCTGATTCTTGTAGAGCTTTCTCAAGAATTATGCTTAACACGCGGGGACCTAAACAGCAACGACGTCTTCTTCTAATGAGCGTCATTAGGTCTGTCATCCTCTATGCTGCGCCAATATGGTCAAGAGCGATGGCAACGCCGAGCTACAGCCGGGGCATTTGCGCGATCTACAGACTGAGCGCAATCAGAGTCAGCTGCGCTTTCAGGACTATCTCCGATGATGCGGCGCTTGTCATAGCTGGCATGGTGCCACTGGAGTAGCTGGTCGCCGAAGCCGTGGAGCGGAATCCGCACGCGCCTGTGCGACACAACGCTATCAGGGCAAACAGCATTGCACGATGGCAAAGGAAGTGGAATAGCTCAGCTAAAGGGCGGTGGACGCACAAGCTCATCCCGGAGCTCGAGCCATGGGTTAACCACAAACACGGCGAGGTTAACTTCTATCTTTCGCAGATCCTCTCGGGCCATGGATGCTTTCGGAGCTATTTGAAGCGCTTTGGTCACGAGGAAACTGAATAGTGCCCCTGGTGCGGGCGAGGGCATGTGGAAGACGCCAACCACATCCTCTTCGTATGTGGACGGTTCCTGGAGGAGAGGCGTCGTCTAGAAGAAGCACTGGACCGCTACATCAGAGCGGACAACATAGTCAACGCCATGCTGGAATCGGAGGAAGCTTGGAAACTAACAAGCACCTTCGCGGCCACAGTGATGATGGAGCTCCGCGGAGTCGAGGGAATAAGAAGACGAGCTGTACCAGGCCAAGGTAGCGCATAGTGCTTGCGAAGCAATGCTTTACGGCCGTCCCGCAAGCATCGCGCGCTATCCGAGCCACCACTCAACTTGTAACTTGTAATAATAAGATTGTCAATAAACGAATATAAAACAAGTAAGAACGTTGCAGTCGGGCGTTACCGACTGCGGAATACTCATTCACATCCCATCAACAATTTAGTAGTTAAGTTTCGCTCTAATACTGTAGAATATACAGGTTTTTCCGATTTGGCACGCCCCAACTGGGCGTAGACACCTCATTTTTGGTCAGTTTTTAGAACGAGATAGCGGTACCCTAACTGCAAAGTTTGAATGCTTACTCTTAAAAAAAAGTGAAAATTACAGGGTATTTTTCGATATGCCACGCCCCTAAAGAGGCGTAAAAATGAATCGACAGAGAAGGCTACCAGTAACTTAACTATCCAAATTAAAAAAAAAAAAGAAGAAAACAAGTAAGAAAACTCTAGTCGAGAGTGCTCGACTAGATACTACCCTGAACCCAACAAATAAAAATGCCCATTTAGTATGTCTGAAATTTCATTTAATAAAATATAAAAATATTTTGAAACAATTAAAGAAGTTTACATCAGTTGCACCGATCGGGATTCGAACCGCGATTTCTCGATCAAGCGTCTTGCAGCTAACACACTACGCCACCTCACTTAGCTAATTGGCGCTGACAAAACTCAAATAGATTCACTGCTGCAGCGCCATCTACAAAAACTAAACGAAACTAACTGCTGATGTGATTCTAAGAATCTGCTAGAATAACCAAAATATTAAAAACGCACATTAAGTATGGTTAAAATTTCAATTTCGGTGTATTTAAAAATATAAATTAAATAGAAAAAATATAAAAATATTTTTAAACAATTAAAAAACAAGTAAGAAAGCTCTAGTCGAGGACTACTCGACTACGAGATCCCCTGAACCCTTGGGTAGCTACAGCTTACACAAGAAACACGCACACACACACACACACACGCACGCACACACAGGCAGAGGAGTGTGTTGCGTTTTCACGGAGTGCGGTCGATGTCATCGTGGTCCATCGTAGACAATAGCTTGAACTGTGTTTTCCCCTGTGAAAGTGGAAAGAACTGAAGTCAACGTGTTTGCTGTGGGCGCGGCGTACCCAGCGACCTCAAAAAACTACCAGAGACTTACTGCGCGGCGGTTCGTGGAATTCCCAAGCGGTATAATTCGGTGGTGCAAGAGAGGGGGGGCGATAGCGTCAGTGTTTTGGCGTCAGGGCTTCTTTCCTTTCCTTGTCTTTTGTGGGCGCGTAAATTTTGTTACTTTAGGCGTCACACTTGCGCAATAAGAAAAATCAGGTGCATTCACTCTAACAGCTGTTAGTAGTGCTGGAAATTGCATCGGGCAATCAGCTGCTCACTAACGTTGGTGAGTTGCTAAGCCTTAGCAAAGACAGCAACCTAGCTGCTGGAGTGAAGTAGCAGTTATTAAAAGTAGTGCATACTTTCGGGCTCTCGCTGTAGTCAAGTTGTAGTAGTTACTGCGGGTTGTAAACTCAGATTATATTAGTAGCCATTGCCCACTACAGGCTTCACGCCGTTGTAGTCGGAGCAGAAATGGATGCCATGATGGAGGACGAGCTGCAAGCTTTTGCGCGTCGTTCCTCGTTGCAGCGATCGCCGCAGCAACAACAGAGGGTGTTGGCGCAGCCGTCGACTTCTAACCAGGCTCCAGTGGCTGAGTGCCAGGCACCCAAGTCACTAAAAAGAAGCGTTAGCTCAAATAGGAGCTACACTAGAGGGTCTGTCTGCCTTATTTGGGGGTCAGCGGCATATAAATGCCTTAATGAGAGAGGAGCTGGCTAGGCTGGTCAGCCTTCACAAGACGGCCGAAGCGTTCTGCAACCGTTCGGTTAAAAACTGTGAGGTGCAGACCACGCCACTCAAAAAAGTAGGCGAAAACGTTAAGGCAGCGAGCATTAGTGCTACAGTAGGTAGCAATACTCCCAAGCGGTCGAGGGAAGTTGCCTCCGAACAGAGGAAAACTCCCTCAAAAAAGCCGAGGCCCAATAGAAGTGCAGCGAACCCAAAAGAACCAATGGCTCTACGGGCTACAGCTGAATCTGAAACTTCAAACCAGGCCGCCCGACAGACAAACCAGAGCAGCTGGACAGTCGTCAAAGGGCGAAAGCCTATGCAAAAACGTCCCAGGACTGACGCGATTGCGATTTCAGGCGTAGGGGGTTGCAGCTAAGCGGACATGCTTCGTGTAGTTAAAAACGACCCAAATTTGAAGCATCTGAGCAGCGACGTTCAAGGCATTAGGAAGACAGCTAAGGGGGACCTTTTACTGCAACTGAGTAGGAAGCCGGAGCATAGCGCTGAGGCTCTGCACGAAGCTGTAGGCAAGGCCTTGGGAGACCGAGCGGTAGTTAAAACACTTACCGAATCGGCGCAAGTTGAGATTCGCGATCTAGATGAGTTAGCGACCAAAGAGGAGATCTTGGAGGCAATTAGGGTGGAGTTGAAGGATAGCTCACTCCCCATTGAGGCTATCAAATCGCTTCGGCCAGCTTTTGGTGGACAGCAAAGAGCTACGGTTGCTCTTCCAATTGGGAAAGCTAAAACTCTGCTCGAGCTGTCCAAAATTAGAATAGGATGGGTAGTTTGCCGTATCCGAGCCGTGGAGCAGCCTAAACGCTGTTTCAAGTGCCTCGATTACGGTCATATGGCAGCAAACTGCGGCAGCGACTGTGACTTAAAGGGCGCCTGTTTCAGGTGTGGAGAAATGGGTCACAGTGCCAAAGCATGCACCAAGCCACCAAAATGTAGCCACTGCATCCGGAAAGGTGAAAAGCAGACGGACCATTCAGCAGGCAGCTTCAAGTGCCCATCTTACCGTGAAGCTGCTCGTAAAATGAAATGTTAAGGTTTTTGCAGCTTAACTTAAATCATTGTGTTGCTGCCCAAGATCTTCTAGAGCAGACCATTAGGGAAAAATGTATAGATGTAGCTTTTCTCAGTGAGCCTCACCACTGTAGAACCAGCTGCCCTAGGACATGGTCAACAGACGTTAATGGCAAAGCTGCGTTGTGGGTATGCGGCAACTCAACGAACGTACTTTCGAATGTTAAGTCATTCAATGGGTTCGTACGTGGCGGATATGGTAGCTTGTGGCTTTACAGTTGCTATCTGGCCCCCAGCATGCAGCTCAGTGAATTCACGACGGTGCTCGACGAGCTTGCCGAGGATGCTAGGGGTCGGAAGGCCATAATAGCTGGAGATTTTAACTCCTGGGCGCTAGAATGGGGTAGCCCAACAACAAATGCCAGAGGTCGTATCCTACTGGAGATCTTCGCGACACTAGATGTTGCACTGCTCAACACTGGCCATGAGTACACCTTCAGTCGGGCGGGATACGGGTCTGTTATCGACATTACTTTTGTCACTTCATCCCTCTTTCGGGGAGCAACATGGAGCCATTGCGATAGCTATACAGGCAGCGATCATACGGCACTTCTGTTCACAATAGGTGAGCCACCTGCCAGGGCGTCAACATTGTGGACGGAGTCGTATCGGCTAGATACTTTTGATCCCGCGGTCTTTTCAGAGGCCATTCAGTCTCTGGGTACAATTGGTAATGCTGAGGCCAGAGCATGCCAAATGGTAGCCCAAATACAGAGTGCCTGCAATAGCAGCATGTTACGCCGCAAGCAGTTCACGCGACAACATGAGCCTACGTATTGGTGGAATACGCAAATAGGTGACATTCGTCGCAAATGCATCCAGGCGAGAAGAAGCTACCAACGGGCTCGCGGTAGGCCAACGTTTCTTGAGAAACAGTTAGCTTACCAGGCAGCTAGAAGACAGCTGAAGAAGGCCATTCGGGCAAGCAAAAGAGAATGTTTTTTACAGTTGTGCGACTCAGCCGAATATGACCCTTGGGGGCAGGGCATATAAGATAGTAGTTAAAAGACTATACGCAGGTAGACAGGTGCAGCCTACGGATCGTCTGGAGCTTAAATCGATTGTGGAAACACTCTTTCCAGAAAGTTTAAGCTCCATTCACGTCCCTGAGTCCGAGTCTGCTGATCAGGGCTCAACGAGCACTGAAATTGCTGAAATTGTTTTAGTTACAGAGGAAGAAATATCAGTAGTTCTCCGAGGTCGTGCGCTAAAGCTAGCCCTCGCCTTGCACCCAAGTACGTTCGCCGAATTATTTAACGAATGCCTGATCCAAGAGACGTTCCCGGCAAAATGGAAAGCCCAGAATCTGGTATTGCTACCCAAGGCTGGCAAACCACCAGATGAGCCATCTTCGTACAGACCGATCTGTCTCTTAGACACCATGGGAAAGGTGTTTGAGAAACTGATCTGCTCTAGGCTGGAGACTGCGATTGCAAGCGCCGGAGGCCTGTCACCAAATCAATTTGGATTCCGGAAGGCCCGGTCAACAACGGACGCGCTTAACAAAGTTGTTGGTCTGGCCACTTCCGCTATTCAAGGCACCAGATGGAGGCACGGGACGAAGGGAATACTGTATCATCGCGACCCTGGATGTAAGGAATGCCTTCAACACAGCTAGTTGGGATATGATACTGAATGCGCTGTCACAATATAATATCCCTAAATATCTAAGAGAGATAATAAAGAGCTACTTCAGAGGAAGAACACTGGTATACAACACGAGTGAGGGTCCCCAAACTCATACAGTGTCAGCTGGAGTACCCCAAGGCTCAGTGCTGGGGCCTCTCCTATGGAACATCATGTACGACGGCGTACTGCGCTTGGAACTACCAGCAGGCGCGCACACCATTGGCTTTGCTGATGATGTAGCAGTCGTAGCCATAGGAAAGGAGCTCAAAGATACAGAGGATATGTGCAGCGAAAGTATCAATCGCATACGAAGCTGGTTGACAGGAGCTGGGCTCGAGCTAGCGGCACACAAGACCGAAGTTGTACTGGTCAGCAGTCGCAAAAGAGTGGAAACTGCCAATATAAAGATCGGCAGCGTCACCATTGCGTCAAAGAGGGCGATAAGATATCTTGGTGTCATGATAGACACAAGATTAACTTTCCGCGAGCACTTAGAATATGTGCATAAAAAGGCAGCTGATTCTTGTAGAGCTCTCTCGAGAATCATGCTTAACACGCGGGGACCTAAACAGCAACGACGTCTCCTCCCTAATGAGCGTCATTAGGTCTGTCATCCTCTATGCTGCGCCAATATGGGCAAGAGCGATGGCAACGCCGAGCTACAGCCGAGGCATTTGCGCGATCTACAGGCTGAGCGCAATCAGAGTCAGCTGCGCTTTCAGGACTATCTCCGATGACGCGGCGCTCGTCATAGCCGGTATGGTGCCACTGGAGTATTTGGTCGCCGAAGCCGTGGAGCGGAATTCGCACGGGCCTACGCGACTCAACGCTGTCAGGGCGAACAGCATCGCACGATGGCAAAGAAGGTGGAATAGCTCAGCTAAAGGGCGGTGGACGCACAAGCTCATCCCGGAGCTTGAACCATGGGTTAACCGCAAACATGGCGAGGTTAACTTCTACCTTACGCAGATCCTCTCGGGTCATGGATGCTTTCGGAGCTATTTGAAGCGCTTTGGCCACGAGGAATCTGACGAGTGCCCCTGGTGCGAGCGAGGACATGTGGAAGACGCCAACCACATTCTTTTCGAATGTGGACGGTTCCTGGAGGAGAGGCGTCGTCTGGAAGAGGCAGTGGGCCGCTCCATCAGAGCGGACAACTTAGTCAACGCCATGCTGGAATCGGAGGAAGCTTGGGAACTAACAAGCACCTTCGCGGCCACAGTGATGATGGAGCTCCGCAGAGTCGAGCGACTGAGAAGACGAGCTGTCCCAGGCTAAGGTAGCGCATAGTGCTTGCGAAGCAATGCTTTACGGCCGTCCCGCAAGCACCGCGCGCTATCCTAGCCACCACGCAACTTGCAATTTTTTATTTTGTCAATAAATGAATATAAAAAAAAAAAAAAAAAAAAAAAAAAAAAAAACACAAACACATACATAAACACGCATGGGCTGCAGTGTGCGCGTACTATGAGAACTTAATTGTTTGATAACTATTTTTGTGGAGATACGATCTTCATGAAACTTTCAGATTATGATTATGACATGGATATGCATGTAATTGCCAAAGCACAAGTCTCTAGTATTTGAAATACGCTTTTTACAAAAGTGATGGTGAGGGGGTGAATTTAAGGGTAGGGGGTAAATTTTAACAAAAACCGAAATTGTATAAATTGCATACAGGCATACATTAAAAATTTCGAGACTCTAGCAATAAAGGTGTAAAAGATATAATTTTATAACTGGTTTTCGATAAGAGTTTTTATCGATAAAAAAGATCGGAATGAGTTATCGATTTTTAATAATAAACTTGATATGCGCGCTGTAATTACGAACATTTAAAAAAAATTTGAAGTCTCTAGCTCTTATATCTTCTGAAATCGACGCGTTCATACATACGGACAGACGGACAGACGGACGGACGGACAGACGGACAGGGCCAAATCAACTCAGCTCGTCGCCCTGATCAAGAATATATATACTTTGTGGGGTCTGCCACGCCTCCTTCTGCCTGTTACATACATTTCAACAAAACCATTATACCCTGATTTCCCATTGAAAATGGGTTCAGGGTATAAAAAAAAATGGGTAAAAAACATATTTTTTAAATATAAATCAAATGCGACTAAATATATAGCATTAATCTTCTAATAAATCAATAACATATTTTATTAATTTTGATTTTTGTCTGCGCGATAACGCCCTCTGATGTGGTATTGAGGGACTTAAAAGCAAATTTGAAATAGAGTTTTGTTGCACTTGCAGTAGTAGCTAAGTTTTGCTCTAATACTATAGAAAATTCAAAATTTTTCTTCATTTGCCACGCCCCTACTGGGCGTAGACACTTCATTTTTGGCCAACTCATAGAACAAGCTAAAGGTAACCTAGCTGCAAAATTGGGATGCTTACGCTCAAAAAATGACAAAATTACAGGGTATTTCTTGATATGCCACGCCCCAAAGAGGCGCAACCATTTTTTTAGCTCATTGATGGAAGAAGTCTCTAGTAGCTTAATTATCCAATTTTGAAGACTCTAGTTAATATTCTTCAAGAGATATCATTTTGTTTGGGTAAAACTTACCCTTTCAAACCAAAAGTGCCTTTACTACCATACATCCATGAGCAAATTTTGGCAGCTAATTTTAACATATTTTTTAGAAATATTATAGGCAAACATGATGACATAAATTTCATTTGTGGAATTTTGTGGGATCACAACTAAAACTTTAACTAAACATGAAAAAGACGTTTACAAAACACACAAAAGTGATTAGGTTGTTCAAAACAAATTCTCAAAACGAATTAATTTGTTAATATAATTTTTAAGCTATACATTCATAATAAATACCTTCAACTCTAAATTCCATTTTAAATAATGAAATTTGGACCACTCAATCAAACGTTTTACCACTTTAAAGTTTACTTTTGGTGTAATAAAAAATTCTCTTCGCTGAGAAAACTGCAACATTGAACAAGTGTTGAAGCTTTCAATGTTATTTTTAGAAACGGTTTGCCATTAAATAGTTTGGACATTTACGAGACAATTTGTGTGGGTTTTGTCAAAATTGGTTGAGATGGACTTTTTGATTTTTGGCCTATGGGCGCGACCACTGTGCAATAGTGTCCAAAATATAGCAATTCGAAAAATCACTATATCTTCAGGTCGGATTTGCCACGCCCCTAGTAGGCGTAGATATATAATTTTGTCACCCATCTTTATAGAATTAAAACATCAGCTTACGTGCAAAATTTCAGCAGGTTTATAACTTTAGGAAATACAGTTTTATCCGATTTCCCACGCCCCCAATGGGGGGGAGATATATCCGCCATAGCTCGTGATCTTGGGTGGTCGACGCGGACCTACATACAAAATTTTAGTTTTCTAGCCCCTCAACAAACATGACTTCTGGTATATCGGAAAATGCAATTTCCGATTTGCCACGCCCCTAGTGGGCGGATCGGGAAAATTTTAACACTTTATAAATCGGAAATATACACGAGTATGTGTTCCAAATTTCAAGTCTCTAGCTTCAAAAGCGCCGAAATAGATTGCGTTCATACGGACAGACGGACAGACGGACGGACACCAAGACGGACATTGCACAAAACCAATATACTGATTCACTTTCGTGAATGAGTATAAAAATTAACGTCAGTTGCACCGATCGGGATTCGAACCGCGACTTCTATATCGAGCGTCACTCCGCTACTCACTACGCCACCTCACTTATGGAGGCTGCGCTGGCGAAACTCAAATAGATTCACTGCTGCAGCGCCATCTACCAAAACTAAACCAAACTAACAGCTAATGTGATTTAAAGAATGTTCTAGAAGAAGTTTGTATGTATGTGTACACACGTATACAATGCTGTTGTAGCTGCTGGACGTGCGTTTGTTAATTGGCCAAATATTTGATTATTTTTAATTTTTGACTGAACGGAATTTAATGAAACTTTCAGCATATGATTTACATATTATATTGAATATTTGAGAAATTTAAAAAAATGAAAAATTATTCACAATTAGCTATAGTGGCATCTGACTTGAACTTGAATGTTTTTATTCGATAAGAACATAACGGGATGATTTATCGAATTTTAAAAGCAAACTCCGCGCTGTATATACGGTCATTTAAAAAAAAAATCCAAGTCTCTAGCTCTTATATCTTCGGAAATCGACGCCTTCAAACATACGGACAGACGGACGGACGGACAGGCGGACAGGGCCGAATCGACTCAGATCGTCACCTCAATCAAGAATGTATATACTTTGTGGGGTCTGCCACGCCTCCTTCTTCCTGTTACATACATTTCAACAAAACACTTATACCCTGATTTCCTATTGAAAATGGGTTCAGGGTATAAAAAAAAGAGAAAAAATGAAAAAAGGTCTAGTCGATACTGCTCGACTACGAGATCCCCTGAACCCTTAGAGTAATAGCTATTTCAATAATTTTCGCGTCTTTCTGCTTACCCAAGAATCACGCACACACACACACACACACACACACGCCACGACACTCGAGTTGCGTTTTTTTGTGGAGTGCGGTCGATGTTACTGTTATCCATCGTTGAGTACCAATCGCCTACGAAGCTGGTTGACAGGAGCTGGGCTCGAGCCCACCATCACGTCAAAGAGGGCGATTAATTATCTTGGAGTCATGTTAGACACAAGATTAACTTTCCGCGAGCACTTAGAGTATGTGCATAAAAGGGCAGCTGATTCTTGTAGAGCTTTCTCAAGAATTATGCTTAACACGCGGGGACCTAAACAGCAACGACGTCTTCTTCTAATGAGCGTCATTAGGTCTGTCATCCTCTATGCTGCGCCAATATGGTCAAGAGCGATGGCAACGCCGAGCTACAGCCGGGGCATTTGCGCGATCTACAGACTGAGCGCAATCAGAGTCAGCTGCGCTTTCAGGACTATCTCCGATGATGCGGCGCTTGTCATAGCTGGCATGGTGCCACTGGAGTAGCTGGTCGCCGAAGCCGTGGAGCGGAATCCGCACGCGCCTGTGCGACACAACGCTATCAGGGCAAACAGCATTGCACGATGGCAAAGGAAGTGGAATAGCTCAGCTAAAGGGCGGTGGACGCACAAGCTCATCCCGGAGCTCGAGCCATGGGTTAACCACAAACACGGCGAGGTTAACTTCTATCTTTCGCAGATCCTCTCGGGCCATGGATGCTTTCGGAGCTATTTGAAGCGCTTTGGTCACGAGGAAACTGAATAGTGCCCCTGGTGCGGGCGAGGGCATGTGGAAGACGCCAACCACATCCTCTTCGTATGTGGACGGTTCCTGGAGGAGAGGCGTCGTCTAGAAGAAGCACTGGACCGCTACATCAGAGCGGACAACATAGTCAACGCCATGCTGGAATCGGAGGAAGCTTGGAAACTAACAAGCACCTTCGCGGCCACAGTGATGATGGAGCTCCGCGGAGTCGAGGGAATAAGAAGACGAGCTGTACCAGGCCAAGGTAGCGCATAGTGCTTGCGAAGCAATGCTTTACGGCCGTCCCGCAAGCATCGCGCGCTATCCGAGCCACCACTCAACTTGTAACTTGTAATAATAAGATTGTCAATAAACGAATATAAAACAAGTAAGAACGTTGCAGTCGGGCGTTACCGACTGCGGAATACTCATTCACATCCCATCAACAATTTAGTAGTTAAGTTTCGCTCTAATACTGTAGAATATACAGGTTTTTCCGATTTGGCACGCCCCAACTGGGCGTAGACACCTCATTTTTGGTCAGTTTTTAGAACGAGATAGCGGTACCCTAACTGCAAAGTTTGAATGCTTACTCTTAAAAAAAAGTGAAAATTACAGGGTATTTTTCGATATGCCACGCCCCTAAAGAGGCGTAAAAATGAATCGACAGAGAAGGCTACCAGTAACTTAACTATCCAAATTAAAAAAAAAAAAGAAGAAAACAAGTAAGAAAACTCTAGTCGAGAGTGCTCGACTAGATACTACCCTGAACCCAACAAATAAAAATGCCCATTTAGTATGTCTGAAATTTCAATTTCGATGTATTTAAAAATATAAATTAAATACCAAACTCATTTAATAAAATATAAAAATATTTTGAAACAATTAAACGAAAATTAACATCAGCTGCACCGATCGGGATTCGAACCGCGACTTCTCGATCAATCGTAATGCAGCTAACACACTACGCCACCTCACTTAGCTAATTGGCGCTGACAAAACTCAAATAGATTCACTGCTGCAGCGCCATCTACAAAAACTAAACGAAACTAACTGCTGATGTGATTCTAAGAATCTGCTAGAATAACCAAAATATTAAAAACGCACATTAAGTATGGTTAAAATTTCAATTTCGGTGTATTTAAAAATATAAATTAAATAGAAAAAATATAAAAATATTTTTAAACAATTAAAAAACAAGTAAGAAAGCTCTAGTCGAGACTACTCGACTACGAGATCCCCTGAACCCTTGGAGTAGCTTACAGCTTACACAAGAAACACGCACACACACACACACACACGCACGCACACACAGGCAGAGGAGTGTGTGTTGCGTTTTCACGGAGTGCGGTCGATGTCATCGTGGTCCATCGTAGACAATAGCTTGAACTGTGTTTTCCCCTGTGAAAGTGGAAAGAACTGAAGTCAACGTGTTTGCTGTGGGCGCGGCGTACCCAGCGACCTCAAAAAACTACCAGAGACTTACTGCGCGGCGGTTCGTGGAATTCCCAAGCGGTATAATTCGGTGGTGCAAGAGAGGGGGGGCGATAGCGTCAGTGTTTTGGCGTCAGGGCTTCTTTCCTTTCCTTGTCTTTTGTGGGCGCGTAAATTTTGTTACTTTAGGCGTCACACTTGCGCAATAAGAAAAATCAGGTGCATTCACTCTAACAGCTGTTAGTAGTGCTGGAAATTGCATCGGGCAATCAGCTGCTCACTAACGTTGGTGAGTTGCTAAGCCTTAGCAAAGACAGCAACCTAGCTGCTGGAGTGAAGTAGCAGTTATTAAAAGTAGTGCATACTTTCGGGCTCTCGCTGTAGTCAAGTTGGGTGTAAGCTACTGCGGGTTGTAAACTCAGATTATATTAGTAGCCATTGCCCACTACAGGCTTCACGCCGTTGTAGTCGGAGCAGAAATGGATGCCATGATGGAGGACGAGCTGCAAGCTTTTGCGCGTCGTTCCTCGTTGCAGCGATCGCCGCAGCAACAACAGAGGGTGTTGGCGCAGCCGTCGACTTCTAACCAGGCTCCAGTGGCTGAGTGCCAGGCACCCAAGTCACTAAAAGAAGCGTTAGCTCAAATAGGAGCTACACTAGAGGGTCTGTCTGCCTTATTCGGGGGTCAGCGGCATATAAATGCCTTAATGAGAGAGGAGCTGGCTAGGCTGGTCAGCCTTCACAAGACGGCCGAAGCGTTCTGCAACCGTTCGGTTAAAAACTGTGAGGTGCAGACCACGCCACTCAAAAAAGTAGGCGAAAACGTTAAGGCAGCGAGCATTAGTGCTACAGTAGGTAGCAATACTCCCAAGCGGTCGAGGGAAGTTGCCTCCGAACAGAGGAAAACTCCCTCAAAAAAGCCGAGGCCCAATAGAAGTGCAGCGAACCCAAAAGAACCAATGGCTCTACGGGCTACAGCTGAATCTGAAACTTCAAACCAGGCCGCCCGACAGACAAACCAGAGCAGCTGGACAGTCGTCAAAGGGCGAAAGCCTATGCAAAAACGTCCCAGGACTGACGCGATTGCGATTTCAGGCGTAGGGGGTTGCAGCTAAGCGGACATGCTTCGTGTAGTTAAAAACGACCCAAATTTGAAGCATCTGAGCAGCGACGTTCAAGGCATTAGGAAGACAGCTAAGGGGGACCTTTTACTGCAACTGAGTAGGAAGCCGGAGCATAGCGCTGAGGCTCTGCACGAAGCTGTAGGCAAGGCCTTGGGAGACCGAGCGGTAGTTAAAACACTTACCGAATCGGCGCAAGTTGAGATTCGCGATCTAGATGAGTTAGCGACCAAAGAGGAGATCTTGGAGGCAATTAGGGTGGAGTTGAAGGATAGCTCACTCCCCATTGAGGCTATCAAATCGCTTCGGCCAGCTTTTGGTGGACAGCAAAGAGCTACGGTTGCTCTTCCAATTGGGAAAGCTAAAACTCTGCTCGAGCTGTCCAAAATTAGAATAGGATGGGTAGTTTGCCGTATCCGAGCCGTGGAGCAGCCTAAACGCTGTTTCAAGTGCCTCGATTACGGTCATATGGCAGCAAACTGCGGCAGCGACTGTGACTTAAAGGGCGCCTGTTTCAGGTGTGGAGAAATGGGTCACAGTGCCAAAGCATGCACCAAGCCACCAAAATGTAGCCACTGCATCCGGAAAGGTGAAAAGCAGACGGACCATTCAGCAGGCAGCTTCAAGTGCCCATCTTACCGTGAAGCTGCTCGTAAAATGAAATGTTAAGGTTTTTGCAGCTTAACTTAAATCATTGTGTTGCTGCCCAAGATCTTCTAGAGCAGACCATTAGGGAAAAATGTATAGATGTAGCTTTTCTCAGTGAGCCTCACCACTGTAGAACCAGCTGCCCTAGGACATGGTCAACAGACGTTAATGGCAAAGCTGCGTTGTGGGTATGCGGCAACTCAACGAACGTACTTTCGAATGTTAAGTCATTCAATGGGTTCGTACGTGGCG
The DNA here is from genome assembly GCF_018153725.1 of Drosophila mojavensis. Classification (NCBI taxonomy): domain Eukaryota; kingdom Metazoa; phylum Arthropoda; class Insecta; order Diptera; family Drosophilidae; genus Drosophila; species Drosophila mojavensis. The sequence continues at coordinate 392,226 of NW_025318897.1, read as the reverse complement.
GATATGGTAGCTTGTGGCTTTACAGTTGCTATCTGGCCCCCAGCATGCAGCTCAGTGAATTCACGACGGTGCTCGACGAGCTTGCCGAGGATGCTAGGGGTCGGAAGGCCATAATAGCTGGAGATTTTAACTCCTGGGCGCTAGAATGGGGTAGCCCAACAACAAATGCCAGAGGTCGTATCCTACTGGAGATCTTCGCGACACTAGATGTTGCACTGCTCAACACTGGCCATGAGTACACCTTCAGTCGGGCGGGATACGGGTCTGTTATCGACATTACTTTTGTCACTTCATCCCTCTTTCGGGGAGCAACATGGAGCCATTGCGATAGCTATACAGGCAGCGATCATACGGCACTTCTGTTCACAATAGGTGAGCCACCTGCCAGGGCGTCAACATTGTGGACGGAGTCGTATCGGCTAGATACTTTTGATCCCGCGGTCTTTTCAGAGGCCATTCAGTCTCTGGGTACAATTGGTAATGCTGAGGCCAGAGCATGCCAAATGGTAGCCCAAATACAGAGTGCCTGCAATAGCAGCATGTTACGCCGCAAGCAGTTCACGCGACAACATGAGCCTACGTATTGGTGGAATACGCAAATAGGTGACATTCGTCGCAAATGCATCCAGGCGAGAAGAAGCTACCAACGGGCTCGCGGTAGGCCAACGTTTCTTGAGAAACAGTTAGCTTACCAGGCAGCTAGAAGACAGCTAAAGAAGGCCATTCGGGCAAGCAAAAGAGAATGTTTTTTACAGTTGTGCGACTCAGCCGAATATGACCCTTGGGGCAGGGCATATAAGATAGTAGTTAAAAGACTATACGCAGGTAGACAGGTGCAGCCTACGGATCGTCTGGAGCTTAAATCGATTGTGGAAACACTCTTTCCAGAAAGTTTAAGCTCCATTCACGTCCCTGAGTCCGAGTCTGCTGATCAGGGCTCAACGAGCACTGAAATTGCTGAAATTGTTTTAGTTACAGAGGAAGAAATATCAGTAGTTCTCCGAGGTCGTGCGCTAAAGCTAGCCCTCGCCTTGCACCCAAGTACGTTCGCCGAATTATTTAACGAATGCCTGATCCAAGAGACGTTCCCGGCAAAATGGAAAGCCCAGAATCTGGTATTGCTACCCAAGGCTGGCAAACCACCAGATGAGCCATCTTCGTACAGACCGATCTGTCTCTTAGACACCATGGGAAAGGTGTTTGAGAAACTGATCTGCTCTAGGCTGGAGACTGCGATTGCAAGCGCCGGAGGCCTGTCACCAAATCAATTTGGATTCCGGAAGGCCCGGTCAACAACGGACGCGCTTAACAAAGTTGTTGGTCTGGCCACTTCCGCTATTCAAGGCACCAGATGGAGGCACGGGACGAAGGAATACTGTATCATCGCGACCCTGGATGTAAGGAATGCCTTCAACACAGCTAGTTGGGATATGATACTGAATGCGCTGTCACAATATAATATCCCTAAATATCTAAGAGAGATAATAAAGAGCTACTTCAGAGGAAGAACACTGGTATACAACACGAGTGAGGGTCCCCAAACTCATACAGTGTCAGCTGGAGTACCCCAAGGCTCAGTGCTGGGGCCTCTCCTATGGAACATCATGTACGACGGCGTACTGCGCTTGGAACTACCAGCAGGCGCGCACACCATTGGCTTTGCTGATGATGTAGCAGTCGTAGCCATAGGAAAGGAGCTCAAAGATACAGAGGATATGTGCAGCGAAAGTATCAATCGCATACGAAGCTGGTTGACAGGAGCTGGGCTCGAGCTAGCGGCACACAAGACCGAAGTTGTACTGGTCAGCAGTCGCAAAAGAGTGGAAACTGCCAATATAAAGATCGGCAGCGTCACCATTGCGTCAAAGAGGGCGATAAGATATCTTGGTGTCATGATAGACACAAGATTAACTTTCCGCGAGCACTTAGAATATGTGCATAAAAAGGCAGCTGATTCTTGTAGAGCTCTCTCGAGAATCATGCTTAACACGCGGGGACCTAAACAGCAACGACGTCTCCTCCTAATGAGCGTCATTAGGTCTGTCATCCTCTATGCTGCGCCAATATGGGCAAGAGCGATGGCAACGCCGAGCTACAGCCGAGGCATTTGCGCGATCTACAGGCTGAGCGCAATCAGAGTCAGCTGCGCTTTCAGGACTATCTCCGATGACGCGGCGCTCGTCATAGCCGGTATGGTGCCACTGGAGTATTTGGTCGCCGAAGCCGTGGAGCGGAATTCGCACGGGCCTACGCGACTCAACGCTGTCAGGGCGAACAGCATCGCACGATGGCAAAGAAGGTGGAATAGCTCAGCTAAAGGGCGGTGGACGCACAAGCTCATCCCGGAGCTTGAACCATGGGTTAACCGCAAACATGGCGAGGTTAACTTCTACCTTACGCAGATCCTCTCGGGTCATGGATGCTTTCGGAGCTATTTGAAGCGCTTTGGCCACGAGGAATCTGACGAGTGCCCCTGGTGCGAGCGAGGACATGTGGAAGACGCCAACCACATTCTTTTCGAATGTGGACGGTTCCTGGAGGAGAGGCGTCGTCTGGAAGAGGCAGTGGGCCGCTCCATCAGAGCGGACAACTTAGTCAACGCCATGCTGGAATCGGAGGAAGCTTGGGAACTAACAAGCACCTTCGCGGCCACAGTGATGATGGAGCTCCGCAGAGTCGAGCGACTGAGAAGACGAGCTGTCCCAGGCTAAGGTAGCGCATAGTGCTTGCGAAGCAATGCTTTACGGCCGTCCCGCAAGCACCGCGCGCTATCCTAGCCACCACGCAACTTGCAATTTGTTATAATTTTGTCAATAAATGAATAAAAAAAAAAAAAAAAAAAAAAAAAAAAAAAAAAACACACAGGCATACATACACACACATACATACACACACACATACACACACACACACACACACAAAACAATTACACACATACACACGCATGGGCGACAGTGTGCGCTTACTATGAGAATTCAATTGTTTAATAACTGTTTTTGTGGACATACGATCTTCATGAAACTATTAGATTATGATTATAACATGGATATGCATGTATTTGCCAAAGCACAAGTCTCTAGTATTTGAAATACGCCTTTTGCAAATGTGAGAGTGAGGGGGTGAATATAGGGGTGGAGGGTAAATTTTAACAAAAACCGAAATTGTATAAATTGCATATAAGCATACATTAAAAATTTGGAGACTCTAGCAATAAAGGTGTAGAAGATATAATTTTATAACTGGTTTTCTATCAGGGTTTTCATCGATAAAAAAGATCGGGATGAGTTATCGATTTTTAATGATAAACTTGATATCCGTGCTATAAATACGGACATTTAAAAAAAAATTTCTCTAGTTTTTATATCTTCCGAAATCGACACGTTCATACATACGGACAAACGGACGGACAGGGCCAAATCGACTCAGCTCGTCACCCTGATCATGAATATATATACTTTGTGTGGTCAGCCACGCCTCCTTCTGCCTGTTACATACATTTCAACAAAACCATTATACCCTGATTTCCCATTGAAAATGGGTTCAGGGTATAAAAAAAAACAAGTGAGAAAACTCTAGTCGAGAGTGCTCGACTAGATACTACCCTGAACCCAACAAATAAAAATGCCCATTTAGTATGTTTGAAATTTCAATTTCGATGTATTTACAAATATAAATAAAATACCAAACTCATTTAAAAAAATATAAAAATATTTTGAAACAATTAAAAAAGTTAACATCAGCTGCACCGATCGGGATTCGAACCGCGACTTCTCGATCGATCGTCATGCAGCTAACAAACTACGCCACCTCACTTCGTCAAGCGGTAGTGGCAAAACTCAAATAGATTCACTGCTGCAGCGCCATCTACCAAAACTAAACGAAACTAACTGCTGATGTGATTCTAAGAATCTGCTAGAATAACCAAAATATTAAAAACGCACATTAAGTATGGTTAAAATTTCAATTTCGGTGTATGTTAACGCATTTGGATATTTGCCCTCTGAATTATATTATATTATATATTATTATACAATATATATATTAAGAAATTGAATTATTATCGAAATTGTATAGGTTAAGTAATTGAAGCTGAACCACTGTACAGAGAAGTTGTTGTTGTAAGCGCTAGCACGGGAGTGTCGCTCTCCAAAAGATCGCTCTCTCGCTGCGCGCGGTTAGATGCGCATAGATGCGCTCTCTACTGTGCATGCTGCGCTTGCGTTGATGTTAAATTTATTAAATCAGTACAAAATTGAACACCGGTGCCAGCACTTCATTTACTTCAGAGAGACCGCAAGTTGCTGTCTACATTTTTTATAAATATATTGTACACTGGCCCATCGAAGGACCAGACCCCTTTTGGAAGGACATTTTTGGCGCCCCCGGGTGGACACTCTCTGGAATTGAAGGAAGCTGGATTATGGATTTTGTGGATAATCAGGGAAGTGCATAAATACATAGAGCACATAGATGACCAAGTAATGCGAGCGATAAATAAGTAAATGCATTACTTGAGACATACAAAATATTAATGTATGTACAATCTACGCCTATGTACATTGTGTTGAGCTTATTTAAAATTGAAACTTAATAAAAAATAAAAAAAAATAAGGTGCATAATGTAATTGACCTTTGATATGCAAAAAAAATTCAATCTCTATTGCCTCGCATAATCCAAGTTTTCTTTGGCGCCGTTAGTGTGTTACAGTTTTTTGCTCATTTTCGTCTCGCACTTTCGTTTTGCGCTTGCGCTCACAACTCGCTCTCGCTCGCTCGTTAAAGTTCGTTCTCGCTTGCACAGATAATTGCACTCTTAATTTACGCTCTTCATTTGCATGCGCGCTTGCAATATCGTTTGCACTCGCGCTTACACAGTAAATTGCGCTCGTACTTAACGCTCTTCATGTGTTAACTCACTTGCAATATCGTTTGCACTCGCGCTTGCACTTATAGTTGCGTTCTCGTTTTACTGTCTCGCTTGCACATATTAGTGCGCGCTCATTTTGCGCTCATTGCATACTCACTTGCTATATCGTTTGCACTCGCGCTTACACAGTAAATTTCGCTTTAATTTACGCTCATCATTTGCATGCGCGCTTGTAATATCGTTTGCACCCACGCTTGCACACGCAGCAGCGCTCTCGCTTTGCGCTCAAAACTTACGCTCGTAACTTGGATATATTCTCGCTCAAAACTTGCACTCTCGCTTTGCGCTCATCGTATGAGCTCGATCTGCACTTATATTTTGGCATTCATACCGACGCGCTCTCGCTTGTGAATGCATTGCACTCAGTCGCTCTACAGTCAAATATCACTCAATAGACCACTTGCCCAAATAGTCACTCAACATTTTGGTTATTGTCTTCGCTATATCGTTATCAGCTGTCTGTAACAGTCACTCAAGTATAGTTTAACACTGCCAGCGTAATATATTGAGATTTATTACGATCGCGCGCATTTGTTAATATTCTTGACTTGCTCTTCGCTTGTTGTCATACATTAAGTGAATTTTTATTTCTTTCGGTTGAAATTGGTTTCAACTGAGCTTCACTTATAGCATCATGACTAATAAGCGAGGAAAGAATAGGTCTATGGACGAGTCATCAACGGAGCGCTAACTCTACAATGATTAGCTCAGTGTCACACTCTAGGAATCTACCGAATATAAAGCTGCCAAAGTTTAGCGGAGAATATTCGGAATATAAGAATTTCATAGGACTTTTTGAGAGTTTAGTCGACAACGAGCCAGGGTTATCAAATATAGAAAAGTTTAATCACTTGTTGTCATGCTTGGACAAAGAAGCATTAGGCACTGTCAAGGCATATCAGGTGACAGATGCAAATTACCCAAAAGCGTTAGCTGCTTTAAAAAATGTGTACGACAATCAGTGTCTCATATTTTTTAACAGCATTTCAAAACTATTTGATCTCCCACACATGTCCGAACCGTCAGCATCACCTTTGCGCATGCTGATAGACTCAGTCCGTGCCATTTACGAATCTCTATTATTGCTAGGATCTGATAAGCAGATTTCGAATGCCATGCTCATCCATTTAGTAATGATGAAAGCGCTGGCACGCGCTCTAGGTGGGAAAAGAATCTTGACTACAATAAGCTTCCATTGTGGCAAGATTGTGAAGCTGCCTTGAACAGACGGTATCAGCATTTAAGTGCTGAAGACTCATCTGGTCCACGTCGTAAGGTAGCTCAGGATAATAGGAAAAGAATTGGGAAAACTTCACTAGCTGTCGCTCTGCCCAGTGAGCCGCAGAGTCCCAAATGCGTGTTTTGTAAAAAGAACGATCACTTCATTCACTCGTGCTCGTCGTTCGCAGCAATGCCTTGCCAGAAACGTTTTACGTTCGCAAACAGCTATCCGCTCTGTATAAATTGTTTGCGAACAGGACACTCAGTGGCTGCTTGCAAATCAGCCCACTTTCGTGTGTGCTCTAAGCCGCACCATACCATACTGCATAGATACAGCTCTGAGGCGGCTCAAAGTAGCTCAGCAGTTGTATCAGCAGTCCCTCGTGTCACTTCGTCACAGATTTCATCTGTAAATCACGCACGGATAGCCTCTAATCAAGTTCTTTCGGCAACTGCAGTTGTGAAGATTAAAGATCAATCTGGATCTTATCATTTAGCTAGAGCTTTATTAGATTCCGGCTCGCAAGTTAATTTCATAACTGAAGAACTTGCAAAACAGTTGAAATTAAAACGGCAAAGATCTGGGATTCAATTGTTGGGCATTGCTAATTGTCAGTCATCTGTTCGTCACAGCGTTCAAACTTCAATAGCGTCCCGAACGGACGACTTAGAAATCCGAACAGACTTTGGTGTGTTACGTTTCATTTCGTCGTATCAACCAGAGAAGCACACTGAAGAGATCAAGGTACCTGAGAACGTACAATTAGCTGATCCTCAGTTCCACAAGCCACAACGTATTGATTTGTTGCTCGGTGCTGATATTTTTTTTTTTATATATTAAGAGAAGGCAAAATAAAGGGACTTGATAACAGCCCAACACTGCAATTGACTGCCTTCGGTTGGATTGTATCTGGTCGCTGCCGAACATTGAATGCAACTAATAGTTCGTCGACTTTCATTAGTGTCGTAAACGACGACATTCAATAGTTCGCCATATACAATTAATTCGAATATGTATACCCCAGAGCAACAACTGTGCGAGAAGTCATTTGTGGAGACTATTTGCCAAACTACCTCGGGTCGTTTCAGAGTGTCGCTGCCATTCAAATCAAGCCCACATTGTCTTGGTACGTCTTATGACACAGCCAAGCGACGATTTCTGGCCTTGGAAAGAAGAATGAGCAAGCAAGAAGACATTCGGCGAATGTACATTGACTTTATGAAAGAATACTTGGCCTTGGGTCACATGAGCCCAACTAACAATCAAATTCCGAGAGAGCCGCATTATTTCATCCCATATCAATGCGTGCTAAGACCGCACAGTGGATACTAAACTTCGAGTAGTGTTTGATGCATCTAGCAAGTCCTCATCTCAATTGTCGCTGAATGATCTACTCATGGTGGGTCCGACCATCCAGCCGCAGTTGTGGGAGACTTTGTTAAGATTTCGACTTCGTCCTTGGGCTGCTACAGCAGACATCGCTAAAATGTACCGTCAAATTGAACTTGACGAGTCCCACCGCAACTTTCAACTTATTGTGTGGAGGGAAACTCCCACCGATCCGTTAAAAATTTTTCGTTTAAATACAGTAACGTATGGGACAGTGACTGCTCCATTCTTAGCAATTCGATGTTTAAAACATCTAAGCGACTTGCATGCTTCCACTCATCCAGCTGCTGCAAGATCGTTAGCCCAAGATTTCTATGTTGATGACTTGTTGACAGGAGCAGATAGCGTTGAAGAATTGTGCTTGTTACATCGACACTTGATAGCAATTCTTCAAGCGTTTGGGTTTCCTCTCACAAAATGGTCGTCCAATTGTAAACAACTCGCAGCACAACCAGCTAGAAACGATATAGTCATTGGTCATCAAGAGGACACTAAAACATTGGGATTAATTTGGAATCCGATGAATGACAGTTTTAGATATTCCATGAGCTGTCCAGTAGAAGTACAGCCGACCAAAAGATCCGTTTTGTCATTTGTGGCAAGGTTATACGACCCCTTAGGTTTGTTAAGTCCCATCGTAACTCGTGCGTAGGTCCTTTTAAAAGAAATGTGGTTGCATAAACTTGGGTGGGATGACCAATTGCCTGTCCAAATGAGGCATGAATTTGAGGCAGTAACTAGCTGTTTCTCAAACTTAAGCTCGTTGCATATTCCTCGTTACGTTGGCACACTCAAAGCAAAAGGATGCCAAATCCATGGATTTGCTGATGCCTCAACGCGAGCTTACGGTTGTTGTTTATATATAAGAATGAGGGTATTATTACCAGGCTGCTAGTCGCCAAATCGAAGGTAGCACCCTTGAAAACAAAATCTGTTCCGCGGCTGGAGTTGTGTGCTGCAGAATTGTTAGCTACCTAGTGGGATGCGGTAAAGAAAATACTTGATTGTCCTATCAATCAAGTCACATTTTGGTCAGACTCGGAGGTTGTGCTTCATTGGCTGCGAATGCATTCATCTAGCTTGAACACATTCGTTGCTAATCGCGTGGCAACCATCCAAGAGTTGACAACTAATGTATCTTGGCGTCATGTACCAACTAAAGATAACCCAGCAGATATTGTATCTCGGGGTTGTTCAGTTGAGTAGCTTAAAACATCATTGTGGTTTTGCAGACCAGGATTTTTAAAGCTTTCTGACACGTTGTAGCCAGCCAACCCACAAATCACCTTATCAAAACAGTTAGAGCTGCTAGAGAAGCGTAGAACTGCAATTACTATGATCGCGGTCGATGAGGTAACAAATCCCGTCATACAACTTATTGAATCAACTTCGTCATTCTCTAAGTTAATCCGCATAGTTGCATATATGTTCCGCTTTATTGATGGAAAACAAGAGAGCCATTCTTCACTTGTTCCTACAGCTTCTGAATTAAGTTTCGCATTCCTCCTAGTCATATCTGTAGTTCAACATATTGAATTCAGCGAAGAAAATAAGAAAATAAAGAAATCAATCGTGTTGCAACCGTCATTGCCAAAACTGACACCTTTTTTGCACCCACATCAGCATGGCAGGCGTGTGTTGTGGTTTCCTCGAGTCGGAGGTCGTCTATTGAAGGCACCACCAGCACATAATGCCAAATTCCCCTTGTTGCTTCCAAAAAAGTGTCGCTTTGTGACGCTTTATTTGGAGCATTCGCATCGCTCTCACGCCACGCCAATCCACTGGTACTAATGGGCCTGCTTCGTCAGCAGGTGTGGCTGGTCAATACTCGAGAGGCTTGCAATGCAGTAGTTAGAAAATGCGTACATTGTTTTCGCTACAAACCGAAACTCTTATCCCAAATAATGGGTAATCTTCCCGCTGATCGCTTACATGGAAATAGGCCATTTGAGATCAGTGGAGCGGACTTTTGTGGTCCAATACTAGTTTCGCTGGGAATTCGTGGCAAATCGCCAGTTAAAATGTATATTGCCATATTTGTTTGTTTTACCACGAAGGCTGTGCATCTCGAATTAGTCACCGATTTAACCTCGAATACTTTTTTGATGTGTTTATCCAGGTTCATTGGTCGACGTGGGCTTGTCCGGAAGCTATACTGCGACAATGCCACCAATTTCGTGGGTGCTGCACGCACGCTGGACCGCAAAGCTACTTTCCATGGCAACACAGCGGATACGGAAACGTTTGCTGTGGAGCGGGGAATGGAAGTTGTTTTCATTCATCCTCGAGCGCCGCATTTCGGCGGCCTTTGGGAAGCGGCAAATCTGCCAAGGGATTGCCGTTGAAGGGAATGGGCAGCGCAATCTTGCGCCAGGACAAGGTGGCCACCGTGCTGGTCGAGGTAGAGGCCGTGCTCAATTCGGGGCCAATGGTCGCTCCCAGCAGCAACCCCAACGACGGCGAAGTGCCGGGCACTTCCTGATAGGAGCAACGCTCGTGCCGCTGCCAATCGCATCCACAGAGCCAGTCGACGACGTCAAGCTGACATGCTTAAAAAGATGGCAGCTGACATCAAGCATCAAGCGTCGATTTTGGAACGACTGGTCAAGGGACTACCAGCTCAGCCTGCAGCAGAAGTCAAAATGGACGAAGAAGAGGCAGAACGTACAGGTCGGAGCAGTCGTGCTCGTGGGAGAGGACAACGCTCCTCCACAACAGTGGATGCTAGGCGTGGTGACGGAAGCCATAGTCGGAGGAGATGGTAGAGTGCGCGTAATTGTCGTTAAGACAAAAAATGGCACATATAAAAGGGCAATTCATCGCGTTGCACCACTGCCACTACACTAATACACCATATTATTGAAGCCCTGCGGCCTTTCAACGCGGCCGATGTTAAGGCATTTGGATATTTGCTCTCTGAATTATATTATATTATATATTATTATATTGTATAGGTTATATTATTATATTGTATAGGTTATATTGTATAGGTTAAGTAATTGAAGCTGAACCACTGTACAGAGAAGTTGTTGTTGTAAGCGCTAGCACGGGAGTGTCGCTCTCCAAAAGATCGCTCTCTCGCTGCTCGGGGTTAGATGCGCATAGGTGCGCTCTCTACTGTGCATGCTGCGCTTGCGTTGATGTTAAATTTATTAAATCAGTACAAAATTGAACACCGGTGCCAGCACTTCATTTACTTCAGAGAGACCGCAAGTTGCTGTCTACATTTTTTATAAATATATTGTACACTGGCCCATCGAAGGACCAGACCCCTTTTGGAAGGACAGTATATTTAAAAATATAAATTAAATAGAAAAAATATATAAATATTTTTAAACAATTAAAAAACAAGTAAGAAAGCTCTAGTCGAGACTACTCGACTACGAGATCCCCTGAACCCTTGGAGTAATAGCTTTTCCAAAAATTTTTCGCGTCTTCCAGCTTACACAAGAAACACGCACGCACACACACACACACACACACGCACACACACAGTCATACATACACACACATACATACACACACACATACACACACACACACACACACATATATACACAAACAATTACATACATATACACACACAAGCATAAACACGCATGGGCGGCAGTGAGCGCTTACTATGAGAACTTAACTGTTTAATAACTTTTTGTGGACGTACGATCTTCATGAAACTTTCAGATTATGATTATAACATGGATATGCATGTAATTGCCAAAGCACAAGTCTCTAGTATTTGAAATACGCTTTTTACAAAAGTGAGGGTGAGGGGGTGAATTTAGAGGTGGGGGGTAAATTTTAACAAAAACCGAAATTGTATAAATTGCATATAAACATATATTAAAAATTTGGAGACTCTAGCAATAAAGGTGTAGAAGATATAATTTTATAACTGGTTTTCGCTAAGGTTTTTTATCGATAAAAAAAGATCGGGATGAGTTATCGATTTTTAATGATAAACTTGATATGCGCGCTGTAATTACGGACATTTAAAAAAAATTGAAGTCTCTAGCTCTTATATCTTCTGAAATCGACGCGTTCATACATACGGACAGACGGACAGACGGACGGACGGACAGACAGACGGACAGGGCCAAATCAACTCAGCTCGTCGCCCTGATCAAGAATATATATACTTTGTGGGGTCTGCCACGCCTCCTTCTGCCTGTTACATACATTTCAACAAAACCATTATACCCTGATTTCCCATTGAAAATGGGTTCAAGGGAAAAAGACGGCAAACATTTTGCTCAAAAGTGCATAATTTTGGCTGCGAAATGCATCTGTGGCTGGAAAACTACAGTTGCCACCGGGAAAATTACGTTTATGGGAGCGCAACAACAATTTGTTTGAACTGCGCGCGCACGACAGCAAGCAGTGTACAGTGCGGCACCGAAAAACTTATCTGCGAGTGCATCCGCAATGCACAATGCACAGATACAATAACAAAGCAGTGCATGCGCAAGCATCACTCATATACGGCAGATGCGCAACAATAACGCGCGCAGCTGAAATTATGTATTTGCTCTAGCGAAAGCGAAAAGCGGAAAAACAACAACAAACCGCACGCATTCCAGGCGAAAGAATTTCTGCACACACACACACAGCGAAGCGAGCGTAGGCAAGGGTCAAGGGCCTACGTCGGCTGCTCAGCGATCGCTAGCGCACGAAGCGGCATGAAGATGTCAAAGCGAGCGACATCTAAAGGCATATTTTTGGGTTGCCCATTAGGAGATTGGTTCACCATCGATGCCTGCCACGCGACGGCTCCAGCCGGTTGTCTGTGCGTAGGCGCGTTTTGTTGGCCGATCCTCGCGCACTGGCCAGCGGCTTTGCTGGAGATGTGCGCGAATGAGGATTGAGCCGTAAAATGGCAGCCGGCGTCAAAGTTGGGCACCGGTAGCAGTTGCGAGCGACATCGATGTGGCCAACTCCCAACAGCAATCCAAGAATGTCTCTGCAGTGCCGCAACGGAGAGGACGACGAGGGAGTTGGCATGGCAGGTGGCCGCCGCACGGGTGCCAAAGCCACCGGGGGCTGCAAAACCAACAGGTGAATTTTGCAGCAGCGCTCGGCGTGGGCAGCAGAGGCAGCGGCGGCCCATCATAAATGCGGGGCATGCAGTCGGGCATGTGGCTGTCTTCAAGGAAAGTGTGGTTACAGACGCCTGCCACGCGATTGGCTTCACCGGCTACGAGTCTCTGGACGTCGGAAAAGCTTGGCAACCGATCCTCGCGCACTGGCCAGCGACTTTGCTGGAGCTCTGCGCGAAAGAGGAGGGGCCAACAAGCGTACCGACACCAAAGACTTGACACCGGTGCCCATTTGCGAACGACGTCTGTGGCCCGATCTCCTAGTAGCAGTACATGGAATGACTGCAGTGCCCACCGGGGCATCCCCAAGGGTCCAAAGAGGAGCAGGAACCAGCAGAGAGACGTCTCCAACGGCGAGGGACAACATGCGCCAAATGCATGAAATGGCCATTGCCGTGCGCGCGTGCGCCAATGCCACCGGGGGCTGCAAAACCGAGAGGCGAGTTTTGCAGCAGCGCCCGGCGTGGGCATTGGCAGCGGCAGGTCATCAGGTCAAGTGGCATGGAGGAAAAGATGCCCAGCCGGAAAACAAAATTTTTATTACAATTTTATTGAGACTTATAAAAATATTAACCCCATTCACTTACCTTACTTCACAGCATTGCCAGCGGTAAGGGTAAAAGGCAGCTGATAACATTAACAGAGCGTTAACAGCAGCGATCAGTGCAGCATCGAGGGAAGGAGCGACGCAAAACGGAGCAGCGCAGCGGAGACGGGCGCCAAATACAAACACGATGGTCTCGTGTTTTCCCAAAGAAAGAGGGGAGTGTGAGGAGCAATATAGGTATGCACGTATTAATGTATATAAACGTATGTATTTGCTGTGCGTTTATATGCATATACTTGCATATACATGTTGCTCCACACAGCGACGCGAATACTGTAGGAGCGACCCTCGCACTGGAAAGGGGGTCAAAGTCCTGTTGGAGGCGGTCTCTTTCGCTCCTACAGATTCAGCAATGGGTTCGCATCGCACGCACGACGATAGCCGAGGTGCCGCTCGGGCCGGGTGATAGCAGTGAACATTTTCACTCGCATGGCAACAACGGTACTTCGGCCAATGGGAGGCTGCCACGCAATTTGGCGGGAAAGTGGCGTCACCCATATCATGCCACTTTAACGTTTTTATGGGCACGAGCGACAGAAAGGCCCCGCTCCAGAGCCCAACAGGCCCCGTTACCACACGAAGCAGGGCCTGTGGCTGGGGTATAAAGGCCATCAGCAGCCCCATACGAGGCTGTCGAAACTATACTGAAGAGAAGATATAAAGTGAAAAGTCGAAGTGCGTGAAGAAAGTGCCAAAGTCAAGTGAAAGTCAACGCGAGTGGTAAATCAGGACTCCCAGGACATCGTGGGAACAGCAAGGACATCGTGGGAACAGCAAGGACATCCAGAGGGAAACCTTGCGGATCATCAGCGGCGTGTACATTTCAAACGTATTCAGAGAATATACATTTACGCTAAAATATACATTTACGCTATAAAACGATGGCACTGATGTGACAAAAACTCTCGGACTCATCTGGGAGCCTCAAAAGGATAGCTTTATATTCACTTTTAAGCCCAAAGTGCAGCTACTTTATTCCAAGGCTAGTGTCGCCCCACTAAAGACCCTCACTGTGCCTAAACTCGAGTTATGCGCTGCATTTCTGCTAGCGAACTTGATAAACGAAATAAAGAAACTGAACTTGTTCGAATATGAGATGCATTGTTGGTCAGACTCAACGGTGGTTTTGTCTTGGCTAAAGGAAGAGCCATCCAAATTCAATGTGATTGTCGCTAACAATATTTGTGCCATACAGCAGCTCACGATCGGCATGGAGTGGCATTACGTGCCAACTGAAATGAATCCGGCGGATATGTTATCTAAAGGAGTGGCACCGTTAGAGCTCTTGCACTCAAAATTATGGATGCATGGACCTTATTTCTTGCAAAACGAAAAACACTATTGGCCCAGGCACTGCTTGTCTGAGGCATGCCTGCCTGAAATGCGTCATCCGGAAAATAAAATCACCTGAGTTATCATCAGACGATCTGCGTCAAGGATCGTTCCTATTATGTCGTCTTGTTCAAAAAGCTCAGTTGCAACCGCAATACTCTGCCCTACAGAATGGAAAGAATATACACTCGTCAAGCGCCATTCTTTCGCTATTTCCATTTATGGAATTTGGATTTTGGATTACTAAGAGTTGGTGGTCGTTTAGGACACTCTACTCTCGGCTTCGATGCGCGCCACCAAATGATCTTAACCAAAAACCATCCCTTAAACTTCGCTATAATCTCCCATCTTCATCAAAAGCATCATCATGCTGGACCGCAGGCTTTGCTTGGAGCAATTCGACTGCAGTTTTGGCCCATCGGCGGCATGAAAACTGTTGCCCGAGCATTGCGAAAATGTATAATTTGCTGCAAATAACGACTGCAAATTTATTGTTGATTCAGGAACATCGTTTAGTATGCATACATATTGAGTATCCACTGTACCAAGAGTATTTCGAAGCAAGTAGTATTAATATGTTGGCGCGCACTGTAATTGTGCTTACTACCTACTCGCATATTTTCCCTTTTCTGTGTGCCTTCGTACTTATGCGTGTAGTTGTAGTCTCGGTGTGTAATGAGATTGTATGAGTGTGGTTGTAGTTTTCGGCTAAGTTCCAGGAATTGATTTCATCATATTGCATCAGCCAATATTTGCATGTTGTCGCTTAAGAAGTACCGTTTTAGCGGGGCGACAGCGTTGTGTCGCTGTCGCCGAGTGAGGTTCGAGAGTAGGCACAAAGAATAATTGAGAGACACAAGCTAGTTGCGTCTAGGATTCAAGTGCGATCGAAACTCGCTGCGCGAAACGATGACCGACAATAATACTGTTCCGACATCAGAAGTGGGATCTGGCCCTCTACCTTCAACAGTAGATGCGTCATGGAAAGCCATAACGGAAATGCAAAATAAAAATTTAATTGAACTGGTGCGGGCTTTACAAACAACAACAACGGACACAGTGCAAAGTAAATCAGTGCAACTACCTAAATTTAACTCAGACAAGTCGGGCGCCAACGTCTGGCAAAAGATCGAATAATGTTGTTATGCTAAAGGGCTTAGGCGGTAGTGGAATATGTAGTACAGTACAAATATTAAGTAGTGTAAACATTGATGACTATTGCATTGAAATTCTGTTTTATGTAATAAGTGATGATCAAATGGAAAACAATATTGTCATTGGTCGGGAAATACTAAATCAAGGTTTTGATATTGTTGTTTCATCAAATCAATTTAAGATTTCGAGAGCTAAAATAATTAATCTATGTACCGGCAGTGAGCCGACCGATATTGACACCGATCTTGACGTCCAAGATAAAATAAAACTTAATTCATTATTGGCAAAGTATTCAAATTCTTTTATAAAAGGCATTCCAGGTACTAAAGTGAAAGTTGGCGAAATGAAAATTAGATTAATCGATCCAAATAAAACAGTTCAAAGAAGGCCATATCGATTAAGTCCATGCGAGCGAGATTTAGTAAGAGAAAAAATTAACGAATTGTTAAAATGCAACATAATTAGACCAAGCTGTTCACCATACGCAAGCCCCATATTGCTGGTCAAGAAGAAAAATGGTTCGGATAGACTTTGTGTAGACTATAGAGAGTTAAATTCGAATACAGTGGCTGATAAATATCCGTTGTCACTTATACAGGATCAAATAAATAGACTTCAAGGTGTTAATTACTTTACTTGTTTAGATATGGCCAGTGGGTATTATCAAATTCCTTTACACTCTGATTCAATCGAGTATACAGCATTTGTGACCCCTGATGGTCCGTATGAGTTTTTATACCCTGAACCCATTGAAAATGGGAAATCAGGGTATAATGGTTTTGTTAAAAGTATGTAACAGGCAGAAGGAGGCGTGGCAGACCCCACAAAAAAAATATATATATTCTTGATCAGGGTGACGAGCTAAGTCGATTTGGCCCTGTCCGTCTGTCTGTCCGTCCGTCCGTCCGTCCGTATGTATGAACGCGTCGATTTCAGAAGATATAAAAGCTAGAGACTTGAAATTTTTTTTCCTAGGTCCGTGTATATCACGCGCATATCAAGTTTTTCTCTAAATATCGATAAATACTCTCGATATTTTATTATCGATTAAAAACCTTATCGAAAACTAGTTATTTAATTATATCTCCTACACCTTTAGAGCTAGAGCTTCCAAATTTTAAATGTGGACTTATATATATTTTATACGATTTCGATTTTTGTTAAAATTTACCCCCCCATTCCTATTTCCACCCCCTTACCCTCACCTTTGTAAAAAGCGTATTTCAAATACTATAGACTTGTGCTTTGAAATGTTCATACATTTGAGCATTATGATTATGTTCATTAAGATTGTACGTCTAGAAATCAAATTATTCGACAAATAAATTCTTATAATGTTGCCCACACTGCAGCGCAGCCCAAGCGCAGTCGCTGCTTACTGCACAGTTAGCAGAGCGCGTTCTAATACGTGCGTGTGTATGTATGATTAGATTATCAGATTGGAGGGTTCAGGGTATCTCCTAGTCGAGCAGTCTCGACTAGAGTCTTCTTACTTGTTATCTATGCCATTCGGACGTAAAAATGCACCTTCTGTTTTTCAACGCTTAGTGATGCAAGCTTTAGGTGAATTAGCAAATTCGTATGATATCGTCTATATGGACGACATATTGATAATTGCCTCAACGATAGGTCAAGCGTTAGAGAGACTAGAAATTGTTCTAAACACCTTAACAAGGGCTGGATTTTCATTCAACATCACAAAGTGTTCTTTTTATATCCTGAACCCATTGAAAATGGGAAATCAGGGTATAATGGTTTTGTGAAAAAGTATGTAACGGGCAGAAGGAGGCGTGGCAGACCCCACAAAGTATATATATTCTTGATCAGCGCGACGAGCTGAGTTGATATAGCCCTGTCCGTCTGTCCGTCCGTCCGTCCGTCCGTATGAGTGCGTCGATCTCTGAAGTTATATGAGCTAGAGAGCTGAAATTTGGCATGCATACTCGTGTGTACCATACGCAGTACGAGTTTGCTTTATTTTTTCGATAATTCATCCGATAACTTTTTTATCGAGAATAATCGAAAAATCGGCATTGTTTTTTCAGCCTAATTTGAACAATTTTAGACCTGGAGACTTCAAATTTGCGTTGTATGGATACACAGATTTTGTAGTTTACAGATTTTGGATACCACGCCCCCTTTCTCCCCAATTTGTAAAAAACGCATTTCAAGTACTAGAAAATTGTGCTTTGGAATGTACACACATATTCATCATATGATTACACTCTGAAAGTTTCATTAAGATCTTATGTCTACAAAAGAAATTATTCAACAAATAAATTCTCATAATATGCCCACACTGCAGCGCAGCCCAAGCGCAGTCGCTGCTTACTGCGCAGTTAGCAGAGCGCAGGCTTATGCGTGCGTGTGGATGCATGTGTATGTATGTGTGCATAAAAATGCAGAATGATTAGAATATCAGCTTAGAGGGTTCAGGGTATCTCCTAGTCGAGCAGTCTCGACTAGAGCCTTCTTACTTGTTTGAAAACATCGATTCAATATTTAGGTTACAGTATTAGTGCGGGTGAAATTCGTCCAAATCCTCAGAAAATAGTAGCGTTGACTGCTCTGCCACCTCCACAGTCAGTCACAACACTTAGACAATTCATTGGCTTGGCATCTTATTTCCGACAATTTATTGAGGGATTTTCACAGTTGATGAAACCGTTGTACTTCTTAACTTCAGAGAAAAGTAAATTTATTTGGAAAACTGAACACGAGCAGATACGGAAAAAGGTTATTTCTATTCTTACTGATAAACCAGTGCTTATCATTTTTGACCCAAATTATCCAATTGAGTTGCATACAGATGCAAGTTGTGATGGCTACGGTGCAATTTTATTACACAAAATTAGCAACAAACCTCATGTAATAGAATACTATTGCAAAACTACTTCACCTGCAGAGTCAAGATATCACTCTTATGAGTTGGAAAGTCTAGCTGTTGTAAACTCTATTAAACATTTTCGACATTATTTGTTGGGAAGAAATTTTACTGTGTTTACTGATTGTAGCTCGCTAAAGGCGTCGAAAACTAAGCAAGAGTTGACTCCCAGAGTTCAACGTTGGTGGGCTTATTTGCAGGCGTTTACATTTGATATTCAATATAGAGAAGGAAAAAGAATGGCGCACGTCGACTTTTTGTCAAGAAATCCTCTTTTGCTAAAGCCTACTTCCGCAGTTAGGCTGATTGAAGAGAAAAGAGTTAGCCTGACTGAAATTTCAAGCAACTGGCTCAATGCTGAACAGCGTCGAGACTCCGACATAGCCGAAATTGAGAATAAATTAAAAGATTTTTCCCTTGCTGAAAACATTGCGAAAACCTATGAGCTAAGGGCAGAAGTTCTTCACCGGAAAATACAAAGAAATGACAGAACTCGTTGTTTACCAGTGGTGCCACGTGCCTTTAGATGGTCCGTTATAAATCAAGTAAACGAGTCAATAATGCATTTAGGTTGGGAGAAGACTTTAGATAAAATCAGGGAAAATACAAGCAGAATTACATCCAATACCGAAAATCAATATTCCTTGGCACACTATCCATATCGATATAAGTGGAAAACTAAGTGGCAAAAGTGATCAGAAGGAATATGTTATCGTTCAAGTAGACGCGTTTACCAAGTCTATCTATCTGTCTATCTTAGTCATAGCCTTAAATTAGATAGTGAAAGGTGCATAAATGCTGTTCAATCCGCTGTTCACTTGTTTGGAGTACCAAACCGAATAATAGCTGACCAGGGAAGGTGTTTTACGGGTGCAAAGTTTAGTCAATTCTGTGCAGATAAGAAAATAAACTTGCATTTGATTAGTACCGGTGCTAGCCGAGCTAATGGCCAAGTGGAACGAACCATGAGCACGGTAAAAAATATGTTGACTGCGGTCGAAACTGGAACTCAGTCTTGGCAGAACGTGTTAGGAGAGGTACAGTTGGCAATCAATTGTACAACTAACCGTGTGACGAAGGCTAGTCCATTAGAAATGCTATTGGGAAAGGTGGCACGCCCATTAGGTTTACTCCCACCTAGTGACATTAAGCATGACGTTGATCTGCCAAGCGTAAGAGCACAGGCTGAAAAGAATGTTTTAGCTACAGCGGTTTAAGACAAGGAACGATTTGATAAAAATAAGGCGAAAGTAAGATCAGGGTGCATATGTCCATTATAACGATATTCATCCAGTATAAATTGTCCAATAATGATAATTATCCAATATAAATTGCCCAATATAATGATATTTATCCAATATAAATTTATTATCCAGAGTCCATAAATTAGCATGAAGAGGGCCATCGATATTCAAAGCATTCATAGTTCCATACATTTAGTATTCATTTGTGGTTATGACAATACATCCAACATTGTAAGCGCATTTATTTCATTCCCTCTGGCATCTCGGAAATCCCTATTGCCAGAGTCCATAAATTAGCATAAAGAGGGCCATCGATATTCAAAGCATTCATAGTTCCATACATTTAGTATTCATTTGTGGTTATGACAATACATCCAACATTGTAAGCGCATTTATTTCATTCCCTCTGGCATCTCGGAAATCCCTATTGCCATGAATGATCGAAACTAGGAAGGATATACCACGTGTAAAATGCTGTGGATGCTAAGGAAGTTAAGGAAGCTAAAAGAGGATTTTTGCAATATAATTAAATGTGCTTTGGGTGCTAGGAAGTCAAGGAAGTTAAAAGAGGATTAGTACAATATTATTAAATGTGCATTTTCCTTTTTTTTTTTTTCCTATTTTCTTAAGTCTAATTTATGAAGAATTTTTCCAGTTTTTGATTTGTTGATAATCATCAATTCCACGAGGGACATATATGTCCCTTGTACACCATTACTTCTTAAGGAATATTCTGTAAATTCACACAAATGGCATAAGCTTCCGGTAAATTTTTAGATTTGCTAACTGTTAACATCCTCGGTAGGTCACCGTTTAGTCCCCTTATGAAAACATCTAAAGCTCTATCTCTATATGATTCTATTAATGCGGACAATACTACGACTCGTTGTTCGCTTGGCTTTAAGGCCTGTAAATTTGTACACCGTACGATGACAGTGAAACATCGGCATTTCCAATTACTTTTCCTCGTATATGTAAAATTATTGAGCGATATAGTGGCTTTTCCTTGATAATATAATAATCTTCAAGTACGGACTCGATCCTGTTTACCCACGAGGCATATTCTGAAGGGTTTCCCCCAAATGTCGGCAACACTTTAACACAGTCCGGCAATGACGAAATTTCAATTAATTCAAGCTCCGAACGTGGACGGGCCAGTGAGGTTTGTTCCTCTATGAGAGACTGATTAGTATCCTCCTCTTCCAAACAATCCACTTTCCTATTCAATTGCTTCAAATCTTCCTTAAGACTCGAAAATTGATCGGCTAACACAGTTATTGCCGCGCTCAGCCCTTGCAACGTTCCATTAATATTTTCCATATTACTTGTTATCCGTTAATTTTACTATTATTATTCTATTTATATAAGTTATTTTTATTCTTATTATTATTTTTTATTATTAAACCCTCTGTAGGATTTTTTTTTATTTGATTACTATATTTTTAATTTTTAAACTTTTTGTAGGATTTGTTTTCAATTTTTATACCCTGAACCCATTGAAAATGGGAAATCAGGGTATAATGGTTTTGTGAAAAAGTATGTAACGGGCAGAAGGAGGCGTGGCAGACCCCACAAAGTATATATATTCTTGATCAGCGCGACGAGCTGAGTTGATATAGCCCCTGTCCGTCTGTCCGTCCGTCCGTCCGTCCGTCCGTATGAGTGCGTCGATCTCAGAAGTTATAAGAGCTAGAGAGCTGAAATTTGGCATGCATACTCGTGTGTACCATACGCAGTACGAGTTTGCTTTATTTTTTCGATAATTCATCCGATAACTTTTTTATCGAGAATAATCGAAAAATCGGCATTGTTTTTTCAGCCTAATTTGAACACTTTTAGACCTGGAGACTTCAAATTTGCGTTGTATATAAAGTTAATGGATACACAGATTTTGTAGTTTACAGATTTTGGATACCACGCCCCCTTCGCCCCCAATTTTCAAGTACTAGAGACTTGTGCTTTGGAATATACACACATATTCACCATATGAATACGTTTTGAAAGTTTCATTAAGATCATATGTTTACAAAAGAAATTATTCAACAAATAAATTCTCATAATATTGCCCACACTGCAGCGCAGCCCAAGCGCATTCGCTGCTTACTGCGCAGTTAGCAGAGCGTAGGCTTATGCGTGCGTGGTGAATGCATGTGTATGTATGTGTACATAAAAGAAGTGCAGAAAGATTAGAATATCAGCTTAGAGGGTTCAGTCGAGCAGTCTCGACTGGAGCCTACTTACTTGTTTATATATATATATATATATATATATATATATATATATATATATATATATATATATATATATATATATATATATATATTTTTTTTTTTTTTTTTTTTTTTTTTTTTTTGTATTCTTTTTTTATAATTTGTAAATTTTTCAAAATTTTTCGTTTTAGTTACGGCTTGAGCTCGGTGCAAAAGTGAACTAAATTAATTCAATGTCGGAAAACTTACTATTTAATTCGATGCCTACTATGTTATCGATCTAATTTTCTACATTAAATCAGATTTTCATTGTTTCCAAGCTGCTGCTATTTACCGTTTCCAGTGGAGATAAGAAAATATTAATAATCGTCTCGTAGAATTGCTTCCTGTGGAGATAAATATATTAGTAATGCTCTCACATGGTCGTAACACCTTTTTTAAATAGTTTGTTATTATTTCTTTTATATTATTTCATTGAATTACTAATTGTATTGAATTACATGTGTCTATTACAACGTGTGTTATTGCGTTGTCTGTTATAGAATTACTGAATTACCAATTACTAGTTGTATTATCTTTTGTTACCGAACCGGCAAACAGTTTTTATTATTTTATATGGCTTGGGAAGCCCTCAGGATCCTTTTTGGTGTAAGACCTACTTAGGTGAGGGTGGTTCCACAATCATCTGGTTTCTCTCTTGCTTTCGTTTCATTTATTTATTTATTTTCCTTTTTTCTTTTATATATTGTTGCCAGACGTATTCTCTTCCGAAAGGGAAGCCCAAAGTATTCCTCTTTGGTTCTAAGACCTACTAGGGTAAGGGTTATTCCACGATCGAATAGAAGGTCTCTGCAATTCATGTTTTTATTTTTGCATATTTATGCTTTGCTTGTTGATTAGAGATTTCCAGACAACCGCCTTTTAATTTTGTTATACAGTTAGTGTTTTAAACTTAACTTTGACCACTGGGTTTCTTTTAATTTATACGGAAACCCATCATTGAACACAGTTGGAAAATGTGACGTTTTTTTTTTATTACAATTGTCTTACGGCAAGGATTTGAACCTCGATACGAGAATCAATCTCGTACCACCATTATGCCTGCAAACTCGTCTCGGCACGGATTTGAACCTAGGTAATGCCAATACCATATGTTATAGAATTATCTAGTGCACCAACACTTGCTAGAAATTATGTTATTATTTATTGTATTATTATGTTATGGCAAGGACTTTCACCCCATTACTTTGCAAATCGCAGAAGTACTTCGTAATTTTGCCAACAATTGCCCAATTGGATTGGAACAATTTATTTGTACTTGCTTTTTTAATAAGTCATTTTTATAGAATTATTGACACGTCACCATTTCCCTTTACTTCCGTGAAGAATGTGGGTCCCTGCTCGGGCGCCAGTTAAGCGCTCCCACACTAGAGTACTAGTGATTGGGGACGCTGTGTTGGGTTCTTGTGAATATATAACAACTTTGTGTTCAATGAAATAATATATTTTATATAATTTGGAACAATAGGTCTAAACTCTCTCTAGTCCGAACATGAACTGAACTAAATCTGTTCAACTGGTTAGGTTCTCCCCTTGAATGTCTGACTGGACTCTCCAGCCTCCTTAGATTGTCGAAAGTCTTAACTTATATAATATATCTATATATCTATATATAAAAGAGAGTTGTGTAAAAGTGTCCCGTGACTTATAACATGATATGTGCTGGACCAATTTTCATAGTTTTTGATTTGTTGGATTTGTCTCCGCCACGAGTAGGATAGTAGATCTTAGAAATACTGAAAAAATTTGACGAATACTTGAAAAACGCGGTTTTTTCCCTAAAGATTCAAATTTCCATTGATACTCAGTAGGCTTAATAACAGTGACAGTTTTCGGTCCTGCTCTCATATTATACAATATTATTTGTTTGTCTCAAACATAAATTTGTGTAAATTATTTAAATTTATATTTCTCGATTGTTTTATGTGGTTTTGGCGAGGGCATATTCAGTGTTATTATTGATAAAAATGCCGCGTCCTAGAAGATCTAATCTTTCCCAGCGGACCAATAATGCAATTAGGCATCGGAATATCGCGAGTCAATTATCTGACGAAGAACGAGAAATCGCCCGAGAAAGGCGCCACGTTAGTACCCAGCAAAGAAGGGCCTTAATTCGTGCTTCTCAAAGAAAGGTAGCCCGTGAAACGGCAATAAGAAATGATGCAAGGATTGATTTGAATCAAGCAGCGTTTCGATATGATTGCACCATTGACTACAGCTTGAATCGTTTACTTTGCATTGGTCCAATGGACGTTGTTTGCCAGCATTGTGGCGCATTGAAGTTTGCTGGTGAAACGCCCGGTTTGTGCTGCCTTAGTGGAAAAGTGACATTGCCATTAGTGGTCCCGCCACCAGAGCCATTGTGTTCCCTACTTTATGGCGAAACACTAGAATTACGACATTTTCTAGCGAACACTCAAAAATAAAATGCCTGTTTCCAAATGACATTTGGGGTGGAAATTATTGGAGACGGATATAATCTGACATTTAAGGTAATTTACGTTAAAAATTTTACATTCTACGATTGTAAAAAAAAAAAAAAATTGGAATAATGTAGTTTGTTAGATTTCTGAAAAAAGTGTTTTTAAATCTAACTATAACTATGGCTTTGAATTTAAAGATTCAAGGCCAGATTTGCCATCGCAAATAAAAATAAAGATGTGGATGACCTTAATTTTATAATTCAAAATAAAGTCGTTGGTACTCTGTATTCATTCAAATCTATCCAACTGAATTTTTGAACTCCTTGGATGTGCCTGGTTTACCCCCGCACAATTTACAACTGAAGGTTGGCTCGGTAGTTATCATGCTTAGAAATTTAAACCAACCAAAACTGTGCAATGGAACGCGTTTGGTGATAAGAAAACTGATAGGCAATGTGATTCACGCGTCGATACTCAAAGGAAAATTTACAGATGAGGAAGTTCTTATTCTTAGAATTCCGATGATCCCAACAGATATTCCCTTTGAGTTTAAACGAATTCAATTCCCGCTTCGTCTTGCCTTCGCCATGACGATCAACAAGTCACAGGGCCAATCTTTGACTATTTGTGGCCTCAATCTAGAAAATGCGTGTTTTTCTCATGGTCAATTGTACGTGGCATGCTCACGTGTTGGCAAACCATCCGCATTAATTGTTCTTGCACCTGACCAAACAACGAAAAATGTCGTTTACCACAAGGTACTTGAATGAAAATCCGATTAAT
The DNA here is from genome assembly GCF_018153725.1 of Drosophila mojavensis. Lineage (NCBI taxonomy): Eukaryota > Metazoa > Arthropoda > Insecta > Diptera > Drosophilidae > Drosophila > Drosophila mojavensis. Next base: position 366,897 of record NW_025318897.1, on the reverse strand, counting down.
AAATTATTCAGAGTGTATCCCAACTTGAACAACATAGCTTTCAACAATTGTTTACCTAGAAATAATGGATAGGGCAATGCAACGTTTGCCGGGCCAGCTAGTAAGAAATATACATAATTGTCTCCCTCTGCTGCCCAAACCTTATATTTCGCAGCAACGAGAATTAGGCTTATTTAGAACCTAAGTAGAATGTTTAAGGTCAGATACAACTGAGCGTTGGAAGCGGCACCACTGCTGCCTCCTCAATGTCTTAATAAAATAAATACCAACAAGTAAGAAGACTCTAGTCGAGACTGCTCGACTAGGATATACCCTGAACCCTCTAATCTGATATTCTTATCAGTCTGCACTTTTTTTCGACACACATACATACACACGCACGTATTAGAACGCGCTCTGCTAACTGCGCAGTAAGCAGCGACTGCGCTTGGGCTGCGCTGTAGTGTGGGCAACATTATAAGAATTTATTTGTTGAATAATTTAATTTTTAGACGTACAATCTTAATGAAACTTTCAGGGCGTAATCATGTGGTGAAAATGTATGTACATTCCAAAGCACAAGTCTCTAGTACTTGAAATACGCCTTGTACAAAGGTGAGGGTGAGGGGGTGGATATAGGGGTGGGGGGTAAATAACAATAAAAATCGAAAATATATAAAATACATATATGTCTACATTTAAAATTTGCAAGCTCTAGCTCTAAAGGTGTAGGAGATAAATTTAAATAACTAGCTTTTGATAAGGTTTTTAATCGATAATAAAATATCGGGAGTAGTTATCGATATAAAAAGAAAAACTTGATATGCGCGTGATATACACGGACCTAGGAAAAATAATTTCAAGTCTCTAGCTCTTATATCTTCTGAGATCGACGCGTTCATACATACGGACGGACGGTCGGACGGACGGACGGACGGACAGACAGACGGACAGGGCCAAATCGACTCAGCTCGTCGCCCTGATCAAGAATATATATACTTTGTGGGGTCTGCCACGCCTCCTTCTGCCTGTTACATACTTTTAACAAAACCATTATACCCTGATTTCCCATTGAAAATGGGTTCAGGGTATAAAAATCAAAAGAGACCTTTAAACATTACAATCGGAATGAAGTTCACAAATACTGCATCAACAACAGCTTCGATTGGAAGTTCATACCTCCTCGTTCGCCACATTTTGGCGGCCTTTGGGAGGCAGCTGTTAAGACCGCTAAAAATCTCTTATATCGCTCTATGGGATCGGCACTTCTTGGCTTCGACGAATTGCGCACATTGGTGTGTCAAACTCAGGCTATAATCAATTCTCGTCCTCTTGTTCCAATTTAAAAAGGAGTCTGGTCCGTCGAAAAAAAGGTCTAGAATATAAAGCAACCTGCGGCCTCTCAAGAGTAAGCACCAAAGAAATGCTGGCACCGGTGATTCAATTTGTACTACTTTATTAAATTTAACATCAACGTAAGCGCAGCTTGCACAGTAGAGAGCGCACCTATGCGCATCTAAGCACGAGCAGCGAGAGAGCGATCGTTTGGAGAGCGACACTCCCATACTAGCGCGTACAACCACAACTACGTTGTACAATGGTTTAATTTCCATTCTTAACCTATACAATTTCAATAATTCAATTTCTTCATTTATACAAATTCCGGCCGCGTCAAAAGGCCGCAGGGCTTCAATAACATGGGGTATTAGTTGAGCGGCAGTGGGGTAACGCGATGAGTTGCCCTTTTATATGTGCCATTTGTTGTCTTAACGACAATTACGCGCACCCTACCATCTCCTCCGGCTATTGCTTCTGTTACTACGCCTAGCATCCACGGTTGTGGAGGAGCGTTGTCCTCTCCACGTGCACGACTGCTCCGACCTGTAAGTTCTGCCTCTCCTTCGTCCACTTTGACTTCTGCTGCAGGCTGAGCAGGTAGTCCCATGACCAGTCGATCCAAAACCGACGCTTGATGCTTGATGTCAGCTGTCATCTTTTTAAGCATGTCAGCTTGACGTCGTCGACTGGCTCTGTGGATGCGATTGGCAGCGGCACGAGCGTTGCTCCTATCAGGAAGTGCCCTGGCGTGAGCACTTGGCCGTCGTTTGGGTTGCTGCTGGGAGCGACCATTGGCCCCGAATTGAGCACGGCCTCTACCTCGACCAGCACGGTGGCCACCTTGTCCTGGCGCAAGATTGCGCTGCCCATTCCCTTCAACGGCAATCCCTTGGCAGATTTGCCGCTTCCCAAAGGCCGCCGAAATGCGGCGCTCGAGGATGAATGAAAACAACTTCCATTCCCCGCTCCACAGCAAACGTTTCCGTATCCGCTGTGTTGCCATGGAAAGTAGCTTTGCGGTCCAGCGTGCGTGCAGCACCCACGAAATTGGTGGCATTGTCGCAGTATAGCTTCCGGACAAACCCACGTCGACCAATGAGCCTGGATAAACACATCAAAAAAGTATTCGAGGTTAAATCGGTGACAAACAAATATGGCAATATACATTTTAACTGGCGATTTGCCACGAATTCCCAGCGAAACTAGTATTGGACCACAAAAGTCCGCTCCACTGATCTCAAATGGCCTATTTCCATGTAAGCGATCAGCGGGAAGATTACCCATTATTTGGGATAAGAGTTTCGGTTTGTAGCGAAATCAATGTACGCATTTTCTAACTACTGCATTGCAAGCCTCTCGAGTATTGACCAGCCACACCTGCTGACGAAGCAGGCCCATTAGTACCAGTGGATTGGCGTGGCGTGAGAGCGATGCGAATGCTCCAAATAAAGCGTCACAAAGCGACACTTTTTTGGAAGCAACAAGGGGAATTTGGCATTACGTGCTGGTGGTGCCTTCAATAGACGACCTCCGACTCGTAGAAACCACAACACACGCCTGCCATGCTGATGTGGGTGCAAAAAAGGTGTCAGTTTTGGCAATGACGGTTGCAACACGATTGATTTCTTTATTTTCTTATTTTCTTCGCTGAATTCAATGTGTTGAACTACAGATATGACTAGGAGGAATGCGAAACTTAATTCAGAAGCTGTAGGAACAAGTGAAGAACGGCTCTCTTGTTTTCCATCAATAAAGCGGAACATATATGCAACTATGCGGATTAACTTAGAGAATGACGAAGTTGATTCAATAAGTTGTATGACGGGATTTGTTACCTCATCGACCGCGATCATAGTAATTGCAGTTCTACGCTTCTCTAGCAGCTCTAACTCTTTTGATAAGGTGATTTGTGGGTTGGCTGGCCACAACGTGTCAGAAAGCTTTAAAAATCCTGGTCCGCAAAACCACAATGATGTTTTAAGCTGCTCAACTGAACATCCCCGAGATACAATATCTGCTGGGTTATCTTTAGTTGGTACATGACGCCAAGATACATTAGTTGTCAACTCTTGGATGGTTGCCACGCGATTAGCAACGAATGTGTGCAAGCTAGATGAATGCATTCGCAGCCAATGAAGCACAACCTCCGAGTCTGACCAAAATGTGACTTGATTGATAGGACAATCAAGTATTTTCTTTACCGCATCCCACTAGGTAGCTAACAATTCTGCAGCACACAACTCCAGCCGCGGAACAGATTTTGTTTTCAAGGGTGCTACCTTCGATTTGGCGACTAGCAGCCTGGTAATAATACATCTCATCTGTTTGCATTCTTATATATATACATATATATATATGCATTCTTATATATAAATAACAACCGTAAGCTCTCGTTGAGGCATCAGCAAATCCATGGATTTGGCATCCTTTTGCTTAGAGTGTGCCAACGTAACGAGGTATATGCAACGAGCTTAAGTTTGAGAAACAGCTAGTTACTGCCTCAAATTCTTGCCTCATTTGGACAGGCAATTGGTCATCCCACCCAAGTTTATGCAACCACATTTCTTTTAAAAGGACCTACGCACGAGTTACGATGGGACTTAACAAACCTAAGGGGTCGTATAACCTTGCCACAAATGACAAAACGGATCTTTTGGTCGGCTGTACTTCTACTGGACAGCTCATGGAATATCTAAAACTGTCATTCATCGGATTCCAAATTAATCCCAATGTTTTAGTGTCCTCTTGATGACCAATGACTATATCGTTTCTAGCTGGTTGTGCTGCGAGTTGTTCACAATTGGACGACCATTTTGTGGGAGGAAACCCAAACGCTTGAAGAATTGCTATCAAGTCTCGATGTAACAAGCACAATTCTTCAACGCTATCTGCTCCTGTCAACGATCTTGCAGCAGCTGGATAAGTGGAAGCATGCAAGTCGCTTAGATGTTTTAAACATCGAATTGCTAAGAATGGAGCAGTCGCTGTCCCATAGTTTACTGCATTTAAACGAAAAATTTGTAACGGATCGGTGGGAGTTTCCCTCCACACAATAAGTTGAAAGTTGCGGTGGGACTCGTCAAGTTCAATTTGACGGTACATTTTAGCGATGTCTGCTGTAGCAGCCCAAGGACGAAGTCGAAATCTTAATAAAGTCTCCCACAACTGCGGCTGGATGGTCGGACCCACCATGAGTAGATCATTCAGCGACAATTGAGATGAGGACTTGCTAGATGCATCAAACACTACTCGAAGTTTAGTATCCACTGTGCGGTCTTAGCACGCATTGATATGGGATGAAATAATGCGGCTCTCTCGGAATTTGATTGTTAGTTGGGCTCATGTGACCCAAGGCCAAGTATTCTTTCATAAAGTCAATGTACATTGGCCGAATGTCTTCTTGCTTGCTCATTCTTCTTTCCAAGGCCAGAAATCGTCGCTTGGCTGTGTCATAAGACGTACCAAGACAATGTGGGCTTGATTTGAATGGCAGCGACACTCTGAAACGACCCGAGGTAGTTTGGCAAATAGTCTCCACAAATGACTTCTCGCACAGTTGTTGCTCTGGGGTATACATATTCGAATTAATTGTATTTGGCGAACTATTGAATGTAGAACTATGTCGTCGTTTACGACACTAATGAAAGTCGACGAACTATTAGTTGCATTCAATGTTCGGCAGCGAACAGATACAATCCAACCGAAGGCAGTCAATTGCAGTGTTGGGCTGTTATCAAGTCCCTTTCCTTCCCTTGCCTTCTCTTGTGGAACTGAGGATCAGCTAATTGTACGTTCTCAGGTACCTTGATCTCTTCAGTGTGCTTCTCTGGTTGATACGACGAAATGAAACGTAACACACCAAAGTCTGTTCGGATTTCTAAGTCGTCCGTTCGGGACGCTATTGAAGTTTGAACGCTGTGACGAACAGATGACTGACAATTAGCAATGCCCAACAATTGAATCCCAGATCTTTGCCGTTTTAATTTCAACTGTTTTGCAAGTTCTTCAGTTATGAAATTAACTTGCGAGCCGGAATCTAATAAAGCTCTAGCTAAATGATAAGATCCAGATTGATCTTTAATCTTCACAACTGCAGTTGCCGAAAGAACTTGATTAGAGGCTATCCGTGCGTGATTTACAGATGAAATCTGTGACGAAGTGACACGAGGGACTGCTGATACAACTGCTGAGCTACTTTGAGCCGCCTCAGAGCTGTATCTATGCAGTATGGTATGGTGCGGCTTAGAGCACACACGAAAGTGGGCTGATTTGCAAGCAGCCACTGAGTGTCCTGTTCTCAAACAATTAATGCAGAGCGGATAGCTCTTTGCGAACGTAAAACGTTTCTGGCAGGGTATTGCTGCGATTAAGGAACCCGAGTGAATGAAATGATCTCTCATTTTACAAAACACGCATTTGGGACTCTGTGGCTGACTTGGCAAAGCAACAGTCAGTGAAGTTTTCCCAATTCTTTTCCTATTGTCTTGAGCTACCTTACGACGTGGACCAGATGAGTCTTCAGCACTTAAATGCTGATACCGTCTGCTTAAGGCAGCTTCATAATCTTGCCACAATGGAAGTTGATTGTAGTCAAGATTCCTTTCCACACCTAGAGCGCGTGCCAGCGTCCGCTTTCATCATTACTAAATGGATGAGCATGGCATTCGAAATCTGCTTATCAGATTTTAGCGATAATAGAGACTTTGCATGCGCAAAGATGATGCTGATGGTTCGGACATGTGTGGGAGGTCAAATAATTTCGAAATGCTGTTAAAAAATATGAGACACTGATTGTCGTACACATTTTTTAAAGAAGCTAACACTTTTGGTTTTGATAGCCCTGGCTCGTTGTCGACTAAACTCTCAAAAAGTCCAATGAAATTAATATATTCCGAATATTCTCCGCTAAACTTTGGCAACTTTATATTCAGTAGATTCCTAGAGTGTGACACTGAGCTAATCATTGTAGAGTTAGCGGGACTCTCACTTTTAGTTTGGCTTTTAGGTTCATTAGAAGTGCCTTGGTTGACACACACAAATCTTCTAACGTTGACCGAGGCACTAAATCTGCGTTAATGTCGTCCAACTCTTGTTGTGTCTTAAAGGCCTTTTCTATGTAGCGGTTCAATATCTCAAGTCGACATTCAATTTCAAATGGCTCTACTGGTTCAATGATTTGTTTATGCGAGCTATATCGTTTGTAACATTTTTGTATACGGCCAACAGAGCTTCGACACGCTCCGATGATGACTCGTCCATAGACCGTTTATAGAAGCGAAGAGCAACTCAAGAATGTTAACAAATGCGCCCGATCGTAATAAATGGCAGCTTTAAACTATACTTGAGTGACTGTTGAGTGACTAATAGTGTAAGTGATCTATTAAGTGAAACTTAACTATGTAGATCAATTGAGTGCAATGCATTCACACATACACATGCACAAGCGAGAGAGCGCCGGTATGTGCAAGTGAGAACGCAACGATATTGCAAGCTAGAATGCCAAAGATTAATTAGTGCGGATCGAGCTCATACGATGAGCGCAAAGCGAGAGTGATAGTTTTGAGCGACAATAAATCCAAGTGATGAGCGCAAGTAGTGAGCGCACAACGAGAGCGCTACTGTGTGTGCAAGCGAGGGTGCAAACGATATTGCAAATGAGCATGCAATGAGCGCAAAGTGAGCGTGCACTAATATGTGCAAGCGAGACAGTAAAAACGAGAGCGCAACTATAAGTGCAAACGCAAGTGCAAACGATATTGCAAACGAGCTTACAAATGATGAGCGTAAAGTAAGAGCGCAATTTACTGTGTGCGAGTGTAAACGATATTGCAAGCGCGCATGCAAATTAAGAGCGCAATGCAAGAGCGAAATTATCTGCGCAAGCGATGCGCGTAAGTGATGCGATACGAAGAAATGAGCAACAAAAACTGTAACACACTAACGGCGAGAGATTGAATTATTTGCAGACCAAAGGTCAATTACTATATGCACCTTATTTTTTATTCAATTTCACTTTAAATAAGCTCAACATAATGTACATAGGCGTAGATTGTACATACAATAATATTCTGTATGTCCCAAGTAATGCATTTATTTATTTATCGCTTGCATTACTTGATCATCTATATGCTCTATGTATATTTATGTACTTCCCTGATTATTCACAAAGTCCATAATCCAGCTTCCTTCAAATCCAAAGAGTCCACCCGGGGGCGCCAAAAATGTCCTTCCAAAAGGAGTCTGTTCCGTGCAATGGTCCAGAATTATAAAGCAACTTGCGGTCTCTTCGAATAAAAAGGCAAGTGTTGGCACCAGTGGTTCAATTCGTACTGTCTTTATTATATATAAGAACGCAAGCGCAGCTTGCACAGTGAGAGCGCATCTATGCGCAAGCAGCGAGCGACACCATCAGAGCGCACCCCGTGCTCGCGCTCTCAACAACAAATATTTACAATGGCTCTTAATAGTTTACTACTTCAATGTAGATTTCAAGGCAAATGCCTTAACAACATGAATAGCCAAAAAAGAAGCGGGCTTGGTCCCATAAGTGACGGTATTTAATTTGAAGACCTGAATATCGTCGTCTGATGAGTTTCGCCATAAGATGCACTGAAGCATGGAATCAGGCTCTGAAACCTTCACACACATCCATTTTACCAATGTCACCTGTAAGTGCAATGGCAAATGTGCGAAAACGAACGAGTGTGTGAAACAATGTCGCTTGAATAGTCGGTCCTGACATAAGATTAATGAAAGCCCAGATGTGGTAACAGCCGAGCCGTCGAATACAACTCTCAGCTTCGTTGTCGAACTTTCTTCTTTGTATACACAATGATGAGGTATGAAGTATTTGCGTTTGGAGTTCTCTGCGCTGGGAACCAGTGACATATGGTTGAGATTAATATACTCTTTCATAAATGCAGAATATTTCTCCTTTAGAACATGATTTCGAGCAAACTTGCACTCCAAATTTAAGAGCCGACATTTGGCCTGCAAATAAGAGTCGCCCAAAGATTCGACGCCTTGCTTTTTTGGCCAAAATAGACGAACCAAATCATCAAGTCGAGTGCTGTGGTTGGTATCATCCGAAGCTCTTTGAGTTGCGTTGAACGATGAGAGCTTGGGGGCCGATTGCCCGCCACCTGATATGATCCAGCCGAGTTGAGCTTTCTGCAAAACTGGCAACCCAAGTGCCAACATAATTTGCCCAATACACAACAGCTCAAAGAAGAGACCAGCTCCGATGAGAAGATCAATCCGTTGTGATTTATAGAATAAGGGATCAGCTAGCTGTATATTTGAGGGTATGTTCCAACTATTTGTAGAAATTGAAACTGAAATTCCAGGCTGATTGTCAGTAATCGTCTGGGCGATGATTGCGGTGATGACAGATGAATAGTCTGAAATCCACGATTTCAGAACAGGATCGACAGAATATCCTTCAGTTGAGAAACTGGCATTTCCAATGTCAGAAACTACAGTAAGCGATTTTGTTTTTTTGAAGCTGAAGCTGATTTGCGAACTGAGTAGTGACAAAGTGAAGTTGAGATCCTGAGTCTAAGAGTACACGACACGGAACGAATGTTCCAACTCGGTTCTTAACAAGGATTGTAGCAGTGGCTAGAAGCACAACATCAGACGAATGAGGCGATATATGAACTTGAGGCAAAGAAGGTGACATTGCAACCATGGCAGAGGGATGTACAGCATTTGTTTGTTGGACAGTGTTGGATGTAACTACTGAAGACTGATTGTAATGCAATAAGGTATGGTGCTTCGATTGACAAGTGCGACAGGTACTAGATTTGCAATCTTTCAACTGATGTCCTTATCTTAAGCAATTTATGCACAGAGCGAGTCTCTTGGCTCGTGTCGTGTGGCTCGTGTCTTCACAAAAGACACAACGAATGGAAGTCTTGGTAGCGCCAAATAATTTTCTTAAATGCGTACTCACTATCTTCCCTGACATGGCAATCTGACCATCCTGCCAAACTTAATCCATATTTTCAAGCATTCGACACCGCTCTTGAAAGAACGTTGACAACTTGTTCCACGATGGTAACTCATTAACCGATAAGCGTTCCTCCCATTTGGCCTGAGTGTATTTATCCAATTTCTGCAACACTGTTTCCTCGATGATACAATCAGCAACTTCTTCCCGCGATGCAAGAGAATCCATAGCACGAATGAGAGATGTGGCTCTATCCGCCAGTTGCCTCAGCCTGCCCACAGATGCATCTGCCTTCTCAAGCCCAAATATCGCTCTGATGTGTGCCTGTAAAATAAAACGTTTATTATCAAATCGACATTGAAGAATATCCAGAGCGACGACATAGTTAGCCTTATTTATTTCCAATGAGCTGATGGTATCCAAAGCAGCACCACTTAGGCAGGATCGAAGATGCTGGAACTTCTCAATAGAGCTGAGATTAAAGTCTGCATCTATGATCGTTTTGAACATAGAGAAAAACTTTTCCCACTTAGTATATGTTCCACTAAATTTTGGAAATTCCAAATGCGGCAAACGGGATCGATTTGCCATAATGACCGCTGGATGAGTATTTATAATACTTGTATTAAGCGTCGAAGAAAGCTGTTGATTTGGCCGACTTCCCAGTTCGCGCTGAAGCAAAGCCTTAAATTTCAGAAAAACTGCCTCAAATCTAGCAGGCAAATCACTAGATATGGACTCAAAGTCCGGTTCCTCTAAGTTAGTGTGAACCGCATCGAAATTCGACTCTAGTATGGTGATGGAGTCCAAGAGCACGCGTAATTCACACGAATCCATATGACTTAATTTATCCACGTCCAATTCGGCATATAGATTTTCAAGTCTATCGAAAAGCGCTTTCGTCTTAAGCTTTAAATAAGTGACCTGAGATGCAGGCACTTGATCAGCACTCGAGTCTAAATTATTAATTTTATTTATGTTAGTCACATGTGTCGTCAATTATGTTCACTTTTGCAAAAGCACTTGCAATTATAATGCTAATGTACAAGCCAATAGTTCCACTTATGCACATATAATTTAGCTGCACACTTTATATACAGGTCTAACGTGCGACTTTGATAGAGAATAAATATGATAAATAATAGTATTATTTTCAATATTATATTTTTTAGTGAAATACTATTCAATAACACACATTTATCAACAATTTTTTAAAATAATATTTTAAAAAATTTGTTTATACCCTGAACCCATTTTCAATGGGAAATCAGGGTATAATGGTTTTGCTGAAATGTATGTAACAGGAAGAAGGAGGCGTGGCAGACCCCACAAAGAATATATATTCTTGATGAGCGCTATTGAAGCTAGAGACTTGAAATTTGGAGCACATACTCGTGTATATCTCCGATTTATAAAGTGTTAAAATTTTCCCGATCCGCCCACTAGGGGCGTGGCAAACCGGAAAATGCATTTTCCGATATACCAGAAATCATATAAGTTGAAGAGCTAGAAAGCTGAAATTTGGTATGTAGGTCCGCGTCGACAACCCAAGATCACAAGCTATGGCGGATATATCTACGCCCATTGGGGGCGTGGCAAATCGGATAAAACTGTATCTCCTAAAGTTGTAAACCTAGAATGCTGAAATTTTGCATGTCAACTAATGTTATGATTCTATAATGTCTAAAAATAAAATTATAAGTCTACACCCATTAGGGGCGTGGCAAATCGGACCTGAAGATATAGTGATTTTTCAAATTCTGCTATTTTTTGGACACTATTGATGCCAGAGATCTCAAATTTTGTATATATACTCGGGCTGATCACCCAAGACCAAAAAGCTTTGTCGGATATATGTCCGCCCGCAGGGGGCGTGGCAAACCGCAAAAATGTATATCTTCTAAAGTATAATAGCTAGAAGCTTCAAATTTAGATAGTTGAGTTACTGGTAGCCTCCTCTATCGATTCCCCAAAAAATAATTTTTACGCCTCTTTAGGGGCGTGGCATACCGAAAAATACCCTGTAATTTTCACTTTTTTTTTGAGAGTAAGCATTCAAACTTTGCAGTTAGGGTACTGTTATCTCGTTCTAGAAACTGACCAAAAATGAGGTGTCTACGCCCAGTAGGGGCGTGGCAAATCGGCCTGTATATTCTACAGTATTAGAGCGAAACTTAACTACTAAATTGTTGATGGGATGTGAATGAGTATTCCGCAGTCGGTAACGCCCGACTGCAACGTTCTTACTTGTTTTTAAATGACCGTATATACAGCGCGGACGTCTAGTTTGCTTTTAAAATTCGATAAATCATCCCGTAATGTTTGTATTGAGTAAAACATTCAAGTTCAAGTCAGATGCCACTATAGCTAATTGTGAATGATTTCTCAGTTTTTAAATTTCTCAAATATTCAATATAATATGTAGATCATATGCTGAAAGTTTCATTAAATTCCGTTCAGTCAAAAATTAATTAAAAATCATCAAATATTTGGTCAATTATCAAACGCACGTGCAGCAGCTACAACAGCATCGTATGCGTGTGTACACATACATTCAAACTTCTTCTAAAACATTCTTTGAATCACATCAGCTGTTAGTTTGGTTTAGTTTTGGTAGGTGGAGCTGCAGCAGTGAATCCATTTGAGTTTTGCCAGCGCTCCTTTCGGAAGTAAGGTGGTGCAGTGTGTTAGCTGCATGACGCTCGATAGAGAAGTCGCGGTTCTAATCCCGATCGGTGCAGCTGATGTTAATTTTTGTTTAATTGTTTCAAAATATTTTTATATTTTCATAAATGAGTTTTCTATTTAATTTATATTTGTTAAGGCATTTGGATATTTGCCTTCTGAATTATTATTATATTATATATATTATTATATTATATTATATATTATTATATATATATATTAAGAAATTGAATTATTATCGAAATTGTATAGGTTAAGTAATTGAAGCTGAACCACTGTACAGAGAAGTTGTTGTTGTACGCGCTAGCACGGGAGTGTCGCTCTCCAAAAGATCGCTCTCTCGCTGCTCGCGGTTAGATGCGCATAGGTGCGCTCTCTACTGTGCAAGCTGCGCTTGCGTTGATGTTAAATTTAATAAATCAGTACAAAATTGAACACCGGTGCCCGCACTTCATATTCGCTTCAGAGAGACCGCAAGTTGCTGTCTACATTTTTTTATAAATATATTATACACTGGCCCATCGAAGGACCAGACTCCTTTTGGAAGGACATTTTTGCGCCCCCGGGTGGACACTCTCTGGAATTGAAGGAAGCTGGATTATGGATTTTGTGGATAATCAGAGAAGTACATAAATACATAGAGCACATAGATGACCAAGTAATGCAAGCCATAAATAAATAAATGCATTACTTGAGACATACAAAATATTAATGTATGTACAATCTACGCCTATGTACATTGTGTTGAGCTTATTTCAAATTGAAATTTAATAAAAAAAAATTAAATAAAAAATAAAAATAAAAATAATAATAATAAGGTGCATATTGTAATTGACCAAGTTTTCTTTGGCGCCGTTAGTGTGTTACAGTTTTTTGCTCATTTTCGTCTCGCACTTTCGTTTTGCGCTTGTGCTCACAGCTCGCTATCGCTCGCACATAAAAGTTCGTTCTCGCTTGCACATATTAGTGCGCGCTCATTTTGCGCTCATTGCATACTCACTTGCTATATCGTTTGCACTCGCGCTTACACAGTAAATTTTGCTTTAATTTACGCTCATCATTTGCATGCGCGCTTGCAATATCGTTTGCACCCACGCTTGCACACGCAGCAGCGCTCTCGCTTTGCGCTCAAAACTTGCGCTCGTCACTTGGATATATTCTCGCTCAAAACTTGCACTCTCGCTTTGCGCTCATCGTATGAGCTCGATCTGCACTTATATTTTGGCATTCATACCGACGCGCTCTCGCTTGTGAATGCATTGCACTCAGTCGCTCTACAGTCAAATATCACTCAATAGACCACTTGCCCAAATAGTCACTCAACATTTTGGTTATTGTCTTCGCTATATCGTTATCAGCTGTCTGTAACAGTCACTCAAGTATAGTTTAACACTGCCAGCGTAATATATTGAGATTTATTACGATCGCGTGTATTTGTTAACATTCTTGAATTGCTCTTCGCTTGTTGTCATACATTAAGTGAACTTTTATTTGTTTCGATTGAAATTGGTTTCAACTGAGCATCACTTATAGCATCATGACTAACAAGCGAGGAAAGAATAGGTCTATGGACGAGTCATCATCAGAGCGTGTCGAAGCTCTGTTGGCCGTTTACAAAAATGTTACAAACGATATAACACGCATTAATAAATCATTAAAAGATTACACTAAACCAGTAGAGCCATTTGAAACTGAATGTCGACTTGAGATACTGAACCGCTACATAGAAAAGGCCTTTAAGACACAAAAAGAGTTGGACGACATTAACGCAGATTTAGTGCCCGGTCAACGTTAGAAGATTGGTGTGTATCAACCAAAGCACTTCTTATGAAGCCAGGTAGTGATAGCCAACCTAAAAGTGAGAGTCCCGCTAACTCTACAATGATTAGCTCAGTGTCACACTCTAGGAATCTACCGAATATAAAGCTGCCAAAGTTTAGCGGAGAATATTCGGAATATAAGAATTTCATAGGACTTTTTGAGAGTTTAGTCGACAACGAGCCAGGGTTATCAAATATAGAAAAGTTTAATCACTTGTTGTCATGCTTGGACAAAGAAGCATTAGGCACTGTCAAGGCATATCAGGTGACAGATGCAAATTACCCAAAAGCGTTAGCTGCTTTAAAAAATGTGTACGACAATCAGTGTCTCATATTTTTTAACAGCATTTCAAAACTATTTGATCTCCCACACATGTCCGAACCGTCAGCATCACCTTTGCGCATGCTGATAGACTCAGTCCGTGCCATTTACGAATCTCTATTATTGCTAGGATCTGATAAGCAGATTTCGAATGCCATGCTCATCCATTTAGTAATGATGAAAGCGCTGGCACGCGCTCTAGGTGGGAAAAGAATCTTGACTACAATAAGCTTCCATTGTGGCAAGATTGTGAAGCTGCCTTGAACAGACGGTATCAGCATTTAAGTGCTGAAGACTCATCTGGTCCACGTCGTAAGGTAGCTCAGGATAATAGGAAAAGAATTGGGAAAACTTCACTAGCTGTCGCTCTGCCCAGTGAGCCGCAGAGTCCCAAATGCGTGTTTTGTAAAAAGAACGATCACTTCATTCACTCGTGCTCGTCGTTCGCAGCAATGCCTTGCCAGAAACGTTTTACGTTCGCAAAGAGCTATCCGCTCTGTATAAATTGTTTGCGAACAGGACACTCAGTGGCTGCTTGCAAATCAGCCCACTGTCGTGTGTGTTCTAAGCCGCACCATACCATACTGCATAGATACAGCTCTGAAGCGGCTCAAAGTAGCTCAGCAGCTGTATCAGCAGTCCCTCGTGTCACTTCGTCACAGATTTCATCTGTAAATCACGCACGGATAGCCTCTGATCAAGTTCTTTTGGCAACTGCAGTTGTGAAGATAAAAGATCAATCTGGATCTTATCACTTAGCTAGAGCTTTATTAGATTCCGGCTCGCAAGTTAATTTCATAACTGAAGAACTTGCAAAACAGTTGAAATTAAAACGGCAAAGATCTGGGATTCAATTGTTGGGCATTGCTAATTGTCAGTCATCTGTTCGGCACAGCGTTCAAACTTCAATAGCGTCCCGAACGGACGACATAGAAATCCGAACAGACTTTGGTGTGTTACGTTTCATTTCGTCGTATCAACCAGAGAAGCACACTGAAGAGATCAAGGTACCTGATAATGTACAATTAGCTGATCCTCAATTCCACAAGCCGCAACGTATTGATTTGTTGCTCGGTGCTGATATCTTTTTTGATATATCAAGAGAAGGCAAAATAAAAGGACCCGATAACAACCCAACATTGCAATTGACTGCCTTTGGTTGGATTGTATCTAGTCGCTGCCGAACATTGAATGCAACTAATAGTTCGTCGACTTTCATTAGTGTCGTAAACGACGACATAGTTCTACATTCAATAGTTCGCCAAATACAATTAATTCGAATATGTATACCCCAGAGCAACAACTGTGCGAGAAGTCATTTGTGGAGACTATTTGCCAAACTACCTCGGGTCGTTTCAGAGTGTCGCTGCCATTCAAATCAAGCCCACATTGTCTTGGTACGTCTTATGACACAGCCAAGCGACGATTTCTGGCCTTGGAAAGAAGAATGAGCAAGCAAGAAGACATTCGGCCAATGTACATTGACTTTATGAAAGAATACTTGGCCTTGGGTCACATGAGCCCAACTAACAATCAAATTCCGAGAGAGCCGCATTATTTCATACCATATCAATGCGTGCTAAGACCGCACAGCTCATCCACTAAACTTCGAGTAGTGTTTGATGCCTCTAGCAAGTCCTCCTCTCAATTGTCGCTGAATGATCTACTCATGGTGGGAGCCGCAGTTATGGGAGACTTTGCTAAGATTTCGACTTCGTCCTTGGGCTGCTACAGCAGACATCGCTAAAATGTACCGTCAAATTGAACTTGACGAGTCCCACCGCAACTTTCAACTTATTGTGTGGAGGGAAACGCCCACTGATCTTTCGATTAAACACAGTAACGTACGGGACAGCGACTGCTCCATTCTTAGCAATTCGATGTTTTAAACATCTAAGCGACTTGCATGCTTACCAATTGCCTGTTCAAATGAGGCAAGAATTTGAGGCAGTAACTAGCTGTTTCTCAAATCTAAACTCGTTGCATATACCTCGTTACGTTGGCACACTTAAATCGAAAGGATGTCAAATCCATGGATTTGCTGACGCTTCAACGAGAGCTTACGGTTGTTGTTTATACGTAAGAATGCAAACAGATAAGGGTATCACTACCAGGCTGCTAGTCGCCAAATCCAACCCACAAATCACCCTATCAAAAGAGTTAGAGCTGCTAGAGAAGCGTAGAACTGCAATTACTATGATCGCGGTCGATGAGGTAACAAACCCTATCGTACATCTTATTGAGTCAACGTCATCATTTTCTAAGTTAATCCGCATAGTTGCATATATGTTCCGCTTTATTGATGGAAAACAAGAGAGCCATTCTTCACTTGTTCCTACAGCTTCTGAGTTAAGCTTCGCATTCCTTGCAGTTATATCTGTAATTCAACACATTGAATTCAGCGAAGAAATAAAGAAAATAAAGAAGTCAGTCGTGTTGCAACCCTCATTGCAAAAACTGACACCGTAACGCTTTATTTGGAGCATTTGCATCGCTCTCATTGCCACGCCAATCCCCTAGTACTAATGGGCCTGCTTCGTCAGCAGGTTTGGCTGGTCAATGCTCGACAGGCTTGCAGTGCAGTAGTCCGAAAATGTGTACATTGTTTTCGCTACAAGCCGAAACTCTTATCCCAAATAATGGGCAATCTTCCCGCTGATCGCTTACATGGAAATAGGCCATTTGAGATCAGTGGAGTGGACTTTTGCGGTCCAATACTAGTTTCGCTGGGAATTCGGGGCAAATCGCCAGTCAAAATGTATATTGCCATATTTGTTTGCTTTACTTCGAAGGCAGTGCATCTTGAATTAGTCACCGATTTAACCTCAAATTCATTTCTGATGTGTTTATCCAGGTTCGTTGGTCGACGTGGGCTTGTCCGGAAGCTATATTGCGACAATGCCACCAATTTCGTGGGTGCTGCACGCACGCTGGACCTCAAAACTACGTTCCATGGCAACACAGCGGACATGGAAATGTTTTCTGCGGAGCGGGGCATGGAGTTTGTGTTCATCCCTCCTCGAGCGCCGCATTTTGGCGGCCTTTGGGAAGCGGCGGTGAAATCCACCAAGGGATTGCCGTTGAAGGGAATGGGCAGCGCAATCTTGCGCCAGGACAAGGTGGCCACCGTGCTGGTCGAGGTAGAGGCCGTGCTCAATTCGGGGCCAATGGTCGCTCCCAGCAGCAACCCAAACGACGGCCAAGTGCTCACGCCAGGGCACTTCCTGATAGGAGCAACGCTCGTGCCGCTGCCAATCGCATCCACAGAGCCAGTCGACGACGCCAAGCTGACATGCTTAAAAAGATGGCAGCTGACATTCAACATCAAGCGTCGATTTTGGAACGACTGGTCAAGGGACTACCTGCTCAGCCTGCAGCAGAAGTCAAAGTGGACGAAGGAGAGGCAGAACTTACAGGTCGGAGCAGTCGTGCACGTGGAGAGGACAACGCTCCTCCACAACCGTGGATGCTAGGCGTAGTAACAGAAGCAATAGCCGGAGGAGATGGTAGGGTGCGCGTAATTGTCGTTAAGACAAAAAATGGCACATATAAAAGGGCAATTCATCGCGTTGCACCACTGCCACTACACTAATACACCATATTATTGAAGCCCTGCGGCCTTTCAACGCGGCCGATGTTAAGGCATTTGGATATTTGCCTTCTGAATTATTATTATATTATATATATTATTATATTATATTATATATTATTATATATATATATTAAGAAATTGAATTATTATCGAAATTGTATAGGTTAAGTAATTGAAGCTGAACCACTGTACAGAGAAGTTGTTGTACGCGCTAGCACGGGAGTGTCGCTCTCCAAAAGATCGCTCTATCGCTGCTCGCGGTTAGATGCGCATAGGTGCGCTCTCTACTGTGCAAGCTGCGCTTGCGTTGATGTTAAATTTAATAAATCAGTACAAAATTGAACACCGGTGCCAGCACTTCAAATTCACTTCAGAGAGACCGCAAGTTGCTGTCTACATTTTTTTATAAATATATTATACACTGGCCCATCGAAGGACCAGACTCCTTTTGGAAGGACAATATTTTTAAATACATCGAAATTGAAATTTTATTAGTTGGATTCAGGGTAGTATTTAGTCGAGCACTCTCGACTAGAATTTTCTTACTTGTTTATATTTTAAATAAGAAAAAAATAACGTAAATTCACAAATTCACTGCGTACAAACTAAAAACCCACTGTTCTTAATCGCCGTGTGAAGCTTTTAGTACCCTTAAACAGCATATTACGGTAAAAAAAAAAAAAAAAAAAATTAAAGAATGTCAATCACGTGTTGGTTTGAAATTTTTTTCATTAAGTTGATAGATTTCGTCATGGGCAGGAAAACTAAAGAGATTGATCCCGATTTGAGGAAACTCATCGTGAAATTACGCGATGAAGGGAAATCTTTTAGGGAAATTGGCGAAATTGTTGGCAGAACGCTTTCTTCTGTCCAAAAGGTAGTCAATAATTTTAATTTGACTGGCTCAGTACAGTCAAAGCCACGCTCTGGGAGGCCCTCAAAGCTGACCGAGAGAGAGAAGAGGGACGTGCTGAAGACGGTGCGGCTAAGCCCCGCATTAACTGCAGCCAAGATTAATCAGGAAGTTTAAGAGAAATACAAAAAAGAGCTCCACGAAGACACCGTAAGAAAATTTTTAAAGAAAAATGAATTAAATGCCCGTGTTGCTCGAAGGAAGCCACTTATCTCTGAAGCAAATAAAATCAAACGGATGGATTTCGCCAGAAAATACTTGGAAGTCAGTCCAGAGTATTGGAACCAAGTGATATTTAGTGATGAGAGCAAATTCTGTATATTTGGTATCAAGGGGAGAAAGCTTGTGTGGCGAAAGAGAGCCACTGCGTTCGACGTACAAAATCTAACTCCAACCGTTAAGCACGGTGGAGGTGGCGTAATGGTGTGGGGGTGTATGGCAGCAAGTGGAGTGGGCAATTTGGATTTTATTGAGTCCACAATGAACCATATGGATTACCTCCATATCTTAAAACACAATTTACACCAAAGCGCCAGACAATTGGGTCTTGGGGAGGACTTTGTCTTCCAACATGACAATGACCCCAAACACACAACTCACAATGTCAAGCTCTGGTTGCTCTATAATACTAGACACCAGCTTCATTCGCCTCCCCAGTCACTCAAACTTAATCCCATAGAGCATTTATGGGATTTTTTGGAGCGCAAGATCAGAGAGCCAATAATTACTTCAAAGGACTTGCTCAAATCGGTTCTGATGAAGGAGTGGCTCAAAATTCCGGCTGATTTCACCCGGAAATTGGCGGCATCGATGCCAAAACGGTTGGAAGAGACCAAGAAGCGAAAGGGGTATCCAACCTCATATTAATTTTCAAATTTTCATTGAAAAAAAGTTATTTTTGGTTTTGTTTTTTAGTTTGTACGCATACTTTTTCTAAGTCAATTTTCGTTGTTTTTTCTTATTTAAAATCTTAAAAAAAAAAAAACTATTTAATATAATTAACAAAAAAAATTTTTTATAAATGTTATTGAATAGTTTTTCACTAAAAAATATAATATTGATAATAATACTATTATTTATCATATTTATTCTCTATCAAAGTCGCACGTTAGGCCTGTACGCATAGTTTTTCTGGCAAGTGTATATACATATGTATGTCAGTGTGTGTTCGAGACAACTATTTTCGAAATAGCTGTGCAGACGCTGCACAAAAGGCGCCAAACGCGATGATCAACGGACGAAAGAAAAAATGATATAGAGAATCAGAATGCAAAGCCACTGCATGCAGGTTATCTGAGTTTTGATTTATGTATATGTGTGTGTGTGTGTCTTCTACGATTGACACAGCGTTTTAGGTTTGCGCGCTTTCTATGCAGATGAAGCTGAGAAGGCGCCAACCGCGACGAACGAAACGGCAATTAAAGAGGATGCAAAAAAGATACAGTACAAAGGTACAAGTGTCGGGTTACCGTGGCCAACATGGTTCGCGCACTGAACTTATGCATCAACGAAATACGTCTGTAGAATTTGGCAACGATTGAATTATATACTTATTCATTACTTAAATACAATTCTGTGATAACTTATACACAGTAAATCTGAAGTCTACAGTACAATAGTGTTCAAATAAGGTTAAAAAACGAAATTATTCCCGACAAAAACGATATCGGATGAGTTATCGAAAAATATTATAAACTTTTACTGCGTATGGTACACACGAGTATGCATGAAAAATATCAGCTTTCTAGCTATTATATCTTCTGAGATCGGTTTGCTCATACGGGCGAACGGACGGGCGGATATCCGGCTATATCGACTCATCTCAACTCACAAAACCATATACCCTGATTTGCCATTTTCAATGGGTTCAGGGTATAACAAGTAAGAGAGCTCTAGTCGAGACTGCCTGACTACGAGATTCCCTGAACCCTTCGCAACGGATATTTCAATAATTATTCGCATATGCACACACAGCCAAACACACGCACGCATAAACACGAATTGTCTGTAGTAGTGGATTACAACTGGAATTTAATTGTTTGATAACTTTTCGTGTGGGTGGATAATCTTCATTAAACTTTAAGATTATGTATATAACATGTATGCATGTATTTACTAAAGCACAATCTCTAGTATTTGAAATACGTTTTTTACAAATATGTGGGTGAGCGGGGTAATATAGGGGTGTTGTGATCGTCAAATATTCGAATGTGGATAGCAGTGTTCGTACGAACATTTTGTTCGCCGATTTTGTTCGGACAAATATAGAAATGTTTCTATCTTACGGGTGTTCGTGCGAACATGTTCGACAATGGATTCGAGTGTTCGGACAAACGTCACTTATAGAAACATTTCTGACAGCAAGGACGTGCAAAAATGAATCGAAAATTTCTTAAAGAATTTATTGATGGCGTAGAACATAAGCCGGATTTGTGGCAAAATAAAAGCGAACATTACAAAAATATTCATTTGCGCAATAAAGCGTGGGATAAGTTGCTATTAAAATAGAGGTAGATGAATATGCTATAATGAACGTCGTCAAAAAAAAATAAATAAATAAAATAAAATAAAATACCTTAACTCTCAACGAGCATCATACAGGCGCGAAAATTCAAAAATTAAAAGAAGCGAGAAGTCAGGTGCTGGTGCAGATGATATCTACGAGCCCAACATATGGTATTTCGAAAATTTAAGCTTTCTGCATGATTAAGAATTGCCAGCCGATGGACTTCGCACATTTGACGATACTTCATGTGTTGAAAATGAAAATGTAAGTATTATGCGTATTAATTAATTTATTTATATATGTTTTTATTTAAGCAAAATATTTATTAAAGTATATAATTTTTTCAAGTGACTGCTCCACTTGTATAAAAATATTCGCGAATTTTATTACGAATTTCTTGGACATTCTCTGGCAAATTTCCTCCTGCTGGCTGCAGACCGTCAAAATGCTGTTCAGGCTTCGAAGCTCCAGTTTCATTAGTCGACTCAATGGTTCCCCGAAAAAATCTGCGGCGTTTTTCATAAATAAAAAGTTGTGCAAATAACAGCAGCAAAGCAAAACATACAAATTGTTGTTAATAAAATTCTGAGCCCGCTTGCCAAAATGCCAATAGCATTTTCAGCAACTCGGCGAGCCAATTCACGAAAGTGAATTATTATACTCATTCACGAAAGTGAATCAGTATATTGGTTTTGTCCAATGTCCGTCTTGCTGTCCGTCCGTCAGTCCGTCTGTCCATATGAACGCAATCTATTTCGGCGCTATTGAAGCTAGAGACTTGAAATTTGGAACACATACTCGTGTATATCTCCGATTTATAAAGTGTTTGAATTTCCCCGATCCGCCCTTTAGGGGCGTGGCAAATCGGAAAATGCATTTTCCGATATGCCAGAAATCATATTAGTTGAAGAGCTAGAAAGCTGAAATTTGGAATGTAGATCCGCGTCGACCACCCAAGATCACGAGCTATGGCGGATATATCTGCGCCCATTGGGGGCGTGGCAAATCGGATCTGAAGATATAATGATTTTTTTAAGTTCTGCTATATTTTGGACACTATTGATGCAATAATTATGTATATAAGTTAAGCGCTCCCATACTAGAGTACTAGTGATTGGGGGACGCTGTGTTGGGTTCTTGTGAATATATAACAACTTTGTGTTCAATGAAATAATATATTTTATATAATTTGGAACAATAGGTCTAAACTCTCTCTAGTCCGAATATAAACTGAACTAAATCTGTTCAACTGGTTAGGTTCTCCCCTTGAATGTCTGACTGGACTCTCCAGCTTCCTTAGATTGTCGAAAGTCTTAACTTATATACTCGGGCTGATCACCCAAGACCAAAAAGTTTTGTGCGATATATGTCCGCCCACAGGAGCTTTGGCAAACCGCAAACGTTAATATCTCTTTAAGTATAATAGCTAGAAGCTTCAAATTTAGATAGTTAAGTTACCGGTAACCTCCTCTATCGATAACCCAAAAAAAAATTTACGCCTCTTTAGGGGCATGGCATATCGAAAAATACCCTCTAATTTACACATTTTTTGAGGGTAAGCATTCAAACGTTGTTACGTTCTAAGAACTGACCAAAAATGAGGTGTCTACGCCCAGTAGGGGCGTCGCAAATCGGGAAAAAACTAAATTATTAGAGCGAAACTTAACTACTAAATTGTTGATGCGATGTGAATGAGTAACGCCCGACTGCAACGTTCTTACTTGTTTTAAATTCTGATTGTGCAAATACTCCAGAATCTGATACCTTCTGTTAGCTCCAACCTCCACACATAATAATTCATACAATGCTAAACGTCTTCTTGTAGTTGTAGTAAAATTATCCTGATGATATGGGCTTCTTGATATGCACATGTTTTCCATCAATCCCACCAATACAATTGACGAAATACCAGTAACTCTCAAAGCTTGATGCGATTTTTTCCCAATCGCTTTCATTTGTGGGTGCCTGTAGTAATAATAATACAAATTAATTAACAAATATGTTTTATTTCCAGATCAGGCCAAAAAACGGAAAAATTACGAAAGTAGCGAGTTCCTGCAAATAGCATTGGAACATTTGGACAACAATGCCAATAAAAAGCCGAAGGATGACGCAGAGATCTTCAGTCTGTCTTGTCTGAGGACCAACAAATACTTGCTAAGAAAGGAATGGATACAATTATTTTGCAAGGCCGATTGGGTATGCTGACGTACGACCGCATTATGCAGCTCGAGCAACCTCCACGTGCTCCACTCTAATGCATCCAGTAGTCCAGCGCACAGGTTGAAAAGCCAGTACCAACTTCTATTGTGATATATTGGACGAGCACACCGCTTGCATCCGATTCAACAAGTTCATCGGGTTTCTCAATCTATCCAGTTGAAGCAAATCCATCGGGAAATTTGCAATACCGCTCATTTGCATAACTTTTTAATAACTCCGATTTTAAATAAATTTTTATATGTTATATATTTTTCTTACGTTAATAAACGGCTTGAGGGCACGAAAGTGAATTATTATACTGATTCACGGAATTGAATTAGAATATTGGTTTTTGTATGAACGCAGTCTATTTCGGCGCTATTGAAGCCAGAGACTTTGGAGCACATACTCGTGTATATCTCCAATTTATAAAGTGTTTGAATTTCCCCGATCCGCCCTTTAGGGGCGTGGCAAATCGGAAAATGCATTTTCCGATATACCAGAAATCATGTTAGTTGAAGAGCTAGAAAGCTGAAATTTGGTGTGTAGATCACGAGCTATGGCGGATATATCTACAACCATTGTGGGCGTGGCAAATCGGATAGAACTGTATCTCCTAAAGTTTTAAACCTAGAATGCTGAAATTTTGCACGTAAGAAGTATCGATTCTATAAAGATGGATGAAAATTATATATCCACGCCTACTAGGGGCGTGGCAAATCGGACCTGAAGATATAGTGATTTTTCGAATTCGGCTATATGTTAGGCACTATTGATGCTAGAGAAATTTTGAAATTTTGTATATATACGCGGGTTGATCACCCAAGTCCAATAAGCTATGGTAGATATATGTCCGTTCATAGGGCGCGCGGCAAACCGAAAAGTTTATATCTCCTACAGTTTATAACTAGAAGCTTTAAATTTATATAGTTGAGTTACTGGTAGCCTCTTCTATCGATTCCCCAAAAATAATTTTTACGCCTCTTTAGGGGCATAACATATCGAAAAATACCCTCAAATTTTCACATTTTTTGAGGGTAAGCATTCAAATTTTGCAGTTAGGGTACCGTTATCACGTTCTAAGAACTGACCAAAAATGAGGTGCCTACGCGCAGTAGGGGGGTGGTAAATCGGAAAAACTGTATTTTCTAGAGTATTAGAGCGAAACTCAACTTCTAAATTGTTGATGGGATGTGAATGAGTATTCCGCAGTCGGTAACGCCTGACTGCAACTTTCTTATTGGCTTATAAAGGAGAATGATGAAAGATTCTTTCCAAATTGGCGGGAACACAGAAGTATCTAAGGACAAGTTTAACAATTTTAGTAATTGTGACTGAAGAGAAACACTGCACTCTTTACTCACACAACTAGGAATATTATCAGCATCGATAGAGAAAGATGATTTCAATGTCCTAATGGCTGCAGCCAGAGAGGCTGCAGTAACTTTAGGAGTATTTATAGACCCATATTCAGGAAGTAAATATGGAGCTAGAAAGCTAGAAATTTGTATACTCATTTACGAAAGTGAATCAGTATATTGGTTTTGTGCAGTGTCCGTCTTGCTGTCCGCAATCTATTTCGGCGCTATTGAAGCTAGAGACTTGAAATTTGGAACATATACTCGTGTATATCTCCGATTTATAAAGTGTTACAATTTTCCCGATCCGCCCACTAGGGGCGTGGTAAATCGGAAAATACATTTTACAATTATGCATGAGTCTGGGTATATAAACCCAGGCTCAGAAGAATAAAGATCAATACGAAACTAAACACCAACATAGTAAAGTGTATTCGTTCATGGTCCTTCGAGCCGGATCACAAGTCTACCAAATACCAAATGTTGTGACAGTTGTATATTAAATTTAAAAAAGTGGTTTCTTCTTTGGCTTACCAATCCACGCTGTGAGTAGAGGCACAGCAAGATCAACAAGGCGATCAAAACAAAAACACCTCCAACGGGTTAAGCCAAAAAGAAGATCAATCACAAATAAACAAAAACTACAACATCCGCAACAGTGAAAGCGATAATATCATATTGTACACTGAAACTATGCAAGAAAAGACTTTTAAGTTTTGACTTTAAGCCACGTACATTTTGATAAATCAGGGACAGCTGAGAAGAGGTTTGTAAGTAATTTAGTTTTTTGGTACAACGTTTGATGAAGATTGCACCGAAGGTAAATTTACTGAAATAGGCATCGATCTGTTACGATGTTTGGGTTTAAATTCATGAACAACTACATGAGGTGGCCAGAAATTAGGGTCACAAAGGGTTTTAAAGTATTCTACAGGCACATTGATTTTGAACGAAGCGATTTCACGCGGTGTCGCAAAACTAAACTTCGATATAAAAACATTAGCCGGAATCATATTTGAGATAAAAGCCGATACTGCCTCAATGGTAGTGTCAGATGAAAGCCTAGATAAGAAAACTTGCTTTCTAGAAGTGTTAGAGCGTTAAAATAAAACAACTCCGAATTCAAGATGGAAACTGAACTCTTTATTGCTTAAAATCCTAGTTCTTATATACCTAACAGAGACTCTTAAAACTACTTCCAGTCACTGGAAGGGTGCATTTTCTCACACAAACAAGTGCACAGATGTTTACTTAAGTATCCCTTTTTTTGAATCGTTGGGCCCAGGCTCACGTTACATTTACATATATTAGACGCTGCATTGGTCGCTGCAACTAAGGGATGACATATTTATTACTTTGTGTCGGATAACGCGCAGGTTATTCGAGTACTGTCTCTATTTTTATTATTATGTATGTTCATGTTTGAACAAGGAGAGACAACAGATAAGGTAATGCTAGGAGAGGCTGACTTATTGTCACTCTTTGTTTGAGCAACAATAGAAGTAGCATCCAAATTTGGGACAGGGGCCTGAGATTCAATAGAAGCCTCAATAGGAGAAACAGATATGGGACAAGGTGAAGGAGGATCTAGAGAATTGGGAGCCGATGACAAAACAGAAGCGCAAGGTGAGGGAGGAGCAAGCGAATTAGGTGACGGTACTATTACAGAAGGAGTTACCGACAACAAAGAAGTTTCCAATTGAGAGAGAGGAGTTTCAAAGCCGTACTGATTTAAGATTTCCTCAGCAGCAGCCATGTCACTGGTCAACTGCATAGAAATCTTCTCCAGTTTTAAAAATTGAGCCCTCACAGCACTATACATTTTAGAAAAGTTTATTTGTTTTTCCAAGCAAATCGGATAAGACCAGCGTATGCCTCCACAACCAGCTTTAGTAGTAGACATAATCTTGTCATATTCACGCCCAGTAAGACCTGCACACTTAGTATGCATCATGTTATCACACAGCCAGCAACTTATAAATTGCGCTTGTGCAGAATCAACTGTTTGCCTGAAAGTGCAAGCTTTTTTGCAGCAACTCATATTGGCAATTGGGATAGATCACAAAATTACTGAAATGTAAACAGAAATGTAAAAACCAAGAGAGGTATAAATGTGTTGAGAGCGAGTCCAACAACAATCAGCCGTTACAGAGCGCAACGAAAATATATGTTGAGAGAGCGAGTCAACAACAAAAACAGCCGTTACAGAGCAGATCAAAAGTCCTCAACGAGAGAGTATACTTGCACACCACAAAAATCAAAGATTCAAGAGAGGCAAATACAACAACCGTAGATAGTGAGAGCAACTTATGCACACACTCACACAAACTTAGAAAGAGTGAACTGGGGAGAGCGCCAACAAATAGAAACACTAAAGCAAAAATGCAAATAATGAAACTAATGAACCGACACTGCACACAAAGCTTCACAAATTAAACAAGTAAGAGGACTCTAGTCGAGACTGCTCGACTAGGAGATACCCTAAACCCTCTAATCTGATATTCACTCTGCACTTCTTTTCGGCACACATACATACACACGCACGCATTAGAACGCGCTCTGCTAACTGCGCAGTAAGCAGCGACTGCGCTTGGGCTGCGCTGTAGTGTGGGCAACATTATAAGAATTTCTTTGTTGAATAATTTAATTTCTAGACGTACAATCTTAATGAAACTTTCAGAACATAATCATAATGTTCAAATGTATGTACATTCCAAAGCACAAGTCTCTAGTATTTGAAATACGTCTTTTACAAAGGTGAGGGTGAGGGGGTGGATATAAGGGTGGGGGGGAAATTACAACAAAAATCGAAATTATATAAAATATATATAAGTCTACATTTAAAATTTGGAAGCTCTAGCTCTAAAGGTGTAGGAGATATAATTAAATAACTAGCATTCGATAAGGTTTTTGATCGATAATAAAATATCGGGAGTAGTTATCGATATTTAAAGAAAAACTTGATATGCGCGTGATATATACGGACCTAGGAAAAAAATTTCAAGTCTCTAGCTCTTATATCTTCTGAAATCGACGCGTTCATACGGACGGACGGACGGACGGACAGACAGACGGACAGGGCCAAATCGACTTAGCTCGTCGCCCTGATCAAGAATATATATACTTTGTGGGGTCTGCCACGCCTCCTTCTGCCTGTTACATACTTTTAACAAAACCATTATACCCTGATTTCCCATTGAAAATGGGTTCAGGGTATAAAAAGCAAATTATTAAAAACACAGTGAACAACGGATCAAACCTTGCACAGGAAAATATAGACATTTGCTATATACAACCGAACCGCAATTATGTGAAATTTAATAAGAATAATTAACTAAGAAAACAAGAATAATTGAATTGCCGAATCAAGCGGAAATTGGGAGTACAAGGAATTTCACAAAATGTTGAAGTTCTAAAAAACAGCGTTTGCTTGACAATCAAACCAAGGATGACAAGCAAGTTCGTCACCAGAACGGAGGCCCTTGTTATGTCAAAACTGCAAAGAGCTCTACCGAGCAAGAAAATTGAAATGGACATCAATAAGGACTGGATGGGCTGCAAGCTGGCAGACCCACATTTCAATGAACCCAGCAGAATCGATGTTGTGATTGGCGTTGATTTACTCCACTCAATAATGTTGGGAAAAGTTAAAAAAGTCAACGGTATACTGAGGCAAAAAACTGAACTTGGATGGATTGTTTCGGTGATCAGCGCAACAACGACGATTTGCCTGGATAACCTCGAACGCCTCTGGAAGCTGGAAAATAACTCAAGTTGTTCAAAAAAGAACAATAAATGGGATGGCCAAGGCCGGCTAGTAGTCTCCATACCATTTAAAAAAGATTTCGAGTCAGGAAAATCGCGCAAGCACGCTATGACACGATTACTGCATATGGAGAACAAATTCAGAAAGCATCTACAAATATTCACGGAATATAAAGACTTCACTTGGCATGGGAACCGCCACCTGAGCAAAGGACCAAAGTAAGGTTCATCTGGATGTCACATTCTCTGGGCCCCGCAGAATGTTCAAGTACGAACATGAGACCTCAAGGATTGCAAGCATGGACATTTCGTCAAGATTATCAATAATTATCATATCTCTATTTCTCGTGTACACAAGTAAGAGAAGAAACCAGGGACAGGAATTGTCAGCTATTACTTTCTCTGGCCCCCCGCAGAATGTTCATGCACATGCATGAACATAGAAATATGATAAGTATGGGAACATATGAATATACGAAGATCGTATACATGCCTCCGACGCACTCAACGACTAGCAGATAGTGCGCTGGGAAAAGATAAGGGTCACATGTACGGACTGTATAAATAGACAAATGGACACCAACCCTTGCAACCCCAGAGTCAGATATGTAAGAGACGAACGCTGAGCCTTACAACCTCAGCGATAGGATAAGAATAGATAATAGAACCACGCGGAGCCTTACAAACTCTGCGATAAGATAAGAACATGCAAAATAGACCAATGCTGAGCCTTACACACTCAGCAGTAGACGCACTAGATTTAAGGGTTGAAATTATGCATGAGTCTGGGTATATAAACCCAGGCTCAGAAGAATAAAGATCAATACGAAACTAAACAACTATTATTATTAATATTATTATTATTATTTTTTTTTTTCTTTTCGTATCTTATACAATTATCTTCCGAGCTTATTTTATTTCACTTCCTTCACTTCTTTGTTCACTTACTAGTTTTATTTTATCTTTCTTCGTTTCCTCTTGTTCTATTTCGATTTATTTTGCTTTTCCTTATTTCGTCTTAATCTATTTCACTGTATTTTACTTTTCTTTATTTCGTCTTAATCAATTTCACTTTATTTTACCTTTCTTTATTTCGTCTTAATCAGATTCGGATTATTTTACTTTTGTTTATTTTTGTTCCCCCTTATTTTATTTATTTAATATATTCTTTTTATACCCTGAACCCATTTTCAATGGGAAATCAGGGTATAATGGTTTTGTTGAAATGTATGTGACAGGCAGAAGGAGGCGTGGCAGACCCCACAAAGTATATATATTCTTGATCAGGGCGACGAGCTGAGTTGATTTGGCCCTGTCCGTCTGTCCGTCCGTCCGTCTGTCCGTCTGTCCGTATGTATGAACGCGTCGATTTCAGAAGATATAAGAGCTAGAGACTTCAAATTTTTTTTTAAATGTCCGTATTTACAGCGCGCATATCAAGTTTATCATTAACAAGTAAGAAAGCTCTAGTCGAGACTACTCGACTACGAGATCCCCTGAACCCTTGGAGTAATAGCTATTTCAATAATTTTTCGCGTCTTTCAGCTTACACAAGAAACACGCACACACACACACACACACGCACGCACACACAGGAGTTCGAGTTGCGTTTTCACGGAGTGCGGTCGATGTCATCGTGGTCCATCGTAGACAATAGCTTGAACTGTGTTTTCCCCTGTGAAAGTGGAATGAACTGAAGTCAACGTGTTTGCTGTGGGCGCGGCGTACCCAGCGACCTCAAAAAACTACCAGAGACTTACTGCGCGGCGGTTCTTGGAATTCCCAAGCGGTATAATTCGGTGGTGCAAGAGAGGGGGGGCGATAGCGTCAGTGTTTTGGCGTCAGGGCTTCTTTCCTTTCCTTGTCTTTTGTGGGCGCGTAAATTTTGTTACTTTAGGCGTCACACTTGCGCAATAAGAAAAATCAGGTGCATTCACTCTAACAGCTGTTAGTAGTGCTGGAAATTGCATCGGGCAATCAGCTGCTCACTAACGTTGGTGAGTTGCTAAGCCTTAGCAAAGACAGCAACCTAGCTGCTGGAGTGAAGTAGCAGTTATTAAAAGTAGTGCATACTTTCGGGCTCTCGCTTTAGTCAAGTTGGGTTTAAGTTACTGCGGGTTGTAAACTCAGATTATATTAGTAGCCATTGCCCACTACAGGCTTCACGCCGTTGTAGTCGGAGCAGAAATGGATGCCATGATGGAGGACGAGCTGCAAGCTTTTGCGCGTCGTTCCTCGTTGCAGCGATCGCCGCAGCAACAACAGAGGGTGTTGGCGCAGCCGTCGACTTCTAACCAGGCTCCAGTGGCTGAGTGCCAGGCACCCAAGTCACTAAAAGAAGCGTTAGCTCAAATAGGAGCTACACTAGAGGGTCTGTCTGCCTTATTTGGGGGTCAGCGGCATATAAATGCCTTAATGAGAGAGGAGCTGGCTAGGCTGGTCAGCCTTCACAAGACGGCCGAAGCGTTCTGTAACCGTTCGGTTAAAAACTGTGAGGTGCAGACCACGCCACTCAAAAAAGTAGGCGAAAACGTTAAGGCAGCGAGCATTAGTGCTACAGTAGGTAGCAATACTCCCAAGCGGTCGAGGGAAGTTGCCTCCGAACAGAGGAAAACTCCCTCAAAAAAAGGGGGCCCAATAGAAGTGCAGCGAACCCAAAAGAACCAATGGCTCTACGGGCTACAGCTGAATCTGAAACTTCAAACCAGGCCGCCCGACAGACAAACCAGAGCAGCTGGACAGTCGTCAAAGGGCGAAAGCCTATGCAAAAACGTCCCAGGACTGACGCGATTGCGATTTCAGGCGTAGGGGGTTGCAGCTACGCGGACATGCTTCGTGTAGTTAAAAACGACCCAAATTTGAAGCATCTGAGCAGCGACGTTCAAGGCATTAGGAAGACAGCTAAGGGGGACCTTTTACTGCAACTGAGTAGGAAGCCGGAGCATAGCGCTGAGGCTCTGCACGAAGCTGTAGGCAAGGCCTTGGGAGACCGAGCGGTAGTTAAAACACTTACCGAATCGGCGCAAGTTGAGATTCGCGATCTAGATAAGTTAGCGACCAAAGAGGAGATCTTGGAGGCAATTAGGGTGGAGTTGAAGGATAGCTCACTCCCCATTGAGGCTATCAAATCGCTTCGGCCAGCTTTTGGTGGACAGCAAAGAGCTACGGTTGCTCTTCCAATTGGAAAAGCTAAAACTCTGCTCGAGCTGTCCAAAATTAGAATAGGATGGGTAGTTTGCCGTATCCGAGCCGTGGAGCAGCCTAAACGCTGTTTCAAGTGCCTCGATTACGGTCATATGGCAGCAAACTGCGGCAGCGACTGTGACTTAAAGGGCGCCTGATTCAGGTGTGGATAGATGGGTCACAGTGCCAAAGCATGCACCAAGCCACCAAAATGTAGCCTCTGCATCCGGAAAGGTGAAAAGCAGACGGACCATTCAGCAGGCAGCTTCAAGTGCCCATCTTACCGTGAAGCTGCTCGTAAAATGAAATGTTAAGGTTTTTGCAGCTTAACTTAAATCATTGTGTTGCTGCCCAAGATCTTCTAGAGCAGACCATTAGGGAAAAATGTATAGATGCAGCTTTTCTCAGTGAGCCTCACCACTGTAGAACCAGCTGCCCTAGGACATGGTCAACAGACGTTAATGGCAAAGCTGCGTTGTGGGTATGCGGTAACTCAACGAACGTACTTTCGAATGTTAAGTCATTCAATGGGTTCGTACGTGGCTGATATGGTAGCTTGTGGCTTTACAGTTGCTATCTGGCCCCCAGCATGCAGCTCAGTGAATTCACGACGGTGCTCGACGAGCTTGCCGAGGACGCTAGGGGTCGGAAGGCCATTATAGCTGGAGATTTTAACTCCTGGGCGCTAGAATGGGGTAGCCCAACAACAAATGCCAGAGGTCGTATCCTACTGGAGATCTTCGCGACACTAGATGTTGCACTGCTCAACACTGGCCATGAGTACACCTTCAGTCGGGCGAGATACGGGTCTGCTATCGACATTACTTTTGTCACTTCATCCCTCTTTCGGGGAGCAACATGGAGCCATTGCGATAGCTATACAGGCAGCGATCATACGGCACTTCTGTTCACAATAGGTGAGCCACCTGCCAGGGCGTCAACATTGTGGAGGGAGTCGTATCGGCTAGATACTTTTGATCCCGCGGTCTTTTCAGAGGCCATTCAGTCTCTGGGTACAATTGGTAATGCTGAGGCCAGAGCATGCCAAATGGTAGCCCAAATACAGAGTGCCTGCAATAGCAGCATGTTACGCCGCAAGCAGTTCACGCGACAACATGAGCCTACGTATTGGTGGAATACGCAAATAGGTGACATTCGTCGCAAATGCATCCAGGCGAGAAGAAGCTACCAACGGGCTCGCGGTAGGCCAACGTTTCTTGAGAAACAGTTAGCTTACCAGGCAGCTAGAAGACAGCTGAAGAAGGCCATTCGGGCAAGCAATAGAGAATGTTTTTTAAAGTTGTGCGACTCAGCCGAATATGACCCTTGGGGCAGGGCATATAAGATAGTAGTTAAAAGACTATACGCAGGTAGACAGGTGCAGCCTACGGATCGTCTGGAGCTTAAATCGATTGTGGAAACACTCTTTCCAGAAAGTTTAAGCTCCATTCACGCCCCTGAGTCCGAGTCTGCTGATCAGGGCTCAACGAGTACTGAAATTGCTGAAATTGTTTTAGTTACAGAGGAAGAAATATCAGTAGTTCTCCGAGGTCTTAGAACCAACACAGCTCCGGGGCCGGACGGGATCCCAAATCGTGCGCTAACGCTAGCCCTCGCCTTGCACCCAAGTACGTTCGCCGAATTATTTAACGAATGCCTGATCCAAGAGACGTTCCCGGCAAAATGGAAAGCCCAGAATCTGGTATTGCTACCCAAGGCTGGCAAACCACCAGATGAGCCATCTTCGTACAGACCGATCTGTCTCTGCGACACCACGGGAAAGGTGTTTGAGAAACTGATCTGCTCTAGGCTGGAGACTGCGATTGCAAGCGTCGGAGGCCTGTCACCAAACCAATTTGGATTCCGGAAGGCCCGGTCAACAACGGACGCGCTTAACAAAGTTGTCGGTCTGGCCACTTCCGCTATTCAAGGCACCAGATGGAGGTACGGGACGAAGGAATACTGTATCATCGCGACCCTGGATGTAAGGAATGCCTTCAACACAGCTAGTTGGGATATGATACTGAATGCGCTGTCACAATATAATATCCCTAAATATCTAAGAGAGATAATAAAGAGCTACTTCAGAGGAAGAACACTAGTATACAACACGAGTGAGGGTCCCCAAACTCATACAGTGTCAGCTGGAGTACCCCAAGGCTCAGTGCTGGGGCCTCTCCTATGGAACATCATGTACGACGGCGTACTGCGCTTGGAACTACCAGCAGGCGCGCACACCATTGGCTTTGCTGATGATGTAGCTGTCGTAGCCATAGGAAAGGAGCTCAAAGATACAGAGGATATGTGCAGCGAAAGTATCAATCGCATACGAAGCTGGTTGACAGGAGCTGGGCTCGAGCTAGCGGCACACAAGACCGAAGTGGTACTAGTCAGCAGTCGCAAAGAGTGGAAACTGCCAATATAAAGATCGGCAGCGTCACCATTGCGTCAAAGAGGGCGATAAGATATCTTGGTGTCATGATAGACACAAGATTAACTTTCCGCGAGCACTTAGAATATGTGCATAAAAAGGCAGCTGATTCTTGTAGAGCTCTCTCGAGAATCATGCTTAACACGCGGGGACCTAAACAGCAACGACGTCTCCTCCTAATGAGCGTCATTAGGTCTGTCATCCTCTATGCTGCGCCAATATGGGCAAGAGCGATGGCAACGCCGAGCTACAGCCGAGGCATTTGCGCGATCTACAGGCTGAGCGCAATCAGAGTCAGCTGCGCTTTCAGGACTATCTCCGATGACGCGGCGCTCGTCATAGCCGGTATGGTGCCACTGGAGTATTTGGTCGCTGAAGCCGTGGAGCGGAATTCGCACGGGCCTACGCGACTCAACGCTGTCAGGGTGAACAGCATCGCACGATGGCAAAGAAGGTGGAATAGCTCAGCTAAAGGGCGGTGGACGCACAAGCTCATCCCGGAGCTTGAACCATGGGTTAACCGCAAACATGGCGAGGTTAACTTCTACCTTACGCAGATCCTCTCGGGTCATGGATGCTTTCGGAGCTATTTGAAGCGCTTTGGCCACGAGGAATCTGACGAGTGCCCCTGGTGCGAGCGAGGGCATGTGGAAGACGCCAACCACATTCTTTTCGAATGTGGACGGTTCCCTGGAGGAGAGGCGTCGTCTGGAAGAGGCAGTGGGCCGCTCCATCAGAGCGGACAACTTAGTCAACGCCATGCTGGAATCGGAGGAAGCTTGGGAACTAACAAGCACCTTCGCGGCCACAGTGATGATGGAGCTCCGCAGAGTCGAGCGACTGAGAAGACGAGCTGTCCCAGGCTAAGGTAGCGCATAGTGCTTGCGAAGCAATGCTTTACGGCCGTCCCGCAAGCACCGCGCGCTATCCTAGCCACCACACAACTTGCAATTTTTTATTTTGTCAATAAATGAATATAAAAAAAAAAAAAAAAAAAAAAAAAACAGGCATACATACACACACATACATACACACATACACACACACACATACACAAACAATTACATACATATACACACACAAGCATAAACACGCATGGGCGGCAGTGAGCGCTTACTATGAGAACTTAATTGCTTAATAACTTTTTTGTGGACGTACGATCTTCATGAAACTTTCAGATTATGATTATGACATGGATATGCATGTAATTGCCAAAGCACAAGTCTCTAGTATTTGAAATACGCTTTTTACAAAAGTGAGGGTGAGGGGGTGAATTTAAGGGTGGGGGGGTAAATTTTAACAAAAACCGAAATTGTATAAATTGCATATAGGCATACATTAAAATTTTGGAGACTCTAGCAATAAAGGTGTAGAAGATATAATTTTATAACTGGTTTTCGATAAGGTTTTTTATCGATAAAAAAGATCGGGATGAGTTATCGATTTTTAATGATAAACTTGATATGCGCGCTGTAATTACGGACATTTAAAAAAAAATTTGAAATCTCTAGCTCTTATATCTTCTGAAATCGACGCGTTCATACATACGGACAGACGGACAGACGGACGGACGGACAGACGGACAGACAGACGGACAGGGCCAAATCAACTCAGCTCGTCGCCCTGATCAAGAATATATATACTTTGTGGGGTCTGCCACGCCTCCTTCTGCCTGTTACATACATTTCAACAAAACCATTATACCCTGATTTCCCATTGAAAATGGGTTCAGGGTATAAAAATCGATAACTCATCCCGATCTTTTTTATCGATTAAAAACCTTATCGAAAACCAATTATAAAATTATATCTTCTACACCTTTATTGCTAGAGTCTCCAAATTTTTAATGTATGCTTATATGCAATTTATACAATTTCGGTTTTTGTTAAAATTTACCCCCCACCCTTAAATTCACCCCCTCACCCTCACTTTTGTAAAAAACGTATTTCAAATACTAGAGACTTGTGCTTTGCATATCCATGTTATAATCATAATCTGAAAGTTTCATGAAGATTGTACGTCCACAAACAAAGTTATTAAGCAATTAAATTCTCATAGTAAGCGCTCACTGCCGCCCATGCGTGTTTATGCTTGTGTGTGTATATGTATGTAATTGTTTGTGTATGTGTGTGTGTGTGTGTGTATGTGTGTATGTATGTGTGTGTATGTGTATATGGCATACATACGCCTGTGTGTGCGTGTGTGCGTGCGTGTGTGTGTGTGTGTGTGCGTGTTTCTTGTGTAAGCTGTAAGACGCGAAAAATTATTGAAATAGCTATTGCTCCAAGGGTTCAGGGGATCTCGTAGTCGAGTAGTCTCGACTAGAGCTTTCTTACTTGATTTTTTTAATTCAATTATTCTAGCTTTGATCGTTCATCCCCTTTTAAAATCCTGTTTCGTTTTATTATACTTTCCGCTCGCTCAATTGTTACTCACTCATTCTAGTTTTATTCGCTTCAACTTGCTTTGCTCTTGCTTTAGTTTTACCTGACTTTACTCTTCTTCTCTTTACTCTGATTGCTTTCCTTTGCTTGCTTTCACCTTATTTCCCTCTACTCTTACTTTTATTACTCTTCGTTTACTAGACTCCGCTTCGGTTTTCTTTACCTTATTTTCCTTCATTTCATTTCATATCACTTCACTTCCACTGCCATTATAATTTCGCTCTATGGCCACTATTATATTTCATCATATTAGTTATCTTTTTTTCACTCTCGGGGTGTGCGCATATACCCGCTCTATAGTTGTCACTGCTCGTTGCTCTTTTTTCACTCTAGATCTCGGCGACGCGTGCCATGCTGCCCCCGCGCTTGACCATGCTTGTGCATGTGCGTCTTCGACTTGCGCTTCTGTGCAACATTTTTCGCATGCACTGTACTTCTCGGCGCCGTAATTGTTTTTCCATTTTTCGCTTGCCGTTTCCCGAAATTTCTAACCCCCGACCACGTGGCCCCTGTAGGGTATATCCGTTTTCAATTTTTACACTTTGCAACGGATTTTTCTCGATTTTCGCTGCTTTTACACGCACATTGCCTATTTTTCAAAATAACCGCCACCAACAATTCTACGATCACCTCTATTACCCAGCACCTCTATTTGGGTATGCCGGCGGGCTTTTACGCTGCCCGTATACCACACTCTCTCCAGCCCCGCAGTCGCTGGTCGGGCGCCACTTGTAAGGTTACTCTCTTAGGCCGGGGTAAGAAACTCAGTCTCACCAGGGCCTGAGCTTACAAGAAATTTGTAAGTTTCTACGGGACATGCAATGTTAGAGAAATGGGTGAGGGGAAGGGTACCATTTAAACTCACCGACCACGCCCACGCATTTGCATGTTGGAGGGCGGAAGCAATCAAGCGCTCTCGAGATTACTCGCGGTTGCGCAGGCGCGCTGTATGACGTTAGTGGGGATCATCCGGCGAACGGGCCGAAGCCACGTTCAAACTACCAGTTAGTATTACTGTGGTTGACTACTGTTTGTGTTAAGGGTTAATGAAACGGGCAAACTAGCTACGAATGAATGATGGTGTATTCATGTCCATATATGCTTACTTTATTCTAATAGAAATCCACTCCAAAATCTCTTAGCTTAACTCCCCTCAGATGCTCGCGACAAGTTTTGCAACCCCCGGGCATGCGGTCGCTCGCGGCGCGTATTAAAATGAGTAATTGCCAAAAACGCGTCTGCTCACTTCGAAGACTCAAAACTAATTAATCTGCGCTCGCAGCTTTCTCTCTATTCTGCCTGCTGCGCAGATTTCCCTACAGCGTCAGCAATGCAACTTCACCAACGCGAGCTTTTGAGCTGCATGGTTGCATTGCTGATCGCGCGCTAACTGCTACGGCACTTATAGTTACTTATTAACTAATTTACAAGATCTTACAGACTACTTACTTATTCTACTTATTACTTAACTTACTCACTATAAAAATATAATCCAACAACTTCAACTTACTCTACTACAAAAATATAAATCGACGACTTCAACTTACTCTATTACAAATCTTATTACCTTCGGACTCTTATTAACTACAAATCTTACTACCTACGAACTCCTGCTAACTAAAAGCCTTACTACCTACAAACTCCTACTAATGGCGTGAGTGCAATGTAAGGTGGGTCGCAGGTGAGCCAATTTCGCCGCAAATCCTTCCCCGCACTCGACAGCTGATGCTGTCGCAACACGACCTCCGAGCCCAGCGCTGGCCTCCAGTTGCGCCGTCCCAAGTTGTAATGTCTGCCTTGATCTTTCGATGCCCGCTGCAGGTTGCTGCGCACTATGTCGAAAACTTCTCGGGCTGGGTTTCCCTCGTCGCCGAATCGGAAGTGACTTCATCGTATAAAGCAAGCAAGCATGGCTCCCGCCCCAACATTAAGAATGCCGGTGTGAAGCCGGTTGAGTCGGCCACGCTCGAATTGACCGCCAGCGTTATCTCAGGCAGCAGCTCGTCCTACGAGCTTTGATGGCATTCGATATATTGCGCTATCATGGTCTTCACCGTTCAATTTGTCCTCTCCGTCGGGTTCTCCTGCGGCGAATAAGGCGCTGTATTTCGAAGTGTCACCCCTAGGGATTCCATGAACGCCCAGAAACTCCTGCTAGCAAATTGTACACCGTTGTCGCACACAAAAGTCCGGGGTACTCCAAACTGTAGCAGCGCGGTAGTGGCTCTCCTTAATGGCACGAATTCCACCCACTTGGAGAAAGCATCGTGGAACACCAACAGCATTGTGTTTGGAACGAGGCAAGGGTTCCACGAAATCTGCGCACAAGACCGCCTTGGCTCAGCCACCTGTCTGGTCAGCACTGCCAGGCCGGCTTTTGTTGCGCGCGTTTAAATTTCTGGCACGTCTCACAGCGCTTTACGCACTTGGCGCCATCTCGGAACATGCCCGGCCAGTAGTATCTCTGCGCCAGTCGTGCCGCCATCTTCCTCACTCCTTGATGTTCGGCTGTGGGAGCATCGTGGCACTTCAGCATCACCCTGTTTCTCAGGCTGATGAAATCCTTTTCGTCTCTCCGGTGGCCCAGATTCCGGTATAACTGCCCATTCTTCTCTACATAATCCCGGAACTTCTCTGACTCCCTCGCGATCCGCTCGCGCATCTTTTCAATCCACCTACAAAGAGGATTGTCCTCCACGGCCCGCTGACAGCTGTCCAGGGGACAGTGCGTCAGCTACTACATTCAAGTTCCCACGGCGATAGAGTACGTCAAACTGGAATTGCTGCAACTCTAGCGCCCATGTCCTGCCCGTGGGACTTTCTATGGAGTTGAGCCATTTCAGCGGTAGGTGATCCGTGACTACGTCGAACCTGTAGCCTTCCAGGTAACACCGCATTTTTCGGATCGCCCACACGATCGCAAGGCACTCCTTTTCCGTGGCCGTAGGTTATCACCCGCTCCTGACCCTCGACCTCTTGTGTCAGCACAGCACCCAGGCCATAGTCGTGACACGAACTTGGCCGAGAAGTCTGGACAGGCCAAGATAGGCGCAGTCGTTAAGCTCTCCTTGAGCTTCTGCAACGCCTCTTCCTGCTCCTCGCCAGAGATCCTTTTCTGACCCTTCTTGAGGAGCTTCGTCATCGGCTGCACCAACGACGCGAAATTCGGTACGAAGCGACCCAAACGGCATCACACGCCATTGAAACAATCCTCTTCCCAGCACAGTGAACGTCGACTATGCGCCGCCATCGGGATCTAGCAGTATCCGCTCTTTAGATCCAGCGTGGATATAAAGTCTTTTTCTTGACTAAGACTATGGGTGCGCTGTGTGGGCTCCTCGATGGCTCAATGGCTCCAGCTCGAAGCAACTCGTCCACCTGTTCATCTTAGGGTAGTACCTCTGCTTCAGAGGCATGTCGTCCTTCATCCGGATGCTATGCTCGGCTATGTGCGTCACTCCCTTGAGGTCTTCAAAGAGTGACAACTCCGCTTCTAAAAAGTCTTTCAGCTCGTCTTCCAACTCGTCCGACCATTCCTTGTTGCCGGGCGTGGATTCTGTACCTCCTCTCTGCACTGTCTCTCCTCGGCGGGCCACCTCCAGGCTCACCTTCCTTCTCCGACTCGATCGTTCTAACCTCTGGTGGCCGCTCCTCGAGTCCACCCGTCAAATCCTCGCTCTGCTTTTTTGCTCTCTCGGGAGGCCCAGCTCCCTTCCTCTGATTTAATTCCTCGCTTCCTCCCTTCCTTCGGCGTTCCTTCGTTCATATTTTTCCTCTTGTTCATCCTTTCCTTCTTGTTCATTCTTTTCCTCTCGTCTATCTTTTCCTGCTCGTTAGACGGCGT
The DNA here is from genome assembly GCF_018153725.1 of Drosophila mojavensis. Taxonomy (NCBI): domain Eukaryota; kingdom Metazoa; phylum Arthropoda; class Insecta; order Diptera; family Drosophilidae; genus Drosophila; species Drosophila mojavensis. The sequence goes on along the minus strand of NW_025318897.1, from coordinate 326,564 downwards.
GCCCAGATTCGACGCGCCCCACACATCGACTGGTAACGACCTCGGCTCCTCTGTAGTGTATGCACATACGAGTTCTGATTACTCAATATAAATATGAGCGGCAACACTTTGCTAGCCGAATATGCGTGCCAAGTCCCGCACACATTTCAAGTGCAAACGTAAGAGTAAGTGAGTAAGTTTTATTTTAACTTTCTTCGTTTCCTCTTGTTCTATTTCGCTTTATTTTGCTTTTCTTTATTTCGTCTTAATCTATTTCACTGTATTTTACTTTTCTTTATTTCGTCTTAATCAATTTCACTTTATTTTACTTTTCTCTATTTCGTCTTAATCAGGTTCTGATTATTTTACTTTTCTTTATTTTTGTTCCCCCTTATTTTATTTATTTAATATATTCTTTTTTTTTTTTAATTCACTTATTCTAGCTTTGATCGTTCTTCCCCTCTTAAAATCCTGTTTCGTTTTATTTTGTTTTATTATACTTTCAGCTCTCTTCGTCCAACTCAATTTTTACTCACTCATTCTAGTTATGTTCGCTTCAACTTGCTTTGCTCTTGCTTTAGTCTGACCTGACTTTACTCTTCTTCTCTTTACTCTGATTGCTTCCTTTGCTTGCTTTCACCTTATTTTCCTCTACTCTTACTTTTATTACTCTCCTTTTACTAGACTCTGCTTCGGTTTTCTTTACTTTATTTTGCTTCATTTTTGTCTACGCCCAGTAGGGCGTAATCGGAAAAACCTGTATATTCTACAGTATTAGAGCGAAACTTAACTACTAAATTGTTCATGGGATGTGAATGAGTATTCCGCAGTCGGTAACGCCCGACTGCAACGTTCTTACTTGTTTTTTTCCTAGGTCCGTGTATAGCACGCGCATACCGAGTTTTGCTCTAAATATCGATAGCTTGCTCCGTTAGACTCTCAATATGATATGTATACTTATATGCATTTTATACAATTTCGATTTTGGCCAAAATTTACCCCCACCCCTAATTCACCCCCTCACCCTCACATTTGTAAAAGACATATTTCAAATATTATTATTTCGTTTTATTTGCCTTTCCTTTTATTTTATTTTATTCCTTTATTTATTTTTCTTCATCTTTTATTTTTATACCCTGAACCCATTTTCAATGGGAAATCAGGGTATAATGGTTTGTTGAAATGTATGTAACAGGGAGAAGGAGGCGTGGCAGACCCCACAAAGTATATATATTCTTGATCAGGGCGACGAGCTGAGTCGCTTTGGCCCTGTCCGTCTGTCCGTATGTTTGAACGCGTCGATTTCCGAAGATATAAGAGCTAGAGACTTCAATTTTTTTTTTTAATGACCGTATATACAGCGCGGACGTCGAGTTTGCTTTTAAAATTCGATAAATCATCCCGTTATGTTTTTATCGAGTAAAAACATTCAAGTTCAAGTCAGATGCCACTAAAGCTAATTGTGAATGATTTTTAATTTTTTTAAATTTCTCAAATATTCAATATAATATGTAGATCATATGCTGAAAGTTTCATTAAATTCCGTTCGGTTAAAAATTAATTAAAAATCATTAAATATTTGGCCAATTAACAAACGCACGTGCAGCAGCTACAACATCGTATGCGTGTGCACACATACATTCAAACTTCTTCTGGAACATTCTTTGAATCACATCAGCTGTTAGTTTCGTTTAGTTTTGGTAGATGGAGCTGCAGCAGTGAATCTATTCGAGTTTTGCCAGTGAAGCTATTATAAGTGAGGTGGCGTAGTGCGTTACGGCGTGACGCTCGATCGAGAAGTCGCGGTTCGAAACCCGATCGGTGCAACTGATGATATTTTTTTTAATTGCTTCAAAATATTTTTATAGTTTCATAAATGAGTTTTCTATTTAATTTATATTTTTAAATACATCGAAATTGAAATTTTAGCCGTAGTAAATGGGAATTTTTATTAGTTGGGTTCAGGGTAGTATCTAGTCGAGCACTCTCGACTAGAGTTTTCTTGTTTTCTCTGTTTTTATACCCTGAACCCATTTTCAATGGGAAATCAGGGTATAATGGTTTTGTTGAAATGTATGTAACAGGGAGAAGGAGGCGTGGCAGACCCCACAAAGTATATATATTCTTGATCAGGGTGACGAGCTGAGTTGATTTGGCCCTGTCCGTCTGTCTGTCCGTCTGTCCGTATGTATGAACGCGTCGATTTCAGAAGATATAAGAGCTAGAGACTTCAAATTTTTTTTTTAAATGTCCGTAATTACAGCGCGCATATCAAGTTTATCATTAAAAATCGATAACTCATCTCGATCTTTTTTTATCGATAAAAAACCTTATCGAAACCCAGTTATAAAATTATATCTTCTACACCTTTACTGCTAGAGTCTCCAAATTTTTAATGTATGCTTATATGCAATTTATACAATTTCGGTTTTTGTTAAAATTTACCCCCCACCCTTAAATTCACCACCTCACCTTTGTAAAAAGCGTATTTCAAATACTAGAGACTTGTGCTTTGCATATCCATGTTATAATCATAATCTGAAAGTTTCATGAAGATCGTACGTCCACAAACAAAGTTATTAAGCAATTAAATTCTCATAGTAAGCGCTCACTGCCGCCCATGCGTGTTTATGCTTGTGTGTGTATATGTATGTAATTGTCTGTGTATGTGTGTGTGTGTGTGTGTGTTGTGCGGAGCAATATAGGTATGCACGTATGAGTGTATATGAACGTACGTATTCGCTGTGCGTTTATATGCATATACGTGCATATACATGTTGCTCCACACAGCGACGCGAATACTGTAGGAGCGACCCTCGCACTGGAAAGGGGGTCAAAGTCCTGTTAGAGGCGGGCTCTTTCGCTCCTACAGATTCAGCAATGGGTTCGCGTCGCACGCACGACGATCATCGGTGACCGTTAGCCGAGGTGCCGTTCGGGCCGGGTGATAGCAGTGGACGTTTTCACTCGCATGGCAACAACGGTACTTCGGCCAATGGGAGGCTGCCACGCAATTTGGCGGGAAAGTGGCGTCACCCAGATCACGCCACTTTACCGTTTTTATGGGCACGAGCAGCAGGAAGGCCCCGCTCCAGAGCCGAACAGGCCCCGTTATCACACGAAGCAGGGCCTGTGCCTGGGGCATAAAAGGCCACCAGCAGCTCCATACGGGGGGTCGAAACTAAAGTGAAGAGAAGATATAAAGTGAAAGTTGAAGTGCGTGAAGAAAGTGCCAAAGTTAAGTGAAAGTCAACGCGAGTGGTAAATCAGGACTCCCAGGACATCGTGGGAACAGCAAGGACATCGTGGGAACAGCAAGGACATCCAGAGGGAATCCTTGCAGATCATCAGCGGCCCCGATCAGGACATCGGTGCATATTAGCGGCTTAAGCGACGCCTGCACATCTGAGTAAGTTCACGTAGCCGTGCGTAAGAGACGTGTTTGTGAGTGAAACGTTGCTAGTGTTGTGCTGTGAACGAGTGGGATAGTAGGAGAGGCCTGTATATCTGAGCGAACCGCCAGAGTTTACAGATCGAAATCCTGGCGTTTCCCGAATCGTCCCGGTGAACTAGCGTTTTAGCACAACACTCTCCCAGCCGGAGTGCGTTGAACCAGCGCTCAGTAGGTGTGCTTCGCTAAAGCCAACCAGCGAACCAGAATAAATTTAAGTGACGTGTACATTTCAAATTTATTAAGAGAATATACATTTACGCTATAAAACCTAAATTCACAAGTGACTAATTAATATCGCAGGGGCTTCAACAAATAAATTTGTTGGCACGAATCCACAGTCAGCTGAAACTAGCCCAGCTTAGACTCGGGATAAACCGAAGGTTCGTTACAACTGGCGCCCAACGTGGGGCCCTGCGATAAGAGTTTAATTAGAAATTGTGATTATGATGCGAGCGTGGGTATATAATCTGAAAAAGGATGAAGTGCTGCGTTATGGTGACGAATTCGGAGTGAGCTTGTCAGGCACACTAGACGTTATGCGGAGGCAGTTTGGCGAGTGGGTTGAGAGGAATGAAGGAAGCATTCCTTACTCACTAAGGATCGCCGAGCTGGAGCGCCTGCATGGACGCCGTGCCTCACTCAGGGATGAGGCAACGACCGCCGTCACGGAGGACGACCTGGGATCAGAGTTTGCGCATGTGACGCGGCTCTGTGTGCCCTCCACAAGCGCAGCTGCACGACTGCAGGACACGCGACAGGGTGAGATGAGAGCCACATCCACCCCGCAACCTGAAATAAGGCCACGAGGACTCGGCAGCACAGCCCAAGAATATCCAAAGGTGGCCAATCAAGTGCGAGAGTGGAGCTTCCGCTTTGATGGCACCACAAAGCCTTTGGAGTTCTTGGAGCAGGTGGAGTGGTCGGCGGACACCTATGGCCTGGATCTGGACATGATCCCGCGGGCGATGCCAGAGCTGCTGAAGGGCATGGCATTAAAATGGTACGTGGCCAACAACCGGCACTGGACGGCGTGGGCGACATTCGTGCGCAGCTTCCAGGAGTTTTTCCTGCCCAGAGGTTATCTGGAGAAGCTGGAGGATGACGTCAAACGCCGGAGGCAAATGGTAGATGAGAGCTTTAAGGTCTACATGGTGGAGATGCAGACTCTCATGCGACCTCTGCGCTATGGAGCAGACCGTGAGATGAAGCTCATCTACAACAACAGCCTGCCCGATCTGCGTGCCTACGCCCGCCCATATCAATTCCATAGTCTCGTGGAATTGATGCACCTGGCAGATGAGTTTGAGGAGCTGGAGAGGGACCGCGAGAGGTTGCGGCAACAGCCACGGCCTGGCCGGACACGACTGATGGCCATGGACGACGCTGAAGGCGATGTGGAGTATCGCCTGCGCCAAGGACAGGCGCAACCGGAGCAGGGACACACATCCCGAATCCGGCCATGGCATGTCGAGTGTGTGGCCAGGAGGGGTACCGCGCTTTTACGTGCCGCAACAAGGCACTGGATTTCTGCTGGCAGTACGGGCGCATTGGAGTGAGAACGTTTGCCTGTTGCCAGTCGGGAAATGGAGCGGCGCAAGCAAGTACTGGCAGAGAGCCACGATGCAGTCGCCGCTGGCCACCTTGGGAGCCGAAAAACAATTGCTCGGGTGGCCGCACGATACTACTAGCCCGGTATGTATCGGGATGCGCGGGAGTACGTGCAGCGTTACAAGTGGTGTCAGAACTGCAAGACTAGGCAGCCGCCTGCAGCAGGGCAGAGGCTGAATCAAGTGCGTCGGAACCTGGAGAGAGCTGGACAGGATCAGGCGCGGCATTACAACCTACGGAGGCGGTAGTGGAAGCCAGCCGTAGGTGACAAGGTGTGGGCAAAGGAGCGCCACTTGTCTAATGCCGCAGAGGGATTCGCAGCAAAACTGGCACCACGTTATGGAGGCCCATATATAGTGGCCAGTTTTGTGTTCCCAGTCATCTGCCGGATCAGGTCGGCCGCAGAGAAACGGACCAGGACGGCGCATGTGGCGGATCTCAAGCCGTGGAGAGGAGACACAGGTGAGCAATAAAGCTGTTTGTTTTTTTTTTTCCAAAAAAAAAGGGAGTGAATACACAGCGAAGTGTATTGCTTCTCATTTGAAAAAAAGTAGAAGAAAAAAAAGACGGCAAAAATTTTGCTCAAAAATGCATAATTTCGGTTGCGAAAGGCATCTGTGACTGGAAAACTACAGTTGCCACTAGGAAAATTACGGTATGTGGGTGCGCAACAACAATTTGTTTGAACTGCGCGCGCACGACAGCAAGCAGTGTACAGTACTGCGCCGAAAAACTTAGCTGCCAGTGCATGCGCAAGCAGCACTCATATACGGTACATGCGCAACAACAACGCGCGCAGCTGAAATTATGTATTTGTTCTAGCGAAAGCGAAAAGCGGAAAAACAACAACAAGCCGCATGCATTCCAGGCGAAAGCATTTCTGCACACACACACACAGCGAAGCGAGAGCAAGCGAGCGTAGGCAAGGGTCAAGGGCCTACGTCGGCTGCCCAGCGCACGAAGCGGCATGAAGATGTCAAAGCGAGCGACATCTAAAACCGCCAATAACCAAATGTACAGAGACAAGTAAAACAGCCAACAACAAAGCGAAAGAAACATATAAAACGGCCAACAACAATGCAACGCAGCAGAAGAGCTTGCATTTGGTTGTTCGGCCACCGAAGGGCTATGTATGCATGTGTAGGTGAGAGTGGGGAAAACGGTATCAAGGCGATACCGTAGCCTGCCTGGAATTCAGCCATAAGGCAGGGAAAGCTAGAGTGGTCTGAACAGAGGACACAGGACCCGTTATATGCTGCCGTCTACGCAGCCGGCGGCGCGGCAGCAGAGGGTATAAATGGGCATGTTGGCATGTCGCGCTTGAGTGCAGTGTGTCGAGTGAAGTGTTCCAAGTGAAGACGAGGAGCATGCAGGCATATTTTTGGGTTGCCCATTGGGAGATTGGTTCACCATCGATGCCTGCCACGTGACGAATACAACCGGTTGTCTGTGCTGGGGCGTAGGCGCGTTTTTTGGCCGATCCTCGCGCACTGGCCAGCGGCTTTGCTGGAGCTGTGCGCGAATGAGGAGCCGGCGTCAAAGTTCGACACCGGTGGCAGTTGCGAACGACATCGATGTGGCCAGCTCCCAACAGCAATCCAATTATGTGTCTGCAGCGCCGTAACGGAGACATAGCAGCATCCAGGATGGCAGCTGCTAACATGGACGACGAAGGAGATGGTGAGGCAGGTGGCCGCCGCACGAGTGCCAAAGCCACCGGAGACTGCAGAACCAACAGGTGAGTTGTGCAGGAGCGTCCGGCGTGGGCAGAGGCAGCGGTAGCCCATCACGTATGCGGGGCATGCAGTCGGCACGTGGCTGCTTGCTTGGAGAGTGTGGCTACAAACGCCTGCCACGCAGATGGCTCCACCGGCTGTGGGTCTTCAGGTGTCGGAAAAGCTTGGCAACCGATCCTCGCGCACTGGCCAGCGACTTTGCTGGAGCTGTGCGCGAAAGAGGAGGGGCCAACAAGCGTACCGACACCAAAGACTTGACATCGGTGCCCATTTGCGAACGACATCTGTGGCCCGATCTCCTAGTAGCAGTACATGGAATGACTGCAGTGCCCCACCGGAGCATCCCCAAGGGTCCAAAGAGGAGCAGCAACCAGTAGAAAGACGTCTCCAGCGGCGAGGGACAACATGCGCCAAATGCATGAAATGGCCATTGCCGTGCGCGCGTGCGCCAATGCCACCGGGGGCTGCAAAACCGAGAGGCGAGTTTTGCAGCAGCGCCCGGCGTGGGCATTGGCAGCGGTAGGCCATCAGGTCAAGGGGCATAGAGGAAAAGATGCCCAGCCTGAAAATAATATTTTTATTAAAATGTGATGGAGACATTAAAGTATTAACCCCATTCACTTACCGGCAGAGTGCAGCATTGCCAGCGGTAAGGGGAAAATGCAGCTGATAACATTAACAGAGCGTTAACAGCAGCGATCAGCGCAGAATGGAGCATCGAGGGATGGAGCGACGCAAAACGGAGCAACGCAGCGGAGACGGGCGCCAAATTCAAACACGATGGTCTCGTGTTTTCCCGAAGGAAGAGGGGAGTGTGAGGAGCAATATAGGTATGCACGTATGAGTGTATATGAACGTACGTATTTGCTGTGCGTTTATATGCATATACGTGCATATACATGTTGCTCCACACAGCGACGCGAATACTGTAGGAGCGACCCTCGCACTGGAAAGGGGGTCAAAGTCCTGTTAGAGGCGGGCTCTTTCGCTCCTACAGATTCAGCAATGGGTTCGCGTCGCACGCACGACGATCATCGGTGACCGTTAGCCGAGGTGCCGTTCGGGCCGGGTGATAGCAGTGGACGTTTTCACTCGCATGGCAACAACGGTACTTCGGCCAATGGGAGGCTGCCACGCAATTTGGCGGGAAAGTGGCGTCACCCAGATCACGCCACTTTACCGTTTTTATGGGCACCAGCAGCAGGAAGGCCCCGCTCCAGAGCCGAACAGGCCCCGTTATCACACGAAGCAGGGCCTGTGCCTGGGGTATAAAAGGCCACCAGCAGCTCCATACGGGGGGTCGAAACTAAAGTGAAGAGAAGATATAAAGTGAAAGTTGAAGTGCGTGAAGAAAGTGCCAAAGTTAAGTGAAAGTCAACGCGAGTGGTAAATCAGGACTCCCAGGACATCGTGGGAACAGCAAGGACATCGTGGGAACAGCAAGGACATCCAGAGGGAATCCTTGCAGATCATCAGCGGCCCTGATCAGGACATCGGTGCATATTAGCGGCTTAAGCGACGCCTGCACATCTGAGTAAGTTCACGTAGCCGTGCGTAAGAGACGTGTTTGTGAGTGAAACGTAGCTAGTGTTGTGCTGTGAACGAGTGGGATAGTAGGAGAGGCCTGTATATCTGAGCGAACCGCCAGAGTTTACAGATCGAAATCCTGGCGTTTCCCGAATCGTCCCGGTGAACTAGCGTGTTTTAGCACAACACTCTCCCAGCCGGAGTGCGTTGAACCAGCGCTCAGTAGGTGTGCTTCGCTAAAGCCAACCAGCGAACCAGCATAAATTTAAGTGACGTGTACATTTCAAACTTATTAAGAGAATATACATTGATTGATTACAGGCAGCTGAAACTAGCCCAGCTTAGACTCGGGATAAACCGAAGGTTCGTCACAGTGTATGTGTGTGTGTATGTATGTGTGTGTATGTATGCCTGTGTGTGCGTGCGTGTGTGTGTGTGTGTGTGTGTGTGCGTGTTTCTTGTGTAAGCTGAAAGACGCGAAAATTATTGAAATAGCTATTACTCTAAGGGTTCAGGGGATCTCGTAGTCGAGTAGTCTCGACTAGAGCTTTCTTACTTGTTTGTTATTAGGGTGTAGTTGTTTGGTATAGGTATGGATTTGGGGTGTATCATGTGTTTTTCTTGTAGAGATAGAATAAGCGGCGTGTGTTTTTGTACCCTGAACCCATTTTCAATGGGAAATCAGGGTATACTGGTTTTGTTGAAATGTATGTAACAGGCAGAAGGAGGCGTGGCAGACCCCACAAAGTATATATATTCTTGATCAGGGCGACGAGCTGACTTGATTTGGCCCTGTCCGTCTGTCTGTCCGTCTGTCCGTCCGTCCGTCTGTCCGTCTGTCCGTATGTATGAACGCGTCGATTTCAGAAGATATAAGAGCTAGAGACTTAAAATTTTTTTTTAAATGTTCGTAATTACAGCGCGCATATCAAGTTTATTATTGAAAATCGATAACTCATTCCGATCTTTTTTTATCGATAAAAAACCTTATCGAAAACCAGCTATAAAATTATATCTTCTACACCTTTATTTCTAGAGTCTCCAAATTTTTAATGTATGCCTATATGCAATTTATACAATTTTGGTTTTTGTTAAAATTTACCCCCCACCTCTATGTCCACCCCCTCACCATCATGTTTGTAAAAAGCGTATTTCAAATACTAGAGACTTGTGCTTTGGCAATTACATGCATATCCATGTCATAATCATAATCTGAAAGTTTCATGATGATCGTACGTCCACAAAAAAGTTATTAAGCAATTAAGTTCTCATAGTAAGCGCTCACTGCCGCCCATGCGTGTTTATGCTTGTGTGTGTATATGTATGTAATTGTTTGTGTATGTGTGTGTGTGTGTGTGTGATGTGTGTATGTATGTGTGTGTATGTGTATATGGCATACATACGCCTGTGTGTGCGTGTGTGCGTGCGTGTGTGTGTGTGTGTGTGTGTTTCTTGTGTAAGCTGTAAGACGCGAAAAATTATTGAAATAGCTATTGCTCCAAGGGTTCAGGGGATCTCGTAGTCGAGTAGTCTCGACTAGAGCTTTCTTACTTGTTTTTAATTCACTTATTCTAGCTTTGATCGTTCATCCCCTCTTAAAATCCTTTTTCGTATTATTATACTTTCCGCTCGCTCAATTGTTACTCACTCATTCTAGTTTTGTTCGCTTCAACTTGCTTTGCTCTTGCTTTAGTTTTACCTGACTTTACTCTTCTTCTCTTTACTCTGATTGCTTTCCTTTGCTTGCTTTCACCTTATTTCCCTCTACTCTTACTTTTATTACTCTTCTTTTACTAGACTCCGCTTCGGTTTTCTTTACCTTATTTTGCTTCATTTCATTTCATATCACTTCACTTCCATTGCCATTATAATTTCGCTCTATGGCCACTATTATAATTCATCATATTTGTTATCTTTTTTTCACTCTCGGGGTGTGCGCATATACCCGCTCTATAGTTGTCACTGCTCGTTGCTCTTTTTTCACTCTAGATCTCGGCGACGCGTGCCATGCTGCCCCCGCGCTTGACCATGCTTGTGCATGTGCGTCTTCGACTTGCGCTTCTGTGCAACATTTTTCGCATGCACTGTACTTCTCGGCGCCGTAATTGTTTTTCCATTTTTCGCTTGCCGTTTCCCGAAATTTCTAACCCCCGACCACGTGGCCCCTGTAGGGTATATCCGTTTTCAATTTTTACACTTTGCAACGGATTTTTCTCGATTTTCGCTGCTTTTACACGCACATTGCCTATTTTTCAAAATAACCGCCACCAACAATTCTACGATCACCTCTATTACCCAGCACCTCTATTTGGGTATGCCGGCGGGCTTTTACGCTGCCCGTATACCACACTCTCTCCAGCCCCGCAGTCGCTGGTCGGGCGCCACTTGTAAGGTTACTCTCTTAGGCCGGGGTAAGAAACTCAGTCTCACCAGGGCCTGAGCTTACAAGAAATTTGTAAGTTTCTACGGGACATGCAATGTTAGAGAAATGGGTGAGGGGAAGGGTACCATTTAAACTCACCGACCACGCCCACGCATTTGCATGTTGGAGGGCGGAAGCAATCAAGCGCTCTCGAGATTACTCGCGGTTGCGCAGGCGCGCTGTATGACGTTAGTGGGGATCATCCGGCGAACGGGCCGAAGCCACGTTCAAACTACCAGTTAGTATTACTGTGGTTGACTACTGTTTGTGTTAAGGGTTAATGAAACGGGCAAACTAGCTACGAATGAATGATGGTGTATTCATGTCCATATATGCTTACTTTATTCTAATAGAAATCCACTCCAAAATCTCTTAGCTTAACTCCCCTCAGATGCTCGCGACAAGTTTTGCAACCCCCGGGCATGCGGGTGCTTGCGCCGCGTGTTAAAATGCGTAATTGCCAAAAACGCGTCTGCTCGCTTCGAAGGCTCAAAACTAATTAAATTACGCTCGCAGCTTTCGCTCTATTCTGCCTGCTGCGCAGATTTTCCCACAGCGTAGGCAATGTAACTTCACCAACGCGAGCTTTTGAGCTGCATGGTTGCATTGCTGATCGCGCGCCCGCCCACTAATTTGAATTCTGCTTACCCTACGAAACTAATTGCTATGGCACTTATGGCTACTTATTAACTAATTTACAAGATCTTACAGACTACATACTTATCCTACTTATTACTTAAATTACTCACTATAAAATTATAATCCAACGACTTCAACTTACTCCACTACAAAAATATAAATCGACGACTTCAACTTACTCTATTACAAATCTTATTACCTTCGGACTCTTATTAACTACAAATCTTACTACCTACGAACTCCTGCTAACTAAAAGCCTTACTACCTACAAACTCCTACTAATGGCGTGAGTGCAATGTAAGGTGGGTCGCAGGTGAGCCAATTTCGCCGCAAATCCTTCCCCGCACTCGACAGCTGATGCTGTCGCAACACGACCTCCGAGCCCAGCGCTGGCCTCCAGTTGCGCCGTCCCAAGTTGTAATGTCTGCCTTGATCTTTCGATGCCCGCTGCAGGTTGCTGCGCACTATGTCGAAAACTTCTCGGGCTGGGTTTCCCTCGTCGCCGAATCGGGGAGTGACTTCATCGTATAAAGCAAGCAAGCATGGCTCCCGCCCCAACATTAAGAATGCCGGTGTGAAGCCGGTTGAGTCGGCCACGCTCGAATTGACCGCCAGCGTTATCTCAGGCAGCAGCTCGTCCTACGAGCTTTGATGGCATTCGATATATTGCGCTATCATGGTCTTCACCGTTCAATTTGTCCTCTCCGTCGGGTTCTCCTGCGGCGAATAAGGCGCTGTATTTCGAAGTGTCACCCCTAGGGATTCCATGAACGCCCAGAAACTCCTGCTAGCAAATTGTACACCGTTGTCGCACACAAAAGTCCGGGGTACTCCAAACTGTAGCAGCGCGGTAGTGGCTCTCCTTAATGGCACGAATTCCACCCACTTGGAGAAAGCATCGTGGAACACCAACAGCATTGTGTTTGGAACGAGGCAAGGGTTCCACGAAATCTGCGCACAAGACCGCCTTGGCTCAGCCACCTGTCTGGTCAGCACTGCCAGGCCGGCTTTTGTTGCGCGCGTTTAAATTTCTGGCACGTCTCACAGCGCTTTACGCACTTGGCGCCATCTCGGAACATGCCCGGCCAGTAGTATCTCTGCGCCAGTCGTGCCGCCATCTTCCTCACTCCTTGATGTTCGGCTGTGGGAGCATCGTGGCACTTCAGCATCACCCTGTTTCTCAGGCTGATGAAATCCTTTTCGTCTCTCCGGTGGCCCAGATTCCGGTATAACTGCCCATTCTTCTCTACATAATCCCGGAACTTCTCTGACTCCCTCGCGATCCGCTCGCGCATCTTTTCAATCCACCTACAAAGAGGATTGTCCTCCACGGCCCCGCTGACAGCTGTCCAGGGGACAGTGCGTCAGCTACTACATTCAAGTTCCCACGGCGATAGAGTACGTCAAACTGGAATTGCTGCAACTCTAGCGCCCATGTCCTGCCCGTGGGACTTTCTATGGAGTTGAGCCATTTCAGCGGTAGGTGATCCGTGACTACGTCGAACCTGTAGCCTTCCAGGTAACACCGCATTTTTCGGATCGCCCACACGATCGCAAGGCACTCCTTTTCCGTGGCCGTAGGTTATCACCCGCTCCTGACCCTCGACCTCTTGTGTCAGCACAGCACCCAGGCCATAATCGTGACACGAACTTGGCCGAGAAGTCTGGACAGGCCAAGATAGGCGCGGTCGTTAAACGCCTCTTCCTGTTCCTCGCCACAGATCCACTTCTGACCCTTCTTGAGGAGCTTCGTCATCGGCTGCACCAACGACGCGAAATTCGTCGTCGATATACGAAAACGCATGGGGTTACATGTCGGGCTCGATGACCGTGTCCACTGCCCTCTGGAATGTCGCCCCCGCCGAATGCGACCCAAACGGCATCACACGCCATTGAAACAATCCTCTTCCAAGCACAGTGAACGTCGACTATGCGCCGCCATCGGGATCTAGCAGTATCCGCTCTTTAGATCCAGCGTGGATATAAAGTCTTTTTCTTGACTAAGACTATGGGTGCACTGTGTGGGCTCCTCGATGGCTCAATGGCTCCAGCTCGAAGCAACTCGTCCACCTGTTCATCGATCACTTTCTGCATAGACGGATTCTTAGGGTAGTACCTCTGCTTCAGAGGCATGTCGTCCTTCATCCGGATGCTATGCTCGGCTATGTGCGTCACTCCCTTGAGGTCTTCAAAGAGTGACAACTCCGCTTCTAAAAAGTCTTTCAGCTCGTCTTCCAACTCGTCCGACCATTCCTTGTTGCCGGGCGTGGATTCTGTACCTCCTCTCTGCACTGTCTCTCCTCGGCGGGCCACCTCCGGGCTCACCTTCTTTCTCCGACTCGATCGTTCTAACCTCTGGTGGCCGCTGCTCGAGTCCACCCGTCAAATCGCTCTGCTTTTTTGCTCTCTCGGGAGGCCCAGCTCCCTTCCTCTGATTCAATTCCTCGCTTCCTCCCTTCCTTCGGCGTTCCTTCGTTAATCTTTTTCCTCTTGTTCATCCTTTCCTTCTTGTTCATTCTTTTCCTGCTCGTTAGACGGCGTGCCCAGATTCGACGCGCCCCGCACGTCGACTGGTAACCTCGCGACCGACGAACTCGGCTCCTCCTTCGGTGCCGAGGCCCCGCGCAACATCTCTGGACCAGACCCCTTCATGTCTCCTCTAGCGAGCCAGTCGTGTTCTCTAAAACAACTGCTGCTCTCCTCTGCGCCTTGCTTGCTTCTTCCTCCGATTCCTCCGCCATCCTCATCTCCAACTCGGCGTCGCCGATGGCGCACAGAAAGTCCATCCCAAGTATGACGTGATCTAGCATGGTCGGCATTATGAGCAGAATCGCCTCCGTCGTCTTCCCAGCTAGACCCACGTCCGTCCGTATCATCCTTGTTACGTTTAGCGCCATCTGCGTTAGCTGTGTGAGAGACGTGAAATCGTGCCGCCGTACATATAGCCTATGCTCCGGGGATGTGTTTTCGTAGGCTCTGTTTAACTCCTGCGCCGGGCTGTACCTAGCCTGACGTATTAACAATCGCAGCTCGATCAGGTAGTCTTTGAAGGGCTCGACCTCCCGCTGGCGATTCGCCCGAATCTGATCCTCCAAACGCTCGAGGTACTGAGGCGGCAAGAAGAAGTCGGGGAATTCCTTCTTAAACTCTAACCAGGACACGTCCCTCAACCCGCTGGTTAGGAACCATTTGGCCGCCTTGTCCACCAGTACTTCGCTCAACGCCCTAGGCTGCCGGGAGGGAGTCGGGTTCCTGAACTTTCCGTAGGTCCGGCTCTGACTTCTGATAAGCGCGGCAGCCCATGCTCGTTACTGCGCCTCCCAACGAGAATCCTGACTCTTTTGCGAAAAGCACTTCCCACTCAGCTAGCCGCCCCTTGATTTCCGCCGAACAATTGCCACCCTGAATGAACGAGGACAATCTGGTAAAGCCAGCCGACGCTTAGCCCCTGATTGTGGGATACTCCTACCTCCATCGTTGATATCTGTATATTCTGTTTTCCGCTCCACTTACTTAACTTGTATCCACTTATTCTATGTTTCGTTTTATTTCACTCGCTTAATCTAGTTTCTTTTCTTTGCTCTTTTCTTTCGTTTTTCCCCCATTTTTTCGTTCTTCTTTTTATACCCTGAACCTGAATCAGGGTATAATGGTTTTGTTAAATGTATGTAACAGGCAGAAGGAGGCGTGGCGGACCCCATAAAGTATATATATTCTTGATCAGGGCGACGAGCTGAGTCGATTTGGCCGTCTGTCTCTCTGACCGTCCGTCCGTCCGTATGTATGAACGCGTCGATCTCAGAAGATATATGAGTTAGAGACTTGAATTTTTTTTCCTAGGTCCGTGTATATCACGCGCATATCTTTTCTTTTTATATCGATAACTACTCCCGATATTTTATTATCGATCAAAAACCTTATCGAAAGCTAGTTATTTAATTATATCTCCTACACCTTTAGAGCTAGAGCTTGCAAATTTTATATGTAGACATATATATATTTTATATGATTTCGGTTTTTGTTGTAATTTACCTCACCCTCACCTTTGAAAAAGGCGTATTTCAAGTACTAGAGACGTGTGCTTTGGAATGTACATACATTTTCACCATATAATTACGCCCTTAAACTTTTATTAAGATTGTACGTATAGAAATTATATTATTCAACAAATAAATTCTTATAATGTTACCCACACTACAGCGCAGTCCATGCGCAGTTGGCAGAGCGCGTTCTAATACGTGTGTGTGTATGTATGTGTGTCGAAAAGAAGTGGCGGTCTCGCGGAGTACTCCAATGGTACAATCCGGTGGTGCAAGAGAGGTGGGCAATAGCGTCACTGTTTTTGGCGTCAGGGCTTTCCTCTTTCCCTTTCTTTTTTTAAGCGCGAAAAGATTTGTCACATTAGGCGTCACATTTGTGCAAATAATAAAAAATCAGGTGCATTCACTCTAACAGCTGTTAGTAGTGCTGGAAATTGCAGCGGACAATCAACTGCTCACTAACTTTGGTGAGTTGCTAAGTCTCAGCAAAGACAGCAACCTAGCTGCTGGTGTGAGGTAGCAGGTAATAAAAGTAGTGCATACTTTCGGGCTCTCGCTGTAGTTAAGTTGAGTTTAAGTTACTGCGGTCTCTAAACTCAAATTATATTAGTAGGCAGTGTCCACTACAGGCTTCACGCCGTGGTAGTCGGAGCAATATGGAGGCCATGATGGAGGAGGAGCTGCAAGCTTTCGCGCGCCGTTCCTCGTTGCAGCGATCACCGCAGCAACAACAGAGGGCGTTGCCGCAGCCGTCAACTTGTAATCAGTCTCCAGTGGCTGAGTGCCAGGCACCCAAGTCTTTAAAAGAAGCGTTAGCTCAAATAGTAGTTACGCTAGAGGGTTTGTCTGCCCTTTTTGGGGGCAGCTGCATTTAAATGCACTAATGAGAGAGGAGCTGGCTAGGCTGGTCAGTCTCCACAAGACGGCCGAAGCGTTCTGCAACCGACTGGTCAAAGACTGCGAGGTGCAGACCACGCTGGTCAAGAAAGTAGCTGAGGCTGAGCTGAGGCTAAAACAGCGAGCGTTAGTGCTACAGCAGGTAGTAATACGACCAAGCGGTCGAGTGAAGTTGCCACTGAGCAGAGGAAAACTCCCTCGAAAAAGCCGAGGCACAATAAAAGCGCAGCAAATCCAATAGAGCCAATGGCTATACGGGCTGCAGCCGATAAAACCAACCAGGCAGGTCGACAGACGAGTTCGAACAGCTGGACGGTTGTTAAGGGACGCAAGCCGCTGCAAAAACGTTCCAGAAGTGACGCCATCACGGTTTCAGGTGTAGGCGGTTGCAGCTATGCGGACATGCTTCGCGTAGTCAAGAGCGACCCAAATTTAAAGCATCTGAGCGGCGACGTCCATGGTATTAGGAAGACAGCTAAGGGGGACCTTTTGTTGCAACTGAGTAGGAAGCCGGAGCATAGCGCTGAGGCTCTGCACGAAGCTGTATGCTAAATCTCTGCTCGAGCTGTCCAAAATTAGAATAGGATGGGTAGTATGCCGTATCCGAGCTGTGGAACAGCCTAAACGCTGTTTTAAGTGCCTCGATTACGGTCATATGGCAGCAAACTGTCGCAGCGACTGTGACCTAAAGGGCGCCTGTTTCAGGAGTGGAGAGATGGGTCACAGTGCAAAAGCATGCACCAAGCCACTAAAATGTAGCCACTGCATCCGGAAAGGTGAAAAGCAGACGGACCATTCAGCAGGCAGCTTCAAGTGCCCATCCTACCGTGAAGCTGCTCGTAAAATGAAATGTTAAGGTTCTTGCAGCTTAACTTAAATCATTGTATTGCTGCCCAAGATCTTCTAGAGCAGACCATTAGGGAAAAATGAATAGACGTAGCTTTTCTCAGTGAGCCCCATCACTGTAGAACCAGCTGCCCTAGGACATGGTCAACAGACGTTAATGGCAAAGCTGCGTTGTAGGTATGCGGCAACTCAACGAACGTACTTTCGAATGTTAAGTCATCCAATGGGTTCGTACGCGGCCGATATGGTAACTTATGGCTTTACAGTTGCTATCTGGCCCCCAGCATGCAGCTCAGTGAATTCACGACGGTGCTCGACGAACTTGCCGAGGATGCTAGGGGTCGGAAGGCCATTATAGCTGGAGATTTTAACTCATGGGCGTTAGTATGGGGTAGCCACATAACAAATGTCAGAGGTCGTATCCTACTGGAGATATTCGCGACACTAGATGTTGCACTGCTCAACACTGGCCACGAGTACACCTTCAGTCGGGCGGGATACGGATCTATTATCGACATTACTTTTGTCACTTCATCACTCTTTCGGGGAGCAACATGGAGCCATTGCGATAGCTATACGGGCAGCGATCATACGGCACTTCTATTCACGATAGGTGAGCCACCTGCCAGGGCGTCAACATTGTGGAGGGAGTCGTATCGGCTAGATACTTTTGATCCTGCGGTCTTTTCAGAGGCCATTCAGTCTCTGGGCACAATTGGTAATGCTGAGGCCAGAGCATGCCAAATGGTAGCCCAAATACAGAGTGCCTGCAATAGCAGCATGTTACGCCGCAAGCAGTTCACGCGACAACAAGAGCCTACGTATTGGTGGAATACGCAAATAGGTGACATTCGTCGCAAATGCATCCAGGCGAGAAGAAGCTACCAACGGGCTCGCGGTAGGTCTACGTTTTTTGAGAAACAATTAGCTTACCAGGCAGCTAGAAGACAGCTGAAGAAGGCCATTCGGGCAAGCAAAAGAGAATGCATTTTAGAGTTGTGCGACTCAGCCGAATATGACCCTTGGGGCAGGGCATATAAGATAGTAGTTAAAAGACTATACGCAGGTAGACAGGTGCAGCCTACGGATCGTCTGGAGCTTAAATCGATTGTGGAAACGCTCTTTCCAGAAAGTTTAAGCTCCATTCACGCCCCTGGGTCCGAGTCTGCTTATCTGCTCAACGAGCACTGAAATTGTTTTAGTCACAGAGGAAGAAATCATAGTAAATCTCCGGGGTCTTAGAACCAACACTGCTCCAGGGCCGGACGGGATCCCAAATCGTGCGCTAAGGCTAGCCCTCGCCTTGCACCCTAGTACGTTCGCTGAATTATTCAACGAATGTCTAATTCAAGAGACGTTCCCGGCAAAATGTAAAGCCCAGAACCTGGTGTTGCTACTCAAGGCCGGCAAACCGCCAGATGAGCCATCTTCATACAGACCGATCTGTCTCTTAGACACCATGGGAAAGGTGTTTGAGAAATTGATCTGCTCTAGACTGGAGACTGCGATTACTAGCGCCGGAGGCCTGTCACCAAATCAATTTGGATTCCGGAGGGCACAAGATGGAAGCAAGGGACGAAGCAATACTGCATTATTGCGACCCTGGACGTAAAGAATGCCTTCAATACAGTTAGTTGGGATATGATACTGAATGCGCTGTCACAATATAATATCCCTAAATATCTTAAAGAAACAATAAAGAGTTACTTCAGAGGAAGAACACTGGTATACAATCCGAGTGAGTGTCCCCAAACTCATACAGTGCCAGCTGGAGTACCCCAAGGCTCAGTGCCTCTCCTATGGAATATCATGTACGACGGCATACTGCGCTTGGATCTACCAGCAGGTGCGCACACCATTGGATTTGCTGATATTGTAGCTGTCGTAGCCATAGGAAAGAAGCTCAAAGATACAGAGGATATGTGCAGCGAAAGTATCAATCGCATACGAAGCTGGTTGACTGGAGCTGGGCTTGAGCTAGCGGCACACAAAACTGAAGTTGTCCTAGTCAGCAGTCGCAAAAGAGTGGAAACTGCCAATATAAAGATCGGCAGCGTCACCATTGCGTCAAAGAGGGCGATAAAGTATCTTGGTGTCATGATAGACACAAGATTAACTTTCCGCGAGCACTTAGAGTATGTGCATAAAAAGGCAGCTGATTCTTGTAGAGCTCTCTCGAGAATTATGCTTAACACGTGGGGACCTAAACAGCAACGACGTCTCCTTCTAATGAGCGTCATTAGGTCCGTCATCCTCTATGCTGCGCCAATATGGGCAAGAGCTATGGCAACGCCGAGCTACAGCCGGGGCATTTGCGCGATCTACAGACTGAGCGCAATCAGAGTCAGTTGCGCTTTCAGGACTATCTCCGATGACGCGGCGCTCGTCATAGCCGGTATGGTACCACTGGAGTACTCGGTCGCCGAAGCCGTGGAGCGGAATTCGCTCGCGCCTGCGCGTCCCCACGCTATCAGGGCGAACAGCATTGCACGATGGCAAAGAAAGTGGAATAGCTCATTTAAAGGGCGGTGGACGCACAAGCTCATCCCGGAGCTCGAACCATGGGTCAACCGCAAACACGGCGAGGTAAACTTCTACCTTACGCAGATCCTCTCGGGACATGGATGCTTTCGGAGCTATTTGAAGCGCTTTGGCCACGAGGAATCTGACGAGTGCCCCTGGTGCGAGCGAGGGCATGTGAAAGACGTCAACCACATTCTTTTCGAATGTGGACGGTTCCCGGAGAAGAGGCGTCGTCCATCAGAGCGGACAACATTGTGAACGCCATGCTGGAATCGGAGGAAGCTTGGGAACTAACAAGCACCCTCGCGGCCACAGTGATGATGGAGCTCCGCAGAGTCGAACGAATGAGAAGACGAGCTGTCCCAGGCTAAGGTAGCGCACAGTGCTTGCGAAGCAATGCTTTACAGCCGTCCCGCAAGCATCGCACACTATCCTAGCCACCACACAACTTGCAAATTGTATTAAGATTGTCAATAAACGAATATAAAAACGCACACACAGGCATACACACATACACATACACAAACACATACACACACAAGCACCCACGCATAAACACGCATGGGCTGCAGTGTGCGCTTACTATGAGAACTTAATTGTTTAATAACTTTTTTTGTGGACATACGATCTTCATGAAACTTTCAGATTATGATTACAACATGGATATGCATGTATTTGCCAAAGAACAAGTCTCTAGTATTTGAAATACGCTTTTTAAAAAAGTGAGGGTGAGGGGGTGGATATGGGGGTGGGAGGTAAATTTTAACGAAAACCGAAATTGCATAAATTGCATATTAGGAAATTTTGGAGACTCTAGCAATAGAGGTGTAGGAGATATAATATTATAACTGGTTTTCGATAAGGTTTTTTATCGATAAAAAAAAGATCCGGATGAGTTATCGATTTTTAATGATAATCTTGATATGCGCGCTGTAATTACGGACATTAAAAAAAAATTGAAGTCTCTAGCTCTTATATCTTCTGAAATCGACGCGTTCATACATACGGACAGACGGACAGGGCTAAATCAATTCAGCTCGTCGCCCTGATCAAGAATATATATACTTTATGGGGTCTGCCACGCCTCCTTCTGCCTGTTACATACATTTAACAAAACCATTATACCCTGATTTCCCATTGTAAATGGGTTCAGGGTATAAAACGGGAAAAGAGCAATGGGCCCAAATGGCTACCCTGAGGTACACCAGACGAAACAAAGATAAGTTTAGAAGTAGCTGATCTCAGCAAGACTCTTTGGGTTCTACCCTTTAAATAGGACGAATGTTAAGACACAAGTCTTACGCTTACGATTTTTCGTAAGCGTTCAAGCTTTAGAATTAGTATCTGATGATGTACTGAGTCAAATGCTTTACTGAAGACAGTATAAATAACATCAGCTTGCATTTTTTTGACAAGCGAAGTAAATTCAAGTAAATTAGTGGACGTTGATCGATGGTTTAATAATCGATTTGCAAAAATGCTGCAAGGCTGATGTTATAATTTTCTCAAATAATTTCGGAATAGCGGATAATTTCGCAATGCCTCTATAGTTGGAAATATCAGATCTTCCACCTTTTTATACCCTGAACCCATTTTCAATGGGAAATCAGGGTATAATGGTTTTGTTGAAATGTATGTAACAGAGAGAAGGAGGCGTGGCAGACCCCACAAAGTATATATATTCTTGATCAGGGCGACGAGCTGAGTCGATTTGGCCCTGTCCGTCTGTCTGTCTGTCCGTCTGTCCGTCCGTCCGTCTGTTCGTATGTATGAACGCGTCGATTTCAGAAGATATAAGAGCTAGAGACTTCAATTTTTTTTTAAATGTCCGTAATTACAGCGCGGATATCAAGTTTATCAATAAAAATCGATAACTCATCTCGATCTTTTTTTATCGATAAAAAACTCTATCGAAACCCAGATATAAAATTATATCTTCTACACCTTTATTGCTAGAGTCTCCAAATTTTTAATGTATGCTTATATGCAATTAATACAATTTCGGTTTTTGTTAAAATTTACCCCCACCTCTAAATTCATCCCCTCACCCTCACTTTTGTAAAAAGCGTATTTCAAATACTAGAGACTTGTGCTTTGGCAATTACATGCATATTCATGTTATCATAATCTGAAAGTTTCATGAAGATCGTACGTCCATAAAACATTAAACAATTAAGTTCTCATAGTAAGCGCACACTGCAGCCCATGCGTGTTTATGCGTGGGTGCTTGTGTGTGTATGTGTGCATGTGTTTGTGTATGTGTATGTATGTGTTTGTGTATGTGTGTGTGTATGTGAGTTTTTTTATATATTCATTTATTGACAAACTTATATAACAAATTGCAAGTTGCGTGGCGGCTAGGATAGCGCGCGGTGCTTGCGGGACGGCCGTAAAGCATTGCTTCGCAAGCACTATGCGCTACCTTAGCCTGGGACAGCTCGTCTTCTCAGTCGCTCGACTCTGCGGAGCTCCATCATCACCGTGGCCGCGAAAGTGCTTGTTAGTTCCCAAGCTTCCTCCGATTCCAGCATGGCGTTGACTAAGTTGTCCGCTCTGATGGAGCGGCCCACTGCCTCTTCCAGACGACGCCTCTCCTCCAGGAACCGTCCACATTCGAAAATAATGTGGTTGGCGTCTTCCACATGCCCTCTCTCGCACCAGGGGCACTCGTCAGCTTCCTCGTGGCCAAAGCGCTTCAAATAGCTCCGAAAGCATCCATGACCCGAGAGGATCTGCGTAAGGTAGAAGTTAACCTCGCCATGTTTGCGGTTAACCCATGGTTCAAGCTCCGGGATGAGCTTGTGCGTCCACCGCCCTTTAGCTGAGCTATTCCACCTTCTTTGCCATCGTGCGATGCTGTTCGCCCTGACAGCGTTGAGTCGCGTAGGCCCGTGCGAATTCCGCTCCACGGCTTCGGCGACCAATGGCACCATACCGGCTATGACGAGCGCCGCGTCATCGGAGATAGTCCTGAAAGCGCAGCTGACTCTGATTGCGCTCAGCCTGTAGATCGCGCAAATGCCTCGGCTGTAGCTCGGCGTTGCCATCGCTCTTGCCCATATTGGCGCAGCATAGAGGATGACAGACCTAATGACGCTCATTAGGAGGAGACGTCGTTGCTGTTTAGGTCCCCGCGTGTTAAGCATGATTCTCGAGAGAGCTCTACAAGAATCAGCTGCCTTTTTATGCAAATATTCTAAGTGCTCGCGGAAAGTTAATCTTGTGTCTATCATGACACCAAGATATCTTATCGCCCTCTTTGACGCAATGGTGACGCTGCCGATCTTAATATTGGCAGTTTCCACTCTTTTGCGACTGCTGACTAGTACAACTTCGGTCTTGTGTGCCGCTAGCTCGAGCCCAGCTCCAGATACTTTCGCTGCACATATCCTCTGTATCTTTGAGTTCCTTTCCTATGGCTACGACAGCTACATCATCAGCAAAGCCAATGGTGTGCGCGCCTGCTGGTAGTTCCAAGCGCAGTATGCCGTCGTACATGATGTTCCATAGGAGAGGCCCCAGCACTGAGCCTTGGGGTACTCCAGCTGACACTGTATGAGTTTGGGAACCCTCACTCGTGTTGTATACCAGTGCTCTTCCTCTGAAGTAGCTCTTTATTATCTCTCTTAGATATTTAGGGATATTATATTGTGACAGCGCATTCAGTATCATATCCCAACTAGCTGTGTTGAAGGCATTCCTAACATCCAGGGTCGCGATGATGTAGTATTCCTTCGTCCCGTGCCTCCATCTGGTGCCTTGAATAGCGGAAGTGGCCAGACCAACAACTTTGTTTAGCGCATCCGTTGTTGACCGGGCCTTCCGGAATCCAAATTGATTTGGTGACAGGCCTCCGGCGCTAGTAATCGCAGTCTCCAGTCTAGAGTAGATCAATTTCTCAAACACCTTTCCCATGGTGTCTAAGAGACAGATCGGTCTGTATGAAGATGGCTCATCTGGCGGTTTGCCGGCCTTGAGTAGCAACACCAGGTTCTGGGCTTTACATTTTGCCGGGAACGTCTCTTGAATTAGACATTCGTTGAATAATTCAGCGAACGTACTAGGGTGCAAGGCGAGGGCTAGCCTTAGCGCACGATTTGGGATCCCGTCCGGCCCTGGAGCTGTGTTGGTTCTAAGACCTCGGAGAACTACTGATATTTCTTCCTCTGTGACTAAAACAATTTCAGTGCTCGTTGAGCCCTGATCAGCAGACTCGGACTCAGGGGCGTGAATGGAGCTTAAACTTTCTGGAAAGAGTGTTTCCACAATCGATTTAAGCTCCAGACGATCCGTAGGCTGCACCTGTCTCTCTCTCTGTTCTCTTTTGCTTGCCCGAATGGCCTTCTTCAGCTGTCTTCTAGCTGCCTGGTAAGCTAACTGTTTCTCAAGAAACGTTTTCCCACCGCGAGCCCGTTGGTAGCTTCTTCTCGCCTGGATGCATTTGCGACGAATGTCACCTATTTGCGTATTCCACCAATACGTAGGCTCTTGTTGTCGCGTGAACTGCTTGCGGCGTAACATGCTGCTATTGCAGGCACTCTGTATTTGGGCTACCATTTGGCGTGCTCTGGCCTCAGCATTACCAATTGTACCCAGAGACTGAATGGCCTCTGAAAAGACCGCGGGATCAAAAGTATCTAGCCGATACGACTCCCTCCACAATGTTGACGCCCTGGCAGGTGGCTCACCTATTGTGAACAGAAGTGCCGTATGATCGCTGCCTGTATAGCTATCGCAATGGCTCCATGTTGCTCCCCGAAAGAGGGATGAAGTGACTGAAGGTGTACTCATGGCCAGTGTTGAGCAGTGCAACATCTAGTGTCGCGAAGATCTCCAGTAGGATACGACCTCTGGCATTTGTTGTGGGGCTACCCCATTCTAGCGCCCAGGAGTTAAAATCTCCAGCTATAATGGCCTTCCGACCCCTAGCATCCTCGGCAAGCTCGTCGAGCACCGTCGTGAATTCACTGAGCTGCATGCTGGGGGCCAGATAGCAACTGTAAAGCCATAAGCTACCATATCGGCCACGTACGAACCCATTGAATGACTTAACATTCGAAAGTACGTTCGTTGAGTTGCCGCATACCCACAACGCAGCTTTGCCATTAACGTCTGTTGACCATGTCCTAGGGCAGCTGGTTCTACAGTGGTGAGGCTCACTGAGAAAAGCTACATCTATACATTTTTCCCTAATGGTCTGCTCTAGAAGATCTTGGGCAGCAACACAATGATTTAAGTTAAGCTGCAAAAACCTTAACATTTCATTTTACGAGCAGCTTCACGGTAAGATGGGCACTTGAAGCTGCCTGCTGAATGGTCCGTCTGCTTTTCACCTTTCCGGATGCAGAGGCTACATTTTGGTGGCTTGGTGCATGCTTTGGCACTGTGACCCATCTCTCCACACCTGAAACAGGCGCCCTTTAAGTTACAGTCGCTGCCGCAGTTTGCTGCCATATGACCGTAATCGAGGCACTTGAAACAGCGTTTAGGCTGCTCCACGGCTCGGATACGGCAAACTACCCATCCTATTCTAATTTTGGACAGCTCGAGCAGAGATTTAGCTTTCCCAATTGGAAGAGCAACCGTAGCTCTTTGCTGTCCACCAAAAGCTGGCCGAAGCGATTTGATAGCCTCAATGGGGAGTGAGCTATCCTTCAACTCCACCCTCATTGCCTCCAAGATCTCCTCTTTGGTCGCTAACTCATCTAGATCGCGAATCTCAACTTGAGCCGATTCGGTAAGTGTTTTAACTACCGCTCGGTCTCCCAAGGCCTTGCCTACAGCTTCGTGCAGAGCCTCAGCGCTATGCTCCGGCTTCCTACTCAGTTGCAATAAGAGGTCCCCCTTAGCTGTCTTCCTAATGCCTTGAACGTCGCTGCTCAGATGCTTCAAATTTGGGTCGCTTTTAACTACACGAAGCATGTCCGCATAGCTGCGCCAACGCCCTCTGTTGTTGCTGCGGCGATCGCTGCAACGAGGAACGACGCGCAAAAGCTTGCAGCTCGTCCTCCAACATGGCATCAATTTCTGCTCCGACTACCACGGCGTGAAGCCTGTAGTGGGCAATGGCTACTAATATAATCTGAGTTTACAACCCGCAGTAACTTAAACTCAACTGGACTACAGCGAGAGCCCGAAAGTATGCACTACTTTTAATAACTGCTACTTCACTCCAGCAGCTAGGTTGCTGTCTTTGCTAAGGCTTAGCAACTCACCAACGTTAATGAGCAGCTGATTGCCTGATGCAATTTCCAGCACTACTAACAGCTGTTAGAGTGAATGCACCTGATTTTTATTATCGCGCAAGTGTGACGCCTAAAGTCACAAAATTTACGCGCCCACAAAAGACAAGGAAAGGAAGAAGCCCTGACGCCAAAACAATGACGCTATCGCCTCCCCTCTCTTGCACCGCCGAATTATACCGCTTGGGAATTCCACGAACCGCCGCGCAGTAAGTCTCTGGTAGTTTTTTGAGGTCGCTGGGTACGCCGCGCCCACAGCAAACACGTTGACTTCAGTTCTTTCCACTTTCACAGGGGAAAACACAGTTCAAGCTATTGTCTACGATGGATCACGATGGCATCGACCGCACTCCGTGAAAACGCAACTCGTGTGTCTGTGTGTGTATGTGTGTCTGTATGCGTGTGTGTGTATGTATGCCTGTGTGTGCGTACGTGCGTGTGTGTGTGTGTGTGCGTGTTTCTTGTGTAAGCTGAAAATCGCGAAAAACTATTGAAATATCTATTGCTCCAAGGGTTCAGGGGATCTCGTAGTCGAGCAGTCTCGACTAGAGCTTTCTTACTTGTTTATATATGGGAATGATGAAAGATTCTTTCCAAATTTTAGGGAATACGGAAGTATCTAAAGACAAATTAAACAATTTTAGTATTTGTGACTGAAGAGAATCACTGCACTCTTTAATCACACAACTAGGAATGTTATCGGCACCAGGAGAGAAAGATGATTTCCAGCCAGAAAGGCTGCAGTAATTTTAGGAGTATTAATAGACCCATATTCAGGAAGTGAATATGGAGCTAGAAAGCTAGAAATTTTTTTCCTAGGTCCGTGTATAGCACGCGCATATCGAGTTTTGCTCTAAACATCGATAGCTTGCTCCGTTAGACTCTCAAAATTATATGTATACTTATATGTATTTTATACAATCTCGGCTTTTGCCAAAATTTACCCCACCCCTAATTCACCCCCTCAACCACACATTTGTAAAAGGCGTATTTCAAATACTAGAAACTTGTGCTTTGGCAAATACATGCATATCTATTTTATATTCATAATCTGAAAGTTTCATGAAGAAGTCCATCCACAAGAAAAGTTATCAAACAATTAACTTCCCATAGTAAGCCAACACTGCAGCCAATGCGTGTTTATGCTTGCGTACGTATGTCTGTGTATGTGCATGTATGTCTGCATATGGGAATAAATATTGAAATATCAGTTGCTCGAAGGGTTCAGGGGATCTCGTAGTCGAGCAGTCTCGACTAGAGCTTTCTCATTTGTTCTTTTTGCTTATTTCGTTTTATTTGCCTTTCATTTTATTATACCCTGAACCCATTTTCAATGGGAAATCAGGGTATAATGGTTTTGTGAAAAAGTATGTAACGGGCAGAAGGAGGCGTGGCAGACCCCACAAAGTATATATATTCTTGATCAGCGGGACGAGCTGAGTCGATATAGCCCTGTCCGTCTGTCCGTCCGTCCGTATGAGTGCGTCGATCTCAGAAGTTATAAGAGCTAGAGAGCTGAAATTTGGCATGCATACTCGTGTGTACCATACGCAGTACGAGTTTGCTTTATTTTTTCGATACATCATCCGATAACTTTTTTTATTGAGAATAATCGAAAAATTGATTTTGTTTTTCTAGCCTAATTTGAACACTTTTAGACCTGGAGTCTTCAAATTTGCGTTGTATATAATGTTGGAGTGGTGGCGTCTTCAATAAATACAAAAGATCAGATTGTATATTTCCTAATCTTTATTGGTGGATGAGAGCTGTGTCGCTCGTATAGTGTATTGAATATGTATGTACATATGAACAGAAGTGTCAATACCAGGATAGGCAAGTGACGAGAGCCAACGGTTGTACTATTAACAGAACGCTGTTGATTGACATCAACAGAGTGCTGTTAATAACACAGCCGGGCTATGTGGGGGAGGAGCAATCCTGTTAATGGGATCTGGCATTATCATACTCTCCCCCTTGCAAGTGTAAGGTGTCGCCAATGTAAAAAAGTTTGGTTTGGTTTATATTTTTATTTACTGGAGGCAGTAGTGTTGCCGCTTCCAACGCTTGGTTGTTTCTGACCTTAAACATTCTACTTAGGTTCTAAATAATTTCAATGAATATTCAATATGTATGCATACTATACAAGAATTGCAAACTAAGACGTCGTGTCGAAGCTGGAGACCTCTGTTTGACAGCACAAGGAGGACGAGGATCGGGTATAAATGATGGGCCTGAATGAAGAATAGCATTCAGGCTGTCATTCAGTGCTGGACGGAGAGCATTGAAACCGACCCTCACTTTCGGAGTGGTGCCGTTTGGAGCTCGAAATGGAAGAGCTTCGTCAGATGATACGGTTGGCGGAGACTCAAGTTTCGCCTCTTCCGAAACAGAAACCTGAGCTGTGAAGGAGGAGACCGTTCCTGGTATCATCTGTGAAAGTGGGCCTGTCAGTACCCAACCGAAAACAGTCTCCAGACCTATAAGAGGCCCGCAAATATTGGGGTGATAACCTCCCTGAATGACAGTTGAAAGGATATCCGCGCCTATCAGGACATCAATTTCCGCACTCTTGTAAAACTCGGGGTCAGCTAGCTGAACTTTCGGAAGTTCGTTTAACAAGAGTTGCGGAACTGGGGACGAACGGATGTTACCAGCCAGATTTGGAACGACGAGAGCAGAAGCCTTGATTCGCATTCTCGGCTTCAACGGAGAACCAATATCAAAGTTGCATAGCTTGTGTGCCTCAGCTGTCACTGCTTGATTCGGGCCGGAGACCTGAGTATGCACGGACTTGAAGGGCAACTTGATTTTTCGGAACAGTCGCTCAGAAATGAAAGTCGCTTCGGACCCTGAGTCGACTAAAGCACGGGCGGGATAGGTTGCGCCGAAATGGCATTATTAATCACCGCCGTGCCGAGGAGGACACTTCGTGTGTTGGCAGCCAAATAAGTTTGGACGTTGGACATAACTGGAGTATGAGTCGGAGCTATAGTTGCTGACACATCTGTGCATAGTGCTATGCAACTCTCTGAGAGCCGAGCCTGACTCCTAGGTGATCTTGGAAAGGTTGAGAAGGATTTTAAGCTGGCTGTTGACTAACAGCCGCTTATTTTCGAGCCGATCACACAAAGAGACCCAAGCCAATGCAAAGCCGTCGTTTGTGAGAGGATACTCTGCGACTAGTGCGTTTGCATCGCCTGCTGTTTTCGAATTAAGGTGGAATAGCTTTTCCACCGGAGTCAAACACGAATTGTTGATGTAGATCGCAGTAAAAAGATCGCGGAATGTAGGCCAGCGCAAGTAGTCACCGTGGAACACTTCCATGTCAACGGGTGGAAGGCGACAGCCTCCAGACGAGGCGAAAGGAGCGGACATAGGAGCGGGCGGTGTACTCGATGCGGAAAGTGCATCGATTTGCACCCCCAGGTGCGTCGTACACCGCTCATACACAGTATAGCAGTTGTCGAATTTAGCCTCCATGGCTTGAACTTCGCCACTGCTCGCCCCTTGGCTCAACGCTCTGGCACAGACCTTATACTGCTGCTCAGCATCATCCCATAATGTCTTGACACGATCTCGGCGGATCTCGAAGGCCCGGAGCTGAGCCGCATGGGTGGCGTTAGAATCTCCGGGACCGTCGATGCGGGCTTCGAATTTAATGAGCCTATCCGCAGCCGCAATGAAGTCGGACAAAGACATATTGACTGAACTTGCGGGCTTTGGATTGGACCGGGTAACGACTGGACTGCGCTTGAAAGTGCTGGTGGTCGGTAGTTTCCCGGACGGAATGGGAGATGCGGAAGCACTGCGCTTAATCAGACGCGAAGCTGGTACACTAAGTTGCGCTCGACCCGAACGATCAGACATGGATGCTAACTAGAAGTTAGCTGCTGGAAATTTCTGATATGGAGACAGAAATTCGCTCAAAGAACAAAGTAATTCAGTTGACAAGAGCAAGAAAGTTTTCAACTGAACGTAGAGCAAATTAGAAGAGAATTATTGCCTTGTTAAGCAAGTAAAGCGAAAACAAAGAAAAAGTAAATTCAAAAAATTTAATTTATTTATTTAGGATAAATTAAATAATCGAATTCTTAATTTGAAATTCGACTATGTAATTAATTATTTTAATTAGGATAAATTTAATAATTAAAAGAGTGGCTTTATATTTTGCTTTACAATGGCTCTTTGAAATACGATATATACTGATCGTGACACAACTATCGTCATGAAATTGTGGCGGTCGGTGATAGTTATTGAAAATGTTATCGATACTAGTGGCGATCTCAGCTGCTTGGACACAAAACAAAACAACCAATTTAACAATTTAAGTTTATTGTTTAGTAAATGTGTCGTGTATATGTATGTGGAAGTTGCTATTGTGAATTTGTATGTTAATTGTGTTGCTGGGCTGTTGTAAGGTGGCATTTTCTTGCCCACCTTACATGTTTATAGCCAATAAGTAGACGTTGAAATGAAATTTATTTTTGTTGTAGATTTTGATTTTTGTAGCTAGTAAGGTTATATTTTGAAGTTGTATTATTAGAATAAGCGTTAGTTTGTAAGGATGGATTTTGGTATAGATTTTGGTTTTGTGGTTAGTAAGGTTACATTTTGAAGTCATTTATAAGTTGATAGTAGTTAGTTATTATTAGAATAAGCGTTAGTTCGTAAGGTAGCACTAGGTAGTTGATAATTAGATGTAAGTGTAGCGAGTAGCCTTAAAAGTAAGCAAAATTCAAATGGTTGAGCGCGCGCGCGCGATCAGCAGTGCAACCCGGCGGCTCGAAAGCTCGTCGTGGTGAGCTGCATTGCTGGTCGCGTGGTGAAAGCTGATGAGGGAGTGTCACGACGCTCCCACGGCCGGACATCAAGGAGTGAGGAAAACGGCAGCACGACTTGCGCAAAGGTACTATTGGCCGGGCATGTTCCGAGATGCCGCCAAGTACGTGAGGTGTTGCGAAACGTGCCAAAGATTCAAATGCGTGCAACAAAAGCCGGCCGGGCATATGCTCACCAGGCAGGTGGCGGAGCCAATGGCGGTCTTGTGCGCAGACTTCGTGGGACCTTTGCCTCGTTCCAAGCGTGGGAAAACAATGTTGCTGGTGTTCCACGACGCTTTCGCTAAATGGGTGGAGCTGGTGCCATTGAGGAGAGCTACCACCGCTCTGCCGCAACTGGCGTTCCGGGAACGTATACTCAGCAGATTTGGAGTACCCAGGACATTCGTTTGCGACAACGGCGTACAATTTGCAAGTAGGAGTTTCAAGGCGTTCATGGAATCCTTGGGGGTGACACTCCAGTACACAGCGCCTTATTCGCCGCAGGAGAACCCGACGGAGAGAACGAATTGCACGGTGAAGACAATGATAGCTCAGTATATCGAAGGCCATCAGAGCTCGTGGGACGAGCTGCTGCCGGAGATAACGCTGGCCGTCAATTCGAGCGTGGCCGACTCCACGAGCTTCACTCCAGCATTTCTGATGTTTGGGCGGGAACCACGTCTACCCGCCGCGTTGTACGATGAAGTCACTCCCGGTTCGGCGACTAGAGAGACCCAGCCCGAGGCCAAAGGAGTTAAAATGAGAGAGGTTTTCGACATAGTGCGCAGTAACTTGCAGCGAGCATCAAAATATCAAGGCAGACACTATAACTTAAGACGGCGTGACTGGAGGCCAACGTTGGGTTCGGCAGTTCTGTTGCGACAACATCAACTGTCGAACGCGGCGGAAGGATTCGCGGCGAAACTGGCGCCCAAATTCGACGGCCCTTACAAAGTCGTTAAGTTCCTATCCCCCAACGTAGTGCGCCTAACGAAGGAGGGCGAACGCAAGAGAAGGGTGGCTAACATTGCACAGTTGAAGCCATTTCATCAAGGAGATGAGGAAATTGACATGATCCCGGTAACCGAGACCAGGGAAACGGAGAACGAGGAGCGAACTCCGCTGTCCTCGACAATAACGACAAAAGGCCTTGATAGGTCTATACGTCTCGCAAACCACTAACTTCCCCGTAGAGACCCCCTATTAATGCTAACACTAACGCAGTAGTTAGAGGGCCGTTTCGGTCATTAACACGAATAAAAAACAGAAGACTAAAAATAAACTCCGAACTTACAGGGAGACCATTAGATAGAGGAGGTCATCGAGATTAGCAGCGATGTTGAGGGCTCGGTCCGAGTCGAGGACATCAGTAGCGACAGCACTGAGCCGTTCTCCCGGGAAGAGGCGCAGAGGCGACAAAGGGACCCGAGGCTCGGTAGGGAATATTACCGCCGCCAAGAGGAGCGGGCGCCACCCCGGCGCGTGCACACGGTCCTCCGCTCGACGATGAACGTTTATACAGTTTATACAGGCCAGGTACACAACAGTGTACATCCAGGTGCCCAGGGGAGGAACAACGCCACCACTCGTGGAGGAGCCACCGTCTCCTCCCCGCCCACCGGGCAGCCCGGAGTCGGACGCACAGAGATGTGCGGACGACAGAGCCTCGTCGGGATGGGCGACTCCAACGCCATGGACGGCGAGTGAGGAGGAAGAAACCCCGGCCGGAGAGATCGACGATGGATCCCCGTCACGGGGGCGGGACGGCGGCAGGGAACGTAGTCCCTCCGTTCATAACCCCGCCCCGGAGACCGCGGCGCGGGATGGATTGGAAGAGGAACACTTGGACGTGTCGGGGAGGCGCGATGGAACAGCGTCGACGCCGAGGAAGAGCGACAGCCGGAATCCGTCAGGATTACGCTACGATATACGCCGGGCACGGTCGAAAACCGACGTCTATCGCGTGCGTCTCCGTCCGGCACAGAGCGCCCGACGGGTCGCGGGCAAGAAGCCGAGCGTAGGCGTCGCCGGCGACGACGACGAGGACGACCGGTGTCCGAACGAAAATCGGATCCCCGCACCCCCACCCGTCAAGGGAGAACGACAGATGGTGCCGAAGTTCCGTCCACGCATCGGCAGCGCCGGGAGAGTTATGTATGTAATTATGTAATCGATATAAGCATAATTTTAAGCGATTTGTCATCACTAAGAGAGAAAGTCCATACCTAAATGTTGCATGTTTGTGATGATGAAATGTCTAGCAACATTGTGAAATTAAAATTATGAAGAAAATAGCTATGCTACTAAGCTGGCGCCAGAAATATCTAGCAACATTGTGAAATAAAAAAGAAACATGCTATGTCGCTCGAATAGGCTAGCAGCATTTGAATAAAGGCAGTTCTAATCTGAGACTTAGCTGAAGAAGTTGAAACTTGTTATTTAATTTCAAAAATAAAGAACTCAAAACAAAATTGGCGCAGCCGGTAGGATCCTTTTTTTTTTTTAAACGATTCTGTGATAAATGCGAACTAAAAATAAGTCGACAAATTTATAAATCGATCATTATAAAATAAAAATCAAACTAAAAATAAGTTGACCAATTTTTATAAATCGAAAAAAAAAGGTCAAACTACAAATAAGTTGACCAATTTAAAAAAAAAAAAAAAAAAAGTACATCTCAACGCTGGCAACCAGAAAAGAAAAGAGAGCAGCATATTACGACAAAAGCAGGATGGCACAAGCTAACCCACAAATGCCATCGCAACAATTATATGAGCAGTTGATCAACAAGGAGCAGCAACTAGAGGAGCTACATCAAGCTTACGTCACGCTTCAAGGAAACATCAATGCGGCTCAGAAGGAACGATTGTTTCAAAACATCAATTATTTGGCAACGTTCACGGGAACAGGTGATATATCAATTAACTCGTTCTTCAGCAGCGTGGAGTACCTTCTCCAAGGAGTGGAGGACTCTGGACTAAGACGAGAGGCCACTAGGACAATCTTCAACAAAACAATCCAAGGACAGGCGAAGGATGTAGTTATCAATATACCGGAACCAGACAACTGGCAGCTAATCAAGTCAACGCTAAAGCTGAGGTATCGACCGGACACGGAACCCCATCAAATTTACCGTAAAATTTATGAGTTAAAAGTAGACACAGTAAGCGAACTTGCAGCAGAACTACAAAATATTAAGTATAAAACAGACGAATTAAGAGTTTACCATCAAAACGATCATTTTAGAGGTTTAATTAACGTAGAAAGTTTACTAGTAAATGCAGCTAAAGAAATTTAAATGAGATTCTAAAAATAATGATGATACGTAGATACGAAAATAGTTGTATAAGATTTCAATATAAGAAAAGTAAACCCAATAGGTATAACGCTGAGGCTGAGTCTAGCAACAAAATTCTCAACTACAAAATCGAAAATATCCAACAACAAAATTATAACAATAACAATCAATCTTATTATCAATCAAAAAGTGGTCAAAACAATAATCAACAACATTACCAGCAAAACAACCAGCAATGGTACAGAAACAACTCAGGTCAGTACAGACAATTCAGGATAGAGTCACCCTAACCAGAATCATCAGCAAACAATTTCACAACAGTCAAAACAGTATAGGTCAGAACCCATGGAAATAGAAAACCTAGAAACAAAGCAAGATACAAACAGTTTCCAAGAAACAAAAAATGACTACGACCAGGCAAAGGTTAATAATACAGTTTTTTTTATGAAGCAGCCTCGGAATGCCTACCATTATTAGAACTTAACATCGATAAACATAGATATATAGCATTAATAGATACAGGAGCAAGTTTAAGTCTAGTAAACAACAAAATTAATGGGCACACAAAGATTAAGCTGAATAAACCCATATCATATAGCACAATTAATAGTAAGGACATAATAGAGTATGAAATTCATACAACAGCACCTAGAGAATTCAATTTACCAAACAACGCTAGAGTCCGCTGGAAGTTAGCCCCACTAAAGGGAAGGAAGTATAACTTTATTATAGGTATAGACCTTCTACAATTTTTGAGTGCAGTTATTAACATTGAAAAAAACAGTTTAACATTAAATCACAAAGAAAACCGTATAATAAATAAGCCATATCAATATGAAGAAATCTGTGCATTAGAGAGTACTATAGATAAATATGATAGCTTGGCATTAGATCATTTAAATACACAAGAGGTAATTGAAGTTAAGAAAATTATAAAACGATATAGTAAACTTTTTTTTAAAGAAGGAGATAAACTAACTAGTACAACCGAAATTCAATTCAATTCACTAACTTAGTCGCTACAAATATAATATAAACTTAACGACTATAATTCACATCAATTCAACTCATTAACTTCCTTGCTACAAATATCATATAAACTTAACGACTATAATGCTCTTCAATTCAATTCATTAACTTACTTGCTACAAATATCATATAACTTAACAACTATGATACAACATGTAAGGTGGGCAAAAAGGCCACCTTACACCCCCCCCTTACTTCGACAACCGTCACGCCCCCCGAAGAGTTGACGGTCACCGTGAAGGAACGTCCCCCTGCCGCGACCCGGAAGCGGGTTCTCCTGTGCCGCCGTCCACGCGTCTCCACCTCCCGCCTCAGGAGCTGGATCATCTCCGCACTCAGCTCGGTGCCAGCAGGGCGCACCCTCCAGTTGACGGGGATCAGCGGTAACATCCTTGTCGCCTCCACGTCCTCCGCGCCCAGCGCGTCCTCGAGGCTCACCTCCCATCCGTCCAACAGCTCGGCCATGTCTGCCAGTAGGCGCCTCTCCTCGCTCGAGCGAGTCTCCGTCGACTCATCTCTACGCCCGTCACGTTCTTGGCCGCTCTCAGACCGGCTCCACTTCCTGCTATGCAGATGCGCGGGCGGAACCTCGGCGCCATCCGTTGGTTTCCCTTGACCGGCGGGGGTACAGGGGTCCGGTTCGCGCGCGGACACTGGTCGCCCCTTTTGTCGTCGCCGACGACGCTTACGCCTGGACGTCTGGCAGTGACCTGTCGGGCATTCTGCGCTGGATTGCGACGAGCGCGATAGGCGTCGGTTTTCAACCGTGCCCAGCGTATATCGCAACGAGATCCTGACGGATTCCGGCTGCTGGTCCCTCTCAACGTCGGCGCCAGTTCGGCGTTGGGGAATAGGGTCTGCGGTAGCATCCTCCTCAGGGTTCGCGTCCTCCACTTGGAATTCCTCATCGGAACTCCTCGACATGCTCAACTGCTCCACTTCTGCTCCGTCCCGCGCCGCGGTATTCGGGGCGGGGTCGTCGACAGAGGGGTAACATTCCCTGCCGCTGACCCGTCCCCGTGACGGGGATCCATCGTCTAGCCCTCGGGGAATGGGGCTTGCAATGCCGCCTTCCTCGGGGCTCGCATCCTCGGCCTGGAACTCTTCGCCGGAACTTCTCGACACATCACTGCGCCTTTCCTCCACTCCATCCCGCGCCGCGGTCTTCGGGGCGGGGTCATCGACGGAGGGACAATGCTCCCTGCCGCCTTCCCACCCCCGTGACGGGGATCTGTCGTCCATTTCTACCGCCGTAGCTTCTTCGTCCTCGCTTGCCGTCCATGGTGTCGGAGTCGCCCACCTCGACGGGGCTCCGTCATCCGCACATCTCCGTGCGTCCGGCTTCGGACTTCGGGCTGCCCGGTGGGCGGGGCGGAGATGGCGGCTCCTCCACGAGTGGTGGCGTGGTGCCCCCCCTAGGCACCTGGATGTACACCGTTGTGTACCTGGCCTGTACCAGTTGTATGAGGCCGTCCATTCGAGTCGCTACGTTCACCGTCGAGCGGAGGACCGTGTGTACACGCCGGGGTGGCGCCCGCTCCTCTCGGCGATGGTAGTACTCCCTACCGAGTCTCGGGTCCCTTTGCCGACTCCTCGCCTCTTCTCTGGAGACCGGCTCTGTACTATCGCTGCTCGCGTCCTCGACTCGGACTGAGCCTTCGTCGTCACTGCTAATTTCGATGACGTCTTCCATACCGCTACTTTCCTGCAAGCTCAGATTCTTTAGTCTTCTGCTTATTCTTTTTGTTAATGACCGAAATGGCCCTCTAACTACTGCGTTAGTGTTAGCATTAATAAGGGCTCTACGGGGAAGTTAGTGGTTGATGAGACGTGTAGATCTGTCAAGGCCTTTAGTTGTCTTCGCCGGGGACAGCGGGGTTTGCTCCTCGTTCCCCGTTTCCTCGGTCTCGGTTTCCGGGATCGTGTCGCTTTCTTCATCCTCTTGATGGAATGGCTTCAACTGCGCAATGTTGGCCACCCTCCTCTTGCGTTCGCCCTCCTTCGTCAGGCGCACCACGTTGGGGGACAGGAACTTAACGACCCTGTAGGGGCCGTCGAATTTGGGCGCCAGTTTCGCCGCGAATCCTTCCACCGCGTTCGACAGTTGATGTTGTCGTAACAGCACCACCGAACCCAACGCTGGTCTCCAGTCACGCCGTCTCAAGTTGTAGTGCCTGCCTTGATCCTTTGATGCTCGCTGCAAGTTACTACGCACTATGTCAAAAATTTCCTTCATTTTGACTCCTTTGGCTTCGGGCTGGGTCTCTCTAGTCGCCGAACCGGGAGTGACTTCATCGTACAAAGCGGCGGGTAGGCGTGGCTCCCGCCCTAACATCAGAAACGCTGGAGTGAAGCCCGTGGAGTCGGTCACGCTCGAATTGACCGCCAGCGTTATCTCCGGCAACAGCTCGTCCCACGAGCTCTGGTGGCCTTCGATGTATTGGGCGATCATAGTCTTCACCGTGCGATTCGTTCTCTCCGTCGGGTTCTCCTGTGGTGAATAACGCGCTGTGTACTGGAGTGTCACCCCCAGGGATTCCATGAACGCCTTGAAACTTCTGCTCGCAAATTGTACACCGTTGTCGCAAACGAATGTCCTGGGTATTCCAAATCTGCTGAGTATACGTTCCCGGAACGCCAGTTGCAACAGAGCGGTGGTATCTCTCCTCAATGGCACCAGCTCCACCCATTTAGCGAAAGCGTCGTGGAACACCAACAACATCGTATTCCCACGCTTGGAACGAGGCAACGGTCCCACGAAGTCTGCGCACAAGACCGCCATTGGCTCCGCCACCTGCCTGGTGAGCATATGCCCGGCCGGCTTTTGTTGCTCGCATTTGAATCTTTGGCACGTTTCGCAACACCTCACGTACTTGGCGGCATCTCGGAACATGCCCGGCCAATAGTACCTTTGCGCAAGTCGTGCTGCCGTCTTCCTCACTCCTTGATGTCCGGCCGTGGGAGCGTCGTGACACTCCCTCATCACTCTGCTATCAAACTGCTTGGGACGCAGAGCTTTCATGGGATAAAGTCCTCCTCGTCTATCCTATGTCCTAAATTCCGGTATAACTGCCCGTTCTCCTCCACGTAATCCTGGAACTTCTCGGGCTCCTTCACGATCCTCTCACGCATCCTCTTTATCCACCCGCAAGGGGGATTTTCTTCCACGGCCTGCTCGCAACTGTCTATGGGCTGCCGGGACAATGCGTCTGCCACTACGTTTAAGCTTCCTCGACGATAACGTATGTCGAACTGGTATTGCTGCAACTCTAGCGCCCACCGAGCGATCCTGCCCGTGGGACTTTCTATGGAGTTGAGCCATTTCAGCGCTAGGTGATCCGTAACCTCGTCGAATCTGTAGCCTTCCAGGTAGCATCGCATCTTTCGGATCGCCCAGACGATCGCGAGGCACTCCTTCTCCGTGGCCGAGTAGTTTAGCTCCGCCTTCAGTAACTTCCGGCTGGCGTATGCTATCACTCGCTCCTGCCCCTCGACTTCTTGCGTCAGCACTGCGCCGAGGCCGTAGTCGCTGGCGTCGGTTTGCAGCACGAACTTGGCCGAGAAGTCGGGACAGGCCAGAATAGGTGCGGTTGTCAAACTCTCCTTGAGTTTCTGCAACGCCTCCTCCTGCTCCTCGCTCCAGATCCACTTCTGGCCCTTCTTTAGCA
Organism: Drosophila mojavensis; assembly: GCF_018153725.1. Taxonomy (NCBI): domain Eukaryota; kingdom Metazoa; phylum Arthropoda; class Insecta; order Diptera; family Drosophilidae; genus Drosophila; species Drosophila mojavensis. Next base: position 287,836 of record NW_025318897.1, on the reverse strand, counting down.
GCTTCGTCATCAGTTGTACCAGTGACGCGAAGTTTGGTACAAAGCGTCGATACCACGATGCCATCCCTAGGCACTGCCGCAGCTCCTTGAGATTCGAAGGTGATGGGAGGCTCTGGATCGCCTCGACATTCGCGGGATCAGTGCAAATCCCCTCTCCGCTTATCACGTGGCCAAGGTATGCCAACTTCTCCCGAAAGAAACTACATTTCTTTCTGTTGAGTCTGAGATTGGCCTTTCGCAACCGCCGGAAAACTTCCTTCAGGTTGGCCACGTGTTGCTCCTTCGTCTCTCCGATGACCACTATGTCGTCTAGATACGCAAACGCGTGAGGCTCCATGTCGGGCCCGATGACCGTATCCAATGCCCTCTGGAATGTCGCCCCCGCCGAATGCAAACCGAATGGCATCACTCGCCATTGGAACAATCCTCTGCCTGACACGGTGAACGCCGTGTATTCCCTACTATCCGCCGCCATTGGGATCTGCCAGTAACCGCTCTTTAGATCCAGCGTGGATATGAATCGTGCGTGTCTTAACTTTTCCAAAATGTGAAGAATCCGCGGAACAGGGTACGCATCCGGGACTGAGTGAGCGTTGAGCTGTCGATAATCGACGCACATGCGCCAATCCCCAGTCTTTTTCTTGACCAAGACTATGGGTGCGCTGTGTGGGCTCTTCGACGGTTCAATCGCTCCAGCTTGAAGCAGCTCGTCCACCTGTTCGTCGATCACCTTTTGCATAGCCGGATTTTTAGGGTAGTACCTTTGCTTCAAAGGCTTGTCGTCCTTCATCCGGATGCTATGCTCAGCGATGTGCGTCACGCCTCTGAGGTCCTCGAACAATGCCAACTCTGCCTCAAGGAATTCTTGCAACTCTTTCTCTAACTCGTCCGGCCACTCCTTGCTATTGGGCGCGGATCGTTCATGTCCTCCGTATCCGCTCTCTGCTGCCTCTCCTGTCAGTGGGCCGCCCTCGGGCTCACCTTCCCTCTCCAACTCGACTGATTTTAACTCCGGCGACCGCTCCTCGGGTCCGCTCCTCAAGTCCTCGCTCTGCTTCACAGCTCTCGCGGGAGGCCCAGCTCCCGTTTTGTCCTCCATTATCTCGCTTCTGTCCTTTTTATCTCTCCTTGTCGCTGGGAGACTCCCTCTAAGTCTCTCCTCCGGCATTTCCTTTTCCATTCTTTTCCTCTTGTCTCTGCTTTTCTTCCTCTGTTTCCTCTCTCCTCTTTTCTTGTCGGGCGGCGCGCCTTGGCTCGACGACTCCTGAACGCCGACTGTCGACACCGTGATTGCCGACCTCGGATCCTCCTTCGACGTCGCGGCCTCGCGCGACACCTCTGGGCCCGACTCCTTCACATATCCTTTAGTGAGCTGGCCTTGCTCTCCAAAGCCGCTGCTGCCTTCCTCTCCTCTTCGTTCACTCGGTGGCGACGCCCCTTCTCCTACGTCGTCCACCATCCTCATTTCCAGCTCCGCGTTGCCACAACGCACCGTAGTGCCGATGGCGCATAGGAAGTCCATGCCGATGATGACATGGTCCAGCATGGTCGGCATTATCGACAAATTTACTTCCGCCGTTTTTCCTGCCAGGCTCACATCTGTCCTTTATCTTCTTTATCTTCTTTGCTTTCGCTTCACTTTATCCTACTTAACCTTGCTATGTTCCGCTTCGCTCCGTTCCAGTGCGTTTTTATTTTATTTTATTTTATTTTATTTTATTTTATTTTATTTTATTTTATTTTATTTTATTTTATTTTATTTTATTTTATTTTATTTTATTTTATTTTATTTTATTTTATTTTATTTTATTTTATTTTTTTTTTTATTTTTATTTTATTTTATTTTATTTTATTTTATTTTATTTTATTTTATTTTATTTTATTTTATTTTATTTTATTTTATTTTATTTTATTTTATTTTATTTTATTTTATTTTATTTTATTTTATTTTATTTTATTTTATTTTATTTTATTTTATTTTATTTTATTTTATTTTATTTTATTTTATTTTATTTTATTTTATTTTATTTTATTTTATTTTATTTTATTTTATTTTATTTTATTTTATTTTATTTTATTTTATTTTATTTTATTTTATTTTATTTTATTTTATTTTATTTTATTTTATTTTATTTTATTTTATTTTTTATTTTATTTTATTTTATTTTATTTTATTTTATTTTATTTTATTTTATTTTATTTTATTTTATTTTATTTTATTTTATTTTATTTTATTTTATTTTATTTTATTTTATTTTATTTTATTTTATTTTATTTTATTTTATTTTTTTATTTTATTTTATTTTATTTTATTTTATTTTATTTTATTTTATTTTATTTTATTTTATTTTATTTTATTTTATTTTATTTTATTTTATTTTATTTTATTTTATTTTATTTTATTTTATTTTATTTTATTTTATTTTATTTTATTTTATTTTATTTTATTTTATTTTATTTTATTTTATTTTTATTTTCACTGGTATCGGTCCACTGTCCACTCTCGCGATCAAAATCGCCTCGTGTCATATGCGCATCAGAAAAATCGCCTAGTGTCACATGCGCATCAAAAAAATCGCCCAGTGTCATATGCGCATTAGCAAAATCGCCCAGTGTCATATGCGCACAATTGCACACATACGCTTGACCGATCGCTCTCTCTCTCTCAACTTATTCTCTCGCATACATACATATATACGCTTGCCTGCTCGTATGCACATATACCTATGTACGCTTGCCTATACACCGACACATAAACACTCTTCACTTTTCGTTCTCTCCCCGCTAAACCACACATTCACTTATGTATATATATGCACATATGGACACTTGTCTATGCGCGTTTTCTTGACTGTTTTTTTTTTCTTTGTCCTCTGTTACTTACTTTTGATGTGTGCATACATATATACACACTCTGCTCTTACCACTCCTCGTTGCTGCATTTCGGCGACGTTCACTACGCTGCCCCCGCGCGTGCACATGCTTATGCACATGCGTTTCGGTTTTACGCTTCTGCGTAATATTTTCGCACGCACTGTACCTTCCGGCGCCGCAACGGTCTTCTAGTCCCGTTTTTCGCTCGACGCTTCCCGAAATTTCTGACCCCCCGACCCCGCGGCCGTCGTAGGGTGTCTTCACTTTTTAATTTTCGCACTTTACTATGAATGCTCTTGCCTTTTGCTGCTTTTATGCGCACACTGCCTATATTCAAATCAACCACCAAATAACTATACAATCGTCTCTATTGCCCGTCACCTCTATTTGGGTATGCCGGCGGGTTTTTACGCCGCCTGTATACCACACTCTCTCTAGCCCCGCGTCCCTGCTCGGGCGCCACTTGTAAGGTTACATTACTTTCCAGCCGGGGTCAGAGTCTCAGTCTGCCCAGGGCCATAACTCACAAGAAATTTGTAAGTAGTTACGGGACTCTACGTGGTTAGAGAAACAGGAGAGGGTGGGGGAGTTATCATGTATTAGACGGCCACGCAGCCTGAACTCGCCGACCACGCCCACACGTTTGCACGTGGGAAGGCTGCAGCGATCGAGTGGCGCGATCAAGCGCACTCTAGATCGCTGGGGTCGGGGTTGCAAAGGCGTATTGCGGGTTATTAGTGGGGCCACTACGATTGGTAGACCGCAGATCGAGGAACGGCCAGCATTGCCGTCGACGTTCGCTCAAGACCACGCGGTTTTTACATGCCAGAGTTTTGACCGTCTGGCGAACGGGATTTACCCTCGTTCTAACTACCTGTTAGTATGGTTATAATTGTTAGTGAATTACTGTTAGCAGACTAACTACAAATAAACGCGCAACTGTTTCTATATACTTTTCTTATTTTTATTTCTATATATTACCTTATACCTTCTACCCTTTGCCTATCGGTCCTCTATTTCCCTTTTATATTTTTTCCGTCTGCTCAAATCGAGAGCTAAAACCAACCGCTCAGACCGAGAGCTAAAAACTGACTGCTCAAACCGAGAGCTGAAAACTGACTGCTCAAACCGAGAGCTAACAAGTAAGAAAGCTCTAGTCGAGACTACTCGACTACGAGATCCCCTGAACCCTTGGAGTAATAGCTATTTCAATAATTTTTCGCGTCTTTCAGCTTACACAAGAAACACACACACACACACACACACACGCACGCACACACAGGCATACATACACACACATACATACACACATACACACACACACACACATACACAAACAATAACATACATATACACACACAAGCATAAACACGCATGGGCGGCAGTGAGCGCTTACTATGAGAACTTAATTGCTTAATAACTTTTTTGTGGACGTACGATCTTCATGAAACTTTCAGATTATGATTATGACATGGATATGCATGTAATTGCCAAAGCACAAGTCTCTAGTATTTGAAATACGCTTTTTACAAAAGTGAGGGTGAGGGAGTGAATTTAAGGGTGGGGGTAAATTTTAACAAAAACCGAAATTGTATAAATTGCATACATAAAAAAAAGATCGGGATGAGTTATCCATTTTAATGATAAACTTGATATGCGCGCTGTAATTACGAACATTTTAAAAAAAATTTGAAGTTTCTATCTCTTATATCTTCTGAAATCAACGCGTTCATACATACGGACAGACGGACAGACGGACAGACGGACAGGGCCAAATCAACTCAGCTCGTCGCCCTGATCAAGAATATATATACTTTGTGGGGTCTGCCACGCCTCCTTCTGCCTGTTACATACATTTCAACAAAACCATTATACCCTGATTTCCCATTGAAAATGGGTTCAGGGTATAAAAACTGACTGCTCAAACCGAGAGCTAAAAACTGACTGAAATCTGCGTGCAGCTTTCAAGCTTCTCCTCCCGCTCTGCAGATTTCACCACGCGACCAGCAACGCAATCCACCACCGCGAGCTTTCAAACTGCACGGTTGCATTGCTGATCGCGTGCCCGCCCACTAATTTGAATTTTGCTTACTGTCTAGAGTTAATAGCTATGGCACCTATATCTACTTAACTATCTTACGAACTAACGCTTAGTCTGCTTACTATCTACCTTACCCTCTACCAAAAATATACAGCAACTACAAGATGTAAACTTAATGGCTACAAAAATCAATCTAATCCAACTTAATCGCTACGAGTATAATGCAAATTCAACAACTATAAAGATCAATCAAAACAATTCAATTCAATTCACTAACTTAGTCGCTACAAATATAATATAAACTTAACGACTATAATTCACATCAATTCAACTCATTAACTTACTTGCTACAAATATCATATAAACTTAACGACTATAATTCTCTTTAAACCAATTCATTAACTTACTTGCTACAAATATCATATAACTTAACAACTATGATTCAACATGTAAGGTGGGCAAAAAGGCCACCTTACAAGATCCAACTTTCATCGAAGCATTTGAAAAGTTAAAGCAACTTATTTGTTCACATCCTATATTAAGATTCCCTAACTTTGAAAAAGCATTCACGCTTACAACTGACGCTTCAAATTATGCCATAGGATCGGTTCTTTCTCAAGAAGGGCATCCGATTTGTTTTGCGTCAAGAACGTTAAACAATCATGAGAAAAATTATTCAGCAACAGATAAAGAATTTTTAGCAATACTATGGAGTGTAAACTATTTTAGACCATATCTCTACGGAAGAAAATTCAAACTATTAACAGATCACCAAGCGATAAAATTCTTATATTCAAAACATAAAGGGAAAGATATTTCGCCAAGGCATCAAAGATGGTTACTAAAACTAGGAGAATATCAGTTTGACATAGATTACTTAAGAGGAAGAGAAAACAGAGTAGCCGATTTCTTAAGCAGAATAAAAGGTAATGATTTTGACCCACAGCAAGACAATATATCAGACATAAACATAATAACAAATATTGAAGAAGATAACTATTCGTTAGCAGCAACTATACATTCAGCAGAAGAAAATTTACAGGATCATTTTCTAATAAAGGAAGAAATAGTAAATAAATATAAAACACAAATAATAATAACAAATGGCAAAACAGAAGAGTGTAAAACGATTCATGGAAAAAGAATAATTTTCATAGCAAAACACGACTTCCCAACAATGGAAGAAATTTTTATAAAATACTTAAACAAAGGAAAAGTAGGTATATATTCAGATCTACCGGATCAAGAATATAATATAGTGCAAGAAAAATTAATTCAATTATACTCTAACAACAAACAAATAGAATTCACTAAATGCACACATAGAGCTCAAGATATAGAAACTGAAACGGAAGCTGTAAAACAAATATCTATTTACCATGTACAAGAGAGTATGCATTCAGGTATTCAAGAGACGTGCAACAAAATAAAAAATAAAATATTTTACCCTAAGTTATTAGAATTAATACAGACAGTGATCAACCAATGTGATTTTTGCAAAGAAGTCAAATATGACAGAAACCCAGTTAGAAACAAATTTGTTAAAACAGAAACTCCATCGGATAAAAACCAAATAATACATATAGACACATACGTAATAAAAAACACATATTTTTTGACTATTATAGATAAATTTTCGAAATTTGCAGCCGTTTACCCACTAAACGATAGAAACCATATAACCATCGTAGAGCAGATTGAAAATCATTTTACAAAAATAGGCAAACCAAATAAGATTGTAGCTGACAATGAATTTAATTCAATAAAAATTAAAGAACTATCAAGCCGAGAAAATATTGAATTACATTTAACAAAACCAAACAGCCATACAGGCAATGCAGATGTAGAAAGACTGCATAACTCATTGGCAGAAAAGTTTAGGATAATACATAATACAGAAACAGAAAACTTATCAGTAAAACAAATTATGCAAAGGGCAGTAAGAAATTATAACGACAGGTACCACTCTACTATTAAATGTACACCTTTTGAAGCGCAAAATAATAAAATAGATTTAAAAATCATTAAGAATAATATAGAAACCACTAAAATCAAGATGCTGGATAAGAACAACCGAAAGAGAGAAAATTATGAAGAAGAAAGAGAAGAGGGGTTTATTAAAATTATAAAGCAGTCAGACACAAAGAAGTACCAAAGTTTAAAAAAGCCAAACTTAAGAATAGCCCAGCAAATATAAAACGTGTTTACAAATTTACAGAAGACAAGAATGATAACAGAATTGAAGACTCATCAAATACTTAACCAAAACAAAATTCGCTCTTTCTGAAGCATAACAGAGCAAATCAAATCTATTAGCAAATGTTGATAATTTTATTTCTTTTAAATATTTGTTTCTGACAAACAGCAATCTTTATAAGTATTCAAAATGAAATCAAAAATATTTTTTTTATATTTAACTGAAAAAAAAAAAAAAAAAAAAAACTATAATAATTAATCAAAGAATATAAACAAGTTACTATTCATTACTCAAAACAATAATTATAAGTAATACCTACCTTATATATTACCTTTAATAAGAAAATTAATAACAACACAGCATTCAGGAGAATTCTTATTTAAATGAGGGAGAAGTTATGTATGTAATTATGTAATCGATATAAGCATAATTTTAAGCGATTTGTCATCACTAAGAGAGAAAGTCCATACCTAAATGTTGCATGTTTGTGAAGATGAAATGTCTAGCAACATTGTGAAATTAAAATTATGAAGAAAATAGCTATGCTACTAAGCTGGCGCCAGAAATATCTAGCAACATTGTGAAATACAAAAGAAACATGCTATGTCGCTCGAATAGGCTAGCAGCATTTGAATAAAGGCAGTTCTAATCTGAGACTTAACTGAAGAAGTTGAACCTTGTTATTTAATTTCAAAAATAAAGAACTCAAAACAAAATTCGCGCGCGCGATCAGCAGTGCAACCCGGCGGCTCGAAAGCTCGTCGTGGTGAGCTGCATTGCTGGTCGCGTGGTGAAAGCTGCAGAGGCGAGAGAAAAAGATCGAAAGATGCGCATCAGTTTTAGTCACTTTCGAGCTCCCGAAGTGAGCGGACGCGGCAGCGAGAACAGAAAGCAACAAGATTATTTAGTGAATATAGAGGACATAGGGCGTAAATAAAGTAAGAATATGTATAATTGGAGGAATTTGCGTATTTTATTCAGATCTGGTTTGTCAACTAATTTCCCAGTTTACTAATCATAACCACCGTAACACTACTAACTGGTAGTTTGAACGAGGTCACGACCCGTTCGCCAGAAGCGAACGCCGGCGGCAACGCTGGCCGTTCCTCGATCCGCGGTCTACCAATCGTAGTGGCCCCACTAACGTTCCACAGCACGCCTTTCGCAGCCCCGACCCCCACAATCTGGAGTGCGCTTGACTGCGCCACTCGATTGCGGCCGCCCTCCCGCGTGCAAACGCGTGGGCGTGGACGTGGTCGGCGAGCTCAGGCCACGTGGCCGCCTAACCTATACAACTTCCCCCCTTCAGAGATTTATGTAATTAACATGAGAATTTGACATAACAGGAGCATGTTATGTTAATAACATGAATGTAAAATGTTGATGACGTAGCAATGTAATGCTGCGTTGCCACGTCAGTGAGTCTGACACGGTATTGCGATGTTGTAAAACTTCATAGCAACGAGCTGTGTTGCTACTATGTACAATGCAATAAGCAAAGTAAATGATGACTGAGGAAAGTCGGTTAGCGGTAAATTCTATGCCGAGAACGAGGCCCGAGAGCGAGAGAGATGCCTCGGCCGAGTGTGGCGCGATTGTAGTTGTTATGTAAACAGGAAGAGAAGCACGAGCGTTGAGGCTGTGCGTACGTGGTTTTTAGTCTGAGGACAGCAGAGGTAACAACGAGACAATTGCGACTCGCTGCGTTCAAAAAGCAAAAGAACAAATATCGCCTACTGAAATTAAGAAGTTATTATGGAGCACGAGAATTCAGAGCCATCTCCGACATCAGAAGTGGGATGCCCCCACCCACAAGAAATATCAGGACGCATGCTGGAAGCGATACTGGAGTAGCAAAATAACAAATTTATGGAGATGTTAAAGTCAATGCAGACAGCAGCAAAAACAACAACAACTACTCTACCAATATTCAATCCTGATGCACCGGGAGCTGACGCCCTAGCGTGGTATAGAACAACCGATATGATTCTATCTGAGCATCCTCTGGAAGGCAGTGCACTAGTAATGGCGCTTACAAAGGCATTAGTGGGGAGCTCTTCACCGTGGCTTGCCCAAATCTGTCACACTGGCATAACTTGGCCAGAGTTCGGCGAGTTGTTCATACAACGATATGAGGGCATAGAGACGCCAGCAGCCTTTTTGACGAATATGCTTAACGGACGCCCGAATGCTAACGAATGTATTTCGGTTTACGCTAGCCGATTAGTGACGTCATTATTGACGAACTGGAATTCGATGAAATTGGAAGAGATTGCTGTTGCTGTCGTGCTGGCACATGTATCAAAATTTGACGCAAAATTACAAAAATTAATTTTTACAACAAATGTAAAAACGCGCAATGAAATGCAACAACAATTAAAAGCTTATGCATTTAAACGAAGCGATCATCTGCCGTCGGGTTCAGAGCCAGAAAGGAAAAGACAAAAGATGCAAACTCCAAGCAAATGCTTTTACTGTGGGAAAACTGGACACAAGGTAGCCGAGTGCCGTAAGAAGAAAGCAGACGAGAAACCCGATACAAGGCCACATCGACCACACTCTACATCAGGACGAGAGAGAGCAGGAGTGACTTGTTATAAGTGCAGCGACATAGGTCACATTGCGTCAGCTTGTCTGAAGAGAGAAGTATCATCTGGCAGCATTGAGAAGCGAGTAAACTTGTGTACAGTTATAAAGCCAAAGGGAAAAATGTACCAACTGGGTGAGCTCTTTCCATTTTTCTTTGACTCGGGCGCCGAGTGCTCTTTAATCAAAGAAACATTAAGTAATAAGTTATCTGGCAAGCGAATTAATAATCTGACAATATTAAGAGGTATAGGAGAAAATGTTGTTAAAAGCCATTTGCAAATTTTGGCTACAGTGCAAGTGTCTCAATTTAATCTAGAAATATTATTTCACGAAGTAGCAGATGATTGCTTGAAGCATAATGTAATGATTGGTCGAGAAATCTTGCAGCTCGGTTTTGGTGTCTTAATTGAAGCTGACAAATTTGACATTTATAAAATAAAACAAATTAATGAAACCTACAAAGAAAGTAATACTAAATTTCTAGAAAATCTAATTGGTAATAATGTTGAACTGAATGAAAGCTATAGGCGAAAACTAAAAGAAATACTTGCTGAGCATTCAAATGATTTTATAGATGTAATACCAAATAGACGTGTATCGACTGGTGCTTTAGAAATTAGGTTGTTAGATAAAAATAAAACAGTTCAAAGACGCCCATATAGGCTGAGCGCAGACGAAAAGGAACTTGTTAGAGGAAAAATCCAGCAAATGATTAAACAAAATGTCATACGAGCAAGCAGCTCACCATTTGCTAGTCCAATGTTATTGGTTAAGAAGAAGGATGGTAGTGATAGATTGTGTATAGACTACCGAGAATTAAATGCGAATACAGTGTCTGATAAATATCCCCTTCCATTAATATCAGAGCAGATAGCCAGATTACGAGGTGGAAAATATTTTTCCAGTCTGGACATGGCAAGTGGGTTTTATCAAATACCCATACACGAAGATTCTATTGAGCGAACTCCAGAGGGTCAATACGAATTTTTAGCTATGCCGTTTGGCCTTAAGAATGCCTCGTCAGTGTTTCAGCGTGCGATTGTAAAAGCTTTGGGTGAATTGGCATATTCATATGAAGTTGTTTACATTGATGATGTTTTGATTGTGGCAGAATCAAAAGAACAAGCATTTGAAAGGTTGGCAGTCGTTTTAAAGGCATTGACAAATGCAGGATTTTCGTTTAATATAAAAAATGTGCGTTTTTGAGAACAGGAATTGAGTACCTCGGATTTTATATAAAAAACGGTGAAATAAAACCAAATCCGAGAAAAATAGAGGCGTTGTCCGCTTTACCAAAGCCAAATAGTGTCACACAATTAAGGCAATTTATAGGCCTGGCCTCATATTTCAGGCAGTTTGTTCCTAGATTTTCTGAACAAATGAAACCGTTGTATCACTTGACTGCGAAAAATAGCGGATTTGTTTGGAAGGAGGAGCATGAACAAATACGTCAAAAAATCATTTCCATGTTGACAAGTGACCCAGTGCTTATCATTTTTGATCCGCAACTCCCAATAGAACTTCACACAGATGCAAGCTCGTACGGTTATGGTGCTATGCTCATGCATAAACAAGAAGGCAAATGTAGAGTAGTCGAGTACTACAGCAAATGTACTTCAGCGTCAGAATCCAAATATCATTCATATGAGTTGGAAACTCTGGCAGTGTACAATGCTGTGAAGCACTTTCGACATTATTTACATGGCACAAAATTTTCCGTATATACTGATTGCAATTCATTAAAAGCAAGCCGTACAAAAGCTGAATTGACGCCAAGAGTGCATCGATGCTGGGCGTACTTACAATCATTTGATTTCAATGTTGAATATCGGAAAGGCAGCCAAATGGCTCATGTAGATTTTCTGTCTCGAAATCCATTACCCAAAGAGGTCAAAATTGTAAAGAAAGTAGAAGTTCGTGTGGACTTAGCAGAAATCACAGTTAATTGGCTATTGGCAGAGCAGCAACGCGATTCAGAAATAATGGATATAGTCAAGCAATTAAATGCTGGGGAAACCCAAAATGATGTTTTAAGAACATACGAAATTAGAGCCGGGTTGCTGTATCGCATTATTCAGCGAAATGGCAAAACACGTTGTCTGCCTGTGATTCCGAATGCATTTAAGTGGTCCGTAATTAATCATGTGCATGAAGCAATAATGCATTTGGGTTGGCAGAAAACTCTGGACAAGGTTTTTGAGCAATATTGGTTTAAAAACATGACGAAATATGTAAGGAAATTTGTAGAGAATTGCATAACGTGTAAGTTGTCTAAGCCTTCGTCCGGAAGAATACAAATGGAAATGCATCCCATTCCCAAAATTGAAATACCTTGGCACACTATACATATAGATATTAGCGGCAAGTTGAGTGGCAAAAATGATGTTAAAGAATATGTCATAGTTCAGGTAGATGCATTTACTAAGTTTGTCCATTTACATCACACGTTAAACCTTGACACAAATAATTGCATTGAAGCCTAACCGTATTATTGCAGATCAGGGCAGAAGCTTTGCAAGTAGCGGTTTTAAAGATTTTTGTTCAAATAACAAAATAGATTTGCATTTAATAGCAACAAGCGCTAGTAGAGCTAATGGGCAAGTGGAGCGCGTGATGAGCACTATCAAAAGTATGTTGACAGCAGTGGAAACAAGTTCACGAACATGGCAAGAAGCTTTAAAAGAAGTACAGTTAGCCATAAATTGCACGACCAATAGAGCAACTAACTTTAGTCCACTAGAGTTATTGATCGGTAGGGCAGCAAGGCCCTTGGGCATGCTACCTATCGGTGAAGAAACGAAAATTGATCGTAATGAAGCGAGAATTAAAGCTAAAGAGAATATGGTCAGGAATGCCGAGTATGACAAAAATAGAGTAGATAAAAACAAAGCAAAAATAAGGCAATACAAAGTTGGTGATTATGTTTTGTTAAAAAGTGAAGAGCGGCATCAGACAAAATTGGATCCAAAATTTAAGGGACCATTTGTAGTGACTGAATTGCTAGAAGGTGACCGTTACATTTTGAAATCATTAACGAATAAAAGAAAATATAAGTATTCGCATGAATTTTTACGAGCATTACCCGATAAGCAAGTCGAAAGAGAAATGTTTGACGACATTGACCACGGTGAAACAGACGCTGGTCAAAAGGTTACCTCTGCCACCTAGAAGGTGTGGAGGACATCATACACAGGGACTAGGTTCAAGTGTCAATGTTCACGCTGGTGAAGGCTGAAATTGTGCATGGCGGACAGTTGATCTAGTGAGAGATCAAGGTACATGTGGTACATATCGTCGCAGAGTGGCGGCAAGAGCCTGTTTAACTGTGGTATGATAAAATGGAAAGCCAAATGGTCGGGTTTGCGCAGAAGAGTACAAGCTACTGAATTTGAGTGATATCCTGCCAAACTGTCATTTGATGGAAAGCCAAATGGGCGAGTTGTTACGGAAGGGTACGATGTACTTTGAAAATGTAAATGAGATTTTCCGTAACGCTGACATTTGAAGATCTAAATATGTAGATGTGAGACAAACATGAAATCCAAATGGTTGAGTTTATTTGTATTAACTAACATTTGAAGACATTTGAAAAATGTGTAATAAGATTGAGTAATTATTATGCGGGTAATGAACAGAAAGATTTAATTGTAAATTAATGTAAATGTTTAAATGAAGCGAATATGTTGTGTTGAATGATGAAACCATGTAAAAGAATTGGCTTATTTTGATTAAAAAAAAAAAAAGATATGATTCTAATCAGAGTGTTTAATTTCATACACGAGGACGTGTAATCGTCAGGAAGGCCGTGTCAGAGATTTATGTAATTAACATGAGAATTTGACATAACAGGAGCATGTTATGTTAATAACATGAATGTAAAATGTTGATGACGTAGCAATGTAATGCTGCGTTGCCACGTCAGTGAGTCTGACACGGTATTGCGATGTTGTAAAACTTCATAGCAACGAGCTGTGTTGCTACTATGTACAATGCAATAAGCAAAGTAAATGATGACTGAGGAATGTCGGTTAGCGGTAAATTCTATGCCGAGAACGAGGCCCGAGAGCGAGAGAGATGCCTCGGCCGAGTGTGGCGCGATTGTAGTTGTTATGTAAAGAGGAAGAGAAGCACGAGCGTTGAGTCTGTGCGTACGTGGTTTTTAGTCTGAGGACAGCAGAGGTAACAACGAGACAATTGCGACTCGCTGCCTTCAAAAAGCAAAAGAACAAATATCGCCTACTGAAATTAAGAAGTTATTATGGAGCACGAGAATTCAGAGCCATCTCCGACAAATATATATATAAATATGAGTATGTGCGGACGTGTGAAAAGGCAGAATATGTAAATAAATTTATTAAACGATCAACAAAGGATATTGTTCTTTTCGTGTTAATAAATATTAATCGGATTTTAACACAGCTTAATACAAATCTATATATATAAGAATATATACATATAGGCATGTAGCCGAAATATTGCTAGATTAGTACATATATATGTCGTCTTCAATAAATACAAAAGATCAGATTGTATATTTCCTAATCTTTATTGGTGGATGAGAGCTGTGTCACTTGCCTATCCTGGTATTGACACTTCTGTTCATATGTACATACATATTCACAGAAGTGTCAATACCAGGATAGGCAAGTGACGAAAGCCAACGGTTGTACTATTAACAGAACGATGTTAATTGACATCAACAGAGTGCTGTTAATAACACAGCCGGGTTATGTGGGGGAGGAGCAATCCTGTTAATGGGATCTGGCATTAACATATAAAGTTAATGGATACAAAGATTTTGTAATTTACAGATTTTGGATACAACGCCCCCTTCGCCCCCAATTTGTAAAAAATGCATTTCAAGTACTTGTGCTTTGGAATATACACACCTTTTAGCCATATACTTATGCTCTGAAAGTTTCATAAAGATTGTGTGTCTACAAAAGAAATTATTCAACAAATAAATTCTCATAATATTGCCCACACTGCAACGCAGCCCAAGCGCAGTCGCTGCTTACTGCGCAGTTAGCAGAGCTCAGGCTTATGCGTGCGTGTGGATGCATGCGTACGTATGTGTGCATAAAAGAAATGCAGAATAATTAGAATATCAGCTTAGAAGGTTCAGGGTATCTCCTAGTCGAGCAGTCTCGACTGGAGCCTTCTTACTTGTTTTATTTTATTCCTTTATTTATTTTTCTTCATCTTTTATTTTTATACCCTGAACCCATTGAAAATGGGAAATCAGGGTATAATGGTTTTGTGAAAAAGTATGTAAAGGGCAGAAGGAGGCGTGGCAGACACCACAAAGTATATATATTCTTGATCAGCGCGACGAGCTGAGTCGATATAGCCCTGTCCGTCTGTCCGTCCGTCCGTATCAGTGCGTCGATCTCAGAAGTTATACAAGCTAGAGTGCTGAAATTTGACATGCATACTCGTGTGTACCATACGCAGTACGAGTTTGCTTTATTTTTTCGATAAATCATCCGATAATTTTTTTATCGGGAATAATCGAAAAATTGATTTTGTTTTTTTAGTCTAATTTGAACACTTTTAGACCTGGAGTCTTCAAATTTGCGTTGTATATAAAGTTAATGAATACAAAGATTTTGTAATTTACATATTTTGGATACCACGCCCCCTTCGCCCCAAATTTGTAAAAAACGCATTTCAAGTACTAGAAAATTGTGCCTTGAAATGTACACACATATTCACCATTGATATTCATTATTGATTATGCTCTGAAAGTTTCATTAAAATCTTATGTCTACAAAAGAAATTATTCAACAAATATACTCTCATAATATTGCCCAAACTGCAGCGCAGCCCAAGCGCAGTCGCTGCTTACTGCGCAGTTAGCAGAGTGCAGGCTTATGCGTGCGTGTGGATGCATGTGTATGTATGTGTGCATAAAAGAAGTGCAGAATTATTAGAATATCAGCTTAGAGGGTTCAGGGTATCTCCCAGTCGAGCAGTCTCGACTGGAGCCTTCTTACTTGTTTTCTCGGTTTTTTTTATTTATTTATTTTTTTTTATACTCAATCACGAAAGTGAATCAGTATATTGGTTTTGTGCAATGTCCGTCTTGCTGTCCGTCCATCTGTCCGTCCGTCCGTCTGTCCGTATAAACGCAATCTATTTCGGCGCTATTGAAGATAGAGACTTGAAATTTGAAACACATACTCATGTATATTTCCGATTTATAAAGTGTTACAATTTTCCCGATCCGCTCACTAGGGGCGTGGAAAATCGATATACCAGAAATCATATTAGTTGAAGAGCTAGAAAGCTAGAAATTCGGTATGTAGGTCTGCGTCAAGATCACGAGCTATGGCGGATATATCTCCGCCCATTGGGGGCGTGGCAAATCGGCTAAAACTGTATTTCCTAATGTTGTAAACCTAGAATGCTGAAATTTAGTACGTCAGCTAATGTTATGATTCTATAAAGTGAAAAGATAATTCATAAGTCTACGCCCATTAGGGGCTTGGCAAATCGGACCTGAAGATATAGTGATTTTTTAAATTCTGGTCTATTTTAGACACTATTGATGCCAAAGACCTCAAATTTTGTATATATACTCGGGCTGATCACCTAAGACCAAAAAGCTTTGTCGGATATGTGTCCGCCCACACAGGGCGTGGCAAACCGCAAAAGTTGATATCTCCTAAGGTATAATAGCTAGAAGCTTCAAATTTAGAGAGTTAAGTTACCAGTAACCTCCTCTATCGATGACCTAAAAATAATTTTTACGCCTCTTTTCATTCATTCATTCATTTTCACATTTTTTGAGAGTAAGTATTCAAACTTTGCAGTTAGTGTACCGTTATCACGTTCTAAGAACTGACCAAAAATGAGGTGTCTGCGCCCAGTAGGGGCGTGGCAAATCGGAAGCCGGTATATTCTACAGTATTAGAACGAAACTTTACTATCTTGTTGATGGAATGTGAATGAGTATTCCGCAGTCGGTAACGCCCGACTGCAACGTTCTTACTTGTTATACCCTGAACCCATTTTCAATGGGAAATCAGGGTATAATGGTTTTGTTAAAAGTATGTAACAGACAGAAGGAGGCGTAGCAGACCCCACAAAGTATATACATATATTTTTGATCAGGTTGACGAGCGGAGTCGATTGGGCCCTGTCCGTCTGTCTGTCCGTCCGTCCGTCCGTATGTATGTATGAACGCGTCGATCTAAGAAGATATATGAGCTAGAGACTTGAAATTTGTTCCTGGGTCCGTGTATATCACGCGCATATCAAGTTTTTCTTTATATATCGATAACTACTCCCGATATATTATTATCGATTAAAAACCTTATCGAAAGCTAGTTATTTAATTATATCTCCTACACATTTAAAGCTAGAGCCTGCAAATTTTAAATGCAGACTTATATGTATTTTATATAATTTCGGTTTTTATCAAAATTTACCCCTCACCCCTATATCCACCCCCTCACCCTCACCTTTGTAAAAGGCATATTTCAAGTACTAGACGTGTGCTTTGGAATGTACATTCATTTTTACCATATGATTACGCCCTGAAACTTTCATTAAGATTGTACGCCTAGAAATTAAATTATTCAACAAATATATTCTTATAATGTTGACCACACTGCAGCGCAGCCCAAACGCAGTCGCTGCTTACTGCGCAGTTAGCAGAGCGCATTCTAATACGTGCGTGTGTATGTATGTGTGTCGAAAATAAGTGCAGACTGATTAGAATATCAGATTAGAGGGTTCAGGGTATCTCCTAGTCGAGCAGTCTCGACTGGAGTCTTCTTACTTGTTTTTTTTTTTTTTAATTCACTTATTCTAAATTTTATCGTTCATCCCCTCTTAAAATCCTCTTTCGTTTTATTTTGTTTTATTATACTTTCCGCTCGCTTCGTCCAACTCAATTTTTACTCACTCATTCTAGTTTTGTTCGCTTCAACTTGCTTTGCTCTTACTTTAGTTTTACCTGACTTTACTCTTCTTTTTTTTACTCTGGTTGCTTTCCTTTGCTTGCTTTTACCTTATTTCCCTCTACTCTTACTTTTATTACTCTCCTTTTACTTTATTTTGCTTCACTTCATTTCATATCCCGTCGTTTTATCTCGCTTGACTTGACTTCGCATTATCTTCTTTTACTTCGCTTGACTTCATTTTACTTTACCTTGCTTTGTTCCGCTTCGCTCCGCTCCAGTTCGTTTTATTTTTATTTCATTTTATTTTATTTTTTTTTATTCCTCGTTTGATTTCACTTGATTTTGTACCAGCCTCTCACGTTCAAATTTTCGCCTAATGTCATATACGCATATTTAGACACATTCGCACGCCCGCATATGTGCGTGTACATACATACGCTTGACCGATTGTTCTCTCTCTATTTGTAACGCATACACATATGTACGCACATATATACATACACTTTGCCGCTTGTTCTCTCCGCTGAGCGTCACGCATAAACATATATACGCACGCATGCACCCGCGCACTTATATATATATATATATATATATACAACTCACCGCTTGCTCTCTCAGCTAATTGTCACATATATGTGTACATATATACATACGCACGTTTGCCTATGCGCATATAAATACATACACTTCACTATCTCACTTTCGTATCACCGGGTATATTCGCTTGCCGTCTATACCCCCCTTTCGCACTAAAGGTTTTTCTCTCTTCTTTTCACTATTATTGCAATTTTCTTTTCCGTTCATCTATGATCACTTTTATGTATTATTTTAATTTTAATACTCTTTCATTTAAGTATTTATTCATATATGTATAATTTTTTTTCCTCTCTTACTACTATGTTCCCGCTCACTACTATGTTCACTATTGTATTCTACTATTAGTTTCTTCCACTGAAATTATAATTTCGCTCTATGGCCACTATTATATTTCATCATATTAGTTATCTTTTTTTCACTCTCAGGTTATGCGAATATATCCGCTTTATATTTGTCACTGCTCGTTGCTCTTTTTTTCACTCTAGATCTCGGCGACGCGTGCCATGGTGCCCCCGCGCGTGACCATGCTTGTGCATGTGCGTCTTCGATCTGCGCTTCTGCGCAACATTTTTCGCACGCACTGTACTTCTCGGCGCCGTAATTGTTTTTCCATTTTTCGCTTGCCGTTTCCCGAAATTTCTAGCACCCGACCACGCGGCCTCCGTAGGGTATATCCCTTTTTAAATTTTCACACTTTGCAATGGAGATTTCTCGATTTTCGCTGCTTTTACACGCACATTGCCTATTTTTCAAAATAACCGCCACCAACAATTCTACGATCACCTCTATTACCCAGCACCTCTATTTGGGTATGTCGGCGGGCTTTTACGCCGCCCGTATACCACACTCTCTCCAGCCCCGCAGTCGCTGCTCGGGCGCCACTTGTAAGGTTACTTTCTCAGTCTCACCAGGGCCAGAACTTACAAGAAATTTGTAAGTTTCTACGGGACATGCAGTGTTAGAGAAATGGGTGAGGGGAAGGGTACCATTGACTACTGTTAGTGTTAAAGGTTAATGAAACGGGCAAACTAACTACGAATGAATGATGGTGTATTCATGTCCATATATACATACTTTATTCTAATAGAAATCCACTCCAAAATCTCTTAGCTTAACTCCTCTCAGATGCTCGCGACAAGTTTTGCAGCCCCCGGGCATGCGGGTGCTTGCGCCGCGTGTTAAAATGCGTAATTGCCAAAAACGCGTCTGCTCGCTTCGAAGGCTCAAAACTAATTAAATTACGCTCGCAGCTTTCGCTCTATTCTGCCTGCTGCGCAGATTTTCCCACAGCGTCAGCAATGCAACTTCACCAACGCGATCTTTTGAGCTGCATGGTTGCATTGCTGATCGCGCGCTAACTGCTACGGCACTTATAGTTACTTATTAACTAATTTACAAGATCTTACAGACTACATACTTATCCTACTTATTACTTAAATTACTCACTATAAAAATATAATCCAACGACTTCACTTACTCTACTGCAAAAATATAATTGGACGACTTCAAATTATTCTACTACAAATCTTATTACCTACGAACTCTTACTAACTACAAATCTTACTACCTACAAACTCCTACTAACTAAAAATCTTACTACCCACAAATTCCTACTAACGGCGCGAGTGCAATGTAAGGTGGGTCGCAGGTGAGCCACCTTACACATTATACCCTGATTTCCCATTTTCAATGGGTTCAGGGTATAAAAAAAATGCCTAAAATTCTGGTGAATTTGGAGCCGGTATCCAAAATGTATAAAAAATCGAAATTGTATAAAAATCTCTAGCTCTTATATCTTTAGAAATCGACGCGATAAAATATATGGACGGACGGACGAACGGAAAGACAAACAGCTCGTCGCCCCAATAAAGAATATATTTATATACTTTGTGGGGTCTTCGATGATTCCTTCTGCCTGTTACATACCTTTCAAGAAAACCATTATAGTCTGATTTTCAATTTTCAATGGGTTCAGGGTATAAAAAGCAATTCATTAAGAAACATAACAAACCACGAATGAACCCTTTCACAACAATAAGATCTTTGATCTTTGATTTTTAACTTGATACCAAAGTATTATTTAATTGCCATATACAAATCTTTCAAATTATAAAGGTCTAATACAAGTCAAATATTTACAATTAATTACTTATACTTAAAAACATATATACATATATATATATATATATATTTATTTATTTATTTATTTTTTTGTATTATTCACAGTACTGGTTATGGAATAAATATTTATGGAAATGAGTCCGAAAGTTATCCACAAGCACCTCCACGTAATAAAAAAACAGGCAACATCGATGATTACAGAGATCAAAACGCAAGAAACATCCTCATCCGAAAAATCGTTGAGTACTGAGCGCCAATTATTTCTGGCATATCCTAAATCAGAGATGAGGTTTGTTATTCATATTTATTACGAAAGTTCCTTAAATTTTTTGTGCTTCTTCTTTTGAAATCGACACGTTCAGGGTATAATTAAGTTCCCATAGTAAGCCCACACTGCAGTCCATGCGTGTTTATGCGTGCATGCCTATGTGTGTGTTTCTTCTGTATGCAGAAAGGTGCGAATAATTATTGAAATATCAATTCTTAAAAGGGTTCAGGGGATTTCGTAGTCGAGCAGTCTCGACTAGAGCTTTCTCACTTGTTGTATATATGTTTAATATGAAGGCAATCAAAATACTTATTAACATAGAAGCATGTCCTGAAATGTGATGAAAATGAAGCCCTTTTAATCCTTCATTCGTTGTATTGCTATTAGTAACACATCAATCTCATTAGTATGGTTAATTCTTGATAGTTCTGATGGGTTCCAAACTATTTGTGGATCGTCAACAATCTGTCCTAAATAAGAGGGTGCAAATTCTTCGTGTCTTTCAGAGTGGATATCATTATTATGATACTATTGTCTTATCTCCTGATCGAGCGCAGCAATCTGATTTCATTTTTAATACATCCTGCTCTGGTAATTCTATTAGTTCTTGCTGCGCGCCCTTACATTGTACGCTTAGCTTTCCATTAATAAGGACTTTAAAAAACCACCTACTTTTACCTTCCAATTCAACCCAATATGTTTTTGAATGAACAATTGCTTGATAAATACAGTCCGACGGTCGCACAGTGGGCGTATAATAGTTTTGTTGAAATGTATGTAACAGGCAGAAGGAGGCGTGGCAGACCCCACAAAGTATATATATTCTTGATCAGGGCGACGAGCTGAGTCGATTTGGCCCTGTCCGTCTGTCTGTCTGTCCGTCTGTCCGTCCGTCCGTCTGTTCGTATGTTTGAACGCGTCGATTTCCGAAGATATAAGAGCTAGAGACTTCAATTTTTTTTAAATGACCGTATATACAGCGCGGACGTCGAGTTTGCTATTAAAATTCGATAAATCATCCCGTTATGTTTTTATCGAGTAAAAACATTCAAGTTCAAGTCAGATGCCACTATAGCTAATTGTGAATGATTTTTCATTTTTTTAAATTTCTCAAATATTCAATATAATATGTAAATCATATGCTGAAAGTTTCATTAAATTCCGTTCAGTCAAAAATTAATAACAAAATAATCAAATATTTGGCCAATTAACAAACGCACGTGCAGCAGCTACAACAGCATTGTATACGTGTGTACACATACATACAAACTTCTTCTAGAAACATTCGTTGAATCACATCAGCTGTTAGTTTCGTTTAGTTTTGGTAGATGGCGCTGCAGCAGTGAATCTATTTGAGTTTTGCCAGCACCACTTGCAGAAGTGAGGTGGCGTAGTGTGTTAGCTGCATGACGATCGATCGAGAAGTTGCGGTTCGAATCCCGATCGGTGCAGCTGATGTTAATTTTTTTTAATTGTTTCAAAATATTTTTATATTTTCATAAATGAGTTTTCTATTTAATTTATATTTTTAAATACACCGAAATTGAAATTTTAACCATACTTAATGTGCGTTTTTAATAGTTTGGTTATTCTAGCAGATTCTTAGAATCCATCAGCAGTTAGTATCGTTTAGTTTTGGTAGATGGCGCTGCAGCAGTGAATCTATTGGAGCTTTGCCAGCGCCACTTGGCGAAGTGAGGTGGCGTAGTGTGTTAGCTGCATGACAATCGAACGAGAAGTCGCGGTTCGAATCCCGATCGGTGCAACTGATGTTAACTTTTTTAATTGTTTCAAAATATTTTTATATTTTATTAAATGAGTTTGGTGTAATCAAATAAAACGTTGACCGTTTGGTTTGGTCGTTGAGCAGCGAATCCCCTCCGTATTTTATACAAATTAAATCTTAGCCTAAAATACATACAGTTTACATAAAGAATTCTGTCGCTAAAAACAGCGGCAGAATGGGAGTATATAGCCTGCTGTATGTGTGTGTATATATTTGTTTGTATGCATATGCAGCTGCGGCGTGGACAAGAACGTAAAAATGCTTACGTTGCAGATCCCACGCTGCAGGCCGGTCTATACATAAGTGACCGATCATATTACGGCACTTATGTATAGCTGTTATAATATAAATAAAGCAAAAAGTGTTGCTATGTTATGAGCATACTTATAATTCGGGCATATGTCAACTTCATATATTGTATACACTACAATACTGTGAGCATATGCTTATATGAAATACAACATACTACATTGGTATTTTATTTATATTTTTAAATACATCGAAATTTAAATTTCAGACATACTAAATGGGCATTTTTATTAGTTGGGTTCAGGGTAGTATCTAGTCGAGCACTCTCGACTTGAGTTTTCTTACTTGTCTTAATTCACTTATTCTAGTTTTGATCGTTCATCCCTTTTTAAAATCCTGTTTCATTTTATTTTGTTTTATTATACTTTCCGCTCGCTTCGTCCAACTCAATTTTTACTCACTCATTCTAGTTTTGTTCGCTTCAACTTGCTTTGCTCTTGCTTTAGTTTTACCTGACTGGTTGCTTTCCTTTGCTTGCTTTTACCTTATTTCCCTCTACTCTTACTTTTATTACTCTCCTTTTACTTTGCTAGACTCTGCTTCGGTTTTCTTTACTTTATTTTGCTTCACTTCATTTCATATCCCGTCGTTTTATCTTGCTTGACTTGACTTCGCTTTATCTTCTTTTACTTCGCTTGACTTTATTTTACTTTACCTTGCTTTGTTCCGCTTCTCTCCGTTTCAGTTCGTTTTATTTTTATTTCATTTTATTTTATTTTATTTTATTCCTCTTTTGATTTCACTTGATTTTATACCAGCCTCGGCCCACTGTCCATTCTCACGTTCAAATTTTCGCCTAATGTCATATACGCACATTTACACACATACACAATCTAAGGAGGCTGGAGAGTCAAGTCAGACATTCAAGGGGACAACCTAACCAGTAGAACAGATTTAGTTCAGTTTATATTCGGACTGGAGAGAGTTTAGACCTATTGTTCCAAATTATATAAAATATATTATTTCATTGAACACAAGAGCCCAACACAGCGTCCCCAATTACTAGTACTCTAGTGTGGGAGCGCTTAACTGGCGCCCGAGCAGGGACCCACATTCTTCACGGAAATAAAGCGAAATGGTGACGTGTCAATAATTCTATAAAAATAACTTATTAATAAAGCAAGTACAAATAAATTGTTCCAATCCAATTGTGCAATTGTTGGCAAAATTACGAAGTACTTCTGTGCTTGCTATAACATAATACAATAAATAACAAGTAAGAAAACTCTAGTCGAGAGTGCTCGACTAGATACTACCCTGAACCCAACAAATAACAAGTAAGAACGTTGCAGTCGGGCGTTACCGACTGCGGAATACTCATTCACATCCCATCAACAATTTAGTAGTTAAGTTTCGCTCTAATACTGTAGAATATACAGGTTTTTCCGATTTGCCACGCCCCTACTGGGCGCAGACACCTCATTTTTGGCCAGTTCTTATAACGTGATAACGGTACACTAACTGCAAAGTTTTAATGCTTACCCTCAAAAAATGTGAAAATTACAGGGTATTTTTCGATATGGCACGCCCCTAAAGAGGCATAAAAATTATTTTTGGGTCATCGATAGAGGAGGTTACTGGTAACTTAACTCTCTAAATTTGAAGCTTCTAGCTATTATACTTTAGGAGATATCAACTTTTGCGGTTTGCCACGCGCCCTATGAACGAACATATATCTACCATAACTTATTGGACTTGGGTGATCAACCCGCGTATATATACTAAATTTCAGATCTTTAGCATCAACTGTGTCCAAAATATAGCCGAATTCGAAAAATCACTATATCTTCAGGTCCGATTTTCCACGCCCCTTGTAAGCGTACATATATAATTTTTCACCCATCTTTATAGAATCGATACTTCTTTCGTACAAAATTTCAGCATTCTAGGTTTACAACTTTAGGAGATACAGTTCTATCCGATTTGCCACGCCCACAATGGTTGTAGATATATCCGCCATAGCTCGTGATCTACATACCAAATTTCAGCTTTCTAGCTCTTCAACTAACATGATTTCTGGTATATCGGAAAATGCATTTTCCGATTTACCACGCCCCTAGTTGGCGGATCGGGAAAATTAAAACACTTTATAAATTGGAGATATACACGAGTATGTGTTCCAAATTTCGAGTCTCTAGCTTCGTGAATGAGTATAAAAATCACTATATAACTATATCCGCCATAGTTCGTGATCTTGGGTGGTGGTCGACGCGGATCTACATTCCAAATTTCAGCTTTCTAGCTCTTTAACTAATATGATTTCTGGCATATCGGAAAATACATTTTCCGATTTGCCACGCCCCTAGTTGCCAGATCGGGAAAATTTTAACACTTTATAAATCGGAGATATACACGAGTATGTGTTCCAAATTTCAAGTCTCTAGCTTCAATAGCGCCGAAATAGATTGCGTTCATACGGACAGACGGACAGACGGACGGACGGACGGACAGCAAAACGGACATTGCATAAAACCAATATACTAATTCACTTTCGTGAATGAGTATAATAATTCACTTTCGTGAATGAGTATAATAATTCACTTTCGTGAATGAGTATAAAAAGTAAAATAAATAAATAAATGAAACGAAAGTAAGAAAGAGACTAGATGATTGTGGAGCCACCCTCACCTAAGTAGGTCTTACACCAAAAAGGCCCAGAAAACGCTGGCGATTCCGGAGACCGTGGGCTCCTGGGCACACGCGGCACTGGAAGGAATTGTTACTGCGTGGCTTGCTGCTTTCTGATGACGGCGTCTTTATCTGGAAGATCGAATGAGTTGGAGGTAGAATTACCTGCTCATTAGAACACAACATGGAGGTTAGTTTGACAGCACAAGGAGCACGAGGATCGGGTTGAAATGATGGGCCTGAATGAAGAATAGTATTCAGGCTGTCATTCAGTGCTGGACGGAGAGCATTGAAACCGACCCTCACTTTCGGAGAGGTGCTGTTTGGAGCTCGGAATGGAAGAGCTTCGTCAGATGATACGGTTGGCGGAGACTTAAGTTTCGCCTCTTCCGAAACAGAAACCTGAGTTGTGATGGAGGAGACCGTTCCTGGTATCATCTATGAAAGTGGGCCTGTCAGTACCCAACCGAAAACAGTCTCCAGACCTATAAGAGGCCCACAAATATTAGGGTGATAACCTCCCTGAATGATAGTCGGAAGAATATCCGCGCCTATCAGGACATCAATTTCCGCACTCTTGTAAAACTCGGGGTCAGCTAGCTGAACTTTCGGAAGTTCGTTTAACAAGAGTTGCGGAACTGGGAACGAACGGATGTTACCAGCCAGATTTGGAACGACGAGAGCAGAAGTCTTGATTCGCATTCTCGGCTTCAACGGAGAACCAATATCAAAGTTCATAGCTTGTGTGCCTCAGCTGTCACTGCGTGATTCAGGCCGGAGACCTGATTATGCACGGACGTGAAGGGCAACTTGATTTTTCGGAACAGTCGTTCAGAAATGAAAGTCGCTTCGGACCCTGAGTCGACTAAAGCACGGGCGGGATAAGTAGCGCCGAAATGACATATATTAATCACCGCCGTGCCGAGGAGGACACCTCGTGTGTTGGCAGCCAGATACGTTTGGACGTTGGACATAACTGGAGTATGAGTCGGAGCTATAGCTGTTGCGGATGCAGCAGCGGTCCGAAGAGTATTATCCCTATGGAGTAGGGTGTTGTGTCGACCATTGCACGTGAAACAGTTGTAAACACTGATACACTCTCGTACCTGGTGACCTTTAGCGAAACAGTTTAGGTAAAAAGTTAAAGTTAAAGTTTCTTTGATTTTATGTAAGTCTCTCGTTCATGAATGGATAGTTGAAGAAATTGAGGGCAGCATCGGATTGGATGATGCTCTCTTGAACATAGATCGCACTTTGTGCCGATTGTGTCCACTTGCGTTGTGAACGAGTTTGGGAAAGGCAGGGTTCGCAGATCTCGGAGTTGAGTTTGGAACTTTTGGAACCGAACGGTCACCTTCCATAGCCTCAAGAGCACGAGCGCGCTCGCTAAGAAAGTGACTAACGTCCTGCCAGGCTTGGATTTCTGTTTTTCGTGTCAGTGAATGCTCGCAGAGAGATCGAGTTTTTTCCGGCAAATTTGAAGTGCACAGGAACACAAGAATGCAATCCCAATTCTCAGTGGATATCTGAGCATTCTCGATTGCCGTGACACATCTGTGCATAGTGCTATGCAACTCTCTGAGAGCCGAGCCTGACTCCTTGGTGATCTTGGAAAGGTTGAGAAGGATTTTAAGCTGGCTGTTGACTAACAGCCGCTTATTTTCGAGCCGATCACACAAAGAGACCCAAGCCGATACAAAGCCGTCGTTTGTGAGAGGATACTCTGCGACTAGTGCGTTTGCATCGCCTGCTGTTTTCGAATTAAGGTGGAATAGCTTTTCCACCGGAGTCAAACACGAATTGTTGATGTAGATCGCAGTAAAAATATCGCGGAATGTAGGCCAGCGCAAGTAGTCGCCGTGGTACACTTCCATGTCAACGGGTGGAAAGCGACAGCCTTCAGACGAGGCGAAAGGAGTGGAAACAGGGGCTGGCGGTGCATTCGCTACTGATATGGCGGCGAGTTGCCTGCTCAGCTGGGCTGTGCACCGTTCATAAACCGTGTAGCAGTGGTCGAATTTTGATTCCATTGGCTCAACTTCGCCACTACCTGCCCCTTGGCCGAGCGCTTTGGAGCACAGGTCGTACTGCTGCTCTGCTTTCTTCCAAAGGACCTTGACCCGATCCCGTCGGATTGCTAAGGCTTCGAGTTGGGCTACCGGAGTGGAGCCGACATCCTCAGCATAGTCAATGCGGGACTCAAATTACATGAGCCTATCCGCGAATGAGATGAAATCAGACAGTGACATATTCGGTACCGGACTTGCGGGCTTGGACTGGGATCGCGTTGCGATCGGACTACGCTTGAATGTGCTGCTTGTCTGCGGTTTCCCGGACGGAATGGGTGATGCAGAGGCACTGCGCTTGATCAGACGCGAAGCTAGTACACTAAGTTGCTCTCGACCCGAACGATCAGACATGGATGCTAACTAGAAGTTAGCTGCTGGAAATTTCTGATATGGACACAGAAATTCGCTCAAAGAACAAAGTAATTCAGTTGACAAGAGCAAGAAGGTTGTCAACTGAACGTAGAGAAAATTAGAAAAGAATTATTGCCTTGTTAAGCAAGTAAAGCGAAAACAAAGAAGAAGAAAAGGCAAAAAATTTAATTTATTTAATTAGGATAAATTAAATAATCGAATTCTTAATTTGAAATTCGACTTTGTAATTAATTATTATACCCTGAACCCATTTTCAATGGGAAATCAGGGTATAATGGTTTTGTTGAAATGTATGTAACAGGCAGAAGGAGGCGTGGTAGACCCCATAAAGTATATATATTCTTGATCAGGGCGACGAGCTGAGTCGATATAGCCCTGTCCGTCCGTCCGTCCGTATGTCCGTATGCTTGAACGCGTCGATCTCACTTGCTCCGTTATATTGTTATCGATTAAAAACTTTATCGAAAACCAGTAATAAATTTATATATGTTACATCTTTAAAGCCAGACTCTCAAATTTTCTATGTATACAATTTCGGGTTTTGTCAAAATTTACCCCCCACCCCTAATTCACCCCCTCACCCTCACATTTGTAAACGGGACTTGTGCTTTGGCAAATACATGCATATCTATGTTATATTCATAATCTGAAAGTTTCATGAAGATAGTTCATCTGTTGAAATGTATGTAACAGGCAGAAGGAGGCGTGGCAGACCCCACAAAGTATATATATTCTTGATCAAGTCGACGAGCTGAGTTGATTTGGCCCTGTCCGTCTGTCCGTCCGTCCGTCTGTCCGTCTGTCCGTATGTATGAACGCGTCGATTTCAGAAGATATAAGAGCTAGAGACTTCAATTTTTTTTTTAAATGTTCGTAATTACAGCGCGCATATCAAGTTTATCATTAAAAATCGATAACTCATCCCGATCTTTTTTTATCGAAAAAAACCTTATCGAAAACCAGTTATAAAATTATATCTTCTACACCTTTATTGCTAGAGTCTCCAAATTTTTAATGTATGCCTATATGCAATTTCGGTTTTTGTTAAAATTTACCCCCACCCTTAAATTCACCCCCTCACCCTCACTTTTGTAAAAAGCGTATTTCAAATACTAGAGACTTGTGCTTTGGCA
This sequence comes from Drosophila mojavensis, assembly GCF_018153725.1. NCBI lineage: Eukaryota > Metazoa > Arthropoda > Insecta > Diptera > Drosophilidae > Drosophila > Drosophila mojavensis. The sequence continues at coordinate 258,942 of NW_025318897.1, read as the reverse complement.
ATTACATGCATATCCATGTCATAATCATAATCTGAAAGTTTCATGAAGATCGTACGTCCACAAAAAAGTTATTAAGCAATTAAGTTCTCATAGTAAGCGCTCACTGCCGCCCATGCGTGTTTATGCTTGTGTGTGTATATGTATGTAATTGTTTGTGTATTGTGAGGAGCAATATAGGTGTTGGGCTCAGCAATCATCGCTTCATTGTAATTAAGAGCGGCAGTTCATAGAGTATGTTATCATGTAAGAGAATTTGTAACGGAGATCACGCTCTCCCTTTTGCGTTGTCTCTTTCACCCACGCACCGGCTCAGCTTAATCCGCCGGCTCGCGTACATTGTAGTTAGTATGCAATTAACTCTTGTTTAGAGCAGATGCAGTGTTAGATTGACTATTACAAACATAGTAGCGGACAGCACGACAGCCTAGTCGCTTGCTCGCGTCTATCACATAAACTCTGTAAACTCTAATAATCGCTAATAAACTAATCACTAAGTAAATTCAATCGTTTAATAAATTAAAGCTATTCGAAAAATCTCGATAGCTCAACATTTGGTGACCCCGACGTGATTCTCTTTCGTTTCTTTACATATTTGCATATATATATTGACAGCATCACATACATACATACACCCGTGAACATAAGCATTGTATATAGCGATTAGTTGCGTGCCGTTACTTTGCCAATTCGCCAGACACTCTTTCGTTCGGTCTGCAATACACTGGCGCCCGTAAAAGTAGTACACATGCGAAAACTTCTGCAAATGACAATCTAATAAAGAATCAACTAATTTCTGAACTATGTCTATGGTTAGTGACTGCGTGTTCTATAGCTTCAATCTATAAGTGATTAAGTTTACATAAGCACAGTGTAATTACATGCTTGCCGTTATTCTTCGTTGACATTGCACTCTTTCACCACGGCTGCGATACGAGCGCGTCCATAATAATCGTACCGGTGTGCAACAATTCATACGTGTATATTATTTGAGTACCATAATATAATTCTTTGCCAGTTTATTAAAGTTGCAAGTACTCTGCTCGACAAATACGACTTATTCCAAGTTTGTGTCTGCGCTATAGCATATATACATTTACTTACTCTTGCAATCGCGCTCGCACCAACGACTTTGAACTCTATCGTGTTGCTCTTGCTGTACTCGTCATGGCGAATTTAGATGCTAGTGCAGTTGCTCCCGAAGATCGCGTGCGGTTTTATAAGCTCAAGGTACAGTCGGTGTTTGAACGCGTAAAAAAGCTACAATCCAAGGTCGATTCAGATGCTCTTGCCGATCACAGTGACAGCACTCTAAATGTTCTACTGGAGCATATCGACAAGCTAAGCCACTCCTTTAGCAAGGCCCATGAAAGTCTAGAGGAGCTCGACTTTACTGAGATGTCCAGCAATTTGCGCACTGACTTTGATGATTTAATAATGGTCATGCAGTCAACAATAATGTCCGAAGTGCAAAGTCGTACTGCTCAAGTGCATCATAGTTCCACGTTTAGCCGTCCAAGTGACCCTCCTCGCGCATCCGCTCCCAGATTGCAGGCTGCACCTGCGTTGCCGCCATTAAAGCTACCTACGTTCAGCGGTGGATATGCTAATTGGGCTGATTTCTACTCAATGTTTTCTACAATCATTGAAAGTCGGCCAGAAATCAGCAATATGGAAAGACTTCAGCACCTCCGGTCCTGCCTCGATGGCGCAGCGTTGGATACGGTTCGCTCTTTGGAAATTTCTAATGATAATTATACAATTGCCATAAATTTATTAAAGCAGAGATATGATAACCGACGTTTAATCTTCCAGGCCCACATCGTAAAGATCTTAGGTCTCAAAAGAGTAGAAAACGGATCCATAACCAAGCTGCGTGAGCTATCTGACAGCTTCAATGTCCATATGCGTGCGCTCAGTAGTCTGGGCACAACAGAGCAGATAGCCAGTGCCATGATTGCTCAGATACTGCTACAGAAGCTTGATGAGGCCTCACAAGCTAAATGGGAAGAGAAATTGGACAACTCAGAGACGGCTCTTCAGATACCCAGATATGAAGAAGTCTCCTCATTTCTTGAGCTTCGTTGCCGTACTTTGGAATCGATGAAATTTGCTCTTACAAACTATTCGTCAAGTAAGCCGATGAATTCTTGCAGTAAGGTTGCTACCAGTAGATCAGCATTTCTCGTAACCGGCCACAGTACTCACAGTTGCAATTTTTGTAATGATCTTGAGCACACAATCTACAAATGCCCAAGATTCGCAAACTTGTCTCCTAGTCTTCGCCTGAATGAGGTCCGAAAGGCTGGCTTATGTTTGAATTGTCTCAAGGGGAGGTCATCAGTCGCGACAATGTGGCTCGCGCAGTTGTCGGGTCTGTGGAGTCAAGCATCATACGCTTCTTCATCTCGGCCACTCCAGCACATCGCAGGCAGCAATTCCGCCCCATCAACAATCTTCAACATCAAGAGTACAGACCATCCCTCAGCCCTCAGCACCAGCCACTACTCTCTTATCCAAGGATCGGCACAGCGATGTTGTGCTCCTGGCTACCGCAGTGGTTCTGGCAAGGAATCGGTTTGGCGAGCTTGTTCCTTGTCGTGCACTTTTAGATTCAGGCTCTCAACTACATCTCATTACAGCCAGATTTGCGAATCTCCTGCAACTTAAGAGAACAAAATCGGTGGCATCTGTATGCGGCGTAGGCGACTCCAATGTTGCCATGGATGGCAGCAGCATTTGCCTCACTCTTCAAGCTCATGCATCTGAATATACAACTAGCATAACGGCTATGGTAGCTACAAATATAACTGGCAGGCAGCCCAGTTCTAATGTGAATACGAGCAATTGGAGCATACCGCAAAATATAGTGCTGGCAGATCCAGCTTTCCATAGGCCGCAACGAGTAGATCTGCTTATCGGAGCTAGCCTGTTTTATGATTTGCTCTGTGTGGGACAAATCAAGTTGATGCCTGGACTTCCATTGTTACAGAAGACTCGTCTTGGTTGGGTTGTATCAGGTGGCGAGGCTCGCAACCACAACTCCGTGCTAATAGCTTCAAAGACGCCTTTGGATCCGATTACAGACTCCTGTGCTGATATCAAGTTGGACAGTCTCGTTCGTCGCTTTTGGGAAGTTGAGCGCTGCAGCGATTCCATTGCAAAGTTCAGCAAGGAAGACTCAGATTGCGAAGCGCATTTTGCGAGGCATTACAATCGATTGGCTAGTGGCCAATATACAGTACGCCTGCCTGTTAAGCTTAGTTGTGAGCTTCTTGGAGATTCTTATGAGCAAGCGCGACATCGGTTTCTCAATTTGGAGAAGAAATTGAGTCGTTTGCCGCATATAAAGTCTCAATACTCAGCATTTCTGAAAGAGTATCTTGAACTTGGTCACATGTCACGCGTTCCTCTAAATTCATTCCATCTATGCAGATATTTTCTTCCTCATCACTGCGTTCTGAAGGATGATAGCACAACTACCAAGCTTCGCGTCGTCTTTGATGGATCTGCATCTACAACAACTGGGCATTCGTTGAATGACATTCTAATGTCAGGTCCCGTCATTCAGCCAAAATTAGTCGACATATTATTGCGCTTCCGATCTTATCCAGTTGCACTCACCGGCGATATTTGCAAAATGTATCGTTGCGTGAAAGTACCTGAGCCGGACAGCTATCTACAATGCATTTTATGGAGGAATTCGCCAGATGATGAGTTGGAAGTTTTCAGGCTTGATACGGTAACATATGGAACAAAACCAGCGTCATTTTTGTCTGTGCGCGCCATGCATCAGCTTGCCGTAGATGAAAGGAACGCATTCCCAGTCGGGTCCGACGTACTGCTTCGCGATTTCTATGTTGATGATTTGATTAGTGGAGGAAATTCAGTCGAAGAAGCAAGACTTGTTATGCAAGAGACAGCTGGAATCTTGGCATGTGGGAAGTTTAAATTGAGGAAGTGGTGTTCAAGCCATCCCATGGTACTGGACGGCGTAACAGACTGCGACAAGGAATCGCTCATTAGGTTCAACGATGGCAGCGACATTACAAAGACACTTGGCCTTGCATGGGATCCGGCATCTGATCAACTTCTTTTCTCATATCTAGCTCTGAATTCAGCCTCTAAGCCCTCCAGGCGCTCTGTTCTCTCGTCTATTGCTAGGTTTTATGATCCCCTCGGCCTGGTCGGCCCAGTAATAACGAAAGCTAAAATCTTCTTGCAACAACTCTGGAGGCATAAACTTGATTGGGATGAGAGTCTCCCGTCTGCATGTCACACTGCATGGCTAGACATTTGCAGCAACTTTGGCAATGGTCTTAGTAGTGCATTTCCCAGGCTATCATTAATACCAGGATCGAAGGTTGAGGTCCATGGATTCTGCGATGCCAGCATCGAGGCATACGGAGCTTGCATTTATATTGTATCCAGAGGTCAGCATACCATCAGCAGGTTGCTTTGCTCTAAGTCTCGAGTTGCGCCTCTAAAAACGCTCACGGTTCCCAAGCTGGAACTATGCGGGGCAGAGTTGCTTGCGCGTCTAATGAATGAAGTGGCTCGCTTAGGCATTTTCGCAGGCGAGTTTCATTGTTGGTCTGACTCTACTGTTGCGCTTTCTTGGATCAATGACGAGCCCGGACGATTTAACGTTTTTGTTTCAAATCGCATCGCCACGATACAAGATCTCACATCAGCAATGGAATGGCACTATATACCTACAACACTGAATCCCGCGGATATATTATCTCGGGGTGCATTGCCCTCGGATTTAAATGCATCATTACATTGGTTCAACGGTCCAGGTTTCCTCTGTAAGCCCAGATCTCAGTGGCCAGTATCAGCACTTCCAGAAAGAACTTCAATTGAGCGTCGAAGAACTGTGCTTCTTGTAAAGGACGCAGTCCATGATGTCTCTATGGACTGCAAGTTTGTGAATTCTTTCGGCCGCTTGCAGCGTACGTTTGCATACGTATCAAAGTTTATTAAAAAAAGTCATGGTCCAGGAATAACCCTAGCAGACATCCGGAACGGCACTCATATACTGTTAAGAATGATTCAACGAACACATCTCTCAGACGACATAAATGCTCTTCGAAATAAAGGAATGGTTCCGTCATCCAGCAGTCTAGCCTCGCTGTCACCGTTCCTTGATGAGATTGGGCTGCTACGTGTCGATGGTCGTCTCAAAAACTCAACTTTAAATTTCGATAGTCGCCATCCAATTATTTTGCCCAAAGTTCATCCAGTAACTAGAGCCATCATAATGCATTTCCATCAGCGAAACTTGCACGCTGGTCCCCGAGCAGTGCTAGCGTTGGTTCGTTCCCAATATTGGCCAATTGGAGGTAGAAAAACTGTAGCCAGTGTAATTCAGAGATGCGTAATTTGCTTTCGTGCAAGGCCCCGACTCGTTGAACACATAATGGCAGATCTACCCAAGGATCGAGTCGACGGCTATCGGGTCTTTGGAGTGACTGGAGTCGACTTTTGCGGACCCTTCTTTTACAAGCCTGAGTCACGAAACAAGGCGCCTGTGAAATGCTACGTTTGTGTGTTTATTTGTTTTGCTACGAAGGCTATTTGGTTGGAGTTAGTCAAGGATTTAACTACCGCGGCATTTTTGCATGCACTTCAACGTTTCATATGCACCAGAGGAAGGCCAAGTCAAATCTGGTCGGATAACGCCACAAACTTTCTTGGTGCCCGCAATCAGCTTCAGGAGTTGAAGCGTCTATTTCTGTCAGACACCCACCAGAAGGCTGTGAAGGATTTCTGTTTGGCAGACTCAATCGAATGGCATTTCATCCCTCCACGATCACCTCACTTTGGTGGCTTGTGGGAGGCTGCAGTGAAGACAGCGAAGCATCATTTTTACCGATGTGTTGGGTCCTCCGTCCTAACTTACGATGAGCTTCGCACACTGGTTTGCAACATCGCTGCTGTCGTTAATTCACGCCCTTTAGTTTCGATTTCAGAGCACCCATCAGACATAGACGTGTTGACTCCTGCGCATTTCATCAACGGTGGCCCTCCTTCGTCCTTCAGTGAGCCAAACCTGACAGGGCTCAATTTTAATCGTTTGGATGCTTGGCAGCGCGTAAGCTATCTCCAGCAGGTGTTCTGGACTCGTTGGCGGGACGAATATCTCAACTTGTTACAACAGCGAGCGAAATGGAGAACTTCCAAACCTGGCTTGGCTGTTGGCAACATAGTTCTTGTGAAGGATGAGAATCTACCTTCACTTAAGTGGCCACTAGCCAGAATAATCGAACTTATCCCTGGAAGTGATGGCGTTGCACGGGTAGCCCTACTAAAAACTGAAGCTGGCGAGATAAGAAGAGCTACAAATAAGCTGTGCTTGCTGCCCCTTAGGATTCTGTTGAAGACTAAGTCTTCAACGGGGGGAGGATGTTGGGCTCAGCAATCATCGCTTCATTGTAATTAAGAGCGGCAGTTCATAGAGTATGTTATCATGTAAGAGAATTTGTAACGGAGATCACGCTCTCCCTTTTGCGTTGTCTCTTTCACCCACGCACCGGCTCAGCTTAATCCGCCGGCTCGCGTACATTGTAGTTAGTATGCAATTAACTCTTGTTTAGAGCAGATGCAGTGTTAGATTGACTATTACAAACATAGTAGCGGACAGCACGACAGCCTAGTCGCTTGCTCGCGTCTATCACATAAACTCTGTAAACTCTAATAATCGCTAATAAACTAATCACTAAGTAAATTCAATCGTTTAATAAATTAAAGCTATTCGAAAAATCTCGATAGCTCAACAATAGGTATGCACGTATTAATGTATATAAACGTATGTATTAGCTGTGCGTTTATATGCATATACGTGCATATACATGTTGCTCCACACAGCGACGCGAATACTGTAGGAGCGACCCTCGCACTGGAAAGGGGGTCAAAGTCCTGTTAGAGGCGGGCTCTTTCGCTCCTACAGATTCAGCAATGGGTTCGCGTCGCACGCACGGGTGCCGTTCGGGCCGGGTGATAGCAGTGGACGTTTTCACTCGCATGGCAACAACGGTACTTCGGCCAATGGGAGGCTGCCACGCAATTTGGCGGGAAAGTGGCGTCACCCAGATCACGCCACTTTACCGTTTTTATGGGCACGAGCAGCAGGAAGGCCCCGCTCCAGAGCCGAACAGGCCCCGTTACCACACGAAGCAGGGCCTGTGGCTGGGGTATAAAAGGCCACCAGCAGCTCCATACAAGAAGTCAAAAGAAGTCGAAAATATACCGGTGAGAAGATATATAGTGAAAGTGCGTGAAGAAAGTCAACGCGAGTGGTAAATCAGGACTCCCAGGACATCGTGGGAACAGCAAGGACATCGTGGGAACAGAAAGGACATCGTGGGAATCCTTGCATCAGCAGGCGCCGATCAGGACATCGGTGCATATCAGCAACGTAAGCAAGGCCTGCACGCCTGGGTGAGTTCGCGTAGCCGTGCGTAAGAGAAGTGCTTGTGAGTGAACGAAGCTAGTGTTGTGCTGTGAGTGAGCGAGATAGTAGGAGAGATCTGCATAGCTGGCGAACCGCCAGAGTTTACAGATCCAGATCCTGGCGTTTCTCAAATCCTTACGGTGAGCTAGCGTGTTCAGCATAACACTCTCCCAGCCGGAGTGCGTTGAACAAGCGCTCAGTAGGTGTGCGTCGGAAGGATATGAGGTATATATAAGAAACAAACAAATTAAGACTAAGGACAAAAAGAGGTTTACAAAAGACGAAGTAAAAGAAAACTTAAATGTGACAATTAAAACAAAAACTGGAAAAATTCTTCATAAATCACATTTGAGAAAATTGGAGAAAAAGGAAAAATTCACATTTAATTATATTGTTATAATCCTCTTTAAACATCCTTAACTTCCTTAGCATTTATTCCTTAGCACCCATAGCATTCCTTAGCGCACAGCATTGTATATCCTTCCTAGTTGCGAGATGCCAGAGGGAATGAAATAGATGCGTATACAATATTGGGTGTATTGTCATAACCATAAATGGATTCTGGAACTAAATTTATATTGGAACTAAATTTATATCATAATATTGGGCAATTTAAATTGGATATTGGAAAATTTATATCGTTATAATGAACATATGTAACCTGATCTGCGGGACGCAAATATTTAGATGGGGAAGAGTTAAGACTTTCGACAATCTAAGGAGGCTGGAGAGTCCAGTCAGACATTCAAGGGGAGAACCTAACCAGTTGAACAGATTTAGTTCAGTTTATATTCGGACTAGAGAGAGTTTAGACCTATTGTTCCAAATAATATAAAATATATTATTTCATTGAATACAAAGTTGTTATATATTCACAAGAACCCAACACAGCGTCCCCCAATCACTAGTACTCTAGTATGGGAGCGCTTAACTTATATATATATATATAACTCACCGCTTGCTTTCTCAGCTAATTGTCACATATATGTGTACATATATACATACGCACGTTTGCCTATGCGCACATAAATACATACACTTCACTATCTCACTTTCGTATCACCGGGTATATTCGCTTGCCGTCTATACCCCCCTTTCGCACTAAACGTTTTTCTCTCTTCTTTTCACTATTATTGCAATTTTCTTTTCCGTTCATCTATGATCACTTTTATGTATTATTTTAATTTTAATACTCTTTCATTTAAGTATTTATTCATATACATATGTATAATTTTTTTTCCTCTCTTACTACTATGTTCCCGCTCACTACTATGTTCACTATTGTATTCTATTATTAGTTTCTTCCACTGCCATTATAATTTCGCTTTATGGCCACTATTTCATCATATTAGTTATCTTTTTTTTTTCGACTTGCGCTTCTGCGCAACATTTTTCGCACGCAGTGTACTTCTCGGCGCTGTAATTGTTTTCCATTTTTCGCTTGCCGTTTCCTGAAATTCCTAACCTTCGACCACGTGGCCCTCGTAGGGTATAACCGTTTTCAATTTTTACACTTTGCTATGAATTTTTCTCATACATGCAGAGTTAGAGAAATGGGAGAGGGGAAGAGTACCATTTATACCCACCGACCACGCCCACGCATTTGCATTCGGGAGGGCGGAAGCAATCGAGTGGCGCGGCCAAGAACTCTCGAGATTACTGCGGTCGGGGTTGCGCAGGCGCGCTGTCCGGCGAACGGGACGAAGCCACGTTCAAACTACCAGTTAGTATTAATGTTGATGACTACTGTTAGTGTTAAAGGTTAATGAAACGGGCAAACTAACTACGAATGAATACACCATCATGTCCATATATGTCGCTGGCGTCGTCGTCTGGCCCGCGGCCTGTCCTCCAAACCGGGAGTCTGGCGCCTGCTCGCGGAATGGATTGCTCTGCCTGCCATCTGCCGGTTTTGACCAGGCAGTCTTCACCGCAACCTTCTTCTCCTATTCCCTCCGCTGACGTTGCACATTTTCGTATTCAGCTGCCATCTGCGTTAGTTGTGTGAGAGACGTGAAATCGTGCCGCCGTACATATAGCCTATACTCCGGGGATGCGTTTTCGTAGGCCCTGTTTAACTCCTGCGCCGGGCTGTACCTAGCCTGACGCATTAACAATCGCAGCTCGATCAGGTAGTCCTTAAAGTGCTCGCCCTCCCGCTGGCGATTCGCTCGAAACTGATCCTCCAAACGCTCGAGGTACTGAGGCGGCAAGAAGAAGTCGAGGAATTCCTTCTTAAACGTCCCTTAACCCGCTGGTTAGGAACCATTTGGCCGCCTTGTCCACAAGTACTTCGCTCAACGCCCTTGGCATCCTGTCTAACTCGATCCCATAGGTTATGGCTCGATCTTCCAGGATCTCGATAAAGCCAAGGGGATTCGACCGTCCGTCGTACCTCATCACCCATTTTCGGACCTGCTCAGCTATGCTCCAAGGCGGGTGCCTTTCCGGTGGTGGTGAGGAGATGGGAGTCCGATGATCAGCCCTCGATACCTTCTTTCGTCACCACTGCAGAATTCCCGCGGCCTCTCATTCCTCCGGCTACCAGCCGCACCACTCGCTGTTGGTACGCTTAGCTTCAGAGACGCTGCCGGGAGGGAGTCGGGTTCCTGAGCTTTCCGTAGGTCCGGCTCTGACTTTTGATAAGCGCGGCAGCCCATGCTCGTTACTGCGCCTCCCAACGAGAATCCTGACTCTTTTGCGAAAAGCGCTTCCCACTCAGCTAGCCGCCCCTTTATTTCCGCCGAATAATTGCCGCCCTGAATGAACGAGGACAATCTCTTTCTCAGGTCGTCGACACGGCCTTCGTCGTCGAGCCCGAGAGCCCGGCTATCGATATTCTTCTTCTTTTTATACCCTGAACCCATTTTCAATGGAAAATCAGGGTATAATGGTTTTGTTGAAATGTATGTAACAGGCAGAAGGAGGCGTGGCAGACCCCATAAAGTATATATATTCTTGATCAGGGCGACGAGCTGAGTCGATATAGCCCTGTCCGTCCGTCCGTCCGTATGTCCGTATGCTTGAACGCGTCGATCTCACTTGCTCCGTTATATTGTTATCGATTAAAAACTTTATCGAAAACCAGTAATAAATTTATATATGTTACATCTTTAAAGCCAGACTCTCAAATTTTCTATGTATACAATTTCGGGTTTTGTCAAAATTTACCCCCCCACCCCTAATTCACCCCCTCACCCTCACATTTGTAAACGGGACTTGTGCTTTGGCAAATACATGCATATCTATGTTATATTCATAATCTGAAAGTTTCATGAAGATAGTCCATCTGTTGAAATGTATGTAACAGGCAGAAGGAGGCGTGGCAGACCCCACAAAGTATATATATTCTTGATCAGGTCGACGAGCTGAGTTGATTTGGCCCTGTCCGTCTGTCTGTCCGTCTGTCCGTCCGTCCGTCTGTCCGTCTGTCCGTATGTATGAACGCGTCGATTTCAGAAGATATAAGAGCTAGAGACTTCAATTTTTTTTTAAATGTTCGTAATTACAGCGCGCATATCAAGTTTATCATTAAAAATCGATAACTCATCCCGATCTTTTTTTATCGAAAAAAAACCTTATCGAAAACCAGTTATAAAATTATATCTTCTACACCTTTATTGCTAGAGTCTCCAAATTTTTAATGTATGCCTATATGCAATTTCGGTTTTTGTTAAAATTTACCCCCACCCTTAAATTCACCCCCTCACCCTCACTTTTGTAAAAAGCGTATTTCAAATACTAGAGACTTGTGCTTTGGCAATTACATGCATATCCATGTCATAATCATAATCTGAAAGTTTCATGAAGATCGTACGTCCACAAAAAAGTTATTAAGCAATTAAGTTCTCATAGTAAGCGCTCACTGCCGCTCATGCGTGTTTATGCTTGTGTGTGTATATGTATGTAATTGTTTGTGTATTGTGAGGAGCAATATAGGTATGCACGTATTAATGTATATAAACGTATGTATTTGCTGTGCGTTTATATGCATATACGTGCATATACATGTTGCTCCACACAGCGACGCGAATACTGTAGGAGCGACCCTCGCACTGGAAAGGGGGTCAAAGTCCTGTTAGAGGCGGGCTCTTTCGCTCCTACAGATTCAGCAATGGGTTCGCGTCGCACGCACGGGTGCCGTTCGGGCCGGGTGATAGCAGTGGACGTTTTCACTCGCATGGCAACAACGGTACTTCGGCCAATGGGAGGCTGCCACGCAATTTGGCGGGAAAGTGGCGTCACCCAGATCACGCCACTTTACCGTTTTTATGGGCACGAGCAGCAGGAAGGCCCCGCTCCAGAGCCGAACAGGCCCCGTTACCACACGAAGCAGGGCCTGTGGCTGGGGTATAAAAGGCCACCAGCAGCTCCATACAAGAAGTCAAAAGAAGTCGAAAATATACCGGTGAGAAGATATATAGTGAAAGTGCGTGAAGAAAGTCAACGCGAGTGGTAAATCAGGACTCCCAGGACATCGTGGGAACAGCAAGGACATCGTGGGAACAGAAAGGACATCGTGGGAACAGCAAGGACATCCAGTGGGAATCCTTGCAGATCATCAGCAGGCGCCGATCAGGACATCGGTGCATATCAGCAACGTAAGCGAGGCCTGCACGCCTGGGTGAGTTCGCGTAGCCGTGCGTAAGAGAAGTGCTTGTGAGTGAACGAAGCTAGTGTTGTGCTGTGAGTGAGCGAGATAGTAGGAGAGATCTGCATAGCTGGCGAACCGCCAGAGTTTACAGATCCAGATCCTGGCGTTTCTCAAATCCTTACGGTGAGCTAGCGTGTTCAGCATAACACTCTCCCAGCCGGAGTGCGTTGAACAAGCGCTCAGTAGGTGTGCGTCGCTAAGCAAATTAGCGAGCCAGCATACATTTACATAAGTGACGTGTACATTTCATATTTATTTAAGAAAATATACCATTGCGCTATAAAACCTAAACCACAAGACTAATTAATTATCGCAGGGGCTTCAACAAATAAATTTGTTGGCAACGAATCCACAGTCAGCTGAAACTAGCCCAGCTTAGACTCGGGATAAACCGAAGGTTCGTTACAGTATGTGTGTGTGTGTGTTTTGTATGTATGTTTGTGTATGTGTGTGTATGTATGCCTGTGTGTGCGTGCGTGCGTGCGTGAGTGTGTGTGTGTGTGCGTGTTTCTTCTGTAAGCTGAAAGGCGCGAAAAATTATTGAAATAGCTATTACTCCAAGGGTTCAGGGGATCTCGTAGTCGAGTAGTCTCGACTAGAGCTTTCTTACTTGTTTTTTTTTTAATTCACTTATTCTAGTTTTGATAGTTCTTAAAATCCTGTTTCGTTTTATTTTGTTTTATTATACTTTCCGCTCGCTTCGTCCAACTCAATTTTTACTCACTCATTCTAGTTTTGTTCGCTTAAACTTGCTTTGCTCTTGCTTTAGTTTTACCTGACTGGTTGCTTTCCTTTGCTTGCTTTTACCTTATTTCCCTCTACTCTTACTTTTATTACTCTCCTTTTACTTTGCTAGACTCTGCTTCAGTTTTCTTTGCTTTATTTTGCATCACTTCATTTCATATCTTTATTTATCTTCTTTTACTTCGCTTGACTTTATTTTACTTTACCTTGCTTTGTTCCGCTTCGCTCCGCTTCAGTTCGTTTTATTTTTATTTCATTTTATTCCTCTTTTGATTTCACTTGATTTTATACCAGCCTCGGCCCACTGTCCATTCTCACATTCAAATTTTCGCCTAATGTCATATGCGCGCATTTACACACATACGCACGCCCGCATATGCGGGTGTACATACATACGCTTGACCGATTGTTCTCTCTCTATTTGTAACGCATACACATACATATGTACGCTGTCGTTGCTCTTTTTTTCACTCTAGATCTCGGCGACGCGTGCCATGCTGCCCCCGCGTGCCATGCTCGTGCATGTGCGTCTTCGACTTGCGCGTCTGCGCAACATTTTTCGCATGCACTGTACTTCTCGGCGCCGTAATTGTTTTTCCATTTTTCGCTTGCCGTTTCCCGAAATTTCTAGCCCCCGACCACGTGGCCCCCGTAGGGTATACCCGTTTTCAATTTTTACACTTTGCAATAGATTTTTCTCGATTTTCGCTGCTTTTACACGCACATTGCCTATTTTTCAAAATAACCGCCACCAACAATTCTACGATCACCTCTATTACCCAGCACCTCTATTTGGGTATGCCGGCGGGCTTTTACGCCGCCCGTATACCACACTCTCTCCAGCCCCGCAGTCGTTGCTCGGGCGCCACTTGTAAGGTTACTTTCTTAGGCCGGGGTAAGAAACTCAGTCTCACCAGGGACAGAACTAACAAAAAATTTGTAAGTTTCTACGGGACATGCAATGTTAGAGAAATGGGTGAGGGGAAGGGTACCATTTAAAATCACCGACCACGCATTTGCATGCGGGAGGGCGGCAGCAATCGAGTGGCGCGGCCAAGCGCTCTCGAGATTACTGGGGTCGCGGTTACGCAGGCGCGCTGTATGACGTTAGTGGGGCTCATCCGGCGAACGGGCCGAAGCCACGTTCAAACTACCAGTTAGTATTAATGTGGTTGACTACTGTTAGTGTTAAAGGTTAATGAAACGGGCAAACTAACTACGAATGAATGATGGTGTATTCATGTCCATATATACATACTTTATTCTAATAGAAATCCACTCCAAAATCTCTTAGCTTAACTCCTCTCAGATGCTCGCGACAAGTTTTGCAGCCCCCGGGCATGCGGGTGCTTGCGCCGCGTGTTAAAATGCGTAATTGCCAAAAACGCGTCTGCTCGCTTCGAAGGCTCAAAACTAATTAAATTACGCTCGCAGCTTTCGCTCTATTCTGCCTGCTGCGCAGATTTTCCCACAGCGTCAGCAATGCAACTTCACCAACGCGATCTTTTGAGCTGCATGGTTGCATTGCTTATCGCGCGCCCGCCCACTAATTTGAATTCTGCTTACCCTACGAAACTAATTGCTATGGCACTTATGTCTACTTATTAACTAATTTACAAGATCTTACAGACTACATACTTATCCTACTTATTAGTTAAATTACTCACTATAAAAATATAATCCAACAACTTCACTTACTCTACTGCAAAAATATAATTGGACGACTTCATATTACTCTACTACAAATCTTATTACCTACGAACTCTTACTAACTACAAATCTTACTACCTACAAACTCCTACTAACTAAAAATCTTACTACCCACAAACTCCTACTAACGGCGCGAGTGCAATGTAAGGTGGGTCGCAGGTGAGCCATCTTACACATTATACCCTGATTTCCCATTTTCAATGGGTTCAGGGTATAAAAAAAATGCCTAAAATTCTGGTGAATTTGGAGCCGGTATCCAAAATGTATAAAAAATCGAAATTGTATAAAAATCTCTAGCTCTTATATCTTTAGAAATCGACGCGATAAAATATATGGACGGACGGACGAACGGAAAGACAAACAGCTCGTCGCCCCAATCAAGAATATATTTATATACTTTGTGGGGTCTTCGATGATTCCTTCTGCCTGTTACATACCTTTCAAGAAAACCATTATAGTCTGATTTTCAATTTTCAATGGGTTCAGGGTATAAAAAGCAATTCATTAAGAAACATAACAAACCACGAATGAACCCTTTCACAACAATAAGATATTTGATCTTTGATTTTTAACTTGATACCAAAGTATTATTTAATTGCCATATACAAATCTTTCAAATAATAAAGGTCTAATACAAGTCAAATATTTACAATTAATTACTTATACTTAAAAACATATATACATATATATATATATATTTATTTATTTATTTATTTTTTTGTATTATTCACAGTACTGGTTATGGAATAAATATTTATGGAAATGAGTCCGAAAGTTATCCACAAGCACCTCCACGTAATAAAAAACAGGCAACATCGATGATTACAGAGATCAAAACGCAAGAAACATCCTCATCCGAAAAATCGTTGAGTACTGAGCGCCAATTATTTCTGGCATATCCTAAATCAGAGATGAGGTTTGTTATTCATATTTATTACGAAAGTTCCTTAAATTATTTGTGCTTCTTCTTTTGAAATCGACACGTTCAGGGTATAATTAAGTTCCCATAGTAAGCCCACACTGCAGTCCATGCGTGTTTATGCGTGCATGCCTATGTGTGTGTTTCTTCTGTATGCAGAAAGGTGCGAATAATTATTGAAATATCAATTCTTAAAAGGGTTCAGGGGATTTCGTAGTCGAGCAGTCTCGACTAGAGCTTTCTCACTTGTTGTATATATGTTTAATATTAAGGCAATCAAAATACTTATTAACATAGAAGCATGTCCTGAAATGTGATGAAAATGAAGCCCTTTTAATCCTTCATTCGTTGTATTGCTATTAGTAACACATCAATCTCATTAGTATGGTTAATTCTTGATAGTTCTGATGGGTTCCAAAGTATTTGTGGATCGTCAACAATCTGTCCTAAATAAGAGGGTGCAAATTCTTCGTGTCTTTCAGAGTGGATATCATTATTATGATACTATTGTCTTATCTCCTGATCGAGCGCAGCAATCTGATTTCATTTTTAATACATCCTGCTCTGGTAATTCTATTAGTTCTTGCTGCGCGCCCTTACATTGTACGCTTAGCTTTCCATTAATAAGGACTTTAAAAAACCACCTACTTTTACCTTCCAATTCAACCCAATATGTTTTTGAATGAACAATTGCTTGATAAATACAGTCCGACGGTCGCACAGTGGGCGATACAAGCTGTGCCATACAAGCTGGCACACAAAAAGTCCAAAAATAAATTTCAAAATTGAAATGTATGTAACAGGCAGAAGGAGGCGTGGCAGACCCCATAAAGTATATATATTCTTGATCAGGGCGACGAGCTGAGTCGATTTGGCCCTGTCCGTCCGTCTGTCTGTCCTTCCATCCGTCCGTCCGTCTGTCCGTATGTTTGACCGCGTCGATTTCAGAAGATATAAGAGCTAGAGACTTTAAATTTTTATACTCATTCACGAAATTCAAATGAGTATACTGGTTTTGTGCAATGTTCGTCTTGCTGTCCGTCCGTCCGTCTGTGCGTCTATCCGTCCGTCTGTCCGTATAAGCGCAGTCTATTTCGGCGCTATTGAAGCTAGAGACTTGAAATTTGGAACACATACTCGTGTATGTGTCCGATTTTTAAAGTGTTAAAATTTCCCCGATCTGCCAACTAGGGGCGTGGCAAATCAGAAAATGCATTTTCCGATATACCAGAAATCATATTAGCTGAAGAGCTAGATACCTGAAATTTGGTATGTAGGTCCGCGTCGACCACCCAAGATCACGAGCTGTGGCGGATATATCTCCGCCCATTGGGGGCGTGGCAAATCGGATAAAACCGTATCTCCTAAAGTTGTAATCATAGAGTGCTGAAATTTTGCACGTAAGCTGATGTTTCGCTTCTATAAAGATGGATGAAAATTATATATCCACGCCTACTAGGGGCGTGGCAAATCGGACCTGAAGATATAGTGATTTTTCGAATTCTGCTATATGTTAGGCACTATTGATGCTAGAGAAATTTTGAAATTTTGTATATATACGCGGATTGACCACCCAAGTCTAACGAGCTATGGTAGATATGTGTCCGCCCATAGGGCGCGTGGCAAACCGCAAAAGTTTATATATCCTACAGCTTAAGAGCTAGAAGCTTCAAATTTAAATAGTTGAATTACTGGTAGCCTTCTCTATCGATGCCCCAAAAATAATTTTTACGCCTCTTTAGGGGCGCGGCATATCGAAAAATACCCTGTAATTTTCACACTTTTTGAGCGTAAGAATTCAAATTTCGCATTTAGGCTACCGGTTGCTCCTTCTAAGAGCTGGCCAAAAATGAGGAGTCTACGGCCACTAGGGGCGTGGAAATCGGCATTTATAGTGCCCGAATCGCGTTATTTATATGCGTCAGCCATCTATTTATGTATTTGTACATATAAATAAGTTTAATAGATATTCATAATACGGAAAGAAACATTTTTATGAAATTTATATAATATAAAAGAAGCTAAAATAATAAATAAAAAATAAATAAAAAGTCGATCTTTTTGGCATTAATTGTAAATGAAGAGCTAGGAACTTGAAATTTTAGATATATAATATATATATATATAGCGAGCTGCATGAGTACCGAAGAAACGACTTCGAATTAACAATGCTCATATTGAGATGAGTGGCACCGAGTTCAAAACGAAAATTGTATGAGTGAGTGAGTGCGCTCGTATATGACTTGGAGGCACAATATTCTATTGAGCGAAAAAGAATAAATAAGTTTGAGTCTGAGTATATGAGTTGCTGCGCTGCTAGCAACGAACAAAAAAAAAAAAAAAAAAAAATAAGGAAAACACGAAGGGCAATGTAATTGTGTGTGTGCAAACCAGACGGCTGACACACTGCAAATTTAGCGTTGCAATTTCGTAGCGACAACACATTCTTTATGCGTACGAATGCTTTCATACCCTTCTCATAAATAACAAACAAACGAAAGACTATGTAATTTTGTAATACAATATATTTATTTGTTTAATTCATATTAGAATTGAGAAACATAATTTTATTTATGTGATCTGGATTCGTGGCTAGTAAACAGCGTTTCTCAGTAATCAAGTTTCTAGCCTTAGAAAATACTCTCTCTGAAGCGGCGCTACTCGCTGGAATACAGAAAATTTTGCAGATAGTTTTATGTAATAATGGGAAAATATGTAGGTGCATATTCCACAAAGCTAAGACATCAAAGTTTGAATGGTATGTAATATTTAGATTCGAGTACCCGGCTATTTCCTGTCCTACAATGTCTGTAGTGCTATCAATTTGCTGATGCTCAATATATTCAGCAAATTCATCTTCTTCTGCTTCTGTGATGTCAGTAGTAGCAATACTTTCTGCACGAAAATGTTTCATAATATTTTTGCATTCATTTATCAGAGTATCCTTTTCAGTGTCTGTGAACTGATTTAATTTGTTTGTGGGGGGGAAGAGAAATAAGGCTATGCTGTGATATTTAGATAAATTCGAAGGGATGGTAATTAAAATTTGGGTTTGGAGTTTTAGCTTGAGATCTTGAATATTTTCAATATCTGTGTAATCGATTTCACAGATATTGTTTAATTTATTTAAATTCGGAGGAATTCAATGTATGGTTGGCCGTTGAGAAGCTTCAATTTTTTTTGACACAGTTTCAAATGCCTCTAGGATACGGACTATGGAACCTACCTCACTTGCATTAATTCCTTCAATTCTGGCTATTTGATTTTTATCTCTTAATATGGTTGTTATCTCAATCCAATTAACTTCAATTGATTTTAATAGGTAATAGACTGTATTCCAGCGAGTAGGGCAAAAGCTTTTTAATGATAATCCTAATGAAAAGTTAATACCGGATTTCTTAAAATATTTTACAAGCTTCGTACAAATGGAGACAATATTTCCTACCGCGGGAACAGCATCAATAGCTTTCTCTATAGCATTGTTAAGCAGGTGGTTAGCGCAATTAATTTTTTCGAAGCCGCAAAATTCTTTCACCATATTTGACCCGCGATCTAAATCGCATCCGAATTGAGTTAGTATTTCCACTAATTTGGCGCGAATACTTAAACCTAGATACATGTAATAAAAAAATATAAATAAATAAAAGAAATAATAAAAAAAAAGAAATTATTATATTATAAATTATAATAACAAACCAGTGCATGCCTTTTCTTTCATAGATTTCATGGCCGTTAAACGCTCCACAAGAGCCCCTTCCTTTATGTAATGCACCGTACAATACAAATATGACGATTTTAAAAAGCTATCCGTCCATAAGTCAGTGGTAATAGCATTTGTATTTTTGTATTTGTATTTGAAGGATTTGTATTTTTGTATTTCGGCTTTTATTGGGCCAAAATGTGACTCATACAATATTATAATATTGTTGTTGGGTGTGGCAGTAATTTGTCTACGTCGACATTGGAACCAAACGTTGCGCCAACATTAATTAAAAATGATGAAAACTTTTTTAGACCAGAATCGTCTATCATTTTTAGAGGGCGACAGTTTTTAATGATCCATTCAGTTGCGATAGTTACACATTCCTGTTTTGTTTCAGCATTTACTTCGATAGCTAAAGATTTGCGTATTTCTTTCGCGTTCACTTTATAACATTTGTGTTTGATCAAATTCGACGTGCTTCCTGTAAACTTAAAAACAGAATAACACATCTTACAGGCTACAGTGTCAGCCAATTGCGTTCCATTTTCTTATTCAATTACTGAGAAATAATTCCATACTTCGCTACGACCTCTCTTCGCAGTCAGTTTATATATGCCACTCAGAAGATGTTGCTTAATATCCTCTGCGTTTTCAGGAACCTACATACATATGTACATATGTTTATTTCAAGTCAATTTAAACAACCACAGTTTACATACAATTTCGATAGAATTATTTTCTCCGTCCATAGCTGAAAGGTCTGCTTGCTTACAACGTGTCGATGGAATTAACTTTTTCTTCATACTATTAAGTGTTGGAGTGGTGGCGTCGCCGATAAGTAAAAAGACCGGGGTGTAATTTCCTAATCTTTATTGGAGGATGAGAGCTGTGTCGCTCGTATAAAGTGTATTGAATATGAATATGTACATATGAACAGCAGTGTCAATACCAGGATAGGCAAGTGAGGCAAGTGGGGCGAAGTCCCCAGCGGGGCGCTAAGTACCGCGAACCAGTAGGAGAACTGGGTTATGTTATTAACAGAATGCTGTTACATTGTGTGGTGCGAGAGGAGCAAGTCAAGCAAGGATTGCAAATTAAGGCGTCGTGTCCAAGCTGGAGACCTCTTGCTGTGCGGATCAAGGTCGTCAGCGGAGCTGTAACCGCCTGTTTAGGAGTGGAGGCGGAGAGACGTGCTGATCCCTGGAGATGCAGGAGCGTGTGGTGATTATGGCCACACGTTTTGCAACGTCCCTTGCTTCGGCAGGATTGCCCGGAGTGCTCGTGAGCCAAGCAGTTCGTACAGTACTTATGTGTAAGTACCGCACGCATCCGCTTCTCCTCTGAAAGGCCCAGAAAACGCTGGCAATTCCGGAGACCGTGGGCTCCTGGGCACACGCGGCACTGGAAGGAATTGGTACCGCGTGGCTTGCTGCTTTCTGATGACGGCGTCTTTATCTGGAAGATCGAATGAGTTGGAGGTAGAATTACTTGCTCGTTAGAACGCAACATGGAGGTTAGTTTGACAGCACAAGGAGGAAGAGGATCGGGTTGAAATGATGGGCCTGAATGAAGAATAGTATTCAGGCTGTCATTCAGTGCTGGACGGAGAGCATTGAAACCGACCCTCACTTTCGGAGAGGTGCTGTTTGGAGCTCGGAATGGAAGAGCTTCGTCAGATGATACGGTTGGCGGAGACTTAAGTTTCGCCTCTTCCGAAACAGAAACCTGAGTTGTGATGGAGGAGACCGTTCCTGGTATCATCTGTGAAAGTGGGCCTGTCAGTACCAAACCGAAATCAGTCTCCAGACCTATAAGAGGCCCGCAAATATTGGGGTGATAACCTCCCTGAATGATAGTCGGAAGGATATGATGACTAACGTCCTGCCAGGCTTGGATTTCTGTTTTTCGTGTCAGTGAATGCTCGCAGAGAGATCGAGTTTTATCCGGCAAATTTGAAGTGCACAGGAACACAAGAATGCAATCCCAATTCTCAGTGGATATCTGAGCATGCTCGATTGCCGTGACACATCTGTGCATAGTGCTATGCAACTCTCTGAGAGCCGAGCCTGACTCCTTGGTGATCTTGGAAAGGTTGAGAAGGATTTTAAGCTGGCTGTTGACTAACAGCCGCTTATTTTCGAACCGATCACACAAAGAGACCCAAGCCGATGCAAAGCCGTCGTTTGTGAGAGGATACTCTGCGACTAGTGCGTTTGCATCGCCTGATGTTTTCGAATTAAGGTGGAATAGCTTTTCCACCGGAGTCAAACACGAATTGTTGATGTAGATCGCAGTAAAAAGATCGCGGAATGTAGGCCAGCGCAAGTAGTCGCCGTGGAACACTTCCATGTCAACGGGTGGAAGGCGACAGCCTCCAGACGAGGCGAAAGGAGCGGACATAGGAGCGGGCGGTGTACTCGATGCGGAAAGTGCATCGATTTGCACCACCAGGTGCGTCGTACACCGCTCATACACAGTGTAGCAGTTGTCGAATTTGGCCTCCATGGCTTCAACTTCGCCATTGCTCGCCCCTTGGCTCAACGCTCTGGCACAGACCTTATACTGCTGCTCAGCATCATCCCATAATGTCTTGACACGATCTCGGCGGATCTCGAAGGCCCGGAGCTGAGCCGCATGGGTGGCGTTAGAATCTCCGGGACCGTCGATGCGGGTTTCGAATTTAATGAGCCTATCCGCAGCCGCAATGAAATCGGACAAAGACATATTGACTGAACTTGCGGGCTGGACTGGACTGGACCGGGTAACGACTGGACTGCGCTTGAAAGTGCTGGTGGTCGGTAGTTTCCCGGACGGAATGGGGGATGCGGAAGCACTGCGCTTGATCAGACGCGAAGCTGGTACACTAAGTTGCGCTCGACCCGAACGATCAGACATGGATGCTTACTAGAAGTTAGCTGCTGGAAATTTCTGATATGGAGACAGAAATTCACTCAAAGAGCAAAGTAATTCAGTTGACAAGAGCAAGAAAGTTGTCAACTGAACGTAGAGCAAATTGGAAAAGAATTATTGCCTTGTTAAGCAAGTAAAGCGAAAACAAAGAAGAAGAAGAGGCAAAAAAGTTTTATTTATTTAATTAGGATAAATTAAATAACCAAATTCTTAATTTGAAATTCGACTTTGTAATTAATTATTGTAATTAGGATAAACTTAATAATTAAAAAAAAATATATATTTTGCTTTACAATGGCTCTTTGAAATACGATAAATACTGATCGTGACACAGCTATCGTCACGAAATTGTGGCGGCCGGCGATAGTTATTGAAAATGTTATCGATACCAGTGACGATCTCAGCTGCTTGGACACAAAACAAAACAACCAATTTAACAATTTAAGTTTATTGTTTATTAAATGTGTCGTGTATATGTATGTGGAAGTTGCTATTGTGAATTTGTATGTTAATTGTGTTGCTGGGCTGTTTGTACGCGAGCGAAATATAAAGTTACAAGATGCTCATATGTGCATACATATGTATGAGCGTATGTGCGTACAAACAGAAGAAAGCGGACACACAATTAGCAAATAGATAACTAAAACAAGTAAAAATAATTATACTTGGAGGATTGATATTAAATTACAAAATAAAACTATTAAAAATAAAAACGGATATTGTTTTTGATTTAATAGATCGAGTGAGGAGCATGTATATATGTACATAAATATGTCACTGTGCAGCCGTCGACTAGTTATAAATATGAGTATGTACGGATGTGTGAAAAGGCAGAATATGTAAATAAATTTATTAAACGATCAACAAAGGATATTGTTCTTTTCGTGTTAATAAATATTAATCGGATTTAAACACAGCTTAATACATATCTATATATATAAGAATATATACATATAGGCATGTAGTCGAAATATTGCTAGATTAGTACATATACATATATGTATATACAAGGAAAGGCGGATGAGAGGTGCCAGTGTATTTATGCATATATATATGTATGTACTAGTCTAGACAAGAATGGGGTACTTATCTCGACGGCCGATGGAATGCTGGTGTGAAGGTGGATGAATATCCGGCTCGAAGGACCAAATGTTGGAGTGGTGGCGTCGCCGATTAGTAAAAAGACCGGGGTGTAATTTCCTAATCTTTATTGGAGGATAAGAGCTGTGTCGCTCGTATAAAGTGTATTGAATATATGTATGTATGCCAGGATAGACAAGTGACAAGTAGTCGCGAGACGAAGTACTCAGCGGGCGCTAAGTACCGCGAACCAGTAGGAGAACTGGGTTATGTTATTAACAGAATGCTGTTAACAACATAACATTGTGTGGTGCGGGAGGAGCAATTCTTGTTAATGGGATCTGGCATTAGCATTAAGCATTGTAAGTAGACAAAACAAACGGTAAATTTTCGAAATTACATTTTACATAGGCAGCAAGACTAACGCACACAGGCGTTACATATAGCAAGGGATTGCAACTGTGTGTATAACGGGATCGTCGCGAAGGAATTTCAATTTTCGCTCATATTGAGAGAGGGAGATAAATAGAGTACCAAAAAAAATTAGCAAATATTAGTGTCTCATACGAGAATAAACAGCAAATACATAAGCGATTGACTTACATAATATGTACTACATATGTGTGTATGTATGCATTTGTGTGGGTATGGAATGTGATGATAGTTGCCAAAGACCTCGTCGCTATTCAGTGTCTGTCAATTCTTCATGATTTCAATTGTAGCGTAACTGCCAAATGAGCCTATATTACCTGCGGCAGTGATTTCGGCAATAAAGGGTATAGCTTGACGCATGCTTGAAGCATCCTGGCATTTGTAAATAGTACATAGGTATGAATTTTATGACCCGCATAAATTTTTATAGTCCGCTTAGTAAATTC
Organism: Drosophila mojavensis; assembly: GCF_018153725.1. NCBI lineage: Eukaryota > Metazoa > Arthropoda > Insecta > Diptera > Drosophilidae > Drosophila > Drosophila mojavensis. Next base: position 234,891 of record NW_025318897.1, on the reverse strand, counting down.
TGAATGCTCAATTAGATACTTTGTATAATAATTAATTATTATAAAAGTTAATAAGATTATGGATAGATCGAAACATAACATAATGACATGAAAACACTAACATGCATGAGCAAAGCAAACCCTTTCAAAAGCTCGATATACTCTTTAAAGGGAAAGGGCTGAGAGAGAGAAGGAAAATAAGAAAAAATAAGTGCGCAACTAGGCCTCATATTAAAATGCGTGCTTTCTGCTTGACCGCTCGCAGCGTACTGATTTTGGCATTAGATTTTTTCACTGTTCAACCCTCAAGCGACGGAGCCGAGCAAATACGAAGTGTTGACACGAAGATATATGCATGCAGAAACTCAAGTGCCTCGACGCCTGTATGCTTCGGTTAAATGTTGTATTCCTATTTAGGTCTTATCACTAACCAGAGAACACATAGACTAGACAACTAGTGGAAAGCTTTTTGCACACTTTTTTTGAGGCTTTAGAACCCCTGACAGCTTTGGACTCGCTCGGCTCCTTACTTTTAGGTTCGAGCTACGAAAAAATACGAACGCACAATCATTTCGCTTCATGCGCTCGACCGAGATGGTCAACTTTTGAACAAAAGATCCCTCTATGCTCAATGTTCCCTTGCTCTCTCTCTCTCTCGATGCTCTCTGCTCTCTCGAATGTGTATGCATGTGAGCACAAGCAGCAGCTCACGAAAATTGAAATTTCTTCGCAGCAAGAACCCATGCCTTCCCTTCTGTGTGAAGAGTATACCGAGCTTTTCAAAGCGTTTGCCATGCGTTTTCGTTATTATTTGTGGGAAGGGTATGAAAGCGTTGGTGCGCATAATTAAATTTTTTCGCGACGAGCATGCACACACACACTTACAGTATGCTACATGTACTACGAGCATTTGTATGCCTGTGTGCAAAGCCCTTGCTGGCTATAGCAATTTGAAATCCTAGCATTTGCATTTGGTCGATCTTGTGAAGTGCTCACACTTACATAAATATGTTTGATTGTGTGTACGCAGGGGCCGCGATGCTCACAAATGATGGGGTTATCATTGTAGAAGCAGTTCAGTGCCTTTATATGTATGTGCGTGTGTGTATGTTTATAAGTATATGCATGCGACATGAGCATTGACGTGTGCCTACGACAACTTAGAATTGTGTGAACGATTTTGGGTTTGACCGGAAGAGGCGCGCTTATATTTAAGTAGATGATTAACTAAAGTAACAAGTGCACTTTCTATTACTTTTATAGGTATTTTTTAATTGCATGATTTTTATGACATCTAACAGATGAACTCTTTAAAATGGGTCCATTTAGCCAGTATATGTATGTATGTACATACATATGCTTCTTATTAAGGTAAATTTCACCTGTATATGTGCAGGTACAAGGGATCGAAAATCGCATTCCAATTTGGCCACTGGGATTAATCAGGTACTACATTTCTAGCAAAAATCATTCTGATAGGCAAACCCACGATCATTGAAATAAAATCATCTACTTAAATATAAGCGCGCTTCTTCCGGTCAAACCCAAAATCGTTCACACAATTCTAAGTTGTCGTAGGCACACGTCAATGCTCATGTCGCATGCATATACTTATAAACATACACACATGCACGTACATATAAAGGCACTGAACTGCTTCTACAATGATAACCCCATCATTTGTGAGCATCGCGGCCCCTGCGTACACACAATCAAACATATTTGTGTAAGTGTGAGCACTTCACAAGATCGACCAAATGCAAATGCTAGGATTTCAAATTGCTATAGCCAGCAAGGGCTTTGCACACAGGCATACAAATGCTCGTAGTACATGTAGCATACTGTAAGTGTGTGTGTGCATGCTCGTCGCGAAAAAATTTTATTATGCGCACCAACGCTTTCATACCCTTCCCACAAATAATAACGAAAGCGCATAGCAAACACTTTGAAAAGCTCGGTATACTCTTCACACAGAAGGGAAGGCATGGGTTCTTGCTGCGAAGAAATTTCAATTTTCGTGAGCTGCTGCTTGTGCTCACATGCATACACATTCGAGAGAGCAGAGAGCATCGAGAGAGAGAGAGAGCAAGGGAACATTGAGCATAGAGGGATCTTTTGTTCAAAAGTTGACCATCTCGGTCGAGCGCATGAAGCGAAATGATTGTGCGTTCGTATTTTTTCGTAGCTCGAACCTAAAAGTAAGGAGCCGAGCGAGTCCAAAGCTGTCAGGGGTTCTAAAGCCTCAAAAAAAAGCGTGCAAAAAGCTTTCCACTAGTTGTCTAGTCTATGTGTTCTCTGGTTAGTGGTCTTATTTATTCTCATCCTTTTTACCGAATGCAGTGAGATATGAGGCATTGAGTCCATACGAACTCACATTCTATCAACTTGTTTGTATTCACTCAATCACTTACTCAGTCTCAATTCAAGTGGACTCAATTTTGGTTATGAGTGCTGCCATGCAGCTCTCTAATATATATTAGTAATATTAAAAAGAAAATTCGGATTTTTTTTTTTTTTTACATTTTATATTAAATTAAAAATTATTACATGTGGGTTCAAATTATTTTCAAAAACTTTTTTGTACACTTTTAACAACTTTAAATTATATTTTTAATTTTTATTCAACTGCACAAAAAAATTTTTATATTTGAAGAAATTTAGTGATATTTAAAGTATATGGGATATAATTTTAAACTGAATGGTCTTCATATTCTTCATCTAATTTAAAATTTAACTCTAAATTTTTATCATCTATGTTTAGGTCTTCATTTTCATCCTCATTTTCATCTCCATTTTCAACTTCATCTTCAACTAAGGTTGGCTCCATTAAGCCTTCAAATGTTGCCGGTACTTGAAAATTGGGATCTGCCAAAAGTTCAATAACTTCTATTGGGAATTTTTTTTTCTTGTATTTCCTTTCGCGTTCTTTTAAAATGAGTGAAGAGAGAAGTGGATCAGATGAGTCTAAAGCCCTATTAAATATATCAGTTAAATTCTCTAATCGGCTACATTTCCTGGCGTGAGATTTCCTATCATTTCTATACAACTTATTCAAACGCGTTTTCTCCTAATATGCCCATAATTTGGTATCCATGCACCAAAATTTTGTGAACAGTTGGGGACATCGGATACCAAGAATAAGTTGACATATACAAACTAAATGTTTCAGAGCAAAACTTTTTAAATTTTGTTGAGTCAACTTTATATTCGCATGATATGCTTATAAGTATTATATAAAATTTTTTTTAAATATCAGCGTTGAAATTTAAAATCGATGAAAATAGATCAACATTTCCGAAAGCTCGTCTTGCTGTATACCCATCATTGCTATTTCCACTTCCATTAGGCCTGGGTTTATCCACATGACAACCAATTTCATCCCACAGCCTCCGCTAAATTTCCTTTTTACGCAATGATACCTTTTTTTTGTCGACGTTCTTAACACGCAATTTTTTAATTTCAATTCTGTACGATATTTTCAATACAAACTCAAGGAATCTAATCCAAGCATGCAGAGGGCTAACTCCATGTTGCAAATTCCTAGAAGAAATTCTTATTTCTTATTTATTTTTTATTTATTTCTTTCTTAAAGCTATTGACAAAAACGAGAGTCAATTTTAATTAAAAAAAGCCTATACAAAGTACAGGATATAATTTCAATAGTAACACCAACCCGATGGGGGTATTTTATTTGCCAGTCCGGCCGGCTATGCCTACGTCTCACAGCCAAACATGGTCAGTGATACTATTGAAGCTATGAAAAGAAAGTGTTAGTAAGAAAACTTAAAAAAAAAATAAAATATTAAAATGTAGATTTATTAACTATATCTAACATAATTAAAATAATTTTTAAAATAATAAAAAAAAAATATATAATAATAAAAATAAATAAATAACGAAAAGAGTTAAAAAAAACAAGTAAGAAAACTCTAGTCGAGAGTGCTCGACTAGATACTACCCTGAACCCAACATATAAAAATGCCCATTTAGTATGGCTGAAATTTCAATTTCGATGTATTTAAAAATATAAATAAAATACCAAACTCATTTAATAAAATATAAAAATATTTTGAAACAATTAAAAAAGTTAACATCACTTGCACCGATCGGGATTCGAACCACAACTTCTCGATCGAGCGTCATGCAGCTAACACACTAGGCCACTTCACTCCTGCTAGTGGCGCTGGCAAAACTCACTGCTGCAGCGCCATCTACCAAAACTAAACGAAACTAACTGCTGATGTGATTCTAAGAATCTGCTAGAATAACCACACTATTAAAAACGAACATCAAGTATAGTTAAAATTTCAATTTCGGTGTATTTAAACATATAAATTAAATAGAAAACTCATTTATGAAAATATAAAAATATTTTGAAACAATTAAATAAAATTAACATCAGTTGCATCGATCGGGATTCGAACCGCGACTTCTCGATCGAGCGTCATGCAGCTAACACACTAGGCCACCCCACTCTTGCTAGTGGCGCTGGCAAAACTCAAATAGATTCACTGCTGCTGCGCCATCTACCAAAACTAAACGAAACTAACAGCTGATGTGATTCAACGAATGTTTCTAGAAGAAGTTTGATGCTGTTGTAGCTGCTGCACGTGCGTTTGTTAATTGGCCAAATATTTGATTATTTTTTATTAATTTTTGACTGAACGGAATATAATGAAACTTTCAGCATATTATCTACATATTATATTGAATATTTGAAAAATTAAAAAAAAAGAAAAATCATTCACAGTTACCTATAGTGGCATCTGATTTGAACTTGAATGTTTTTACTCGATAAAAACATAACGAGATGATTTATCGAATTTTAAAGCAAACTCGACGTCCGCGCTGTATATACGGTCATTTAAGTTTCAAGTCTCTAGCTCTTATATCTTCGGAAATCGACGCGTTCAAGCATACGGACAGACGGACAGACAGACAGACGGACAGGGCCAAATCGACTCAGCTCGTCGCCCTGATCAAGAATATATATACTTTGTGGGGTCTGCCACGCCTCCTTCTGCCTGTTACATACATTTCAACAAAACCATTATACCCTGATTTCCCATTTTCAATGGGTTCAGGGTATAAAAAAACAATAATAAAACAAGTAGGAAAGCTATAGTCGAGACTGCTCGACTACGAGATCCCCTGAACCCTTGGAGCAATAACTATTTTGTAGTATGTTGTATGTCATATAAACATATGCTCACAGTATTGTAGTGTATACAATATATGAAGTTGACATATGCCCGAATTATAAGTAAGAGTATCATGCTCATAACATAGCAACACTTTGTTGCTTTATTTATATTATAACAGCTATACATAAGTGCCGTAATATGATCGGTCACTTATGTATAGACCGGCCTGCAGCGTGGGATCTGCAACGTAAGCATTGTTACGTTCTTGTCCACGCCGCAGCTTAAACGCTAAAATGTATATGCCTTCTGCATATGCATACAAACAAATATATACACACACATACAGCAGGCTATATACTCCCATTCTGCCGCTGCTTTTGGTAGTAAAAGGATCTTTAAATTCCTTAGACCAACGTTTAATAAAGCCAAGCACACTTTTGGCTTCATTAATGATGGTAGAAATATGAAGATTAAAGTTAAGTTTGCAGTCAAAGAACACACCAAGATCTTTGACTGTAAAGATGCGTCATAAGGAAATATTGCTAATATTATAATCAACAATTAGAGGAACGGTACGACTGAAGGTCATTGTCATACACTTTGAGCAATTTAGATCAAGCTGGTTTGCCACACACCAAAGTTGAAATGCATTTAGGTCATCTTGAAGGTGATGATGTCCATTTGCACTGGAGTAGGGAAGGCAAAGTTTTACATCATCAGCATACATAAATATAGTGGAATACGAGATACAACTAGGAAGATCATTTATAAAAAGGGAAAAGAGCAATGGGCCCAAATGGCTACCCTGAGGTACACCAGACAAAACAAAGATAAGTTTAGACATAGCTGTTCTCAGCAAGACTCTTTGGGTTCTACCCGTTAAATAGGATGAAATCCAAGAGACAAGACTGGGTGAAAATCCTAAGCGTTCAAGCTTAAGAATTAGTATGTGATGATGTACTGAGTCAAATGCTTTACTGAAGTCCGTATAAATAACATCGGTTTGCATTTTTTTTGGAAAAGCTGTCATTAACAAGCGAAGTAAACTCAAGTAAGTTAGAGGACGTTGATCGATTTTGAACAAAACCATGTTGAGATGGTTGAATAATCGATTTGCAAAAATGCTGCAAGACCGATGTTATGATGATTTCAATGTCCTAATGGCTGCAGCCAGAGAGGATGCAGTAACCTTGGGAGTATTTATAGATCCATATTCAGGAAGAGAATATGGATATGAGTTGCTGTAGAGATCAGCAGAAGAATAAGTGGATTGAAAAAAATCAGCAAATAGATCAGAGGAATCCTGATCATTGCAAGTTTTTTCACCTCCAAGGACAAATGAGGACGGCAAACCAGAGGATTTACGCTTCGAGTTTACAAATGAGAAAAATTGTTTGGGATCTCGAGTAAACTGACGTTTGCAACGTGTAAGATAATTCTCAGAACAGCTAAAATTTAAAAGATTGAAGTTTGACTTGGCAATGGAATATTTGGACCAGTCAATACTTGAACCAGACTTTTTGTAATTTTTAAAACACAATTACTTGAAAGAATTTCACTATTATGAATATTATTACTTAGCCATGTTTCAGTGAAAGCGATAATATCATATTGTACACTGAAACTATGCAAGAAAAGACTTTTAAGTTTTGAGTTTAAGCCACGTACATTTTGATAAATCAGGGACAGCTGAGAAGAGGTTTGTAAGTAATTTAGTTTTTTGGTACAACGTTTGATGAAGATTGCACCGAAGGTAAATTTACTGAAATAGGCATCGATCTGTTACGATTTTTGGGTTTAAATTCATGAACAACTACATGAGGTGGCCAGAAATTAGGATCACAAAGGGTTTTAAAGTATTCTACAGGCACATTGATTTTGAACGAAGCAATTTCACGCGGTGTCGCGAAACTAAACTTCGATATAAAAACATTAGCCGGAATCTTATTTGAGATAAAAGCCGATACTGCCTCAATGGTAGTGTCAGATGAAAGCCTAGATAAGAAAACTGGCTTTCTAGGAGAGACAACAGATAAGGTAATGCTAGGAGAGGCTGACTTATTGTCACTCTTTGTTTGAGCAACAATAGAAGTAGTAACCAAATTTGGGACAGGGGCTTGAGTTTCAATAGAAGCCTCAATCTTCAATAGAAGGAAATCTTCTTCAGTTTTAAAAATTTAGCCCTCACAGCACTATACATCTTAGAAAAAAACTTCCGTGTTGAAATCACTGGTATTAAGAAGTTGAATGGGTTTGGCTCCACATAAAGGGCATGATTGGCATGAGTTAGTCCCAGTTAAAATATTCAAAACTATTCAATCCCTCATATGCGCGTATACATACATACGCTTGACCGATTGTTCTCTCTCTATTTGTAACGCATACCCATATGTACGCACATATATACATACACTTTGCCGCTTGTTCTATCCGCTGAGCGCCACGCATATACATATATACGCACGCATGCACCCGCGCACCCATTTGGCCGCCTTGTCCACAAGTACTTCGCTCAACGCCCTTGGCATCCTGTCTAACTCGATCTCATAGGCTATGGCTCGACCTTCCAGGATCTCGATAAAGCCAAGGGGATTCGACCGTCCGTCGTACCTCATCACCCATTTTCGGACCTGCTCAGCTACGCTCCAAGGCGGGTGCCTTTCCGGCGGTGGTGAGGAGATGGGAGTCCGATGATCAGCCCTCGGTACCGCCGCTGGCACCTTGTTTTTGTCACCACTGTAGAATTCCCGCGGCCTCTCATTTCTCCGGCTACCAGCCGCACCACTCGCTGTGGGTACGCTTAGCTTCAGAGACGCTGCCGGGAGGGAGTCGGGTTCCTGAGCTTTCCGTAGGTCCGGCTCTGACTTTTGATAAGCGCGGCAGCCCATGCTCGTTACTGCGCCTCCCAACGAGAATCCTGACTCTTTTGCGAAAAGCGCTTCCCACTCAGCTAGCCGCCCCTTTATTTCCGCCGAATAATTGCCGCCCTGAATGAACGAGGACAATCTCTTCCTCAGGTCGTCGACACGGCCTTCGTCATCGAGCCTGAGAGCCCGGCTATCGATATTCTTCGATATATTCTTGTGTGATAAAATAAACCAGTGAAGCTATTGCTTTGAGTTCTGGACAGCGAATGCTCTCCGTATTTTATTCAAATCAAATCTTAGCCTAAAGTACATAGATTTCTTATTATATATCTCTGCCGCTGAAGGCAGCAGAGCAAGAGAGCGCAGTATGTATTTATGTATATACATATATGCAAAGGGCATATACATTAGTTCACTATATGAGCCGTTGAGTTGTCAAGCGGTCAAATGCTGACACGGCTATATGATTCGATGCTGCAGAAGGCAGCAGTGGACATATATGTAAATATATACAAGCGGCAGCCGTTGGCTTGCCAAACGATCAATTGCTGACGCGGCTATTCCCATGCGTCTTGCATATGAGCGGTCCACTTATGTGGCCGATAATATTTGGAGTACATTTATGTTTACTTGATCGCTTCTTGTATATGTGTACATAGTGTGTGTGTGTTGGATATATATTATTATATGAGACATACTACACCTCCCCTTTTTAAAAAAATAACGTAATATATGGAGTTATTTAAGAATAATATATAATATATATATAATAGGTATAAAAATAAGTATATAAATTGTTTTTTTTTTTTTTTTTTTTTTTTAAATCAATTGTAAAAATAAAATCGATGTAAAAATAAAAATGAAAGATAAATATATGGTAATATAAAATGTAAAAAAAAAATTTGCTTTTATTTATTATTATTATTATTATTATTTTATTTTTTTTTTTTTTTTTTTGTGGTTGATCAGACCGATTTCATGAAACCTTTTAATTATTGTATCTTTTTAGCCTATCCTTATGTACTTTCTGTTTCTTATTCTTACTATCCTTAATGAAAACATTTTCATTATCATCTATTTTATCTATTATATATGGTCCTATATATGCTGGGTCTAATTTATGCCCTGTTTCGTTTCTTATTAGTACTTTATCTCCTACATTTAAATCAAAATTTTTAGCATTTTTATCATATTCTAATTTTCTAAGAGCCTTGGCTTTTTCTAGCATAACTCTTGTTCTTTTATATGCTACTTCTAATCTAAATTTTATTTCCTTAGCATAGTCTTCTAAATTATATAATGGGTTAACTATATTATTTTTATTAAAGTTTACGAATGGTCTCGGTAATCTACCAAAGACTAGTTCGTATGGACAATACTCATGCGTTGCTGATGGTGTAGTGTTGAAACAATATGTAAAATATTGTATCCAAACATCCCAATCAGTTTTGTCTGCAGATATGTATGAACGGACGTATTCATTGAATGTTCGATGACTTCGTTCTATTGTCCCTAAAGTCTGGTGGTGATGTGCAGTAGATGTTATGTTGTCTATTTTCAAGTATTTGCACAAGTCGTTTATAATGGAGTTTTTATATTCTGTTCCCATGTCCGTAATGAACGTCTTCATTGGACCGTACTTCAGAATAAAATTTTCAAATATAGCTTTGGCAACAGTTGTTGCACTTTTATTCGGAATTGGGATGGATACCAAGTATTTTGTTAAATAACATATTAACGTAACTGCGTATTCATTACCATTTTCCGAGCGTGGTAGTGGACCTATTGTGTCTACTATCACTCTGTCAAAAGCTTGTATCGGGGTTTCCGTTATTGTCATTGGAGTCTTTACTTTTGTTGTTACTTTTGATTTTAGGCATTTTGGACATTTCTTTATGTACTCTTTGATATGACGTGTCATATTTTTCCAATAATAATGTCTTTTTACTTTGGCCAGTTTTTGTAATGCCTGTATGACCTCCTTGAATTGGATCATCATGGTATGTAAACAGTATCGCTTCTTTATCTTTATTATTATTTATTAGGGTCACCGGCTTGAGTAGCGCTACTCTAGAATATATTATTGCCCATATTATTAAAAGAATCTGTGAAACTAGTTCAAAGATCTTTTGCACGGTGCCTCTTGTGTTGCTGATTATATATACACCGGCTTGTCATGCAAGCCTTTGGAAAATCTGACCTAAGTCGAGAATTCCATTGGAGTACAAAATCGCTAACATCAATTCTTGCTATAATTTCTTCATGTTTCTAAAAACATGTCGATTTGTTATATGCAAGGCCACTACTTTTTATATTTCGTCATTACAAATGACGTTGGGCTTAGAAGCGTTTGTTAAGAGATTGCATAGGCAAATCTTCTTGAACATATCCTGCAGGAATTTTTCTGTTTACTTGCCTGGTAGTGACTTCAGGTCTTTTATAAAATTTTGGTCTTGGCCAGTTGAGATTCTTAGTCGCCTTTTACGACAAGCGTTCTCTCACTGTGGTTGTATTCTAGAGCCCCGCGACCACACGGGTGCGTCTAAGGAGGCTTTAGTTACATTTTAAATCATAAAAGATGTGTATGTTAATATTGTTATATCCATTATATGTTGCCAAGACAAAACAGGTAATAAGTTCAAGGCTGAAATCGACAATATCGAGTCAGCAAGAACATACAGTTTCAAGTGGAAAAGGGTCATAACGAAGTTGTGTAATAAATTCTTTATGCTTATGCAAAATATTTAGGGAATTTATTATGAAATTTAGGTTCTCTCTTAAAATTAGATCTATTCTGTCATTCATTTTAGATGTTATTTGCTGCCCTGTTCAAGTATCTACGTTTAATTAATTTGTTATGCTTGACGTAAACTGTTAATAAAAATTGGCAGACAGTTGCTATTGTCATAATTAATAACAATATCCAAATAGCGTTTAGATCATCTGTATGATCGATGATTTTAACATTATTTACGACATTCGCCGTATTATCTTTAGCTTGGGTATCGTCGCTTCCGAACCAACCCATTTTGGAAATTTAATTTTTTTTTTTTTGTTGTAGTTTCGTGAAATCGGTTTTATAACTAAAATTAAAATTTCTCTTTTTTTTTTTTTTTTTTTTTTTTTATATCAATCCTATCTTCCCTACTCGATCATCGCAGTGATCTTCCTGCCTATTAGGTGTATGGCTTCACGGGCCATACGCTAGCGGGCAATGCAATTATCGCTTCCGCTTTACAATTGTTTTCTTAACATTAATTATGTGTATGCATCGCAGTGCAAAAAAAATTTTTGTTCTTAATTTTTAGTTAAACTAACATCAGCTGGTCGTCACTGGTTGGTTCGCTGATGTTCCCTCGATGGCGTAAAAGGCGGCCTGCCTTTCACGCTGTTGTTTCTGCTGCTGATGTCCGGGGCCTATGGGCTCAGGCGGTACCGGTGCTGGCCGCACAGGTTGTTGTGCAGTGTTTGCACGTGTAATTGCAATGTGGGCTTCCTAGAGGTCCCTCGCAGTCATTTGGGCACGTCTTCTTCGGTTTGTCTATGGTGACTTTGGGCATTGTCGCATTCTCAGATTTTCAAATTTCTAGTTCTTCTTTATTTTTTTTTTCAATATAAATCGCAGTTGCTGTTGCGTGGCCACTGGTGCTCTTGCTCATTTTTGTTGTTGTTGGTGTTGTTATTGTTGATTTTCATTTTCACTTTCTTTCATTTTGATTGTGACGAGTCTTGTATGCTATCACTGCTTTAAATTATTAGTACAACACTGATGTAGATACTGGCGGGCAGACCATGTCACGGTCGCCATGTGATAAAATAAACCAGTGAAGCTATTGCTTTGAGTTCTGGACAGCGAATGCTCTCCGTATTTTATTCAAATCAAATCTTAGCCTAAAGTACATAGATTTCTTATTATATATCTCTGCCGCTGAAGGCAGCAGAGCAAGAGAGCGCAGTATGTATTTATGTATATACATATATGCAAAGGGCATATACATTAGTTCACTATATGAGCCGTTGAGTTGTCAAGCGGTCAAATGCTGACACGGCTATATGATCCGATGCTGCAGAAGGCAGCAGTGGACATATATGTAAATATATACAAGCGGCAGCCGTTGGCTTGCCAAACGATCAATTGCTGACGCGGCTATTCCCATGCGTCTTGCATATGAGCGGTCCACTTATGTGGCCGATAATATTTGGAGTACATTTATGTTTACTTGATCGCTTCTTGTATATGTTTACATAGTGTGTGTGTGTGTTGGATATATATTATTATATGAGACATACTACACTTGATCAGGGCGTCCGTCTGTCCGTCCGTCCGTCCGTATGTCCGTATGCTTGAACGCGTCGAACTCACTTGCTCCGTTATATTGTTATCGATTAAAAACTTTATCGAAAACCAGTAATAAATTTATATTTGTTACATCTTTAAAGCCAGACTCTCAAATTTTCTATGTATACAATTTCGGGTTTTGTCAAAATTTACCCCCCACCCCTAATTCGACCCTCACCCTCACATTTGTAAACGGGACTTGTGCTTTGGCAAATACATGCATATCTATGTTATATTCATAATCTGAAAGTTTCATGAAGATAGTCCATCCAGAAGAAAACAATTAAGTTCCCATAGTAACCCAATACTGCTGCCAATGCGTGTTTATGCGTGCGTACGTATGTCTGTGTGTGTGTGTGTATGTGTGCATATGCGAATAATTATTGAAATATCAGCTGTTCGAAGGGTTCAGGGGATCTCGTAGTCGAGCAGTCTCGACTAGAGCTTTCTTACTTGTTTTATTTTATCTTTCTTCGTTTTCTTATTTCGTCTTAATCTATTTCACTGTATTTTGATTTTCCTTATTTCGTTCTAGTCTATTTCGGTTTATTTTACTTTTCTTAATTTCGTCTTAATCTATTTCACTGTATATTACTTTTCTTTATTTCGTCTTAATCAATTTCACTTTATTTTACTTTTCTTTATTTCGTCTTAATCTGGTTCGATTATTTTACTTTTCTTTATTTTTTTTCCCCCTTATTTTATTTATTTAAGATATATATATATATATTTTTTTTAAATTCACTTATTCTAGTTTTGATAGTTCATCCCCTCTTAAAATCCTGTTTCGTTTTATTTTGTTTTATTATACTTTCCGCTCGCTTCGTCCAACTCAATTTTTACTCACTCATTCTAGTTTTGTTCGCTTCAACTTGCTTTGCTCTTACTTTAGTTTTACCTGACTGGTTGCTTTCCTTTGCTTGCTTTTACCTTATTTCCCTTTTACCCTTAATGTGATATGCGCACATTTACACACATACGCACGCCCGCATATGCGCGTATATATACATACGCTTGACCGATTGTACTCTCTCTATTTGTAACGCATACACATATGTACGCTGTCGTTGCTCTTTTTTTCACTCTAGATCTCGGCGACGCGTGCCATGCTGCCCCTGCGCGTGCCATGCTCGTGCATGTGCGTCTTCGACTTGCGAGTCTGCGCAACATTTTTCGCATGCACTGTACTTCTCAGCGCCGTAATTTTTTTCCATTTTTCGCTTGTTGTTTCCCGAAATTTCTAGCCCCCGACCACGTGGCCCCCGTAGGGTATACCCGTTTTCAATTTTTACACTTTGCAATAGATTTTTCTCGATTTTCGCTGCTTTTACACGCACATTGCCTATTTTTCCAAATAACCGCCACCAACAATTCTACGATTACCTCTATTACCCAGCACCTCTATTTGGGTATGTCGGCGGGCTTTTACGCCGCCCGTATACCACACTCTCTCCAGCCCCGCAGTCGCTGCTTGGGCGCCACTTGTAAGGTTACTTTCTCAGTCTCACCAGGGCCAGAAGTTACAAGAAATTTGTAAGTTTCTACGGGACATGCAGTGTTAGAGAAATGGGAAAGGGGAAGGGTACCATTTGAGTTAGGCAGCCACGCGGTGTAAACTCACCGACCACGCCTACGCATTTGCATGCGGGAGGGCGGCAGCAATCGAGTGGCGCGACCAAGCGCTCTCGAGATTACTGGGATCGCGGTTGCGCAGGCGCGCTGTATGACGTTAGTGGGGCTCATCCGGCGAACGGGACGAAGCCACGTTCAAACTACCAGTTAGTGTTAATGTGGTTGACTACTGTTAGTGTTAAAGGTTAATGAAACGGGCAAACTAACTACGAATGAATGATGGTGTATTCATGTCCATATATACATACTTTATTCTAATAGAAATCCACTCCAAAATCTCTTAGCTTAACTCCTCTCAGATGCTCGCGACAAGTTTTGCAACCCCCGGGCATGCGGGTGCTTGCGCCGCGTGTTAAAAACCTAATTAAATTACGCTCGCAGCTTTCGCTCTATTCTGCCTGCTGCGCAGATTTTCCCACAGCGTCAGCAATGCAACTTCACCAACGCGATCTTTTGAGCTGCATGGTTGCATTGCTCATCGCGCGCCCGCCCACTAATTTGAATTCTGCTTACCCTACGAAACTAATTGCTATGGCACTTATGTCTACTTATTAACTAATTTACAAGATCTTACAGACTACATACTTATCCTACTTATTACTTAAATTACTCACTATAAAAATATAATCCAACGACTTCACTTACTCTACTGCAAAAATATAATTGGACGACTTCAAATTATTCTACTACAAATCTTATTACCTACGAACTCTTACTAACTACAAATCTTACTACCTACAAACTCCTACTAACTAAAAATCTTACTACCCACAAACTCCTACTAACGACGCGAGTGCAATGTAAGGTGGGTCGCAGGTGAGCCACCTTACACATTATACCCTGATTTCCCATTTTCAATGGGTTCAGGGTATAACAAAAATGCCTAAAATTCTGGTGAATTTGGAGCCGGTATCCAAAATGTATCAAAAATCGAAATTGTATAAAAATCTCTAGCTCTTATATCTTTCGAAATCGACGCGTTAAAACATATGGACGGACGGACGAACGGAAAGACAAACAGCTCGTCGCCCCAATCAAGAATATATTTATATACTATGTGGGGTCTTCGATGATTCCTTCTGCCTGTTACATACCTTTCAAAAAAACATTATAGTCTGATTTCCAATTTTCAATGGGTTCAGGGTATAAAAAGCAATTCATTAAGAAACATAACAAACCACGAGTGAACCCTTTCACGAGAATAAGATTTTTGATCTTTGATTTTTAACTTGACACCAAAGTATTATTTAATTGCCATATACAAATCTTTCAAATTATAAAGGTATAATAAAAGTCAAATTTTTACAATTAATTACTTATACTTAAAAACACAAATATATATATATATATATATATATATATATACAATGGAGGACAAAAGTATTTTGACAACACATTGCAAAAACTTAAAACGCTTATTTCTTCGTGCTGAGAGAGCTAACGGTACCCATTATATTTTTTTAGAGAGAGCAAACATACTAGGCTTTAAGTGACAAAAATATTGCAGTGATAACATAACTCATTATTATACTCATTCACGAAAGTGAATCAGTATATTGGTTTTGTGCAATGTCCGTCTTGCTGTCCGTCCGTCTGTCCGTCTGTCCGTCTGTCCGTCCGTCCGTCTGTCCGTCTGTCCGTCTGTCCGTATGAACGCAATCTATTTCGGCGCTATTGAAGCTAGAGACTTGAAATTTGGAACACATACTCGTGTATATCTCCGATTTATAAAGTGTTAAAATTTTCCCGATACGCCCACTAGGGGGCGTGGCAAATCGGAAAATGCATTTTCCGATATACCAGAAATCATGTTTGTTGAAGAGCTAGAAAGCTGAAATTTGGTATGTAGGTCCGCGTTGACCACCCAAGATCACGAACTATGGCGGATATATCTACGCCCATTGGGGGCGTGGCAAATCGGATAAAACTGTATCTCCTAAAGTTGTAAACCTAGAATGCTGAAATTTTGCACGTCAGCTAATGGTATGATTCTATAAAGTCTGAAGATAAATTATAAGTCTACGCCCATTAGGGGCGTCGCAAATCGGACCTGAAGATATAGTGATTTTTTAAATTCTCCTATATTTTGGACACTATTGATGGCAGAGACCTCAAATTTTGTATATATACTCGGACTGATCACCCAAGACCAAAAAGTTTTATCGGATATATGTCCGCCTACAGGGGGCGTGGCAAACCGCAAAAGTTTATATCTCCTAAAGTATAATAGCTAGAAGCTTCAAATTTGGATAGTTGAGTTACTGGTAGCCTCCCCTATCGATTCCCCAAAAAATAATGTTTACGCCTCTTTAGGGGCGTGGCATATCGAAAAATACCCTGTAATTTTCACATTTTTTGAGGGTAAGCATTCAAACTTTGCAGTTAGGGTACCGTTATCTCTTTCTAAAAACGGACCAAAAATGAGGTGTCTACGCGCCCAGTTGGGGCATGGCAAATCGGAAAAACCTGTATATTCTACAGTATTAGAGCGAAACTTAACTACTAAATTGTTGATGGGATGTGAATGAGTATTCCGCAGTCGGTAACGCCCGACTGCAACGTTCTTACTTGTTTTTCTATAATTATTTGCATGGCGGATTATCATTATTTGGGTGGACAAAAGTATTTTGACATTAATATTTATTAAATAAAGTGAGACTTAACAATGGTAATAGTAACTAAAATATTAATAAGAATTAAACCCTTCATTAATATCTGCAAGCGTCTAGAGATCGATCTAACCAAATTTTGTAATGTTTCTATTGAAAAATCCTGCTAAAGTCCTCAAACCTCAGGAATCCCTCTCCTTGGGCGTTCTTGATAAGTCTAATCTACGTTTTACTTTTGCGTAAGCATACACATTCTCTATAATATTGAGATCAGAGCGCTGAGGTGGCCAATCATATGTATTGACTTCAATATTCCCAGAAAATTCAGTTATAATATCGACCTTGCGGCATGGAGCATTGTGCTGCTGCAGTATACATTTTCCAATGAGCCGGTAACCGGAATTCGATGAGTGGCCATTCAGGACACGTAAATAATTATCCCTCTTCATTTTTGCATTAATTAATATCGAATTAGAGAGGCTATTGACACATGCGAGCCCCCAGAGCATTAATGATTCTTCACCACGCTGGTACATAGGCGTCTTTTTTTGCGAATATTCTTTGGCAACATGCTATAAATTGCTTTTTTTTTATCCAGGATACACAAAGAAACTATCATCCATCCATAATACTTTTCCCCAGAAGAATTGTGGCTTGCCTATGAAGGTTTTAGCAAATCGATAGCTTTTTAGTTTATTTTATCGTGATATTAGAAGTATTAAAGAGGACACCAAAATAACTTAAAAAATAAAAATATGTATTTTTGAATCTAAGTAAATTACCGAAAATGAATTTGAGAGGGAATGTCAAACACAGCGTCCCCAATCACTAGTACTATAGTGTGGAAGCGTTTAACTGGCGCCCGAGCAGGGACCCACATTCTTCACGGAAATAAAGGGAAATGGTGACGTGTCAATAATTCTATAAAAATAACTTATTAAAAAAAGCAAGTACAAATAAATTGTTCCATCTAATTGGGCAATTGTTGGCAAAATTACGAAGTACTTCTGTGATTTGCAAAGTAATGGGGTGAAAGTCCTTGCCATAACATAATACAATATATAATAACATAATTTCTAGCAAGTGTAGGTGCACTAGATAATTCTATAACATAAAAGAAATCGTGGATAAATGGTGGTATTGGCAATACCTAGGTTCAAATCCGTGCCGACACGACGCTTAAAACGAAAATACCAGAAATTTGCAGGCATTATGATGATGGTACGAGATTGATTCTCGTATCGAGGCTCAAATCCTTGCCATGAGACAAATGTCATAAAAAATAAACGTCACAATTTCCACCTGTGTTGAATGATAGATTTCCGTATAAATTAAAAGAAACCTAGTGGTCAAAGTTAAGTTTAAAGCACTAACAATAAAACAAAACAAGCAAGAAGACTCTAGTCGAGACTGCTCGACTAGGAGATACCCTGAACCCTCTAATCTGATATTCTAATCAGTCTGCACTTCTTTTCGACACACATACATACACACACACGTATTAGAATGCGCTCTGCTAACTGCGCTTGGGCTGCGCTGTAGTGTAGGTAACATTATAAGAATTTATTTGTTGAATAATTTAATTTCTATATGTACAATCTTAATGAAAGTTTCAGGGCGTAATTATATGGTGAAAATGTATGTACATTCTAAAGCACATGTCTGTAGTACTTGAAATAACCTTTTACAAAGGTGATGGTGAGGGGGTGGATATAGGGGTGGGGGGTAAATTACAACAAAAATCGAAATTATATAAAATACATATAAGTCTATATTTAAAATTTGCAAGCTCTAGCTCTACAGGTGTAGGAGATATAATTAAATAACTAGCTTTCGATAAGGTTTTTGATCGATAATAAAATATCGGGAGTAGTTATCGATATATAAAGAAAAACTTGATATGCGCGTGATATACACGGACCCAGCAAAAAATTTCAAGTCTCTAGCTCATATATCTTCTGAGATCGACGCGTTCATACATACGGACGGACGGACGGACAGACAGACGGACAGGGCCCAATCGACTCCGCTCGTCAACCTGATCAAGAATATATATACTTTGTGGGGTCTGCCACGCCTCCTTCTGCCTGCTACATACTTTTAACAAAACCATTATACCCTGATTTCCCATTTTCAATGGGATCAGGGTATAAAAAGTAAAATAAACAAGTAAGAAAGCTCTAGTCGAGACTGCTCGACTACGAGATCCCCCTGAACCCTTGGAGCAATAGATATTTCAATAATTTTTCGCGTCTTTCAGCTTACACAAGAAACACGCACACACAAACACACACACACGCACGTACGCACAAACAGGCATACATACACACACACGCATACAGACACAACGCATACACACACACTGTGTGTGAGAGAGGAGCTGGCTAGGTTGGTCAGTCTCCACAAGACGGCCGAAGCGTTCTGCAACCGACCGGTCAAAGACTGCGAGGTGCAGACCACGCTGGTCAAGAAAGTAGCTGAGAAGGCTAAAACAGCGAGCGTTAGTGCTACAGCAGGTAGTAATACGCCCAAGCGGTCGAGGGAAGTTGCCACTGAGCAGAGGAAAACTCCCTCGAAAAAGCCGAGGCACAATAAAAGCGCAGCAAATCCAATAGAGCCAATGGCTCTACGGGCTACAGCCGATAAAACCAATCAGGCAGGTCGACAGACGAGTTCGAACAGCTGGACGGTTGTTAAGGGACGCAAGCCGCTGCAAAAACGTTCCAGAAGTGACGCCATCGCGGTTTCAGGTGTAGGTGGTTGCAGCTATGCGGACATGCTTCGCGTAGTCAAGAGCGACCCAAATTTAAAGCATCTGAGCGGCGACATCCATGGTATTAGGAAGACAGCTAAGGGGACCTTTTGTTGCAACTGAGTAGAAAGCCGGAGCATAGCGCTGAGGCTCTGCACGAAGCTGTAGGCAAAGCCTTGGGTGACTGAGCGGTAGTTAAAACACTTACCGAATCGGCTCAAATTGAGATTCGCGACCTAGATGAGTTAGCAAGCAAAGAGGAGATCTTGGAGGCAATTAGGGTGGAGTTGAAGGATAGCTCACTCCCCATTGAGGCTATCAAATCGCTTCGGCCAGCTTTTGGTGGACAGCAAAGAGCTTCGGTTGCTCTTCCAATTGGGAAAGCTAAAACTCTGCTCGAGCTGTCCAAAATTAGAATAAGCCTAAACGCTGTTTTAAGTGCCTCGATTACGGTCATATGGCAGCAAACTGTCGCAGCGACTGTGACCTAAAGGGCGCCTGTTTCAGGTGTGGAGAGATGGGTCACAGTGCAAAAGCATGCACCAAGCCACCAAAATGTAGCCTCTGCATCCGGAAAGGTGAAAAGCAGACGGACCATTCAGCAGGCAGCTTCAAGTGCCCATCCTACCGTGAAGCTGCTCGTAAAATGAAATGTTAAGGTTCTTGCAGCTTAACTTAAATCATTGTATTGCTGCCCAAGATCTTCTAGAGCAGACCATTAGGGAAAATTGTATAGACGTAGCTTTTCTCAGTGAGCCCCACCACTGTAGAACCAGCTGCCCTAGGACATGGTCAACAGACGTTAATGGCAAAGCTGCGTTGTGGGTATGCGGCAACTCAACGAACGTACTTTCGAATGTTAAGTCATTCAATGGGTTCGTACGCGGCCGATATGGTAACTTATGGCTTTACAGTTGCTATCTGGCCCCCAGCATGCAGCTCAATGAATTCACGACGGTGCTCGAGCCATTATAGCTGGAGATTTTAACTCCTGGGCGTTAGAATGGGGTAGCCTCACAACAAATGCCAGAGGTCGTATCCTACTGGAGATCTTCGTGACACTAGATGTTGCACTGCTCAACACTGGCCACGAGTACACCTTCAGTCGGGCGGGATACGGATCTATTATCGACATTACTTTTGTCACTTCATCCCTCTTTCGGGGAGCAACATGGAGCCATTGCGATAGCTATACGGGCAGCGATCATACGGCACTTCTATTCACAATAGGTGAGCCACCTGCCAGGGCGTCAACCTTGTGGAGGGAGTCGTACCGGCTAGATACTTTTGATCCCGCGGTCTTTTCAGAGGCCATTCAGTCTCTGGGCACAATTGGTAATGCTGAGGCCAGAGCACGCCAAATGGTAGCCCAATTACAGAGTGCCTGCAATAGCAGCATGTTACGCCGCAAGCAGTTCACGCGACAACAAGAGCCTACGTATTGGTGGAATGCACAAACAGGTGACATTCGTCGCAAATGCATCCGGCGAGAAGAAGCTACCAACGGGCTCGCGGTAGGTCTACGTTTTTTGAGAAACAATTACCTTACCAGGCAGCTAGAAAACAGCTGAGGAGGGCCATTCGGGCAAGCAAAAGAGAATGCTTTTTAGAGTTGTGCGACTCAGCCGAATATGACCCTTGGGGCAGGGCATATAAGATAGTAGTTAAAAGACTATATGCAGGTAAACAGATGCAGCCTACGGATCGTCTGGAGCTTAAATCGATTGTGGCAACGCTCTTTCCAGAAAGTTTAAGCTCAACGAGCACTGAAATTTTTTTAGTCACAGAGGAAGAAATCATAGTAACTCTCCGGGGTCTTAGAACCAACACTGCTCCAGGGCCGGACGGGATCCAAAATCGTGCGCTAAAGCTAGCCCTCGCCTTGCACCCTAGTACGTTCGCTGAATTATTCAACGAATGTCTAATTCAAGAGACGTTCCCGGCAAAATGTAAAGCCCAGAACCTGGTGTTGCTACCCAAGGCCGGCAAACCGCCAGATGATCCATCTTCATACAGACCGATCTGTCTCTTAGACACCATGGGAAAGGTGTTTGAGAAATTGATCTACTCTAGACTGGAGACTGCGATTACTAGCGCCGGAGGCCTGTCACCAAATCAATTTGGATTCCGGAAGGCCCGGTCAACAACGGATGCGCTAAACAAAGTTGTTGGTCTGGCCACTTCCGCCATCCATGGCACAAGATGGAAGCATGGGACGAAGCAATACTGCATTATTGCGACCCTGGACGTAAAGAATGCCTTCAACACAGCTAGTTGGGATATGATACTGAATGCGCTGTCACAATATAATATCCCTAAATATCTTTAAAAAAAAAATAAAGAGCTTCTTCAGAGGAAGAACACTGGTATACAATACGAGTGAGGGTCCCCAAACTCATACAGTGTCAGCTGGAGTACCCCAAGGCTCAGTGCTGGGGCCTCTCCTATGGAATATCATGTACGACGGCGTACTACGCTTGGAACTACCAGCAGGTGCGCACACCATCGGCTTTGCTGACGATGTAGCTGTCGTAGCCATAGGAAAGGAGCTCAAAGATACAGAGGATATGTGCAGCGAAAGTATCAATCGAATACGAAGCTGGTTGACTGGAGCTGGGCTCGAGCTAGCGGCACACAAAACTGAAGTTGTCCTAGTCAGCAGTCGCAAAAGAGTGGAAACTGCCAATATAAAGATCGGCAGCGTCAAGATTGATTATCAGGGCGAACAGCATTGCACGATGGCAAAGAAAGATGAATAGCTCAGCTAAAGGGCGGTGGACGCACAAGCTCATCCCGGAGCTTGAACCATGGGTCAACCGCAAACACGGCGAGGTAAACCTCTACCTTACGCAGATCCTCTCGGGACATGGATGCTTTCGGAGCTATTTGAAGCGCTTTGGCCACGAGGAATCTGACGAGTGCCCTGGTGCGAGCGAGGGCATGTGGAAGACGTCAACCACATTCTTTTCGAATGTGGACGGTTCCTGGAGGAGAGGCGTCGTCTGGAAGAGGCAGTGGGCCGCTCCATCAGAGCGGACAACATTGTCAACGCCATGCTGGAATCGGAGGAAGCTTGGGAACTAACAAGCACCTTCGCGGCCACAGTGATGATGGAGCTCCGCAGAGTCGAGCGAATGAGAAGACGAGCTGTCCCAAACTAAGGTAGCGCACAGTGCTTGCGAAGCAATGCTTTACGGCCGTCCCGCAAGCATCGCGCACTATCCTAGCCAACACACAACTTGGAACTTGTATTAAGATTGTCAATAAACGAATATAAAAAAAAAACACACACACGCACGCACACACAGGCATACATACACACACATGCATATACACACACATACACACACATACACACACACACACACACATACACAAACAATTACATACATATACACACACAAGCATAAAACGCATGGGCGGCATACTATGAGAACCTAATTGCTTAATACCTTTTTTTCTGGACGTACGATCTTCATGAAACTTTCAGATTATGATTATAACATGGATATGCAAGTTAACACCAGCCAGTGCACAGCACTGTCTCTCTTCCCCTGCCCCTGCCCTCAACGTCTCGAATATCTGACCGCTTCGCCCCACGCCTTGACTACCCGCTTGACAACACATTATGCTGACGCCTAAGCGGCTGCGCCACTTCGACCCAGCTATTGCAACACAGTTGCATTTACGCTGACGCTCGAGGTGCCACCGGAAACCAATGCGCAGTTTCAGCGGCGGCTATTAGAACCTACTTACGCCGACGCCACTGCTGCCATGGGTTCAACGACGCCAAGAACCGCTGATGCGACGGCAGCCAAAATACGCGCTGACGTTGCAGACGCCGTTGTTCCGCTGCTGCTGCTCTGCCACTGCGATAAGCTCGCCAGGCCTGGAAGAGGAACTGGAGAGCTGACCACTGGCCAACTGAAAGGGCAGTTCCAGACGACTCGTCGAATCAATCAGACCTAACTAACCAAAACTAACAAAACATTTGATCATTAAAAGTTATAACGTTTATTTGAAGTCTTTTGAGTTCTTATTTGTTGAATCATGTTCATCCCAACCAACTTCTACTAGTAAGTATACATCGAGATGTGGTCGTCGCCCGTGCAATACGGCGACAGTACCTTCAATGAACCCTAGGATGCGACTGTCGATCCTTCGAACGACAGGAGCATTCGTTAACTGCGCCCGAGCAGGGACCACTGCGATCGCGTGATGTGTTATAAAATAATATAATTGGTGCCACAAATTCTCAAAATAAAAGTGTACAAATAATACAATTATTGTGTCAATATTATGCAAAACATAAAACGAAACAAAAAAATTGTTTTTAAATCGCATATACAACAAAAGAGTGACGGCGAAAAAAGAAAAAAAACAAAAACAAAATATAAACAAAAACAAGAGCAAGCAATGAAATGTGATAGTGTCATTCATTTTTTTTTTTTCTTTTTCGCTGTCTTCTTTTGCGCTAGCGCTGCGTGCAATTAATGATGAAAACAAAAAAGAGTAAAAAGAAAAAAACAAAAAGCAAAAAGAGCTGCATAGCGACAAGTGTAATATGACGCAATGGTATGAAGAATTTTTTCCCATTTATATAAAGTAAAATCAAATGTTAACATAATTAAGAGAATTTGTGAGTGCTGTAGTTATAAAAAGAGAAAAGAGGCTGCGATAAATGTGTATGCATTCTCTGTACCAAGAGATGCGTGGGTTCGATTCTCTTCGCGGTCTTGTATGAAAAAATAAACAAATCGAAAAAGCCGGCGGCAAATATTTAGTGGGCAGTGCACTCATAATGTGTGATGTCGGGGTTCGACTCCCCGTCGTGCGGTGACATTCGAGCTAAATTATTACAAAATTTTTTCATGAAATAGTGCAGTTGAGACGGTCATGGCTAAAAAATATTAGTGGACATTGCATATTCAATGTCGGGGTTCGACTCCCCGCCATTCGACCACAAAGCTGATGATGACGACACATTTTGCGATCGATAGTGGTCTCAGTTCTAGTATAAGAGATAACCACTGTGGCAGCTTCGAACTGCAAGTGGCATTTGTAGTTATAAGAGATAACCACTGTGGCAGCTATGAACTGCAAGTGGCATTTTTAACGAAAAACAAAGAAAAGAAAAACAACAAAAACAAAAGTGCTGTGAGTGCAAATGTGTCTCGTGTGAAAAAAGGTGTGTGGTGATGTGCTGTGTGCCGTTGGAAAGGCCTTGCAATAAAAAAGAAAATTTAAACCAGACATTGCGTTTGGCTGCCCAACGGTTCGTGGAATCGTCCTTACCCCAGTAGGCTGTAACAAGTTAAAAAGGATAATAAGGGCCTCCCGTTAAGTACAAACTCGCCCCACTTTAACGCACGCACTATGCAACTCACACTTGTGCACGAATAAAGTTTCTGTTTTCAAGTTTTAATATGACACGAAAGAATACCCTACAAAAATAAATAAATACAAGAAAAACCCGTAAAATATTGGTAATAGTAATAAAATAAAATATTGAGAAAAAAATAAATAAAAAAATATAATAAAATTATTTTTTTTTTAATTAAAAATGAACAAAGGATTAAAAAAAAAAAAAAAAAAAATTTTTTTTTGTTCTTTGTTTTTTGCTTTGCTTCTTAATTGCAACTTTATTTTGATATTTTACTAATTCAACTTTGTATCTTCAACAGATCAGAGCATAAAAAACAACACATTCACAACTCATATACACATTTAGGAATATAGAATCACGTTGACACCGGGTAAGTGACACATTGACCCCACTTGGCTATATATAAAAAAAAGATAAAAACAAGAAGAATAATAAAAATAAAACGAAAAAAAAAAAAAAAAAAAAAAATAATTCATCATTATCGTATCATTATATTATCGTCTCTAATATTATTGTATCTCTTGTTGTCTTGATCGTCACCCGAATAAGGAAAAATAATAATGTCCGCGTCCGAGAGGGAATTGTCCGAAATGAGGGAGTCTCTAGGTAGATTCGAGGCAACCTTATCGTTGCTGTCGAATCAGAATGCCGCGCAGAGGGAGGAATTAAAAGAAGCTTTTGCCAAGATCAACTCCTTGGAGGGTGACCTTGCCAGGGAACGTGAATCCCGCAACCCCACGGTTGAAGAGGCGCGACCCTTAGTTCGTCCTCGCAATGTCTTTGACCTAGCAGAGTGTAATAAGATTCCGGAATGTGTGAAGGATTTACAAACCTTCGAAGGAGGTATGCCAGAATTCGAATCTTGGGCCAACAGAATCGATAGTATCTTCACGGATTACGAGTTGATTAGGGACAAACGTCAGTATAGGGCCATAATAACCTATATTAGGCAGAAGGTGAGAGGTCCTGCGGATAAGGCTCTTACCTCTTACGGGGTACAGGATGACGACTGGCCAGAGATGAAGCGCGTACTAGCACTGCATTATGCAGATAAGCGGGATCTAAGCACGCTAGAGTTTCAGTTGAGCAAGATGTTCCAGGGCACCATGAGTGTAGAAGATTTCTTTAATAAGGTGAACGGCTACTTCTCTTTGATAATGGGCAAGCTAAGAAATGGCCCATACACGGCTGAAGTTTCATCCGCCTTGACGGATATTTATAGAAAGAAAGCTCTAGATGCCTTCATAGGTGGGTTGAATGGCGACTTGCCTAGATTCCTGATGGTCCATAGGCCAAAAGACCTGCCTGAGGCCTATTCATTGTGCAACGAATTACAAAATGTTTGCATGAGAGCTGGGCCAGCATTTGCATCAAGAAATGCTTTCTCCGGGAATTCAAGACCGGTGGGTCCGGCACCAAACAATTCGACATTTCGTCATCCTCGACCTTTTCTGAATTCGGGTAACGCTGGTTATGTAACACAGCAGCAGGGCTACATGAACAACAATACCCCTCCTCGACCACCATTTACTCCGAGATATGGAGTACAACCAGCAAGACCTGCACTGAAAATGGAATCCAACCAGTCAGGGCACTCCCAGAGGTCGAACATGGCTGCGTCGGGCAGCGTCAAAAGAGCTCCCAGCGGTAACACCAATCCATTTAAAAAGTCTCAACGACTTTACCATTTGGAAGCCCCCACTGATGTCCCGTGTTCATCTAATGATGAAGACACTGTACAAGCAACTAATCGTGCACCAACTTACGAGGTGTCAGATCAATCAGTTGAAGCTGGTCTGCTCGGATACTCATCACAAGCGGATGAGTCGGATCAGACTGGTGAGCAATTGGCACAGCTAGATGAGGGGCAAGTAAATTTTATGACGAATGCCTCTCTAGCGTACCATATATAAAATATGGTACGTGTGACGGGGCAAAGCTGCAGTTTCTGATAGACACTGGAGCCAACAAGAACTTTATTTGCCCCAGAGTAGCCACCGGGTGTACCGACCTGCCAAAACCATTTCTAGTACACTCCGCGGGTGGTAGTATCCCCATTAGACAACAACTAACAGGTTCTTTTTTCAATTCAATAGGTAAAAGTACTCCCCTTACTTTTTATGTACTTCCGGGTTTGCAGTCGTTTGACGGAATTATAGGCGATGACAGTCTTAGAGAGTTAAATGCAGTCATAGATAGGAAGCGAGATCTTCTCACAATAGACCCAGGGGTAAAGATTCCGTTGTTTGCCAAGAAATCGCGATCCGTAAATATCCTATTGGATGACATACACTCAGACGAAATACGAAAGGCACTTGATCTTCTACTAGAAGAATTTGAGGACGTATTTCAGCCTCTCACTCCAGGCCGCACGGTCAAGACAACAGTGAGAGCGGAAATACGTACCACGACTCAGGAGCCTATTTACTCCAAGATTTACCCATACCCAGCGCATATGAGGGAAGAAGTAGAGAGACAGATTAAAGAGTTAGAGAAAGAAGGTATAATCAAACCATCTAAGAGCCCTTATAATTCTCCAATTTGGGTGGTTCCCAAGAAACCTAAACCTAACGGAGAGAAACAGTATCGCATGGTGGTAGATTTCAAACGCCTTAATGCGGTAACCATACCAGACGCGTATCCCATACCTGACATTACGTCAACTTTAGCCAGTCTTGGCGCGGCAAAGTATTTCACGACACTTGACCTGACTTCAGGATTTCATCAAGTGCCAATGAAAGAAACCGATATGCAAAAGACAGCATTCTCGACTCTAAATGGCAAATATGAGTTCACTCGATTGCCTTTCGGCCTGCGGAATGCCCCCGCCATATTTCAGCGCATGATCGACGATGTGCTCAGGCCGTTTATTGGTAAAATATGCTACGTTTATATAGACGATATAATCGTCTTCAGCGATAGCTATGAAAACCACTGGGAACACTTGCGACAGATTTTCAAAACACTTCGTGAAGTGGAGTTGAAAGTTAACCTCGAGAAGACACATTTCTTGTCTACTCAGGTGGAGTTCTTAGGTTATATTGTTACCTCCGACGGTATAAGACCGGATGCCAAAAAAGTTGAAGCTATCAAGAATTTAGCACCGCCTTCTAACGTCAAAGAACTAAAGAATTTTCTTGGTATGACTTCCTACTACAGGAAATTTATTCAAGACTACGCAAAAGTCGCAAAGCCACTAACCAACCTGACAAGAGGCGAAGGCGCAGGAGTCAAAGCTTCACAGTCAAAGAAAGTTCCCATCGAACTTGATGAGTCATGTTTGAAGGCGTTTGAAGAGTTAAAAACTCTACTCTCATCTTCAGAGGTCCTAGCTTTCCCTGACTTTCATAAGCCATTCCACCTGACTACCGATGCATCCAAATATGCATTGGGTGCGGTTTTCTCTCAAGTCCAAGATGCGAAGGACAGGCCAATAGCGTACATTTCTAGGTCGCTAAATAAAACTGAAGAAATCTATGCCGCCAACGAAAAAGAGATGCTGGCAATCATCTGGGCCTTAGATAACTTACGCTCTTATCTTTATGGTGCTGGTTCCATTAAAATATTCACAGACACAGGGGCTTACATATTCTCTAGGAAATAGGAACTATAATGCTAAATTAAATAGGTGGAAGGCACGAATTGAAGAGTATAACTGCGAGTTACTCTATAAACCTGGGAAGTCTAACGTAGTGGCGGACGCACTTTCTCGCCTCCCACTTCAGTTAAACGCACTAGATACAGATTCTGTGGCCACGGTACATAGCTCGCTCCAAGACGCAACGGACTTCGTACCTCACGTGGAAGCTCCAATCAACGTCTTTAGAAATCAGATAATCTTCAACTCCGATGCGAGTGCTTATTCTCTGGAAACGCCATTTCCCGGCTATACCAGACATATTATTCCTCTAAGTGATGACACAAGACGATCTTTAAGCGCGATACTGAAGGAGCGCTTACGTCCGACAGTCATAAATGGAGTAAAGATTCCTGACGCTTACTTGCAGTCTTTTCAGGAGAGTTACAGAGAGTCATTTTCCTTCTTTAAAATCAGAATAGCGCAAAAGTTCGTCAAAGACATCGTTGACGAAAATGAAATTATGTTGGCTATAGACCGGGAACACTCCCGAGCTCATAGGAATGCGAGAGAGGTCAGATTACAATTATTAGACAGCTGTTACTTCCTGAAAATGGCTAGTCGTATTAGGGCCTTCACGGCCACTTGCCAGATTTGTAAATATCAAAAATATGACCGACATACAAACAAGCCATTCCTGCAGCCTACGCCCATACCGACTCGTCCATGTGAAATACTGCACATAGACATCTTCATGTTAGAGGGAAAGAAATATCTCAGTTGTTTAGATAAATTTTCCAAGTTTGCTAAGCTTTTCCCTCTAGAGCCGAAATCGGCACTACATTTGCGTGAAGAACTGGTTAAAGTCCTGCATTATTTCTCGGTACCAAAGACAATGGTTTCCGATAATGAACGGGGTTTACTTTGCCCTACAGTCCTGAATTTCCTCAAGACCTTGGGCATCCAAGTTTATTACGCACCTTCACAAATAAGTGAAGTTAACGGTCAAGTAGAAAGGTTTCATTCCACTTTCCTAGAAATCTATCGCTGCCTCAAGCAAGAATACCCAACCTGTACGGTCAATGAACTTGCTGATATTTCGGTCGATAGATACAATAACTCAATTCACTCTGTTACTCAGAGGAAACCTGCTGACGTTTTTTTAAATCGAGCCGCTACCATGGACCTACAGAAGCTTTTAGAAATAAAACATAGGGAATATGAGGATATCCGGGGTTTGCTACAACATAAACAAGAGACAGCGAACAACAGTAAGAACAAGAACAAGAAGAACAAGTAAGAAAAGTAAAGATAAAAAACGTTTTAATAAAGAAGTAGTCGAACAGGATAACAGAGTTACAATAAAGACGCGAACAGGTAAACTTTTTCATAAGTCCCACGTGAAAAAGTGAGGACGCTTACATAAGTAACATTACTGTATTTTTCTTCTCTTATGCCAAGTGGAGGACGCTGTGTCCTTATCAAACACTCACACCCACACGTTTCATATACACATTTTTGCCTTTCTCCAAATAAAAAAATTACATTGTTTGATTTTCAGTTTCATTTAGACTTAAGAAAAATTGTTAGCATAAAAAAAAGGAAAAAAAACTTTATTGTATTAGTAACTCAACAGTTTGTGCATCCCATTACTACCACTGCTATTACTAACATCGACGCGAGCGATTCGCATGTTCAAATACGACGGCCCATTGGTGACACTGAAACAGGGCAGCGGGTGAAGAGTTGATGGTTATTTCAACTTGATCCACAGTGTTAACTTAGAAGAAATAGAAACAGCCATCGAAGCAACGAGGAATGAAGCGCGGGAACTGAACGCGGGACAGATCCGAGTCCTGGCGTTCCACCATCTGGAGCAAGCACAACAGATGCTCTCGAAGCTGTCGAGAGTAAGGAAGGTTCGCTCAATCGAATGGCTTGGATCGGCATGGAAATGGATTGCAGGATCGCCAGACGCCTCAGACTGGAACGCTATCCTCAATGTGCGCGATAATCTCGTGGAGAACAGCAATCAACAATATAAAATCAATGACCAGCTCTTCGAGACATCACGAAAGTCCCTGGAGGCGCTAAACTCTATGATCGAGAAGGTCAACACTATTGACAGCAACGATCAGGCTGCCACGATTGTTTTGCATAAGACAATGTTACTGGAGAGTCAAGTGGGTGAACTGAGCAGAGCTTGCCAGTTTGCGAAGGCAGGCCTAGTAAACAGTAACTTACTAGACGAGGCGGAGATACAGGCGCTACTCAAAGAGATGGACTCTTTGCCGTATCAGAGTGCTGTAGAAGCCACGGAGTTCGCGAAGCCTATCATCGTAACGAATGGCACCATGCTACTCTATGTATTGGCGCTGCCAAAGGTGGTTGCTAAAGAGTATCAGATGTTGGTCATCCGACCAGCGATTCGCGCAAACAGGCAAATCGACGCTAACTTCGGAAAGTTGCTGGTGGCCCCGGACGAGACGTTCGCTATAACTAAGGACTGCCTTACAATAGGCAACACCAGCGTCTGTGCGGAAGAGCACCTGACCCCGTTAAGCGAATCAGACTGTATCCCTAGAACACTGAAGGGAGGAAACGCCGAATGCCACTACGTGACATCTAGTCGACGCGTAGTAGAGCTACTGGAGGACGGAACGCTGTTTCTTACAAACTACAATGGAACCATTTATACAGAAGGACAAAGCTACAGCCTCGACGGGACGTATCTTGTCCAGTTCGCAAACGAGACGGTAACTGCGGACAACAAAACGTTCAGAAGCCACTCGCACACGCGCCTGATAGCCATGCCCACCGTGGTCACGAATCTAACAAGTTTGGGCTACCACCTCAACCTGGAACTGATACACGGGTTAAGTACAAGGAACTTGAACCTGCTCCAGGTAATGCGAAGAAGGCTAACGATATCGTCTACAACGGAAATCGTGACGATTTTTGTAGTGATATTAGTAATCTTCGTATTTTGGAGAAAAGTCACACACCAACAAACATCTCTAGAAACCGACAAAGACGTGGAATCCAATGGTACTCAGACGGAGGACATCGTTACAATCGACCATAAAAGCGCTTGATCTGCGGGACGCAGATATTTAAGGGGGGAGGAGTTAACACCAGCCAGTGCACAGCACTGTCTCTCTTCCCCTGCCCCTGCCCTCAACGTCTCGAATATCTGACCGCTTCGCCCCACGCCTTGACTACCCGCTTGACAACACATTATGCTGACGCCTAAGCGGCTGCGCCACTTCGACCCAGCTATTGCAACACAGTTGCATTTACGCTGACGCTCGAGGTGCCAGCGGAAACCAATGCGCAGTTTCAGCGGCGGCTATTAGAACCTACTTACGCCGACGCCACTGCTGCCATGGGGTCAACGACGCCAAGAACCGCTGATGCGACGGCAGCCAAAATACGCGCTGACGTTGCAGACGCCGTTGTTCCGCTGCTGCTGCTCTGCCACTGCGATAAGCTCGCCAGGCCTGGAAGAGGAACTGGAGAGCTGACCACTGGCCAACTGAAAGGGCAGTTCCAGACGACTCGTCGAATCAATCAGACCTAACTAACCAAAACTAACAAAACATTTGATCATTAAAAGTTATAACGTTTATTTGAAGTATTTTGAGTTCTTATTTGTCCCAACCAACTTCTACTAGTAAGTATACATCGAGATGTGGTCGTCGCCCGTGCAATACGGCGACAGTACCTTCAATGAACCCTAGGATTCGACTGTCGATCCTTCGAACGACACGAGCATTCGTTAACTTGCATGTAATTGCCAAAGCACAAGTGAGGGGGTGAATTTAAGGATGGGGGTAAATTTTAACAAAAACCGAAATTGTATAAATTGCATGTAAGCATTCATTAAATATTTGGAGACTCTAGCAATAAAGGTGTAGAATATATAATTTTATAACTGTTTTTTTTAAATCGATAAAATAAGATCGGGATGAGTTATCGATTTTTAATGATAAACTTGATATGCGCGCTGTAATTACGGACATTTAAAAAAAAATTTGAAGTCTCTAGCTCTTATATCTTCTGAAATCGACGCGTTCATACATACGGACAGACGGACAGACAGACGGACAAGGCCAAATCAAGTCAGGTCGTCGCCCTGATCAAGAATATATATACTTTGTGGGGTCTGCCACGCCTCCTTCTGCCTGTTACATACATTTAAACAAAACCATTATACCCTGATTTCCCATTGAAAATGGGTTCAGGGTATAATAAATAAATGAAACGAAAGTAAGAGAGAGACCAGATGATTGTGGAACCACCCTCACCTAAGTAGGTCTTACACCAAAAAGGATCCTGAGGGCTTCCCAAGCCATATTAAATAATAACAAGTAAGAAAGCTCTAGTCGAGACTGCTCGACTACGAGATCCCCTGAACCCTTGGAGTAATAGCTATTTCAATCATTTTTCGCGTCTTTCAGCTTACACAAGAAACACGCACACACACACACACATACACATAAACATTTACACATACATACACACACAAGCATAAACACGCATGGGCGGCAGTGTGCGCTTACTATGAGAACTCAATTGCTTAATAACTTTTTTTGTGGACATACGATCTTCATAAAACTTTTAGATTATGATTATAACATGGATATGCATGTATTTGCTAAAGCACAAGTCTCAAGTATTTGAAATACGCCTTTTACAAATGTGAGGGTGAGGGGGTGAATATAGGGGTGGAGGGTAAATTTTAACAAAAACCGAAATTGTATTAATTGCATATAAGCATACATGAAAAATTTGGAGACTCTAGCAATAAAGGTGTAGAAGATATAATTTTATAACTGGTTTTCGATAAGGTTTTTTTATCGATAAAACAAGATCGGGATGAGTTATCGATTAATTAATTAATTAATGATAAACTCGATATCCGCGCTGTAATTACGAACATTTAAAAAAAAATTTGATGTCTCTAGCTCTTATACCTTCGGAAATCGACGCATTCAAACATATGAGGAGCAATATAGGTATGCACATATGAGTGTATATGAACGTACGTATTTGCTGTGCGTTTATATGCATATACGTGCATATACATGTTGCTCCACACAGCGACGCGAATACTGTAGGAGCGACCCTCGCACTGGAAAGGGGGTCAAAGTCCTGTTAGAGGCGGTCGCTTTCGCTCCTACAGATTCAGCAATGGGTTCGCGTCGCACGCACGACGATCATCGGTGACCGTTAGCCGAGGTGCCGTTCGGGCAGTGAGCATTTTCACTCGCATGGCAACAACGGTACTTCGGCCAATGGGAGGCTGCCACGCAATTTGGCGGGAAAGTGGCGTCACCCAGATCACGCCACTTTACCGTTTTTATGGGCACGAGCAACAGAAAGGCCACGCTCCAGAGCCGAACAGGCCCCGTTACCACACGAAGCAGGGCCTGTGGCTGGGGTATAAAAGGCCATCAGCAGCTCCATACGAGGAAGTCGAAAATATACCGGTGAGAAGATATATAGTGAAAGTGCGTGAAGAAAGTCAAGTGAAAGTCAACGCGAGTGGTAAATCAGGACTCCCAGGACATCGTGGGAACAGCAAGGACATCGTGGGAACCACAAGGACATCCAGTGGGAATCCTTGCAGATCATCAGTAGGCGCCGATCAGGACATCGGTGCATATCAGCAACGTAAGCGAGGCCTGCACATCTGGGTGAGTTCGCGTAGCCGTGCGTAGGAGAAGTGCTTGTGAGTGAACGAAGCTAGTGTTGTGCTGTGAGTGAGCGAGATAGTTTACAGATCCAGATCCTGGCGTTTCTCAAATCCTTACGGTGAGCTAGCGTGTTCAGCACAACACTCTCCCAGCCGGAGTGCGTTGAACAAGCGCTCAGTAGGTGTGCGTCGCTAAGCAAACCAGCGAGCCAGCATACATTTACATAAGTGACGTGTACATTTCATATTTATTTAAGAAAATATACCATTGCGCTATAAAACCCAAACCACAAGACTTATTAATTATCGCAGGGGCTTCAACAAATAAATTTGTTGGCAACGAATTCACAGTCAGCTGAAACTAGCTCAGCTTAGACTCGGGATAAACCGAAGGTTCGTTACAACACACATATGAATATTTTAATTTCTAGACGTACAATCTTAATGAAACTTTCAGAACATTATTATGATGCTCAAATGTATGTACAAGTCTTTAGTATTTGAAATACGCTTTTTACAAAGGTGAGGGTAAGGGGGTGGAAAATTGTATAAAATACAGAGCTTGCAAATGAGAGTTGATCGTTTTTTTGTTTATGCTCTTCTTCGCATCATCAAAATCATCAAAAATTGTGCAGACACGTCTCGCTCTGAGCGTCACTCTTTGTTTTCTTTAGAATCTGTTTCGCTCAGACGCAATGCAATGACTCTTTCGTGTGCCGCTCTCACATGAGTGTTGCCTAAAACTAACACGATTTTCCCTCACACAAAGACTCTCAGCAAAAAACACTTTGACTAAAAAAACTCTGCATGTAAATACACGCATACATACATACAAAAAGAACGCAGCAATCGCGCGTGATTACCCATACAAACGCAACTTACCGTTTGCTTCATTTAACTCAAGCAAACGATCAGTGTTTGACTTGAGGAAACGAAAACAGAAATAACTGTCTCCCTCAGAGCGCGAGCGAGCTAAGCCAGACGCGACAAAAACAGTTTCTGTCTGAGTTTTTTTGACTGTGTCAGTGAAAAACACTTTTTTGCAGACAACAAAAAAGTGTTAACAGTTAATTGCGAGCTATGATAAAATATATATAGATCTACATTTAAAATTTGGAAGCTCTAGCTGTAAAGGTATAGGAGATATAATTAAATAACTAGCTTTCGATAAGGTTTTTAATCGAAAATAAAATATCGAGAGTAGTTATCGATATTTAGAGAAAAACTTGATATGCGCGTGATATACACGGACCTAGGAAAACAAGTAAGAAAGCTCTAGTTGAGACTACTCGACTACGAGATCCCCTGAACCCTTGGAGTAATAGCTATTTCAATAATTTTTCGCGTCTTTCAGCTTACACAAGAAACACGCACACACACACACACACACGCGCGCACGCACGCACACACAGGCATACATACACATACACACACATACATACACACATACATACACACATACACACACACACACACACACACATACACAAACAATTACATACATATACACACACAAGCATAAACACGCATGGGCGGCAGTGAGCGCTTACTATGAGAACTTAATTGCTTAATAACTTTTTTGTGGACGTACGATCTTCATGAAACTTTCAGATTATGATTATGACATGGATATGCATGTAATTGCCAAAGCACAAGTCTCTAGTATTTGAAATACGCTTTTTACAAAAGTGAGGGTGAGGGGGTGAATTTAAGGGTGGGGGGTAAATTTTAAGAAAAACCGAAATTGCATAAATTGCATATATGCATACATAAAAAATTTGGAGACTTTAGCAATAATGGTGTAGAAGATATAATTTTATAACTGGTTTTCGATAAGGCTTTTTATCGATAAAAAAATATCGGGATGAGTTATCGATTTTTAATGATAAACTTGATATGCGCGCTGTAATTACGGACATTTTTAATCAAAATTTGAAGTCTCTAGCTGTTATACCTTCTGAAATCGACGCGTTCATACATACGGACAGACGGACAGACAGACGGACAAGGCCAAATCAAGTCAGGTCGTCGCACTGATCAAGAATATATATACTTTGTGGGGTCTGCCACGCCTCCTTCTGCCTGTTACATACATTTAAACAAAACCATTATACCCTGATTTCCCATTGAAAATGGGTTCAGGGTATAATAAATAAATGAAACGAAAGTAAGAGAGAGACCAGATGATTGTGGAACCACCCTCACCTAAGTAGGTCTTACACCAAAAAGGATCCTGAGGGCTTCCCAAGCCATATTAAATAATAACAAGTAAGAAAGCTCTAGTCGAGACTGCTCGACTACGAGATCCCCTGAACCCTTGGAGTAATAGCTATTTCAATCATTTTTCCCGTCTTTCAGCTTACACAAGAAACACGCACACACACACACACACATACACATAAACATTTACACATACATACACACACAAGCATAAACACGCATGGGCGGCAGTGTGCGCTTACTATGAGAACTCAATTGCTTAATAACTTTTTTTGTGGACATACGATCTTCATAAAACTTTTAGATTATGAATATAACATGGATATGCATGTATTTGCTAAAGCACAAGTCTCAAGTATTTGAAATACGCCTTTTACAAATGTGATGGTGAGGGGGTGAATATAGGGGTGGAGGGTAAATTTTAACAAAAACCGAAATTGTATTAATTGCATATAAGCATACATGAAAAATTTGGAGACTCTAGCAATAAAGGTGTAGAAGATATAATTTTATAACTGGTTTTCGATAAGGTTTTTTATCGATAAAACAAGATCGGGATGAGTTATCGATTAATTAATTAATTAATGATAAACTCGATATCCGCGCTGTAATTACGAACATTTAAAAAAAAATTTGATGTCTCTAGCTCTTATACCTTCGGAAATCGACGCATTCAAACATACGGACAGTCGGACACACACAGGCATACATACACACACACGCATACACACACAAACGCATACACACACTGTGAGGAGCAATATAGGTATGCACATATGAGTGTATATGAACGTACGTATTTGCTGTGCGTTTATATGCATATACGTGCATATACATGTTGCTCCACACAGCGACGCGAATACTGTAGGAGCGACCCTCGCACTGGAAAGGGGGTCAAAGTCCTGTTAGAGTCGGGCTCTTTCGCTCCTACAGATTCAGCAATGGGTTCGCGTCGCACGCACGACGATCATCGGTGACCGTTAGCCGAGGTGCCGTTCGGGCAGTGAACATTTTCACTCGCATGGCAACAACGGTACTTCGGCCAATGGGAGGCTGCCACGCAATTTGGCGGGAAAGTGGCGTCACCCAGATCACGCCACTTTACCGTTTTTATGGGCACGAGCAACAGAAAGGCCCCGCTCCAGAGCCGAACAGGCCCCGTTACCACACGAAGCAGGGCCTGTGGCTGGGGTATAAAAGGCCACCAGCAGCTCCATACGAGGCTGTCGAAAATATACCGGTGAGAAGATATATAGTGAAAGTGCGTGAAGAAAGTCAAGTGAAAGTCAACGCGAGTGGTAAATCAGGACTCCCAGGACATCGTGGGAACAGCAAGGACATCGTGGGAACAGCAAGGACATCCAGAGGGAATCCTTGCGAATCATCAGCGGCACCGATCAGGACATCGGTGCATATCAGCGGCTTAAGCGAGGCCTGCACATCTGAGTGAGTTCACGTAGCCGTGCGCAAGAGAAGTGGTTGTGAGTGAACGAAGCTAGTGTTGTGCTGTGAGCGAGTGAGATAGTAGGAGAGGCCTGTATAGCTGAGCGAACCGCCAGAGTTTACAGACCCAGATCCTGGCGTTTCTCGTATCCTTACGGTGAACTAGCGTGTTTAGCACAACACTCTCCCAGCCGAAGTGCGTTGAGCAAGCGTTCAGTAGATGTACTTCGCTAAAGCAAACCAGCGAACTAGTGTAAATTAAAGTGACGTGTAAGTTTCATACTTATTCAAAAAAATATACATTTACGCTATAAAACCGAATTCACAAGTGACTAATTATTATCGCAGGGGCTTCAACAAATAAATTTGTTGGCACAAATCCACAGTCAGCTGAAACTAGCCCAGCTTAGACTCGGGATAAACCGAAGGTTCGTTACAACTGCTGTCACGGCCCCACGTTGGGCACCAGTTGTAACGAACCTTCGGTTTATCCCGAGTCTAAGCTGGGCTAGTTTATTTGTTGAAGCCCCTGCGATAATTAATTAGTCTTGTGGTTTAGGTTTTATAGCGCAATGGTATATTTTCTTAAATAAATATGAAATGTACACGTCACTTATGTAAATGTATGCTGGCTCGCTGGTTTGCTTAGCGACGCACACCTACTGAGCGCTTGTTCAACGCACTCCGGCTGGGAGAGTGTTGTGCTGAACACGCTAGCTCACCGTAAGGATTTGAGAAACGCCAGGATCTGGATCTGTAAACTATCTCGCTCACTCACAGCACAACACTAGCTTCGTTCACTCACAAGCACTTCTCCTACGCACGGCTACGCGAACTCACCGAGGTGTGCAGGCCTCGCTTACGTTGCTGATATGCACCGATGTCCTGATCGGCGCCTACTGATGATCTGCAAGGATTCCCACTGGATGTCCTTGTGGTTCCCACGATGTCCTTGCTGTTCCCACGATGTCCTGGGAGTCCTGTTTGCTACTCGCGTTGACTTGATTTCGACACTTTCTTCACTTTCACTTTGTATAAATTTCGACGGCAACACTCTCTCGTATCGTTTTTCGACAGCCCGTATGGAGCTGCTGGTGGCCTTTTATACCCCAGCCCCAGGCCCTGCTTCGTGTGGTAACGGGGCCTGTTCGGCTCTGGAGCGGGGCCTTTCTGTTGCTCGTGCCCATAAAAACGGTAAAGTGGCGTGATCTGGGTGACGCCACTTTCCCGCCAAATTGCGTGGCAGCCTCCCATTGGCCGAAGTACCGTTGTTGACATGCGAGTGAAAACGTCCACTGCTATCACCCGGCCCGAGCGGCATCTCGGCTAACGGTCACCAATGATCGTCGTGCGTGCGACGCGAACCCATTGCTGAATCTGTAGGAGCGAAAGAGCCCGCCTCTAACAGGACTTGAACCCCCTTTCCAGTGCGAGGGTCGCTCCTACAGTATTCGCGTCGCTGTGTGAAGCAACATGTATATGCACGTATATGCATATAAACGCACAGCAAATACATACGTTTATATACATTAATACGTGCATACCTATATTGCTCCTCACACTCCCCTCTTCCTTCGGGAAAACACGAGACCATCGTGTTTGAATTTGGCGCCCGTCTCCGCTGCGTTGCTCCGTTTTGCGTCGCTCCATCCCTCAATGCTACTTTCTGCGCTGATCGCTGCTGTTAACGCTCTGTTAATGTTAACAGCTGTATTTTTCCCTTACCGCTGGCAATGCTGCACTCTGCCGGTAAGTGAATAGGGCTAATATTTTTATGTCTCGACAAAACCTTAATAAAAATATTGTTTTTCAGGTTGGGCATCTTTTCCTCCATGCCCACGCCGGGCGCTGCTACAAAACTCGCCTGTCGGTATTGCAGCCCCCGGTGGCATTGGTGCACGTGCGCGCGGCAATGGCCATTTCGCCCATTTGGCGCATGTTGTCCCTCGCCGCTGGAGACGTCTCTCTGCTGATCCCTGTTGCTTCTTGGGCCCTTGGGGATGCTC
This sequence comes from Drosophila mojavensis, assembly GCF_018153725.1. NCBI lineage: Eukaryota > Metazoa > Arthropoda > Insecta > Diptera > Drosophilidae > Drosophila > Drosophila mojavensis. The sequence goes on along the minus strand of NW_025318897.1, from coordinate 195,239 downwards.
CGGTGGGGCATCGCAGTCAATACATGCACTGCTGCTATGAGATCGGGCCACAGACGTCGTTCGCAAATGGACACCGGTGTCAGATCTTTGGTGTCGGTGCGCTTGTTGGCCACTCCTCTTTCGCGCACAGCTCCAGCGGAGTCGCTGGACACCTGGCGATCCATGACCGGTGGAGCCATTCGCGTGGCAGGCGTCTGTAGTCACACTCTCACAGCAAGCAGCCACATCTCCGACTGCATGCCCGCGTGCAATATGGGCCGCCGCTGCCTCCGCCCACGCCGGACGCTCCTGCACAACTCACCTGTTGGTTCTGCAGTCTCCGGTGGCTTTGGCACTCGTGCGGCGGCCACCTGGCTCACCATATCCCTCGTCGACCTCTCTACTCCTGGCGAAGGCTCGTCGCTGATCTCCGTTTGTGGCTGGAACTCCGTGGTGGGTGCATTCAAATTATGGATTGTTTGTTTGAAAGCTGGCCACACCGATGTCGTCCATGTTAGCAGCTGCCCTCCTGGATGCTGCTATGTCTCCGTTGCGGCGCTGCAGACACATAATTGGATTGCTGTTGGGAGCTGGCCACATCGATGTCGTTCGCAACTGCCACCGGTGTCGAACTTTGACGCCGGCTGCTATTTTGCGGCTCACTCCTCATTCGCGCACAGCTCCAGCAAAGTCGCTGGCCAGTGCGCGAGGATCGGCCAACAAAACGCGCCTACGTCTTAGCACGGACAACCGGATGGATTCGTCGCGTGGCAGGCATCGATGGTAAACCAATCTCTCAATGGGCAACCCAAAAATATGCCTGCATGCTCCGCGTCTTCACTTCACTCGACACACTGCACTCGAGCGCCGTCGGTCCACTCTGGTAACTCATCCACAAGAAGGCCGGCCCGATGCGAACATGCCCATTTATACCCTCTGCTGGTCCTGTGTCCTCTGTTCAGCCCACTCTAGCTTTCCCTGCCTTATGGCTGAATTCCAGGCAGGCTACTGTATCGCCTTGATACCGTTTTCCCCACTCTCACCTACACATGCAAACATAGCCCTTCGGTGGCCGAACATCAAAATGCAAGCTCCTCTGCTGCGTTGCATTGTTGTTGGCCGTTTTATATGTTTCTGTCGCTTTGTTGTTGGCTGTTTTACTTGTCTCTGTACATTTTGTTGTTGGCGGTTTTAGATGTCGCTCGCTTTGACATCTTCGTGCGCTAGCGATCGCTGGGCAGCCGACGTAGGCCCTTGACCCTTGCCTACGCTCGCTTGCTCTCGTTTCGCTGTGTGTGTGTGTGCAGAAATGCTTTCGCCTGGAATGCGTGCGGTTTTGTTTTTGTTTTTCCGCTTTTCGTTTTCGTGCGATTAAACATGATGATACATAATCGCGGCTGCGCGTATTGTTGTTGCGCATATACCGTATATGCATGCTGCTTGTGTGCCCTGCTTTGTTGTTGTATCTATGCATTGCGCATGCACCGACAGCTAAGTTTTTCGGTGCAGTACTGTACACTGCTTGCTGTCGTGCGCGCGCAGTTCAAACAAATTGTTGTTGCGCACCCATATACCGTAATTTTCCTGGTGGCAACTGTAGTTTTCCAGTCACAGATGTGTTTCGCAACCGAAATTATGCATTTTTGAGCAAAATTTTTGCCGTCTTTTTTTTTATACCCTGAACCCATTGAAAATGGGATATCAGGGTATAATGGTTTTGTGAAAAAGTATGTAACGGGCAGAATGAGGCGTGGCAGACCCCACAAAGTATATATATTCTTGATCAGCGCGACAAGCTGAGTCGATATAGCCCTGTCCGTCTGTCCGTCCGTCCGTATGAGTGCGTCGATCCGACGCACGATCTCAAACACTTCGCGCATCTTGCTGGCTCTCTCGACTGGGCTCTGTGCCTCCTGGCCGGTGCTGATTGTTTGCGCGTCGAACAGCGATTTGGGCAGCCTAGGCTCTCGCCCTTACGTGATGAAGGCGGCCGAATATCCTGTGGATGCTGACACGCTGCTGTTGACCGTCAACGTCAACTCCGGCAATGCGTCGTCCCAGCATCTCTGGTCATCTCCAGCGAACTGCGCAATCATCGTCTTCACAGTTTTATTTTCCCTCTCAGTGGGATTCTCTTGAGGCGTGTATGGCGCTGTCAACTGGTGACGCCTTGAATGCCCGACTAGTGAATTGGGTGCCATTGGCACCTTCGGCGTGCCAAACCGCGCCAAGATCCGCTCTCGAAATGCCTTCTGGAGAGCTGTGCTATTCGCACTCCGCAGCGGCACCATCTCCGTCCATTTCGAGAAGCGGTCTATGAAAACCCATGCTTTGATCTCGGCAGTGGGCCAACAAAATCGGCACAAACTGTTGCCCATGGCTCCTCGGGCACCTGCGTCAGCATTTGCCCAGCAGCTTGCAGCTGACTGGGTTTATATCGCTGAAACACTTCGCAGCGCTGTACGTATTTTCTTACATCCCGGTACATACCTGGCCAGTAATACCGCGCTGCCACCCGAGCGATAGTTTTTCGGCTCCCAAGGTGGCCAGCGGTGGCTGCGTCGTGGTTCTCCTCCAGCACTTGTTTGCGCCGGTCCGCCAGCACGCACAACTTCCATGCAGCCACATCCTCGTGGCCGGCTTGGTGCGGGATGTGCCGATATAAGTTTCCAGACTCTTCCATATAGTCTGGAAACTTATGTGGCGCCTTCTTTATGTCCTGTCGAAGCTTGGTGAGCCAGCGACATCCTGTCCCAGCTGGCATGTCCTTGCTCTTGACCAGACGGCACGCCTCCTCTCCCAGAGGCTGGTGTGAGAGCGCATCGGCTACCACGTTCTGCTTACCCTTCCTGTAGCGGATCTCGAAGTCGTATTGCTGCAGCTCCAGTGCTGCTCAATGGAATTGAGCCACTTCAGCGCCATATGGTCAGTGACCACTACGAATTTGTAGCCTTCCAGGTATGGCCTGAGCTTTCGTATGCCCCAGATTATAGCCAGATGGGCCGCCGCTGCCTCCGCCCACGCCGGACGCTCCTGCACAACTCACCTGTTGGTTCTGCAGTCTCCGGTGGCTTTGGCACTCGTGCGGCGGCCACCTGGCTCACCATATCCCTCGTCGACCTCTCTACTCCTGGCGAAGGCTCGTCGCTGATCTCCGTTTGTGGCTGGAACTCCGTGGTGGGTGCATTCAAATTATGGATTGTTTGTTTGAAAGCTGGCCACACCGATGTCGTCCATGTTAGCAGCTGCCCTCCTGGATGCTGCTATGTCTCCGTTGCGGCGCTGCAGACACATAATTGGATTGCTGTTGGGAGCTGGCCACATCGATGTCGTTCGCAACTGCCACCGGTGTCGAACTTTGACGCCGGCTGCTATTTTGCGGCTCACTCCTCATTCGCGCACAGCTCCAGCAAAGTCGCTGGCCAGTGCGCGAGGATCGGCCAACAAAACGCGCCTACGTCTCAGCACGGACAACCGGATGGATTCGTCGCGTGGCAGGCATCGATGGTAAACCAATCTCTCAATGGGCAACCCAAAAATATGCCTGCATGCTCCGCGTCTTCACTTCACTCGACACACTGCACTCGAGCGCCGTCGGTCCACTCTGGTAACTCATCCACAAGAAGGCCGGCCCGATGCGAACATGCCCATTTATACCCTCTGCTGGTCCTGTGTCCTCTGTTCAGCCCACTCTAGCTTTCCCTGCCTTATGGCTGAATTCCAGGCAGGCTACTGTATCGCCTTGATACCGTTTTCCCCACTCTCACCTACACATGCATACATAGCCCTTCGGTGGCCGAACATCAAAATGCAAGCTCCTCTGCTGCGTTGCATTGTTGTTGGCCGTTTTATATGTTTCTGTCGCTTTGTTGTTGGCTGTTTTACTTGTCTCTGTACATTTTGTTGTTGGCGGTTTTAGATGTCGCTCGCTTTGACATCTTCGTGCGCTAGCGATCGCTGGGCAGCCGACGTAGGCCCTTGACCCTTGCCTACGCTCGCTTGCTCTCGCTTCGCTGTGTGTGTGTGTGCAGAAATGCTTTCGCCTGGAATGCGTGCGGTTTTGTTTTTGTTTTTCCGCTTTTCGTTTTCGTGCGATTAAACATGATGATACATAATCGCGGCTGCGCGTATTGTTGTTGCGCATATACCGTATATGCATGCTGCTTGTGTGCACTGCTTTGTTGTTGTATCTATGCATTGCGCATGCACCGACAGCTAAGTTTTTCGGTGCAGTACTGTACACTGCTTGCTGTCGTGCGCGCGCAGTTCAAACAAATTGTTGTTGCGCACCCATATACCGTAATTTTCCTGGTGGCAACTGTAGTTTTCCAGTCACAGATGTGTTTCGCAACCGAAATTATGCATTTTTGAGCAAAATTTTTGCCGTCTTTTTTATACCCTGAACCCATTGAAAATGGGAAATCAGGGTATAATAGTTTTGTGAAAATGTATGTAACGGGCAGAATGAGGCGTGGCAGACCCCACAAGGTATATATATTCTTGATCAGCGCGACAAGCTGAGTCGATATAGCCCTGTCCGTCTGTCCGTCCGTCCGTATGAGTGCGTCGATCCGACGCACGATCTCAAACACTTCGCGCATCTTGCTGGCTCTCTCGACTGGGCTCTGTGCCTCCTGGCCGGTGCTGATTGTTTGCGCGTCGAACAGCGATTTGGGCAGCCTAGGCTCTCGCCCTTACGTGATGAAGGCGGCCGAATATCCTGTGGATGCTGACACGCTGCTGTTGACCGTCAACGTCAACTCCGGCAATGCGTCGTCCCAGCATCTCTGGTCATCTCCAGCGAACTGCGCAATCATCGTCTTCACAGTTTTATTTTCCCTCTCAGTGGGATTCTCTTGAGGCGTGTATGGCGCTGTCAACTGGTGACGCCTTGAATGCCCGACTAGTGAATTGGGTGCCATTGGCACCTTCGGCGTGCCAAACCGCGCCAAAGATCCGCTCTCGAAATGCCTTCTGGAGAGCTGTGCTATTCGCACTCCGCAGCGGCACCATCTCCGTCCATTTCGAGAAGCGGTCTATGAAACCCATGCTTTGATCTCGGCAGTGGGCCAACAAAATCGGCACAAACTGTTGCCCATGGCTCCTCGGGCACCTGCGTCAGCATTTGCCCAGCAGCTTGCAGCTGACTGGGTTTATATCGCTGAAACACTTCGCAGCGCTGTACGTATTTTCTTACATCCCGGTACATACCTGGCCAGTAATACCGCGCTGCCACCCGAGCGATAGTTTTTCGGCTCCCAAGGTGGCCAGCGGTGGCTGCGTCGTGGTTCTCCTCCAGCACTTGTTTGCGCCGGTCCGCCAGCACGCACAACTTCCATGCAGCCACATCCTCGTGGCCGGCTTGGTGCGGGATGTGCCGATATAAGTTTCCAGACTCTTCCATATAGTCTGGAAACTTATGTGGCGCCTTCTTTATGTCCTGTCGAAGCTTGGTGAGCCAGCGACATCCTGTCCCAGCTGGCATGTCCTTGCTCTTGACCAGACGGCACGCCTCCTCTCCCAGAGGCTGGTGTGAGAGCGCATCGGCTACCACGTTCTGCTTACCCTTCCTGTAGCGGATCTCGAAGTCGTATTGCTGCAGCTCCAGTCCTGCTCAATGGAATTGAGCCACTTCAGCGCCATATGGTCAGTGACCACTACGAATTTGTAGCCTTCCAGGTATGGCCTGAGCTTTCGTATGCCCCAGATTATAGCCAGACACTTTTTCTCAGTAGCTGAATAGTTCTTTTCAGCACTGTTCAGTGTCCGGCTGGCATACGAAATGGCGCGCTCTCCGTCCTCCGAGGTCTGCGTCAGGATTGCCCCAAGCCCATAATTGCTTGCGTCCGTTTGCAAGCAAAACGGCTTCGAGAAATCTGGGCACGCCAGCACCGGTGACTCCGTCAGTTTGGCCCTCACTGTCTCGAACGCTCTCTGCCGCTCCTCAGTCCACTCCCACTTCGTGCCCTTTTTGAGCAGTGCGTTTAGCGAATGCACTGTGGCTGCAAAATCTGGCACAAAGCGGCGGTACCATGAAGCCACGCCCACGTATTGACGTAACTCTTTTACGTTTGTGGGTGGCTTCAGCTCGGCGATAGCGGTCACTTTCTCTGGATCTGTACAAATGCCATCCTCCGTGACTTTGTGACCCAGATATTTTAACTCTTTCTTGAAAAAATCGCACTTGTCGATGTTGATTTTCAAGTTGGCTGCCCGCAGTCGCCGGAAAACCTCTCGTAGGTTGTTCATATGCTCCTGTCGCGTTCGGCCGATGACGATGATGTCGTCCAGGTAGGCAAAGGCATGGGGCATCATTTCTGAGCCGATCACTTGGTCCAGCGCTCGCTGAAATGTCGCCGGTGCAGAATGGAGTCCAAACGGCATCACCTTCCACTGATAGAGCCCCTTTCCTGGCACCGTGAATGCTGTCAGTGGCCTTTTCCATCGGTATCTGCCAATACCCATCCTTCAAATCCAGGCTACTGATGTAGCGCGCCTCTTGCAGCTGGTCCAGAATGTGATGCACACGCGGCAAAGGGTATGCATCTTTGATGGATCTGCTGTTTAGCTGTCGAAAATCCACACATAGCCGCCACTTCCCATTCTTCTTACGAACCATGACAATCGGCGCGCTATGTGGGCTCTTCGAAGGATCGATGCAGCCTTTGGCCAGCAGCTCATCCACCTGCAAGTTGATCTCCGCCTGCATTTTTGGATTTTTGGGGAAGTAGCGCTGCTTTATGGGCCTGTTATCCTGCATCCTGATCCGGTGCTCCGTGATCCTGGTGGTGCCCTTCACATGCTGGAACTTCTCCAGCTCATGCCTCAGGAAAGCATCCACCTCTGGGTCAGTGTGCATAGGCGTTGGCTGTTCCATGTTCGCCTCCATCGGCATCGCTGGGTTCGCCTCCACGCTGGCCACAACCACGGATAGCTTCTCCTCCGGCTGTCCGCTCGACTGTGGGATTCTTGGCTCGACCTTCAATGTCAAGCCACCGCACTCCAGTGTGGTGCCCATGCTGGCCAAGAAATCCCAGCCCAGCACTAGATCTTCGATCACTCCTGGCAGAATCAGCAACGGAATCTGTATTTGCTGATTCCCCAGGCTGATCGTCGCCTCCAGTTGCGAGTCCACCTGACTGCAACTGCCGTCCGCTAAGCGTATGCGCCGCCGTGTAGCACGCACCACGCCCACTCCTCTGAGCTCGTCAGCAAGCTTTTCGCTGATAAAGCTGCTTGTGGCTCCCGTGTCGATCGTAGCTCTTTGTTGAGTGGCTCCAATGGCCACGATCGCCGACATCTGGCTGCCTTCATCCTGGAGACGGCCCACTAGTGCCTGGGGGCTCCTGACTGCTGCTCCCGCTCGCCCCTGGATGGCGGGTGTCGCTTCTCGTTTCCCGACTGGCAACAGGCAAACGTTCTTACTCCAATGCGCCCGCACTGCCAGTAGAAATCCAGTGCCTTGTTGCGACACGTAAACGCGCGGTGCCCCTCCTGGCCACACACTCGGCACGCCTTGGATGGATTCGGGATGTGTGTCCTCGTTCCGGTTGCGCCCTTCCTCGGCGCAGGAGAAAGTTTCGCCTCATCCTCCATGCGGCGATACTCCACATCGCCTCCAGCTTCGTCCATGGCCATCAGTCGTGACCGGCCAGGCCGTGGCTGTTGTCGCAACCTCTCGCGGTCCTGGACGACATCATCGTCATCGGCCGAACGCGACAGGAGCATATGAACAACCTACGAGAGGTGTTCCGGCGACTGCGGGCAGCCAACTTGAAAATCAACATCGACAAGTGCGTTTTTTTTCAAGAAAGAGTTAAAATATCTGGGTCACAAAGTCACGGAGGATGGCATTTGTACAGATCCAGAGAAAGTGACCGCTATCGCCGAGCTGAAGCCACCCACAAACGTAAAAGAGTTACGTCAATACGTGGGCGTGGCTTCATGGTACCGCCGCTTTGTGCCAGATTTTGCAGCCACAGTGCATCCGCTAAACGCACTGCTCAAAAGGGGCACGAAGTGGGAGTGGACTGAGTCGCAGTCGAAAAACGATACGAGAGAGTGTTGCCGTCGAAATTTATACAAAGTGAAAGTGAAGAAAGTGTCGAAATCAAGTCAACGCGAGTAGCAAACAGGACTCCCAGGACATCGTGGGAACAGCAAGGACATCGTGGGAACCACAAGGACATCCAGTGGGAATCCTTGCAGATCATCAGTAGGCGCCGATCAGGACATCGGTGCATATCAGCAACGTAAGCGAGGCCTGCACACCTGGGTGAGTTCGCGTAGCCGTGTGTAAGAGAAGTGCTTGTGAGTGAACGAAGCTAGTGTTGTGCTGTGAGTGAGCGAGATAGTAGGAGAGATCTGCATAGCTGGCGAGCCGCCAGAGTTTACAGATCCAGATCCTGGCGTTTCTCAAATCCTTACGGTGAGCTAGCGTGTTCAGCACAACACTCTCCCAGCCGGAGTGCGTTGAACAAGCGCTCAGTAGGTGTGCGTCGCTAAGCAAACCAGCGAGCCAGCATACATTTACATAAGTGACGTGTACATTTCATATTTATTTAAGAAAATATACCATTGCGCTATAAAACCCAAACCACAAGACTTATTAATTATCGCAGGGGCTTCAACAAATAAATTTGTTGGCAACGAATTCACAGTCAGCTGAAACTAGCTCAGCTTAGACTCGGGATAAACCGAAGGTTCGTTACAACACACATATGAATATTTTAATTTCTAGACGTACAATCTTAATGAAACTTTCAGAACATTATTATGATGCTCAAATGTATGTACAAGTCTTTAGTATTTGAAATACGCTTTTTACAAAGGTGAGGGTAAGGGGGTGGAAAATTGTATAAAATACAGAGCTTGCAAATGAGAGTTGATCGTTTTTTTGTTTATGCTCTTCTTCGCATCATCAAAATCATCAAAAATTGTGCAGACACGTCTCGCTCTGAGCGTCACTCTTTGTTTTCTTTAGAATCTGTTTCGCTCAGACGCAATGCAATGACTCATTCGTGTGCCGCTCTCACATGAGTGTTGCCTAAAACTAACACGATTTTCCCTCACACAAAGACTCTCAGCAAAAAACACTTTGACTAAAAAACTCTGCATGTAAATACACGCATACATACATACAAAAAGAACGCAGCAATCGCGCGTGATTACCCATACAAACGCAACTTACCGTTTGCTTCATTTAACTCAAGCAAACGATCAGTGTTTGACTTGAGGAAACGAAAACAGAAATAACTGTCTCCCTCAGAGCGCGAGCGAGCTAAGCCAGACGCGACAAAAACAGTTTCTGTCTGAGTTTTTTTGACTGTGTCAGTGAAAAACACTTTTTTGCAGACAACGAAAAAGTGTTAACAGTTAATTGCGAGCTATGATAAAATATATATAGATCTACATTTAAAATTTGGAAGCTCTAGCTGTAAAGGTATAGGAGATATAATTAAATAACTAGCTTTCGATAAGGTTTTTAATCGAAAATAAAATATCGAGAGTAGTTATCGATATTTAGAGAAAAACTTGATATGCGCGTGATATACACGGACCTAGGGAAAAAAAATTTCAAGTCTCTAGCTCTTATATTTTCTGAGATCGACGCGTTCATACATACGGACAGACAACGGACAGGGCCAAATCAACTCAGTTCGTCGCCCTGATCAAGAATATATATACTTTGTGGGGTCTGCCACGCCCCCTTCTGCCTGTTACATACATTTCAAAAAACCATTATACCCTGATTTCCCATTTAAAATGGGTTCAGGGTATAAAAAGGGAAAATGCACATTTTAATTAATTAAATTGTAATAATCCTCTTTTAACTTCCTTAACTTCCTTAGCACCCATAGCATCCACAGCATTTTACACGTGGTATATCCTTCCTAGTTTCGATCATTCATGGTAATAGGGATTTCCGAGATGCCAGAGGGAATGAAATAAATGCGCTTACAATGTTGGATGTATTGTCATAACCACAAATGGTTGGAACTATGAATGCTTTGAATTAATTTTAAGGTGGATATCGATGGCCCTCTTTATGCTAATTTATGGACTATGGAACTATCGACTATGGATAATAAATTTATATTGGATAAATATCATTATATTGGGCAATTTATATTGGATAAATATCATTATATTGGACAATTTATATAGGATATAATAATCTATATATATAAAAGAGAGTTGTGTAAAAGTGTACAGAGACTTATAACTTGATATGTGCTGGACCAATTTTCATGGTTTTTGATTTGTTGGATTTGTCTCCGGCACGAGTAGGACAGTAGATCTTAAAAATACTGAAAAAATTTAACGAATACTTGAAAAACGGGGTTTTTCCCCTAAAGATTCAAATTTCCATTGATACTCAGTAGTCTTGATAACAGTGACAGTTTCGGTCCTGTATAGAAGTAAATAAACAAATGTAGTCAGTCAGTCTACGGCACAGCCTCCGGCGAACCTGACTATTCATAAAAAAAAGCACATTTGATAAAAATAATACGTGCGTACAAAAGCTAAATATCTCGAAAGTTCAGGTATTTGTTTGTCTTAAACATAAATTTGTGTAAATTATTTATATTTATATTTCTCGATTGTTATACTCATTCACGAAAGTGAATCAGTATATTGGTTTTGTGCAATGTCCGTCTTGCTGTCCGTCCGTCTGTCCGTCTGTCCGTCCGTCCGTCTGTCCGTCTGTCCGTATGAACGCAATCTATTTCGGCGCTATTGAAGCTAGAGACTTGAAATTTGGAACACATACTCGTGTATATCTCCAATTTATAAAGTGTTAAAATTTTCCTGATCCGCCCACTAGGGGCGTGGCAAATCGGAAAATGCATTTTCCGATATACCAGAAATCATGTTAGTTAAAGAGCTAGAAAGCTGAAATTTGGTATGTAGGTCCGCGTTGACCACCCAAGATCACGAGCTATGGCGGATATATCTACGCCCATTGGGGGCGTGGCAAATCGGATAAAACTGTATCTCCTAAAGTTGTAAACCTAGAATGCTGAAATTTTGCACGTCAGCTAATGGTATGACTCTATAAAGTCTAAAGATAAAATTATAAGTCTATGCCCATTGGGGGCGTGGCAAATCGGACCTGAAGATATAGTGATTTTTTAAATTCTCCTATATTTTGGACACTATTGATGGCAGAGACCTCAAATTTTGTATATATACTCGGACTGATCACCCAAGACCAAAAAGTTTTGTCGGATATATGTCCGCCCACAGGGGGCGTGGCAAACCACAAAAGTTTATATCTCCTAAAGTATAATAGCTAAAAGCTTTAAATTTGGATAGTTGAGTTACTGGTAGCCTCCTCTATCGATTCCCCAAAAATAATTTTTACGCCTCTTTAGGGGCGTGGCATATCGAAAAATACCCTGTAATTTTCACATTTTTTGAGGTTAAGCATTCAAACTTTGCAGTTAGGGTACCGTTATCTCTTTCTAAAAACTGACCAAAAATGAGGTGTCTACGCCCAGTTGGGGCGTGGCAAATCGGAAAAACCTGTATATTCTACAGTATTAGAGCGAAACTTAGCTACTAAATTGTTGATGGGATGTGAATGAGTATTCCGCAGTCGGTAACGCCCGACTGCAACGTTCTTACTTGTTTTATGTGGTTTTGTGCGAGGGCATATTCAGTGTTACTATTGATAAAAATGCCGCGTCCTAGAAGATCTAATCTTTCCCGGCGGACCCATAATGTAATTAGGCATCGGAATATCGCGAGTCAATTATCTGACGAAGAACGAGAAATCGCCCGAGAAAGGCGCCGCGTTAGTACCCAGCAGAGAAGGGCCTTAATTCGTGCTTCTCAAAGAGAGGCAGCCCGTGAAACGGCAATAAGAAATGGTTCAAGGATTGATTAGAATCAAGAAGCGTTTCGATATGATTGCACCATTGACTACAGCTTGAATCGTTTAGTTTGCATTGGTCCAATGGACGTTGTTTGCCAGCATTGTGGCGCATTGAAGTTTGCTAGTGAAACGCCCGGTTTGTGCTGCCTTAGTGGTAAAGTGACATTGCCATTAGTGGTCCCGCCACCAGAGCCATTGCGTTCCCTGCTTTATGGCGAAACACTAGAATCACGACATTTTCTAGCGAACACTCAAAAATACAATGCCTGTTTCCAAATGACTTCATTTGGGGCGGAAATTATTGGAGACGGATATAATCCAACATTTAAGGTAATTTACGTTAAAATTTTTATTTTCAATGACTGTAAAAAAAAAAAACAAGTATAAACGTAGCAGTCGGGCGTTACCGACTGCGGAATACTCATTCACATCCCATCAACAATTTAGTAGTTAAGTTTTGCTTTAATACTGTAGAATATACAGGTTTTTCCGATTTGCCCCGCCCCAACTGGGCGTAGACACCTCATTTTTGGTCAGTTTTTAGAACGAGATAACGGTAAAGATCGAGTATATATACCAAATTTGAGGTGTCTAGCATTAATAGTGTCCAAAATATAGTAGAAATAAATGCATTTTCCGATTTACCACGCCCCTAGTGGGCGGATCGGGAAAATTTTATCACTTTATAGATCGGAGATATACACGAGTATGTATTCCAAATTTCAAGTCTCTAGCTTCAATAGCGCCGAAATAGATTGCGTTCATACGGACAGACGGACAGACGGACGGACGGACAGCAAGACGGACATTGCACAAAACCAATATACTGATTCACTTTCGTGAATGAGTATAAAAAAAAACAAATTTGGAATAATGTAGTTTGTTGGATTTCTGTAAAAAGTATTTGTAAATCAAACTATAACTATGGCTTTGAATTTAAAGATTCAAGGCCAGATTTGCCATCGCATTGGATCATTGCAACCTATTGAAGATGCACAGCACAAATTCTTGCAAATATACTTCATGGGCAATATGGAAGAACAACTTGACCGGCGTCAAGAAATCAACACAGCTATGAAAAGAGCAATTCTCCAAGATTTGCAGCAAATGCTTCACGAACATCATGCATTGGTCAAGCTATTCAAGACTGCTTTAGAGCGCATGCCAAGAGATGACTATAAAGTAGTAATCAGAGCAGATAAAAGACCAGCTGGATCACATGAACGCACATTTAATGCTCCAACAATCGATGAAGTGGCAATCGTGATTGTTGGTGAAAGCTTGGAAGCACGCGATATTGTGCTTGCACGACGCAGTACTGGGCAACTACAAAGAGTATCTGAAACGCACCGTTCATATGACGCTTTACAATACCCACTGATGTTTTGGCAAGGAGACGATGGATATCACTTTAATATCAAAATGATTAATCCATTGAATGGTAAAATCATTGTTTTCATTTTAACTTTATATACATTTCGTTCTGTTTGCTTTTGGTACACAAAAAAGTTATCACTCTTAATTTAGTAGAGAGTAGCTGTAAGAGTCGTAAACCTATTAGGGGTTCTAAAATACAATTTTTACTGTATTTGTTTCAGGTGAGGAAACTGCCTTCGCCATGACGATCAACAAATCACAGGACCAATCTTTGACTGTTTGTGGCCTCAATCTAGAAAATGCGTATTTTTCTCGTGGTCAATTGTACGTGGCATGCTCACGTGTTGGCAAACCATCCGCATTATTTGTTCTTGCACCCGACCAAAAAACGTTTACAACAACGTTACAACATAGTTTTCAACAATTTTTTACCTAGAAATAATGGATAGGGCAATGCAACGTTTGCCGGGCCAGCTAGTATATTATAATATATTATAATTATAATTGTTGATTATAAAATTAGCAATATCATCTTTACAGTCAAAGATCTTTGTGTCTCCGCAGCATAAACTGTATCAGGATCGTATCGAATCGGTTCAAAAATAGTTTCTTCTCTTTGTCTTAAGAGACCTTAGATGGGACAGTAATTTACGATTACCGTCTTATCATAGTAGGCTCCAGCTAATTGATCTTCCATCGCTAACCAATCGCAGAACAATTTTAGGAATTGTTTTTCTGCATAAATTGATTAGTGGTGATATTGATTCGTCCTCTTTGTTGGGTCGTCTACATTTTTCAGTTCCGTCCTGAACAACTAGACACTATCGTCCGCTTCATTTACCTGTGTGTACTAGGGATTATTCTTTGCACAGTGCTTTTCATGTTCTTTGTGTTAATTTTAATAAATATTATCACGTTTTTCCTTAGAGCTCTTCCTAAAATAAAAAGTTTACTATCAGCTTATCTTAGGGAAATTACTCACAATGCTCAGGCATAAGCATTGGTATACGTTTTTGCTGCTAATGCTGTGTTAGTGATTTCTCAATTCTATTCTAATATTCTATTTTTGGCTCTTCCTCTACTCTTTTCTTTTTATTATTTCTTATTCTTTTTATTAACTTTTCTTGCAACTTCTTTTATTACCGTCCTTTTTCTTTTTCTATAATATCTCTTCTTACTTTAGCTTTTTTTATACCCTGAACCCATTTTCAATGGGAAATCAGGGTATAATGGTTTTGTTAAATGTATGTAACAGGCAGAAGGAGGCGTGGCAGACCCCATAAAGTATATATATTCTTGATCAGGGCGACGAGCTGAGGCGATTTGGTCCTGTCCGTCTGTCTGTCTGTCCGTCTGTTCGTCTGTCCGTATGTTTGAACGCGTCGATCTCAGAAGATATAAGAGCTAGAGACTTGTAATTTTTTTTAATGTCTGTAAATACAGCGCGGATATCAAGTTTATCATTAAAAATCGATAACTCATCCCGATCTTTTTTAATCGATAAAAACCCTTATCGAAAACCAGTTATAAAATTATATCTCCTACACCTTTAATGTTAGAGTCTCCAAATTTTTGTATGCTTATATGCAATTTATGCAATTTCGGTTTTCGTTAAAATTTACCCCCCACCCCTATGTCCACCCCCTCACCATCATGTTTGTAAAAAGCGTATTTCAAATACTAGAGACTTGTACTTTGGCAAATACATGCATATCTATGTTGTTATCATAATATGAAGCGCACATTGCCGCCCATGCGTGTTTATGCTTGTGTGTGTTTGTGTTTGTGTGTTTGTGTATGTGTGTGTGTGCGTGTTTCTTGTGTAAGCTGAAAGACGCGAAAAATTATTGAAATAGCTATTACTCCAAGGGTTCAGGGGATCTCGTAGTCGAGCAGTCTTGACTAGAGCTTTCTTACTTGTTTAAATCAAAATTGACTCTCGTTTTAGTCAATAGCTTTAAGAAATAAATAAATAAATAAATAAATATGCACCCTGATATGAGGGACGCAGATATTTAGATGGGGAAGAGTTAAGACTTTCGACAATCTAAGGAGGCTGGAGAGTCCAGTCAGACATTCAAGGGGAGAACCTAACCAGTAGAACACATTTAGTTTAGTAAATATTCGGACTAGAGAGAGTTTAGACCTATTGTTCCAAATTATATAAAATATATTATTTCATTGAACACAAAGTTGTTATATATTCACAAGAACCCAACACAGCGTCCCCAATCACTAGTACTTTAGTGTGGGAGCGCTTAACTTATATATATATATATATATATTTTTTTTTTTTTTTTTTTTGTATTATTCACAGAACTGGTTATCGAACAAATATTTATGGACATGAGTCCGAAAGTTATCCACAAGCACCTCCACGTAATAAAAAACGGCCAACATCGATGATTACAGAGATCAAAACGCCAGAAACATCCTCATCGGAAAAATCGTTGAGTACTGAGCGCCAATTATTTCTGGCATATCCTAAATCAGAGATGAGGTTTGTTATTCTTATTTATTACGAAAGTTCCTTAAATTTTTGGTGCTTCTTCTTCTGAAATCGACACGTTCTGCTTACCCTACGAAACTAATTGCTATGACACTTATGGCTACTTATTAACTAATTTACAAGATCTTACAGACTACATACTCATCGTACTTATTACTTAACTTACTCACTATAAAAATATAATCCAACGACTTCAACTTACTCTACTGCAAAAATATAATTCGACGACTTCAACTTACTCTACTACAAATCTTATTACCTACGAACTCTTACTAACTAAAAATCTTACTACCTACAAACTCCTACTAACGGCGCGAGTGCGATGTAAGGTGGGTCGCAGGTGAGCCACCTTACACATTATACCCTGATTTCCCACTCAATGGATTCCGGGTATAAAAAAAAATGCCAAAATTTCTGATGAATTTGGAGCCGGTATCCAAAATGTAACAAAAATCGAAATTGTATAAAAATCTCTAGCTCTTGTATCTTTCGAAATCGACGCGTTAAAACATATGGACGGACGGACGAACGGAAAGACAAACAGCTCGTCGCCCCAATCAAGAATATATTTATATACTTTGTGGGGTCTTCGATGATTCCTTCTGCCTGTTACATACCTTTCAAGAAAACCATTATAGTCTGATTTCCAATTTTCAATGGGTTCAGGGTATAAAAAGCAATTCATTAAGAAACATAACAAACCACGAATGAACCCTTTCACGAGAATAAGATTTTTGATCTTTGATTTTTAACTTGACACCAAAGTATTATTTAATGGCCATATACAAATCTTTCAAATTATAAAGGTATAATAAAAGTCAAATATTTACAATTAATTACTTATACTTAAAAACATATATATGTATATACATATATATGGCGTCGCCGATAAGTACAAAGAACGGCTTGTAATTTCCTCGTCTTTATTTCTTAGATTATAGCTGTGTTGCTCGTATAGCATTAGTAAAGATATATGTAAAAAAAAAGTGTCAATACCAGGTGTGGCAAGAGACCAGTTGTGGGGTGACGAAGTACACAGCGGGGCGCTAAGTACAGCGAAACAGTAGGAGATCTGGGTTATGTTATTAACAGAGTGTTGTTAATAACATAACATGGTGTGGTGCGGGAGGAGCAATTCTTGTTAATGGGATCTGGCATTAACATACTCCCGCCCTTGCAAGGATTGCAAATTAAGACGTCGCGTTCGAAGCTGGAGACCTCTTGGTGTGCGGATCAAGGCCGTCAGCGGAGTGACATGCTGATCCCTGGAGATGCAGGAGCGTGTGGTGATCCACACGTTTTGCAACGTCCCTTGTTGCGGCAGGATTGCCCGAAGTGCTGAGCCAAGTAGTTCGTGCAGTACTTATGTATAAGTACCATACGCATCCGTTTCTCTTCTGAAAGGACCAGAAAATGCTGGCAGTTTCGGAGACCGTGGGCTCCTGGGCACACGCGGCACTGGATGGAAATGGTACCGCGTGGCTTGCTGCTTTCTAATGACGGCGTCTTTATCTGGAAGAACGAATGAGTTGGATGTTGAATTGCTTGCTCGTTAGAACATAACATGGAGGTTAGTTCGACAGCACAAGGGGGACGAGGATCGGGTTGGAATGATGGGCCTGAATGAAGAATATCATTCTGGCTCTCATTGAAATCGACCCTCACTTTTGTAGTGGTGTTGTCGGGAACTCGGGATGGAAGAGTTACAGAAGATGACAAAGCTGTCGGAATCTCAAGTTTCGTCTCACCCGGAACGGAGTCTTGAGTTTTGAAGGAGGAGACAATTTCCGGTGTAGTTCGTGAAAGTGGGCCAGTCAGTACCCAACCGAAAACCGTCTCTACACCTCCCTGAAAAATAGTCGGAAGGATATCCGCACCTATAAGGACATAAATTTCTGAATAGTCGCTCAGAAATGAAAGTTGCTTCGGATCATGAGTCGACTAAAGCACGGGCGGGATAGATTGCTCCGGAATGGCATATGTTGATCACCGCCGTGCCGGGGAGAACACCTCGCGTGTTGGCAGCCAGATACGTTTGGACGTTGGACATAACTTGCGTATGAATCGGGGCTACAGCTGTTGCGGATGCAGCAGTTCGAGGAGTATTGTCCCTATGGGTGTTATGTCGACCATTAGACTTGAAACAGTTGTGCGTGCTGGCACACTCTCGTAACTGGTGACCCTCAGCGAAGCAGTTCAGGCAAAGATTCTTTGCTTTGATGTATGCCTCTCGTTCAATGATAGACAGCTGGAGAAACCAGGGGCAAAATCGGATTGGATGGTTCTGTTTGAAACACAGATCGCACAGATTCACTTGCGTTGTGAAGGAGTTGACTAGTTTGGGAGGGGCAGAGTTCGCGCATCTCGGAGCTGAGATTGGAACTGTTGGTGCAGAACGATCACCTTCCATAGCCTCGAGAGCAAGAGCACGCTCGCTAAGAAAGTGACTAACGTCCTGCCAGGCTGGAATTTCTGTTTTTTAAGTCAGTGAATGCTCCCAGAGAGATCGAGTGTGATCCGGCAATTTGGATGTGCCCACGAACACAAGGATACAGTCCCAATTCTCCGTAGAGATTTGAGCATGCTTGATTGCAGTGACGCATCTATGAATGGTGCTATGCAACTCTCTGAGAGCTGAGCCTGATTCCTTGGTGACTTTGGAGAGGTTGAGCAGGATTTTAAGCTGGCTGTTGACTAACAGTCGCTTATTCTCAAACCGATCACACAAGGAGCCCCAAGCCGATGCAAATCCGTCGTTTGTGAGAGGATACTCTGCGACTAAGGCATTTGCATCACCGGAGTCAAGCGCGGATTCTGAATATAAATCGCAGTAAATAGGTCGCGGAATGTTGGCCAGCGCAAGTAGTCGCCGTGGAACACTTCCGTATCAACGGGTAGAAGGCGACAGCCTCCAGACGAGGCGAAAGTAGCGGACATAGGAGCGGGCGGTGTACTCGATGCGGAAAGTGCGTCGATTTGCACCCCCAGGTGCGTCGTACACCGCTCATACACAGTGTAGCAGTTGTCGAATTTGGCCTCCATGGCTTCAACTTCGCCACTGCTCGCCCCTTGGTTCGACGCTCTGGCACAGACCTTATACTGCTGCTCAGCATCATCCCATAAGGCCCTTACCCGATCTCGGCGGATCTCGAAGGCCCGGAGCTGAGCCGCCTGGGTGGCGTTAGAATCTCCGGGACCGTCGATGCGGGGTGCGAATTTGATGAGCCTATCCGCAGCCGCGATGATATCGGACAGTGACATTTTTGGTAGCGGACTTGCGGACTTGGGATTGGATCGAGTAACGACTGGACTACGCTTGACATTGCTGGTTGTCTGCGGTTTCCCGGACGGAACTGGTGATGCAGAGGCGCTGCGCTTAATCAAGCGCGAAGTTGGTACGCTAGTTGCGCTCGACCCGAACGATCAGACATGAAAGCTAACTAGAAGTTAGCTGCCGGAAATTTCTGATAGAGAGGCAGAAAGTCACTCAAAGAACAGAGTAATGCAGTTGAAAAAAACAACCAAATTGTCAACTGAACGTAGAACAAATTGAAAAAGAAATTGTCTTGTTAAGCAAATAAACGAAAAATGTAGAAAATTTAATAAATTTAATTAGGATAAATTAAACAATTAAATTAAATTATTTAGTTCGGGAGATTTACTTTTAACAATAAAAGAAAAAAACAAGACTAAAAATCTATTTTCTATTTATTTAAACTACGAAGAATTCTGATCGTACAAAAGTATCGTCACGAAATTGTGGCGGCCGGTGATAATTATCGAAAAAGTTATTGATACTAGCACTGACCACTAACCAGAGAAGAAATAGACCGGACAAGTAGTGTAAAGCGTTTTGCACACTTTTTTTCGGGAGTTATCTCCCAGACACTTCGTATATGCTCGGCTCCTCACTTTTTGGGTTCGGGCTACGAAAAAATACGAAAGCACAATCATTTCGCTTCATGAGCTGGACCGAGATGGTCGACTGTTGAACAAAAATCCTTCTGCGCTGAATGTTTCCCTTGCTCTCTCTCTCTCTCACGATGCTCTCTGCTCTCTCAAATATGTATATGTATGTATGCATGTGAGCACAAGCAGAGCTCACTAATTGAAATTTCTTCGCAGCGAGAACCCATGCCTTCCCTTCTGTGTGAAGAGTATACCGAACTTTTCAAACCGTTTGCCATGCGTTTTCGTTATTATTTGTGGGAAGGGTATGAAAGCGTTGGTGCTCATAATGAAAATGTTTTCGCGACGAGCATGCACACACACACTGTCCCTTGCTACATGTACTATGAGCATTTGTATGCCTGTGTGCGAAGCTCTTTCTGCCTATAGCAATTTTAAATCCCAGCATTTGCATTTGTCGATCTTGTGAAGTGCTCAAATACATATGCTCACATACATATATGTGTGTACGCATGGGAGGCGCTGCTCACAATTATGGGATATAACTTGTAGAAGGTTCGAACCAGCGCTCAGTAGGTGTGCTTCGCTAAAGCCAACCAGTGAACCATCATAAATTTAAGTGACGTGTAAATTTCAAACTTATTCAAGAAAATATACATTTACGCTATAAAACCTAAATCATAAGTGACTAATTAATATCGCAGGGACTTCAACAAATAAATTTGTTGGCACGAATCCACAGTCAGCTGAAACTAGTTCAGCTTAGACTCGGGATAAACCGAAGGTTCGTTACAACTTATTTATTTATTTATTTATTTCTTAAAGCGATTGACAACAAGAAAAGAAAGCTCTAGTCGAGACTGCTCGACTACGAGATCCCCTGAACCCTTGGAGTAATAGCTATTTCAATAATTTTTCGCGTCTTTCAGCTTACACAAGAAACACGCACACACACACACACACACACACACACACACACACACACACACACAAACACACACACACACACACACACACACACACACACGCACGCACACACAGGCATACATACACACTCACACAAACATTTACACACACATACACACACACAAGCATAAAAACGCGTGGGCGGCGATGTGCGCTTACTATGAGAAATTAATTCTTTAATAACTTTTTTTGTGGACATACGATCTTCATGAAAGATCATAACATGGATATGCATGTAATTGCCAAAGCACAAGTCTCTAGTATTTGAAATACGCCTTTTTCAAAAGTGATGGTGAGGGGGTGAATATAGGGGTGGAGGGTAAATTTTAACAAAAACCGAATTTGTATAAATTGCATATGAGCATACATGAAAAATTTGGAGAATCTAGCAATAAAGGTGTAGAAGATATAATTTTTTAACTGGTTTTCGATAAGGTTTTTTATCGATAAAAAAAGATCGGGATGAGTTATCGATTTTTAATGATAGACTCGATATCCGCGCTGTAATTACGAACATTTAAAAAAAATTTGAAGTCTCTAGCTCTTTTATCTTCGGAAATCGACTCGTTCAAACATACGGACAGACAGACAGACGGACAGGGCCAAATCAACTCAGCTCGTCGCCCTGATCAAGAATATATATACTTTTTGGGGTCTGCCAAGCCTCCTGCCTGTTACATACATTTCAACAAAACCATTATACCCTGATTTCCCATTGAAAATGGGTTCAGCGTATAAAAACGAGAGTCAATTTTAATTAAAAAAGCCTATACAAAGTACAGGATATAATTTCAATAGTAACACCAACCCGATGGGGGTATTTTATTTGCCAGTCCGGCCGGCTATGCCCACGTCTCACAGCCAAATATGGTCAGTGATACTATTGAAGCTATGAAAAGAAAGTGTTAGTAAGAAAACTTAAAAAAAAAATAAAATATTAAAATGTAGATTTATTAACTATATCTAACATAATTAAAATAATTCTTAAAATAATAAAAAAAATATATAATAATAAAAATAAATAAATAACGAAAAGAGTTAAAAACAAGTAAGAACGTTGCAGTCGGGCGATACCGATTGCAGAAGACTCATTCACAGCCCAAACGCTGTCAACCAGAGTATATAGTGCAATTTTCAAGTCTAGTGCGCAACAAAAAACAGGGCATGATCCCATTAAAATTGGAAAATCATCGATAGCTATTGCTATGATCATTGCATAATTGCATTCAAATTACATGCATATGTATATAATTTATACAATTTTGACTTTTAATAATATACATGTATTTATATCCATATATTGGATACCGGCTTCAAGCTAGCAGCAGATCAGCGCGATTTTACTATACATGTGCACACACTCATCGTCTATTCTATGCATACAGACAGAAGCGCGCCTTTTCTCACATTCTTAGAATTTCGATTGATTTCTGGACTTTCCGTTACTGTAGTTTTGTCTGATGACGCTCTCTTATTAAGCTATTCTATTTTAGCAGCTGAGTGCTCGAGCAAAGCAATGGCGCGGGTGCTAAGGGCGACGCAAGTAACGTTAGAGTAGGGAGGTTCGAACCTCTACTATGTTTTTTTTTTTTTTTTTTTTCATACATATTTCGTTTTTTATAAAATAGATATTTTATTGGGAAGGTGCGAGCTTGACTGAATGGCACTTAATACTTTTCATTTTCTTAGTCGAATAATTTTATAAGTTTAAATTTGTTTCTTCTTAAATAGCCCTCAAATACATATATGCAAATACATACATATGTATATATGTAAGTCTGCACGCATAGCATCAAGCATTCCAGCCTTATACACGCGCTCATTTGTATGTGTGTATGTATGCACACATAAATGCGTACTCTAGCATATTCTAAGAATCTCGTTGCGATTGATTTGTCTTTGCATTGTTTTTGAATTTCCAGCCACCACTCTGGCTTTTCTTTGCTATGTGGCGTCATAACAATAATGTGATTTCGTTTTAAATTAAATTTTTAATTTAATTTAAATTTTTCCTTTTGTATTATGAATATCTATTAAGCTTATTTATATGTACAAATGCATAAATAGATGGCTGACGCATATAAATGTCGCAATACGGGCACTGTAAATGCCGATTGCCACGCCCCTAGTGGCCGTCGACTCCTCAATTTTAGCCAGTTCTTAGAACGAGCAACCGGTTACCTAAATGCAAAATTTGAATTCTTACGCTCAAAAAATGTGAAAATTACAGGGTATTTTTCGATATGCCACGCCCCTAAAGAGGCTTAAAAATTATTTTTGGGGCATCGATAGAGGAGGCTACCAGTAACTTAACTATCCAAATTTGAAGCTTCTAGCTCTTAAATTGTAGGAGATATAAACTTTTGCGGTTTGCCACGCCCCCTATGGGCGGACATATATCTACCATAGCTCGTTGGACTTGGGTGATCAACCCGCGTATATATACCAAATTTCAGATTTTTAGCATCAATAGTGCCTAAAATATAGCAGAATTCGAAAAATCACTATATCTTCAGGTCCGATTTGCCACGCCCCTAAGGGGCGTAGATATATAATTTTTTCACCCATCTTCATAGAATTAAAACATTAGCTTACGTGCAAATGTTCAGCATTCTAGGTTTATAACTTTAGGAGATACAGTTTTGTCCGATTTGCCACGCCCCTAATAGGCGGAGATATATCCGCCATAGCTTGTGATCTTGGATGGTTGGCGCGGACCTACATGCCAAATTTCAGCTTTCTAGCTCTTCAACAAACATGATTTCTGGTATATCGGAAAATGCATTTTCCGATTTGCCACGCCCCTAGTGGGCGGATCGGGAAAATTTTAACACTTTATAAATCGGAGATATACACGAGTATGTGTTCCAAATTTCAAGTCTCTAGCTTCAATAGCGCCGAAATAGATTGCGTTCATACGGACAGACGGACAGACGGACGGACAGCAAGACGGACATTGCACAAAACCAATATACTCATTTCACTTTCGTGAATGAGTCTAAAAACAAGTAAGAAAACTCTAGTCGAGAGTGCTCGACTAGATACTACCCTGAACCCAACATATAACAAGTAAGAAGGCTCCAGTCGAGACTGCTCGACTAGGAGATACCCTGAACCCTCTAAGCTGATATTCTAATTTTCTGCACTTTTATGCAACATACATACACATGCATCCACACGCATGCATAAGCCTGCGCTCTGCTAACTGCGCAGTAAGCAGCGACTGCGCTTGGGCTGCGCTGCAGTGTGGGCAATATTATGAGAATTTATTTGTTGAATAATTTCTTTTGTAGACATAGGATCTTAATAAAACTTTCAGAGCGTATTCATATGGTAAATATGTGTGTACATTCCAAAGCACAAGTCTCTAGTACTTGAAATGCGTTTTTTACAAATTGGGGGCGAAGGGGGCGTGGTATCCAAAATCTGTAAACTACAAAATCTTTGTATCCATTAACTTTATATACAACGCAAATTTAAAGATTCCAGGTCTAAAAGTGTTCAAATTAGGCTAAAAAAACAAAATCAATTTTTCGATTATTCTCGATAAAAAAGTTATCGGATGATTTATCGAAAAAATAAAGCAAACTCGTACTGCGTATGGTACACACGAGTATGCATGCCAAATTTCAGCTCTCTAGCTCTTATAACTTCTGAGATCGACGCACTCATACGGACGGACGGACGGACGGACGGACGGACAGACGGACAGGGCTATATCGACTCAGCTCATCGCGCTGATCAAGAATATATATACTTTGTGGGGTCTGCCACGCCTCCTTCTGCCCGTTACATACTTTTTCACAAAACCATTATACCCTGATTTCCCATTTTCAATGGGTTCAGGGTATAAAAAATGCCCATTTAGTATGGCTGAAATTTCAATTTCGATGTATTTAATAATATAAATAAAATACCAAACTCATTTAATAAAATATAAAAATATTTTGAAACAATTAAAAAAGTTAACATCAGTTGCACCGATCGGGATTCGAACCACAACTTCTCGATCGAGCGTCATGCAGCTAACACACTAGGCCACTTCACTCCTGCTAGTGGCGCTGGCAAAACTCACTGCTGCAGCGCCATCTACCAAAACTAAACGAAACTAACTGCTGATGTGATTCTAAGAATCTGCTAGAATAACCAAACTATTAAAAACGCACATCAAGTATAGTTAAAATTTCAATTTCGGTGTATTTAAACATATAAATTAAATAGAAAACTCATTTATGAAAATATAAAAATATTTTGAAACAATTAAACAAAATTAACATCAGTTGCATCGATCGGGATTCGAACCGCGACTTCTCGATCGAGCGTCATGCAGCTAACACACTAGGCCTCCCCACTCCTGCTAGTGGCGCTGGCAAAACTCAAATAGATTCACTGCTGCTGCGCCATCTACCAAAACTAAACGAAACTAACAGCTGATGTGATTCAACGAATGTTTCTAGAAGAAGTTTGATGCTGTTGTAGCTGCTGCACGTGCGTTTGTTAATTGGCCAAATATTTGATTATTTTTTATTAATTTTTGACTGAACGGAATTTAATGAAACTTTCAGCATATGATCTACATATTATATTGAATATTTGAGAAATTAAAAAAAAAAAGAAAAATCATTCACAGTTACCTATAGTGGCATCTGATTTGAACTTGAATGTTTTTACTCGATAAAAACATAACGAGATGATTTATCGAATTTTAAAGCAAACTCGACGTCCGCGCTGTATATACGGTCATTTAAGTTTCAAGTCTCTAGCTCTTATATCTTCGGAAATCGACGCGTTCAAACATACGGACAGACGGACAGACAGACAGACGGACAGGGCCAAATCGACTCAGCTCGTCGCCCTGATCAAGAATATATATACTTTGTGGGGTCTGCCACGCCTCCTTCTGCCTGTTACATACATTTCAACAAAACCATTATACCCTGATTTCCCATTTTCAATGGGTTCAGGGTATAAAAAAACAATAATAAAACAAGTAGGAAAGCTATAGTCGAGACTGCTCGACTACGAGATCCCCTGAACCCTTGGAGCAATAACTATTTTGTAGTATGTTGTATGTCATATAAACATATGCTCACAGTATTGTAGTGTATACAATATATGAAGTTGACATATGCCTAAAATATAAGTAAGAGTATCATGCTCACAACATAGCAACACTTTGTTGCTTTACTTATATTATAACAGCTATACATAAGCGCCGTAATATGATCGGTCACTTATGTATAGACTGGCCTGCAGCGTGGGATCTGCAACGTAAGCATTGTTACGTTCTTGTCCACGCCGCAGCTTAAACGCTAAAATGTATATGCCTTCTGCATATGCATACAAACAAATATATACTGTAATAAAATGAACCTCTATTATCTTTGAGTTCTGGACAGCGAATGCTCTCCGTATTTTATTCAAATAAAGTCTTAGCCTAAAGTACATAAAGTTTACATAAAGAATTCTGTCGCTTATAGCAGCGGCAGAATGGGAGTATATAACATGCTGTATGTGTGTGTATATATGTTTGTATGCATATGCAGAAGGCATATACATTTAGCGTATAAGCTGCGGCGTGGACAAGAGCGTAACAATGCTTACGTTGCAGATCCCACGCTGCAGGCCAGTCTATACATAAGTGACCGATCATATTACGGCGCTTATGTATAGCTGTTATAATATAAGTAAAGCAACAAAGTGTTGCTATGTTGTGAGCATGATACTCTTACTTATATTTTAGGCATATGTCAACTTCATATATTGTATACACTACAATACTGTGAGCATATGCTTATATGACATACAACATACTACACCTCCCCTTTTTAAAAAAAATAACGTAATATAATGTAGTTATTTAAAATAAAAATTATTATTAGTTTTTTTTTTTTTTTTGTTATGATGTATTCTTATGACAAAATATTTTAGGTGTTTACAAAAAATTTTTTTTTTTTTTTTAATTAATTAATTTTTGTTTCATAAATGTTTTTATTTATTTTTTTTTTTGTGTATTATATGATATTTAGGGAAAAAAAAAGAATTTTCTCTTTTTTTTTTTTGTAATTTTTGTATTTTATACGTTAGTATTTCTATATATATATATATATTGTGTTTAATTTGATCAATTGATTATTTTCGGATTTTTTTTTTTTTTTAGTATATCAATATATAGGTTTGAAATAATCAAACAACCACTAATTTGGTTGGATTTTTTTTTGAAAAATGAAAGAAAAACACTGCTTTTTTAAATCTTTTTTAGTCTATCCCTATGAACTTTCTGTGTTTTATTCTTACTATTTGTGTTTTTTATAACTATATTATTATTATTTTCTATACTAGTGACCTCAAATGGTCCTATATAAGCAGGCTCTAGCTTATGACCTGTTTCGTTTTTTAAATAGACCTTGTCTCCTATTTCTATTTTAAAATCTAATACTTTCTTATCATTTTCTTCTTTTTGTTTAATTTTATTGTTTTCTAAAAGTATTCGCGCTCTCTTATACGCGTGTTCTAGTCTAAACTTAACTTCTTTAGAATAATCTTCTATATTATATATAGGTTCTATGCTATTTACGCTATTAAATTGAATTGGTAGATTGTTCTGTCTACCAAATACTAATTCATATGGACAATAATTGTGAGTTACTGATGGTGTTGTGTTAAAACAATACACGAAATACTGTAACCATATGTCCCAATCAGTTTTATCTACTGATATATATATGAACGAATGTACTCATTGAATGTCCTATGACTTCTTTCAACGGTACCTAATGTCTGATGATGGTGTGCTGTAGACGTTATGTTGTCTATTTTTAAATATTTGCACAGATCAGTTATAATAGAATTTTTGTATTCTGTTCCCATGTCCGTAATGAACGTCTTCATTGGACCGTACTTCAGAATAAAATCTTCAAATATAGCTTTGGCAACAGTTTTTGCGCTTTTGTTCGGAATTGGAATGGCTACTAAATATTTTGCTAAATCGCATATTAGCGTAACTGCGTATTCATTGCCATTTTCCGATCGTGGTAGTGGACCAATTGTGTCTACTATCACTCTGTCGAAAGCATATTGTGGTGTTTCAGTTATGATCATTGGTGATCTTGTATGTATTGTCGTTTTTGACATCAGGCATTTTGGACATTTCTTAATGTACTCTTTGATATGACGTGTCATATTTTTCCAATAATAATGTCTCTTTACTTTGGCCAAAGTTTTTGTAATGCCTGTATGACCTCCTTGTATTGGATCATCATGTAATGTAGACAAAATTGCTTCTTTTTCTTTTTCATTATTTATTATGGTCACCGGCTGGAGTAGCGCTACTCTTAAATTCTTTAATATATTATTGCCCATATTTTTAAAAGACTCTATTGAAATTGATTCAAAGATCTTTTCGCTCGGTGCCATTTTTAGTTTGCTGATTTTATATACCCCGGCTTGTCGTTCAAGCCTTTGGAAAAACTGACCTAAGTCGAGGATTCCATTGGAGTATAAATCGCTAACTGTAATTCTTGCTATAACTTGTTTCCCATGTTTCAATAAACATGTAGAATCTGTTAGTCGCAAGGTCACTACTTTTCGTACCTCGTCATTTGTGATGACTTCGTATACGTTGGGCTTAGAAGCTTGTTTTAGACTTTGCCTTGGCAATAGTCTCTCTTTATTATCTGCGCAGATATTGTTTTGTCTACTTTGTTGCCTGGTAGTGACTTTCAGGACTTTTTTGTTCATATCAATTAAATCGGATATTTTTATCCTAGATAAAGCGTCTGCTACAAAATTGTCTTTTCCTCTCAGATACTCTACCGTGAAATCGTATTCTTCTAACTCGAGTCGCATGCGTGTTAATTTTGAGCTTGGGTTTACCATAGAAAATAGGTATGTTAAAGGCCTGTGATCCGTTCTAACTGTGAAGTGTTTGCCATAAATATATGGTCGGAAATGTGTTATTGCCCAATGTATTGCTGCTAGTTCTTGTTCTGTAGTACTCTTATTGCTTTCACCTTTAGTGAATGTTCTTGATGCATATGCAACTGGGAGCTGGTGTCCATTATAGTTTTGAGTTAAAACTGCACCACATGCTTGTTTGCTTGCATCTGTGATTATGCAAAATTCTTTGCTAAAATCAGGGTACTGTAGTAGATTTGGTTGAACAAGTTTATTTTTTAGATATTGGAATGCTTTTTCACACTCCGTTGTCCATTCAAATGGGATATTCTTTTTTTTTACATAATCTTGTTATGTGCCGTGAATGTTCGGCGAAGTTTTGTATAAAACGTCTATAGTAATTGCAAAATGCAATGAATCTTCTAGCGCTGTCTGCGTCCGTAGGGACAGGATAATTATTAATGACATCAAATTTGCTGTCATCTGGTAAGATTCCTCTATCTGTGCATCTATGACCTAAGAATGTCACCTCGTGCATGAAAAATGAGCATTTTTCTGGATGTAGTTTCAGATTATGTTTTCTGCAAACATTGAAAACATCTGTCAAATTTTTAATCATATGTTGTTCAGAACAACCAATGACGATTAAATCATCCATGTAAAGGAAAGCTTGAGTGGCCTCTAGACCTGAGAATGCTATTGTCATCATTCTCTGAAAAGAATTAGGCGCTATCTTTAGACCAAATGGTAATCGCGTAAAGAGATACGAACCATTGTTTGTCGAAAAGGACGTTATATCTCTTGAGTTTTCCTCAAGTTCAATTTGATGGAAGCCTGACATTAAATCGAGGCATGAAAAATATTTTGCTCGACCCAGTTGACCAAGAATATCGTCAATTCTGGGGAGTGGAAACTTATCGGACAACAATTTTTTATTTATTTGGCGATAGTCAATTACTAATCGCCATTTTTTTTCTTCTGTGCCCGGAAGGGCTTTTTTGGGAACTAATAAAAGTGGGCTATTATAGGATGAAACAGACGGTTCAACAATATTCTGCTCAATTAACTTTCCAACTTGGCGTTGGATTTCCTCTATTTGGCTATGCGGACATCGATAATTTTTCACGTATACTGGCTCATCGTCTTTAAGTCTCAATTTTTGTTTATAAAAGTTGTTTATTGTGATTGGTTCGGTTTCAAGTCCGAAAACATCACTATATTGGGTGCATAGTTTCTCAAGTCTTTCTTGAAATAAGGGTGGAAAATTCTTTTTTAATTTGTTAAGTACGGACTCTGTTCTATTATCTTTGGAATTTTGAACTACATTGTAGTTCGAAAGTGATTCAAATTTCAATTTATCTATGTTTACTATTTGATATGTTCTGGTTGTATTTAAGATTCGGACAAACGCATTCTGGGCTGTTGTAATTGTATTTGCAACATAGACACCCGGTTTAATTTCCTGATGTTGTAAATTTCACTGCCCATACTAAAAGTTTACAGTAGATATGTTTGTAATTATATTAACGTTTATTCATAGAAAAATAATATGTATGCGCGACACTCCGTTACGCGTGCTAAAACTCAACTCTCGCTTATATATAAGTGTAAGGTTGCCAGACATCTCAATAATCGGCATTATAGTTTTTAGTGTTGCCAATACTTAATATCGATAGATTTTCAACACCTCTTCTCAACACAAAAACTTTTCTTCAAATTACATGTCAATTTTTCAATATTTTCAAACCTGTCATGCCTAACAACTTTACATGTTTTTGTTTACTTAAATTCTTAGTACAAATATCTGCTATCATATTAGATGTATCAATGTATTTTAAAACAATTTCTTTAGTTTCTACTAACTCTCTTATAAAATGGTATCTTATGTCGATATGCTTGCTTCTTGCATGATACATATGATTTTTGGCTAGTTGTTGTGCACTTAAATTATCACCATAGACACATATTGGAAGATCTGTAGAAAAACATCCAATTTCATTAACAAGTCGTCTTAGATACACCGCCTCTTTTGCTGCTGCTGCCAACGCCATATACTCGGCTTCAGTGCTGCTTAATGCCACAGTTGTTTGTTTATGTGATTCCCAAGAAAAAGCTGCTCCTGCCAAGAAGAAGATGAAACCTGTAAAAGATTTGCGATCAATCATGTTACCACCCCAATCTGCATCTGTATAGCCTTCTATTGATTTGCCAGTTTTGTAGTAATGTAGTTTCATATTCTTTGTGCTAGATAGGTATCGTAATATATGTTTAGCTCCTGCCTCATGAGTGCTATTTGGATTTTTGTTCATCTGTGACAATTTGCATACTGAATGCAATATGTCCGGGCGTGTAGATATTGCCAAATACATCAAACTTCCAATTAAAGTCTGGTATTTTGTAGCATCAACTTTCTTAGATTCGTCGGATGGATTAATTTGATATCCCGCATCCAACGGTGTAGCGGCTGACTTACAGCTTTGCATATTGTACTGATTGAGTAATTTATCAATATAATTTGTTTGACACACAAACACATCTCCAGTCTCTTCAGTACGCTCTATCGAAAAACCCAGAAAATTGTTGACTTCGCCTTTGTCTACAGATCTGAACTGTTTTCCGATATATTGTTTGATAGCTTCCAAGTCCGCTTTGTTTTTACTTGCAATTAATATATCATCGACGTAAACTGCAATGATGTTTATATTGTTGTCCATCAGTTTCGTGTATAAACAAGGCTCGCTACTGCATGAAATGAACCCAAATTTCTTCAATGCATTATCCAGTTTGACGTTCCACTCTCGACCAGATTGTTTCAATCCGTAAATAGCTTTATTTAGTTTTGCTACTTTATTGGGATGCCTTTTATTGATAAACATCTCCGGTTGAACCATATATATTTCGTCGCTTAATTCGCCGTTTAAATATGCTGTGCATATATCCATTTGGTGCATGTATAATTGAAGCTCGGCTGCAAGTGCAAAAACCATACGTATTGTTGCATAACGTACGACGGGTGAGTAAGTTTCTTCATAATTAACTCCATACTGTTGACTGCAACCTTTTGCGACGAGTCTTGCTTTGTATCGTTCAATGTTTCCTTCTGCATCTCTCTTCAAGCTAAAAACCCATTTGTTTCCGATAGTTTTCTTATTAGCTGGTAAATCTACCAAAGACCAAGTATTGTTAGCCACGAGCGAGTTGAACTCCAGCTGCATAGCTTCCTTCCATTTGCTCGAATGCGTATCATTAATAGCTGCTGTAACGTTTTCAGGAACTTTAACCTCTTCTGTTGTCTGTATCACATTGAGTCTGTTTTTCTGCTTTGCCGGTCTGCCGGGTGCACCTGTTCGGACGATGCGTGGTCTACCTGGACCATATCTAGGCAATTGCTCCTCGTCATTGCTGGATTCCGGTATATTTTCCATGTGATTAGGTTCCGCTTCAGCATCTTCGTAATCTATCTGAGGACTTGCAGAACAATTAGTATTGATTGTTTTATCTGCACTTACGTTTTGCGATTCTTTATCAGCTTGACAATTATTTTTGTAGATCATGTCAGAAAAATCAGCTCTATTTTTGTTTTCCATAAACATCCACTCTTGGAATTTTACATCTCGCTTGATAACCACCTTGTGCTGATCTATATCATATAACCTGTAACCTTTCGTTGCCGTACTATAACCAACAAAGATATATTCTCTTCCTTTAGCTCTAAACTTCTGTTTTTGCGTCTTATCCAGGCCAACTGCTAAACAACCAAATGTTCTGAAATGCTTAACTGTAGGTTTCCTTTGAAACCAGATTTCAAAAGGGGTTGCATCTTCTAAGGCTCTTGTTGTAGAACGATTCCGTATATAAAGAGCACATGCACATGCTTCAGCCCAAAACTTTTCTTCGAGACCTGCGTGCAATAACATAGAACGTGCCATTTCTACCAGTGTTCTATTAAAACGTTCGGCCACACCATTTTGTTGGGGCGTGTGGGGTACTGTAAGTTGCCGTTCTATGCCTTGACTCTGTAAGTATTGGTCAAACTCTTTATTTACGTATTCACCACCATTGTCACTTCTAATTACTTTTATTTTAGCGCCTGTTTGTTTCTCAACGTATTGTTTGTATTTTTTAAAATGTTCAAAAACTTCACTTTTATTTTGCATAAATATGACCGTAGCATATCTAGATTTATCGTCGATAAATGTCAAGAAATATTTTGAACCACCAATCGAATTTGTGTTAAAAGGCCCGCAAACATCTGAGTGTACAATTTCTAATAAGTTCTTTGCTCGATAATCTGCTTCATTGAACGGTTGAGAACAGATTTTACTTTTCATACATGACACACACGTAATGTTCGATATTGGTTGTATTTTATCTATGCCTTGTACCATTTCATTCGATGCAAGTCTGTGTAAACTTTGTATATTCAGATGACCGAATCTGTTGTGCCATTTGATTACGTTTTCGACACACGTCATATTAACGCACTCGACTATATTTTCAAAATAATATAACCCTTTGTCTCTTTTTGCAATAGCAATCAATTCGTTATCGGTTTTTATTTTTACTATCGCACTTTTACTATTGAAGTTTATTTGTAAACCGTTTTCCGTACCTTTTCCAACTGAGAAAAAATTAACTTGTAAGTCTGGTACATGCAGAACATTTTTTAGGTTGAAACTTGAATTTTTGGTTTTAATATGCACTGTACCGATGCCTATTGCGTTTAACGATTGATCTCCTGCAACTAACACCTTTTCGTGTATTTCTGTGTATTGGTGAAATAGCGCGCGATTGTTACACATGTGAGAGGTTGCGCCACTGTCTACGCACCATACGTCACAATTCACACTTTGATTCGATGAAAAAAGAGCAATATTCGGTGACACACACACAAACGATTGTTCGTTTTTATTTCGTTTTTCTTGCTTTATTGTCTCCTCTTCTTTCCGTTGTTTGTCTTTAAATTTATTTTGCCGACAACTCGCTGCATAATGTCCGCGCTTGCCACACACAAAGCATTTACCGTCGTTGTTGTTTCGTTTTCCTTCTTTATCGCGGTTTGTCTTGTTCTTTATCATGTAAAATAAGTTATTTTCTCCGTTATCTCTCGCTTAGGCAGAGAGAATAAAAGACTTTTAAATACGTTATTTTCCCCGTTATCTCTCGCTTATGCTGAGAGAGTGAAAGACTTTTTTATTTACGGCTGGTGCCGGAGTAATCTATTTCTTCGTGACGTTTTCTCGAGGAACAAAGCAGAACTAAAAACTAAAAATGTGGGACAGCGAATCGGCGTGCCGACTGCTCGAAAGTGATGCTGACACACCCACACTAATGTAAGGTGTCAGCTTACTGTTTCTGTCCGCTGTGGTCAGGGCGCTGAATTCAATGCTTTTCGTCGGCACCATGTAACAAGCGTCGGCAAGTGAGAGGACAATATGCTTATGCTATGTTAATGTTAACTACTCTCCCCTTAAGATTTTGACCGACCTCGTTCAAACTAAAATTTTCAACCCCCCCCTGGATCTCGTGCGAGGCTCGTCTTCTCCTCCAGACTTGCAGGTTGTGGTGATTCATCCTCTGACGGTGTGGCATGCTGAGGACTGGGTCGTGGCTGATCACGTTGAGAAGAGGTGACACGGCGATGCCTGGTTTCTCGCTAAGGGCTTCGCTCTGGTTCACGTACTTGGTCCCGTTAATTATGGCCGACGTCTCGAAAGTGACGGGGAAGGTGCCGTTTACCAATATTGTTGGGCCGTCGTCCGTGGTCACTTGGGCCGGGCTTTCGTTTATGGTCAGAACGCCGTCGTCTACTTGGGTGCCAGTCTCCAAGTGGCTGGGTTGTGTGCGGCAGAGTGCCACGGATCCCGAATGTAGTCCACGGGCGCAAGTGTCATGTACCGCCAGCTTGCAGAAGGGCGCACATGTTGTTGCTGCGCAGCTAGTGACCGCCAGTGCCTTGTTGTCACACTCCGCTACGGTGTCGGCATCCAGCTGTAGCACGATGTGTTCGTACGAGACCGGGAAAATGCTGACCTTCTTACACATAGACTTAATCATGGGATAATCTATGATTATGTGATCGGACTGTAGTACCCTTATGTTGGAAGTTTCCATCAGACAGACAATGGGGACAGATGTGGGGTGCTCAGTTAATATTGACTCCAAATCTTGATTATCAAATATTGTGGGATTTATTATGTTTGACCTCGCCAGCGTTACTGTGAGCATTAAATTTTGAATCTCTGTTATAAGCATCCTGTTCCTAGCTAGAAGAGCTTTATACAAGCGGGGCGTGCCAATTTCGTGTTTCGTGAGTGGGGGTAGTCGGTGATCTGAGCTTTAGCAACCGTACTAAAAAGTAGGGACACGACGAGGGGCCTGTCCGGCGAGAAGTGACTAATTCTAGATGTTTTTTTTGTTTCCTTTTTATACCCTGAACCCATTTTCAATGGGAAATCAGGGTATAATGGTTTTGTTGAAATGTATGTAACAGGGAGAAGGAGGCGTGGCAGACCCCACAAAGTATATATATTCTTGATCAGGGTGACGAGCTGAGTTGATTTGGCCCTGTCCGTCTGTCTGTCCGTCTGTCCGTCTGTCCGTCTGTCCGTATGTATGAACGCGTCGATTTCAGAAGATATAAGAGCTAGAGACTTCAAATTTTTTTTTAAATGTCCGTAATTACAGCGCGCATATCAAGTTTATCATTAAAAATCGATAACTCATCTCGATATTTTTTTATCGATAAAAAACCTTATCGAAACCCAGTTATAAAATTATATCTTCTACACCTTTATTGCTAGAGTCTCCAAATTTTTAATGTATGCCTATATGCAATTTATACAATTTCGTTTTTTTTTTAATTTACCCCCGACCCTTAAATTCACCCCCTCACCCTCACTTTTGTAAAAAGCGTATTTCAAATACTAGAGACTTGTGCTTTGGCAATTACATGCATATTCATGTTATAATCATAATCTAAAAGTTTCATGAAGATCGTACGTCCATAAAAAAAAGTTATTAAACAATTAAGTTCTCATAGTAAGCGCACACTGCAGCCCATGCGTGTTTATGCGTGGTTGCTTGTATGTGTATGTGTGTGTGTATGTGTGTGTGTATGCGTTTGTGTCTGTATGCGTGTGTGTGTGTATGTGTGTCTGTATGCGTGTGTGTGTATGTATACCTGTGTGTGCGTACGTGCGTGTGTGTGTGTGTGTGTGTGTGTTTCTTGTGTAAGCTGAAAGTCGCGAAAAAGTATTGAAATATCTATTGCTCCAAGGGTTCAGGGGATCTCGTAGTCGAGCAGTCTCGACTAGAGCTTTCTTACTTGTTATTTATTTTTCATTTTTCATTTTTTATTTTTTTTTTTTTTTATATTTATTTTTCCCTTTTCATTCATTTCTTTTTCATTTTTTTTTCCTATTTTTTTTTTTTTTTATTTTTTTTTTTATTTTTTTTTTTTTTTTTTTTTTTTTTCTTTTTATTTTTTTTTTTTTTTTTTTTTTTTCCTACTTTAAGTTGTCCTTGTGGACCACCCTCCCCTTAATAAGAACAGACGTTCCTAGGTCTGCCTGCACTTTTTCCTCTGAGCATAAGGGGGTAAGTTTGTTTCCCAACCTTTTGTTGCTCTTCACTAAAACCGTCTCTCCGACTTCAAACACCCTGTTCTGTCTGGTCGGGTTGCACCTGTTCATGTTGTTCTTTTGTGCGTGCTCGAGTTTTCGTTTTATATTTTCCGCGACTTCCCCTGAGACTGAGTACATGACCTCGATTGGGCTCATGTCAGTTGTTGAATGTATTGTCCGGTTGTATTCTGTTGTCGCTCTTAGGATGAGCTCAACGGTATCGTCAATTTTTTTGTCTAGCTTCATGCATCTGGCTATTTCCGCCAAGGTGCTGTGGAAGCGTTCGACTTGTCCGTTAGAAACGCTGTGCAGAGGGGGCATGTTTACGACGTCTATGTTGTAGCCGTTTTTTAGAAGAGACGTGATCGTCTCGGAATTGAATGCCGCCTCGTTGTCGCAGCAGATTGTTTTGATTCTGGGGAACAAGTTTACTAGCAGCAAAATGGGCGTCTTGACGTCTACTATCGTTCGGGACGTTACTGGATATACCACGGCCATTTTGGAGAATTTGTCTATGCAAGTTAAAAACATCTTCTTGTCGGTGGAGAAGATGTCGATGTGCAACATTTCGCCGACATATGAGGGGATCGGGGTTAAACCTAACTCCTGTTTTTTCGGGTGTCGGTCATACTTTGCCTTGGCGCAAATTCTACAATTCGCTACCACCTCATTAGCTATTTTCGTCATTTTAGGGAAGAAGTAATCCCTAAGAATGTGTTTAATGTTTTCCTGTACTGCCCTGTGAGCTCGATTGTGCTCGGCCTCAACTATTTCTCTTTGTTCAGACTTGTCCGTAATGTCTGAGACAAAATTCTTGCAGTATAAGAATTTTGTGCTTGGGAATGACCTGACCAACTCATGTTGGACTGCCGCCAACGTTGGCAAATCGCAGTGAAGGGCGTTAACTACGCTCGGGTTCACGACGTCTTTGATGTCATTTATGACTCCGTCCTTTTCTGTGAAGTGGATGATGTGGCGGTTTTTCTCGCCGAAAAGTATGAACTTACGATATCTTGGGAACTGGGCCTGTTCTAGCACTATCTGGTTTCTAAAGCAATTTAAGGGTTTTTCCGTCGTTTCGACCGTGTAGGTCAGGGACAGCTCACTGTGTATTGTGGCTGCATCGGACATGGCCTCTTCCTGAAGAGCATTGATGTTCTGTCTTGAAAGGGCGTCTGCAACGAAGTTTTCCTTGCCTGGCTTGTAGTGTATCTTAGCGTTATGTTCGTCTATGTACGCTTTCCATCTCTTAATTTTTGCGTTGGGGTTCCTATCTGAAACAGCGAAGGTAAGAGGCTGGTGATCAGTATAGATGTTGATGTCTCGAGTTCCGTACAAGTAGTGCTGTAGTTTACCTAACGCCCACACGATGGCCAACAGCTCTCTTTCGTTTGTAGCGTAGTTGGTCTCGCAATCTTTTAGAGTCCTCGAGATCATTGTAATGGGCTTTCCTTCTTGGGATAATACTGCCCCCTATGCCGTATGAGCTGGCATCCGTCGTCAGGTCAAATGGTTTTTTAAAGTCCGGGTACCTCAGGATGACATCTTCCGATGCCAAGATATCCCTTAGCTTCTGGAACGCGTGCCTCTGCGCGTCGTCGAAATTCACGATGGTTTTCCGTGAGAGATGCTTGCTGACGGATCCGTTTTCGCCTTTCATTATTGCCGTCAGCGGTCTCGCTATGGCAGCAAAATCTTTTATGAAGCATCTGTAATAACTGGCCAGTCCCAGAAACGACCTCAGCTCGTAGAGGTTCTTTGGTTCTGGGAACTCTTTTATTGCTTTAACCTTTTCGGGGTCGGATTTTGCTCCTCCCATGGTAACTATGAATCCCAAGTACTCAACGCTTTGTTTAAAGAACTGCGTTTTTTCCTTTGAGACTTTCATGTTAGCGCGGCATAAGCTTTTGAGAACCCAGTCTATGTGCCTGACATGGTCCTTTTCGTTTTCGGAAAAAATTATGACGTCGTCTACGTACACATAGCACGACTTTCCGATTTGTTCTCGTAGGACGTCGTCGATTGCCCGCTGAAAGATACTGCCCGCATTCTTCAGGCCAAAGGGCAACCTACAAAATTCGTACTTTCCTCCATTTACGGAGAACGATGTTTTTTCTCTGTCCTGCTCTGCTAAATATATCTGATGGTACCCGGATTTTAGGTCCAAGGTCGTGAAGTATTTAGCTTTGCCTAAGTTGGCCAAGATCATTGAGATATTCGGCATCGGGTATTTGTCTGCGATGGTCTTTTCGTTCAGTTTCCTGAAATCGATGACGAGTCGCTTTTTCCTGATACCCTCCTCATCGTATCCCTTTTTATCAACGACCCATGTCGGGCTGTTATATGGGGATTTTGATGGCCTTATGATGCCGTTGTTTAGGAGATCCCTGATCTCTTTAGTGACGAAGTCGGCCACTCCCATTGGATGTGGGTACAATTTGGAGTAGATGGGCTGGTCGTCTTCTGTGCGTATCGTCGCTATGACCGAAGTGTTGAACGGCAGTGCCTCGTTGGAGGTCGAAAATGCCTTGATGTTCTTCAGAATCATTTTTTTAAAATCCTCTTTTACCATCTCGGGTACCACGATATCGTTGACGTTAGTGAAATTAACGTTGTCACAGAAGTGATGCCGTAACTTTTCGTTAGTCTGCCCATAACTAATTGTATTTTTCTCAATGTCCAATGTTGCTCCTACTTGCGTTAGCAGGTCGAAGCCTATTATGGCGTTGAACGGCTGAAGAGATTCCAATAGGAAAAATTGAGCTGTCGTTCCAAAAATGTTTACTGTACATTTTTGGCTGATTTTGTTAGACCCATGAACGGAGCTAACTGTGAAGGGGGTATCGACGGGTTTTATGTTTTTCAACTCCTTTATGGGTTGAATGTAATTCTTCGCCGCCCCTGTATCGATTAGGATTTTTACTGTTCTCCCAGCCAACTGCCGCTCGATGAACGGTAGCCGGGAGTGACCTCTAAAAAATTGATCAGGTCGTTGTCTCCTAGGGAGTCGGAGTCGTCTAGTATTTCGCCAACAGCTTCGGCTGCAGCTTCATCGTATTCGTTATGCTGAACCACTCGGTTCAGTCTTTTGCCGCCTGGGGGCCAGTGTGTGTCGTTCTGACGAATTGGGTCTCTTCGCGGCTTGTCCATTGTCGGATTGCTGTGCGGGTCTGTCCCTCCAGTTTGTTGTCTGACGGACCTTGGACATTGACGGGTCTACATCCATCGGCTCCGACTGCTGGGGCGGTTTCGGCTGTTGCTGCGCGTGATCGCCGCTTTGAGGTTGTTTCCCTTGTTTTTTTACGAAGTGTGGGTTCTTCTCTTGGTTAGGGTTATTATTCCTACCGTATTTGTCCTGTCTGGTTTGACTTTTGTTGTGCTCATTCGAATGAGCTCTTTCTTCCATCACCCTCGCGTATGACGCAGCGAAGTTGCTGCGCTCAATGCTAGCTTCGGCCTCTCGTGCTAAGGCCAAGGCGGCGGGCAAGTCGCCGGGTTGGGCTGGGAAGACGATGGCCTTGAGGGATCTTTTTAAACCCGAAACAAATGCGTGAAGGGCATCTGCCCTGACCTCGTTGTTTAATAAGGTCGCCATGGCGGCTTCGTGTGTCATGATGATTTTGTTGGTTACCAAAGTTAGCTTGCGTTCTACGTCGTCGTAGTACTGCATGAGAGAAGAATCGCCCTGTCTGACCATTTCCAGGTTTTGGCGGAGGAGCCTTAGTGAGGTCTTGTCCGCGTACGTGCAATCCAGCCTGGCAATGATCGCGTCAAAATTAAGAACCGTGTTGTGGGACGTAAGCAGGGCTCTTGCGTTTCCCCTAATCTTATTTCTAATTATGGTCACCGCTTGGTAATGAACACTGCTAGTAGGGTGGGACCTAAATAGCTCGTAAGCGTCTGTTGCTGACTGCCGCCAGGCAACATAGTCTTCTTGAGCCCCGTCGAAGTCGGGCATTGTCTTTACCACGTCTAGCGAGATTGGGCATTGGACTGTGGGGTCGACTACTATCCTTTGGTACACTTGAATTTCTGGGGCTGCGACTCGCAAGGTAGAAACTTGCTGTCTCAAAGCGTCGAGCTGCGCATCGAACGCCTGCTTCTGGGCCAGCAACGCTGCCTGCACTATCCGATCGACACCTGCGGCGTCCATGGTTGGCTGGGGGGGAAATTGAGGGGCAAAACCTACAATGCTACTGTCAAAGTCTTCGAGGTTATCGTCAGATGGGAGAGGGCTGGACTCTTCGTCGCTAATAATCTCTCTTTTTACTTCTCTATACGGGCCTGCGAAACTCATTAGCAACCTACACAGAATCACGAATCGACATTCGGCTTGTATTTTTTTTTTTTTTTTGAACACGGATAAATGCTTTGTTAAAGAATGGACACAGTACGCTTGTCGAGTTAATATTAAAAAAAACAAAAAAAAAAATTTATTTTTTTTTTTTTTTTTTTTTTTTTTATTTTTATCTGGAGTGAATTAACTGAGCACGCCACTTACATGTTTATTTGAAGGGGCGCTTGACTGTTCCTGGTGTTTCCGGCTCTTCGCTGACGTCGTCGTAGTCTTCTGAGTGGGTTGCTTGCTTTAATTTGCTACGCTGCCGTAATCGGTCCGATTACGTGACAAACGCTGCCAACACCGGTCCGGTGCTGTGACAGAATGAGTTTTGCTTTCGCACTTTGGTGCGAAAATTCGCTTTTGATTTTTAGTTTCGCACCGTTGGTGTATGCACTTGATAGTTAGCTTAGTGCCGCACCTTTGGTGTATGCCTTTGATAATTATTCTGGTTTTGAACCTCTGGTTTATGTACTTGACAGTTAGTGTGGTGTCGAACCTTTGGTGAGTGCACTTGATATATATTTTGGTTTTAAACCTTTGGTGTGCGTACTCGATAGTTAGTGTGGTGTCGAACCTTTGGTGAGTGCACTTGATAAATATTTTGGTTTTAAACCTTTGGTGTATGCACTTGCTTGAGCTTTGTGAAAGTTTGGTTATCCGCTGAGAGTTTTTTTCTTTTTTACGATTGCTTTTGCACTTCACTTTCACAAGTAAGATGTTTTTTGTTAATTTATTCTTAAAGTTGCACTTTGGTTTTTGTTGTTAAGTGTGTTTAACACATGCACTTATTAATTGAGAGGGCTCTCGTGAGTACTTTTATTACGTTGGGCGCCAAATAAGTTATTTTCTCCGTTATCTCTCGCTTAGGCAGAGAGAATAAAAGACTTTTAAATACGTTATTTTCCCCGTTATCTCTCGCTTATGCTGAGAGAGTGAAAGACTTTTTTATTTACGGCTGGTGCCGGAGTAATCTATTTCTTCGTGACGTTTTCTCGAGGAACAAAGCAGAACTAAAAACTAAAAATGTGGGACAGCGAATCGGCGTGCCGACTGCTCGAAAGTGATGCTGACACACCCACACTAATGTAAGGTGTCAGCTTACTGTTTCTGTCCGCTGTGGTCAGGGCGCTGAATTCAATGCTTTTCGTCGGCACCATGTAACAAGCGTCGGCAAGTGAGAGGACAATATGCTTATGCTATGTTAATGTTAACTTGTATGCTTGCTGTTCACTGCATTCGCTTTTCGTTTGATTTCTGCGATCTGCCTCTTCTAATAGTTTATTGCGCATTATGGTGAAATTCGGCAGCTCATCGCGAATTTCCATTGCAATTACAAAATTCTCGTAGGATTTTGGCAAACTAGACAACAAAATAATGACAATAATTTCATCACCTAATGAAACTCCGACTTCTTTTAATTTGTCTATTACACTTTCAAACTCGTTCACATATAGAACTACATTTGCGCCTTCCGACAAACGGAGACCTAACAATGTTTTATATAAAGACACTTTACGCGCCGGTCCACTTGGTTCATGAATTTCTTTTAGTCTTTGCCATGCTTCTGCCGATGTTTGGCAATTTTTTATGTAATTTAATTGATTTGGTTTCACTGACAATGTAATTGATGCTAACGCTTTTTCGTCTTTCTTTATCCAATTACCGTTGTCCTCTTCTGGTTTTAATTCCACACCACTTGTAATTTTCCATACTTCGGAATGAACCAGAACACTACGCATCTGGACACACCAAACGTCATAGTTTTTTTCGTCTAACTTGTCGATTGAGTACATATTATTATTTGCCATTTTTGTACTAATTTATTGACACACAATAAGAATTAGCTGGACACACCACATTAGCAACTGTATACTTTTAATAATCTGTTTCAGCGACCTGGGCCCATAACCTGTTGTAAATTTCACTGCCCATACTAAAAGTTTACAGTAGATATGTTTGTAATTATATTAACGTTTATTCATAGAAAAATAATATGTATGCGCGACACTCCGTTACGCGTGCTAAAACTCAACTCTCGCTTATATATAAGTGTAAGGTTGCCAGACATCTCAATAATCGGCATTATAGTTTTTAGTGTTGCCAATACTTAATATCGATAGATTTTCAACACCTGATTGGGAATTAAAATATTTTCTTCGGACGAAGATAATTTAATTTTGCGTATCACCTGGGATCTGACTGGTAGAAGGGTTGAGTTAGTACCAGACTTAAATGTTATTGGAACATAAATGGGATACGTTAAGTTTTGCGGTCTAATTATAAACCAATCATCTGAGCTATTATAATCTAATTTGCAATTAAATCTTTTAATGAAGTCTAGTCCTATTATTCCATCGCATGGGATTGCGAAGTCTGATCGAAGTATGTGAAATTTGTATGGAATAATAAATTTGCCTGTTTGTAGTTCAATTGAGGCTAGTCCCTTGGAATTTATTATTCCTTCACCTATGCCTCGAATGTCTATGATTTTATTGGTTTGGATGTCATGAAAAACATCCGAATTTTCTTTAACAATTGAGATATCTGCACCTGTGTCAATCAAAAATGTTATGTTTTTATTTGTTGCAACATTTTTAAATGACACGAAGTTATTGAGACTTAAATTGACGGTAAAAATTCTTTTAGTTAATTTTGAGTATCTGGAGGCGTTTGGGAGTTTCCCGGAGCTTCCTTGACAATTCTTACGTTATTGTTGTGGCCTCTTGTCGAGTTGCCACGGCCTCTTGAGTTGCCTCTATATCGGCTCTGTCCTCTACTGTATGTGTTGTTAGTTTGGTAACCATTATTGTGGTTATTACCTCGACTGTGGTAATTCCCACGGTTACCCCTATTGTTTTGTCTATGGTAATACAGGACAGCATTTGACTGACCTGTTGCCTCAGTACAACTGTTGACAAATTTGCATACGGCTTCGTTCATGTCATTAAACGTTCCCGCCTGCATGATAAGTTTTACCTTATCTATAGAGCAGTTTTGGGTCATGGCCTTTACAGCTAAAGTTGTACTATATTTGTTTGCTAGTTCATATGTTAAACCATCGGTTATATACGCACCTTCGAGAGCCTTTGCCAAAGTTGCCACCTCTTGAGTGTATTGATTGGCTGTCTTGCTTCTTTGCTGCAGGTTAAGGATTTTTGCAGATAATACCTCTACAGATTCTCCTTTAACTGACTTTGATAAGCTAGCAATAATGGCGGGAATTGTCTGCTCATTGCTTATCAAATTACGTGCGTTACCCTTCAGTTTAGTCTTTATTAGGTTTATGGCAACTGCTTCGTGGCTGCCCTTTAGGGAATCTATAAGTTCCAAAGCATCCACGAAACTACGTAGATTTTCAGCTTTTCCATCGAACTCTGGCATGAGTGATGAAGCTAACTTTAAGAAATCTACGACAGTTTGGGCCATTGTGTCTTGTGGTATTTTTATATCAATTTCAGACACATGGAAAGTAGCGGGCGTATTAAGAATATTCGGCACAAATATATCTATTTTGTGCCTTTCCGAGATGTATAGAAGGTTTTCTCTCAGCCTTTTAAGTACATCATTTACTTGAGTGTGGTGCAATTGCGTAAGTCTTGGTGCGTTATTATAAACTATCTGACGAACGTTGTTGTAGATTTCAACCAAATTTTGCACATGTTTTATTTTTGTTTGAATTGTTATCGAGGCGCTCTTATTGAGGCACTTAAACGATTTGTCAAACTCTACACGTTGTTGTTTGATGTTGGTCACAATTTCTGACCATTCC
This sequence comes from Drosophila mojavensis, assembly GCF_018153725.1. Taxonomy (NCBI): domain Eukaryota; kingdom Metazoa; phylum Arthropoda; class Insecta; order Diptera; family Drosophilidae; genus Drosophila; species Drosophila mojavensis. Next base: position 150,986 of record NW_025318897.1, on the reverse strand, counting down.
ATCAATTATAGTTCGTATTTTTTCTGTTTATGACTGCATCTTATCGATGCAATCGTACAAGTAGTATCGTAGCCGAACCAAGTATTGGATGTTCCTCAACTATGGTTCTAACCATTACATAAGGTAATGTGCTAAGTGCTTTGCCTTTTTCTATTTGAGTTAGGCCAAATAGCGGGCTTGCGATACTTCCAAATGTATCTATATATTTATTTTCGAAATCAGATACTGGAATGAATTCGAAATGCCGTTGTAATATTGTCAACGAGTTTACTCTAAAATTCGGTTCTTTGTTATAAATTTCTTGTATTTTTCCGATCATTTTAGAACATTTCGAAGTACGAACTATTTTAGTTGGCGAATTCTGCAATATGTCAGATAATATTCGGATTTTAAACTTTATCTAAATCGTTTGCACGACTCAGATACCGTTTTTTTAGTGTACGCTTGTACAATAGATACGCTTTCATTAACAGATTTAAAGCCGTTAAGGCCACCAACAGAGCTAGTAGCAGTGTATGCGTTTCTAGATGTGGTGTGGTATCCATGACTTCTACAACATTGACCACATTTGCTGTATTATCAGCAGCCTTTGAGGTTTTGCCTCCCATTTTGATCTTTTAAAGTAAATTTTCTATTTTGTTTATTATTATGTTTTTTTTTTTTTTTTTAAAAGGTTTTCTCTTTTTTTTTTTTTTTATTCTTATATTCTAATCATTTAATTTTATAAGTATATTATGAAATAAATTTATTTTCAAATTTCTCTTAAGTCAATCTTTTAAAGTAAATTTTCTATTTTGTTTATTATTATGTTTTTTTTTTTTATTTAAAAGGTTTTCTTTTTTTTTTTTTATTCTTATATTCTAATCATTTAATTTTATAAGTATATTATGAAATAAATTTATTTTCAAATTTCTCTTAGTCAAACAAAAAATTTTGTGTGTCATTTACGCACCTCCGTGCATGAATAGACGCAATAAGGACTAAAAAGAGGGCCCTCGCAGTCTGCTGGACACCTCTTTTTTAGTACGGGCAATTGTTTCTTTGGTTGTGGCACTAACCAGAGAACACATAGACTAGACATCTAGAACAAATTTTTTCACCGGCGAAAAAATGCGCTGAGGAGACTACACAACTTCGTATTTGCTCGGCTCAGTCTCTTGAGGCTCAAGCATTGAAAATAAGGCAAGACAAAATCAGTGTGCTGCGAGCGCTGCCACGAAATGCACGCATTACCAAATGAAGCACGGCTATGCGCTCTTTTTCCCTTGCTCACTCTCTCCCTCTCTTTATGCTCTCTCTCTATGGTCTCTCGAATGGCAGCAGCGCACAAAAATTGAAAATTGTTCGCGACGATCTGAGCTCGTTCCTTTTGAGTGAAGGGTATACCGAAATTTGTAAAGCGTTCGCCACGTTCATGCAAACAAAATGTAAGCGTTTCGATGGTTATTCGTGGGAAGGGTATGAAAGCGTTGATACGCATAAACAATATGATTTCGCGACGGGCAAGTACACACACACATTGTCAGTCCCTCGCTATCATTTGTGTGCTTGTGTAAGCAACTCTATTCTTGCTACCTGCGGCAGGGGTTTGAAAGTATTGATGCCCATGTAAATGTGTGTGTGCATGCTCGTCGCGAAAATGTATTCTTTCTGTGCAGAACAGGCTGTGCAAATTGTAAAGCCCAAAATTTGCCGTTGGTCTGCCTTGTGAAGTGAGCACATGCATACATACATTTGTGTATGTGTGTATGCTTGTATGGGATGGCAAGCTAATTGTCTCTGGAATTATTATTTTGTAAATTTTGTATGATTTGAATCGTAGGGTGACTATCAAATGGGCCATTATGACTTAATGCAATGATAATGCATAATGAGTAAAGCTTGAGTATAATATGACATGTGTATTTCATATATTGCAAAGCATTTAATAAAGTTAGTAGTGTTTTACGATAATTTTTTTCGGTTAAAAATGTGTATAAAATAATTTTAATTATATATAGACACATTTATAAACATGATTAGCAATAATAATATATAAATGTACTTATGTACATATGTATGTATGTTCATAGTACATAGTACATCTGTGTAAAAGTGGTTATGACAGTCCGTAAGACCGACCAAATGCAAATGCTGGGCTTTAAAATTGCTACAAGCAGCAAGAGTAACGCACGCAGGTCACAAATGCTCATACATGAAGCAAGGGACTACAAGTGTGTGTGTACTTGCCCGTCGCGAAATCATATTGTTTATGCGTATCAACGCTTTCATACCCTTCCCACGAATAACCATCGAAACGCTTACATTTTGTTTGCATGAACGTGGCGAACGCTTTACAAATTTCGGTATACCCTTCACTCAAAAGGAACGAGCTCAGATCGTCGCGAACAATTTTCAATTTTTGTGCGCTGCTGCCATTCGAGAGACCATAGAGAGAGCATAAAGAGAGGGAGAGAGAGTGAGCAAGGGAAAAAGAGCGCATAGCCGTGCTTCATTTGGTAATGCGTGCATTTCGTGGCAGCGCTCGCAGCACACTGATTTTGTCTTGCCTTATTTTCAATGCTTGAGCCTCAAGAGACTGAGCCGAGCAAATACGAAGTTGTGTAGTCTCCTCAGCGCATTTTTTCGCCGGTGAAAAAATTTGTTCTAGATGTCTAGTCTATGTGTTCTCTGGTTAGTGGTTGTGGTTCCACAACCTCTACTCTATCTGCCAGTTTTTCAATATTTTTACTACCGTTAACCTTATCTGAACTGGCAGATTTGTTTTTTTTTAATTTTTTTTCTTCGGAGTCGAGAAATTCGATCTCCGCCTGTAATTTTACTGATGTATCCCAACTTAGTTGTTGGGGTCCATACAGTAGCCTATGCAGTTCGGCCTTACGTTTCTTTATTCTATGTAAGACTCCACTGCGCCTAGTTTTTCTTTTCATTTTTTTATATCGTTCATTTAAGAATATAATTTATTCACATATACATATATATATATATATAGAAGTCTATATTGTTTTTTTTTTTTTTTTTTTAATTTCTGTTTCAAATTTCTATCATTTCCCCTTTTTTTTTTTTTTTGTATCAATTATTATTTTTTTTTTTTTTTTTATTTTATTATTTTTCCTACTCGACCAACGCAGTGGTCTTCCTGTCTAAATTTTGCATGGCTTTACGGGCCATGCGCTATACCGAGCAACGCAATCGTCGCTCAGTAGTACAATTTTACAATGTATAATTAAAATTAAATTTTATATCTTAATATATATTATTATAGCCTATAACGTTGCGCGCTCTAAGTAGCGCTGTCGGTTCCCGGGCCCATCTTGGCGCGCTGGGCGTGGCCGGTGCTGGTCTGCACAGGCTTCTATATTTATAGATGATTATGGCCGCTGATGTCCGCTGTTGCTGCGGCTCATTGTTGTTTTCGTCATTTGCTTCCGGGGCCCAACTTGGCGCGCTGGGCGTGGCCGGTGCTGGTCTGCACAGGCTTCTATATTTATAGATATAGATGATTATAAACGCTGATGTCCGCTGTTGCTGCGGCTATTGTTGTTTTTTTTTTTTGTTTTTGCTTTGTTGTTTTTGTTGGCACTACTGCGCTGCTGTTGTTGCTGTTGTTGCTGTTGTTGTTTTGTTGCAGGTTTGTTGTTTTTGTTGTCGCTGTTGCGCTGCTGTTGCTGCTGTTGTTGCTGTTGTTGTTTTGTTGCAGGTTTGTTGTTTTTGTTGTCACTGTTGCGCTGCTGTTGCTGCTGTTGTTGCTGTTGTTGTTTTGTTGCAGTTTTGTTGTTTTTGGTGTCACTATTACGCTGCTGTTGCTGCTGTTGCTGCTGTTGTTGTTTTTGTTGCAATTTTGTTGTTTTTGGTGTCACTATTACGCTGCTGTTGCTGCTGTTGCTGCTGTTGTTGTTTTTGTTGCATTTTGTTGTTTTTTGTTGATGGCATGGGTCAGACGCTTGGAGTCGGCTTTTATACCCACAAGGCTGAGGATTTTTTTTTTCAGATCAGCATAACAATTTGGCAGCCACGTAACACTTATTTAAGTCTTAAGTTTTTGACACGAAATATGAAAGTGACGCCAGACAGTAACAACTGTCACGGTCGCCATGTAATAAAATGAACCTCTATTATCTTTGAGTTCTGGACAGCGAATGCTCTCCGTATTTTATTCAAATAAAGTCTTAGCCTAAAGTACATAAAGTTTACATAAGGAATTCTGTCGCTTATAGCAGAGGCAGAATGGGAGTATATAACATGCTGTATGTGTGTGTATATATGTTTGTATGCATATGCAGAAGGCATATACATTTAGCGTATAAGCTGCGGCGTGGACAAGAGCGTAACAATGCTTACGTTGCAGATCCCACGCTGCAGGCCAGTCTATACATAAGTGACCGATCATATTACGGCGCTTATGTATAGCTGTTATAATATAAGTAAAGCAACAAAGTGTTGCTATGTTGTGAGCATGATACTCTTACTTATATTTTAGGCATATGTCAACTTCATATATTGTATACACTACAATACTGTGAGCATATGCTTATATGACATACAACATACTACAATACACACACATACAGCAGGCTATATACTCCCATTCTGCCGCTGCTTTTAGCGACAGAATTCTTTATGTAAACTCTATGTATTTTAGGCTAAGATTTAATTTGAATAAAATATGGAGGGCATTCGCTGCTCGACGACCAAACCAAAATGCATTTTCCGATATACCAGAAATCATGTTAGTTAAAGAGCTAGAAAGCTGAAATTTGGTATGTAGGTCCGCGTTGACCACTCAAGATCAAGCCCATTGGGGGCGTGGCAAATCGGATAAAACTGTATCTCCTATAGTTGTAAACCTAGAATGCTGAAATTTTGCCCGTCAGCTAATGGTATGATTCTATTAAGCCTTAAGATAAATTATAAGTCTACGCCCATTGGGGGCGTGGCAAATCGGACCTGAAGATATAGTGATTTTTTAAATTTTCCTATATTTTGGACACTATTGATGGCAGAGACCTCAAATTTTGTATATATACTCGGACTGATCACCCAAGACCAAAAAGTTTTGTCGGATATATGTCCGCCCACAGGGGGCGTGGAAAACCGCAAAAGTTGATATCTCCTAAGGTATAATAGCTAGAAGCTTCAAATTTGGATAGTTGAGTTACTGATAGCCTCCTCTATCGATTCCCCAAAAAAATAATTTTTACGCCTCTTTAGGGGCGTGGCATATTGGAAAATACCCTGTAATTTTCACATTTTTTGAGGGTATGGATACCAATTATGGATGTATGTGAAATGTAGGGTTTCCATTTATGAAAATATTGTTTGTTGGATTTTGTGGAAAATGTATGCGTCACTATTTATTTGTGTTAAAGTAGAACACAGCTATGATTTGTTTCAATTTTATTGATTAAGTTTGTTGTAATATGCGCGTGTGATGTGACGCGTTGAAGCTTAAGAAGTGTGTATATATATTCTTATTACTAATGATGGTAAATTGAGAGATCGTGTTTAATCGATAGTATCGATCGAGAATAATCGTGATGCCAGATCGCCACAGTACTCCCTCCTAGACTTCAAGTTGTGAAGCGAACGGGAAGTCTAATTGTGCGGCGAGGTCTTCCAGTTGGTTGATTTGACATATGTTGGGGAACTGGCTGTGGTGAAGGTGATGATGATGGCGTGATTGCGATGGTAGGTGTGAGTTGTCTTTCTGATTCAATGTAGGCAGGCTTGAGACGGTCAATAGAAACTTTAGTGTCTCGTCCCTTGATGATGATGTTGAAGAATTTTGGGTGCTTGCTTTTAACTTCAAATGGGCCATCATATGGTGGTTGCAATGACTCGCGTACCATGTCATTGCGTAGAAAAACGTGTGTCGACTCTGCTAAATCCTTGAAAACAAATGGCTTAGTAGTGTCATGGTTGGCTGTTGGAATTGGTCGTAGATCACTCATGATCCTTGTTAGCTCTTGTGCGAACTCTGTTTGTGGTTGAAAATGTCTATTTATGTGGAAAAATTCTCCTGGCAGGCGTAGCGTTGTGCCATAGACAAGTTGTGAGGCTGTGGTTTGAATATCAGGCTTGTATGCTGATCGTAGTCCGAGCAATATGATTGGCAACTTGTTGGGCCACCCGCTCCAATTTTGGCACATAATTGAAGCTTTGAGAGTACGATGCCAACGTTCGATGATTCCGTTTGCTTGTGGATGGTAGGCTGTTGTGCGTAGGTGGTTAATGCCAAGGAGTTGCGATAATTCGTTGAAAAGTTTAGATTCGAACTGTCTACCTTGATCTGTAGTTATACGGGCTGGAACTCCAAAACGAGAGATCCAAGTGTTGATTAAAGCTGCTGCAACTGTCTCTGCTTGTATATCTTCGATAGGTACGGCTTCTGGCCACTTGGTGTAGCGATCGATGATAGTGAGACAGTATCTGTATTGTCCTGATTGAGGTAGTGGTCCAATCAGATCCAAGTTAATATGTTCGAATCGTTGAGATGTGAGTGCGTATTGTTGAAGTGGTGAGTGGACATGACGTGTAACTTTTGATTTTTGACATGGTATGCAATGTTTAACAAAGTTTTTGACATCGGTGTGCATGGAGGGCCAAACAAAACGTTGTTTGATAATGTGAAGTGTTGGTTGAACGCCTCCATGAGCAATGTTGTGCATTTTGCTGATGATTGTACTTCTCAATGGTTGAGGGATGAATGGGCGTACGGTGTCAGTGGAGAAATCACATATGATTGGAGTTGAAGAGTGAGGTAAGCTTATTGACTTGAGTTGTAGAGTTGTAGTCTTATCTTTGAGAATCGTCTTCAGTTCAGAACAGTTGATTTGCGCTTGAGCGATTTTATTGTAGTCGATAATATTTGAATCTACTGTTGATATGCGAGATAATGTATCTGCTGTAGTGTTCTCAGTTCCAGCTATGTGTTGAATTGATGTTGTGAATTGACTTATGAAGTCCAATTGGCGAAGTTGACGAAGTGAAGCTTTTTCGGGCTTTTGCGTAAAAGCGAAAACTAGTGGCTTGTGATCTGTGCGCACATCGAATATTCGTCCTTCTAACATGTAGCGAAAGTGTTTAATGCTGAGATAGATGGCTAGCAATTCACGGTCGTACGTGCTGTACTTGCGTTGTGTATCAGTAAGTTTAATGCTGAAGAATCCCAATGGCTGGCGTTCTTCGTTGATTATTTGATGAAGGACAGCGCCAACTGCTGTGTCACTTGCGTCCGTGCTGAGTGAGAGACTAGCGTCTGGTGATGGATGTACCAGTAAAGTTGCAGTGGCTAATGACTGTTTGCAATCCTCAAAATGTTTGATGGTATCTTCGGTCCAGGATATAGGCGAAGAATCGTTCTTCTTGTTTCCCGGGATGAGCTGTACCAGCGGTGCTTGATGTGTGATGGCCTTGGGCAAGAATCTTCTGTAAAAGTTGATCATTGCCAGAAAGCGTCGAAGTTCCTTTGCTACATTGGGCAACGAGAAATCGATTATTGTCTTGACTTTATCAGGCAGAGGTGCTATGCCATTGGAGTCAACGTTGTGTCCCAGAAATTTGATTGAGGTTTGACCAAAACTACATTTACCAGGATTGATTGTAAGGTGATAGCGTCGAAGTCGTTCGAAAACCTGTTTGAGATGAAGTTTGTGTTGTTCTTCGTTGGCGGATGCTACAGCTATGTCATCAATGTAGACGAAAACAAAATCCATGTCTCTGAATGCGGTGTCCATGTAACGTTGGAATGTTTGGGCAGCGTTGCATAATCCAAACGTCATATATGTGAATTCGAATAAACCGAAAGGTGTTGTAATAGCTGTTTTAGGGATGTCGCCAGGTTCTATTGGAATTTGATGAAAGGCACGGTTGAGATCTATTTTTGAGAATATTTTCTTGCCATAGAAAATATGGGTGCAGTCTTGTATATGAGGTAACGGGTACCGATCAGGAATTGTCTGTGCATTTAAAGCTCTGTAGTCGCCACATGGTCGCCAATCGCCTGAGGGTTTGTGTACCATATGTAAGGGAGATGCATATGAACTTTTTGATGGTCGGCAAACGCCGATTTTGAGCAGATATTCGAATTCAGCTTTTGCTGCTTTAAACTTGTCTGGAGTTAGTCGACGTGGCTTTGCAAAAGTGGGAGGCCCTCGGGTGTCGATGCAGTGTGTGACATCCGATGTTGTGGGCTTGGGTGCTGCAAAGTTGAGTTGAGTGATGTCCTTGAATTTTTCCAAAAGCTTGACGAATTGACATGATGTGTCAAACGTTTTGACAGAGGACGGCGATTGTAGACTGCATATGCCGCTGCGTGCAAGTAGTGTTTGCGCGTCGATTAACTTTCCTTGCTTAATGTCGACGAGTAAGTTGAAGTGCTGCAAGAAATCTGATCCTAGGATTGGTATAGTGGTGTCTGCTATGATGAAGTTCCATGTGAATGGACGACGCAGTCCAAGGTCGAGTGTAAGGCGAGTTGTGCCGTATGTGTTGATTGTGGATCCGTTGGCTGCAAATAGTGGATTTTCCTTGCAGATATTTAATCGTCGGTTTATTGTTGAGGTGGGTATTACAGAGATGTCTGCTCCTGTGTCGATGAGGAATTTTCGACCAGACTTAGCATCTGGAATAAACAAACGATTAGAAGTGGAAATGCTATGTACTTCAACCTTAAGTTTTGGGCTATTTTGAAAGGCGTGTTGGGGTTGCCCATCGACGCTGCCTTTTGAAACCTCGATGGGGGTGATTAGTTTTTATACCCTGAACCCATTTTCAATGGGAAATCAGGGTATAATGGTTTTGTTGAAATGTATGTAACAGGCAGAAAGAGGCGTGGCAGACCCCACAAAGTATATACATTCTTGATCAGGGCGACGAGCTGAGTTGATTTGGCCCTGTCCGTCTGTCTGTCCGTCTGTCCGTCCGTCTGTCCGTCCGTCCGTCTGTCCGTATGTATGAACGCGTCGATTTCAGAAGATATAAGAGCTAGAGGCTTCAAATTTTTTTTTAAATGTTCGTAATTACAGCGCGCATATCAAGTTTATCATTAAAAATCGATAACTCATCCCGATCTTTTTTTATCGATAAAAAACTTATCGAAAACCAGTTATAAAATTATATCTTCTACACCTTTATTGCTAGAGTCTCCAAATTTTTAATGTATGCCTATATGCAATTCATACAATTTCGGTTTTTGTTAAAATTTACCCCCCACCCTTAAATTCACCCAAAAAGCGTATTTCAAATACTAGAGACTTGTGCTTTGGCAATTACATGCATATCCATGTCATAATCATAATCTGAAAGTTTCATGAAGATCGTACGTCCACAAAAAAGTTATTAAGCAATTAAGTTCTCATAGTAAGCGCTCACTGCCGCCCATGCGTTTTATGCTTGTGTGTGTATATGTATGTAATTGTTTGTGTATGTGTGTGTGTGTGTATGTGTGTATGTATGTGTGTGTATGTATGCCTGTGTGTGCGTGCGTGCGTGTGTGTGTGTGTGCGTGTTTCTTGTGTAAGCTGAAAGACGCGATAAATTATTGAAATAGCTATTACTCCAAGGATTCAGGGGATCTCGTAGTCGAGTAGTCTCGACTAGAGCTTTCTTACTTGTTTGTCCCGTAGTTGTTTGACTTGAAGTTGCATGGAGCTTGACAATGTTGAGCGCTGCTACCGTACTTGTTGTGGTACCAGCAATATTGATTCGCGTTGTTATGTTGTGAAGTATTGCGTTGATTGCTTGATGAGCGGCTGCGAGATCGACGATTGTTGTTGTTGTTAAGACTTTGTGAAAGCTTTTTGCTTATCTCCTGGAGACACTTATCTTGGTCGTCGATTCGTTTCTCTAAACGACTCATGCGAGTCGCCAGTGACGTGTCCTCAGAGTTGATAGACGTCACTGCTTAGATGTTGTCACCTGAGTAATTGAGCGAATCTATGACAGCATCAGCTGTGGTAGCAAGTTGGCTGAGTGGGGTGTTTGGTGCACTTTGAAGAATTCCAACGATGACAGCTCGAGCTGAAGGTGGTAATCGTTTGATCCAATAACGTCGAACAACAGATTCGTCATTAGTGCGTCCATCGCCGAGTTGAATACCAGTTGCGAGCTTATCAAGACGAACCATTTCAGATTCTGCGAATTTGGCGAGAATTGATTGTTTCAACGTGGTGTATGGATTTGAAGTTGGCTCGTTCACTACTAGATCATGCACTTGCTCCAGATATTTTGGATCTGCGTAGGTTATAACGGCAGTGTACTTCTCGTGCTCTTTACGCGTACCGATGCCCTGCAGCTCAAACCAGCCTTCGAGTTTGGTGAAAAACATTTCGATAGATGTTATTGAATTTAGTTGAGGGAATGGTAATTTGCTTAAAATGGCATTCATGTTGGAAGTATTTTCTGTAGGTATATCCGCATCGGTTGAATTTTCTTCGTCGGCCATCTTGTTGCGCAGTTAGTTTTTTGCGCGTCGCTTCGTTGTGAAATAGCGCGTGTTGGCTATGTGTGTGTATGTCGAGACGGCTGCGACGAATTGTGAAATTGTTGCACTTCTTTGTTGATAAAGCTTTTTGAGATCACTGGTAATGTAAAGATAAATAGCTAAAATGTTTGCTACCGAAGTGATCGTCAGCGTGTGTTGCTGATCAAGAAGCTCATTTAGTGAAAAACCAACGGCACGTGTTTGAACTCGGGGTCACCATTTATGGATACCAATTATGGATGTATGTGAAATGTAGGGTTTCCATTTATGAAAATATTGTTTGTTGGTTTTTGTGGAGAATGTATGCGTCACTATTTATTTGTATTAAAGTAGAACACAGCTATGATTTGTTTCAATTTTATTGATTAAGTTTGTTGTAATATGCGCGTGTGATGTGACGCGTTGAAGCTTAAGAAGTGTGTATATATATTCTTATTACTAATGATGGTAAATTGAGAGATCGTGTTTAATCGATAGTATCGATCGAGAATAATCGTGATGCCAGATCGCCACAAGGGTAAGCATTCAAAATTTGCATTTAGGTTACCGGTTGCTTGTTCTAAAAACTGACCAAAAATGAGTTGTCTACGCCCAGTTGGGGCGTGGCAAATCGGAAAAACCTGTATTTTCTACAGTATTAGAGCGAAACTTAACTATTAAATTGTTGATGGGATGTAAATGAGTATTCCGCAGTCGGTAACGCCCGACTGCAACGTTCTTACTTGTTAATGTATGCTTATATGCAATTTATACAATTCCGGTTTTTGTTAAAATTTACCCCCCACCTTTAAATTCACCCCCTCACCCTCACTTTTGTAAAAAGCGTATTTCAAATACTTTGCTTTGTGCTTTGGCAATTACATGCATATCCATGTTATAATCATAATCTAAAAGTTTTATGAAGATCGTACGTCCACAAAAAAAGTTATTAAGCAATTGAGTTCTCATAGTAAGCGCTCACTGCCGCCCATGCGTTTTATGCTTGTGTGTGTATATGTATGTAATTGTTTGTGTATGTGTGTGTGTATGTATGTGTGTGTATGTATGCCTGTGTGTGCGTGCGTGTGTGTCTGTGTGTGTGTGTGTTTCTTGTGTAAGCTGAAAAACGCGAAAAATTATTATTTTTTTTTTTTTATATGGTTATACATTACGTTGTATTCTTATGACAAAATATTTTAGGTGTTTACATATATATAAAAACAATTTTGTTTTTTTATTATTTTTTTTTTTTTTCATAAAAGTTTTTTTTTTGTATTATATGATATATAAGAAAAAAAAAATAAGAATTTTTTTTATTGTAGTTTTCGTATTTTATACGTTAGTATTTCTATATATATATATATAGTGTTTAATTTTGATCAATTGATTATTTTGGTTTTTTTTTTTTTATTATTATTATTATACCAATATATAGGTTTAAGACAATCAAACAACCACAAATTTGGTTAGAATTTTTGAAAGATGAAAGAAAAACATTGATTTTTAAATCTTTTTTAGTCTATCCCTATGAACTTTCTGTGTTCTATTCTTATTATTTGTGTTTTTTATAACTATATTATTATTATTTTCTATACTAGTGACCTCAAATTGTCCTATATAAGCAGGTTCTAGCTTATGACCTTGTAAGGTTACATTACTTTCCAGCCGGGGTCAGAGTCTCAGTCTGCCCAGGGCCATAACTCACAAGAAATTTGTAAGTAGTTACGGGACTCTACGTGGTTAGAGAAACAGGAGAGGGTGGGGGAGTTATCATGTATTAGATGGCCACGCAGCCTGAACTCGCCGACCACGCCCACACGTTTGCACGTGGGAAGGCTGCAGCGATCGAGTGGCGCGATCAAGCGCACTCTAGATTACTGGGGTCGGGGTTGCAAAGGCGTATTGCGGGTTATTAGTGGGACTACTACGATTGGTAGACCGCAGATCGAGAAACGGCCAGCATTGCCGTCGACGTTCGCTCAAGACCACGCGGTTTTTGCATGCCAGAGTTTTGACCGTCTGGCGAACGGGATTTACCCTCGTTCTAACTACCTGTTAGTATGGTTATAATTGTTAGTGAATTACTGTTAGCAGACTAACTACAAATAAACGCGCAACTGTTTCTATATACTTTTCTTATTTTTATTTCTATATATTACCTTACACCTTCTACCCTTTGCCTATCGGTCCTCTATTTCCCTTTTATATTTTCCTCCGACTGCTCAAATCGAGAGCTAAAAACGGACTGCTCAAACCGAGAGCTAAAAACTGACTGCTCAAACCGAGAGCTAAAAACTGACTAAAATCTGCGTGCAGCTTTCAAGCTTCTGCTCCCGCTCTGCAGATTTCACCACGCGACCAGCAATGCAATCCACCACCGCGAGCTTTCAAACCGCACGGTTGCATTGCTGATCGCGTGCCCGCCCACTAATTTGAATTTTGCTTACTGTCTAGAGTTAATAGCTATGGCACCTATATCTACTTAACTATCTTACGAACTAACGCTTAGTCTACTTACTATCTAACTTACCATCTACCAAAATGTACAAGGTGTAAACTTAATGGCTACAAAAATCAATCCACTCCAACTTAATCGCTACGAGTATAATGCAAATCCAAACAAAACAATTCAATTCAATTCACTAACTTAGTCGCTACAAATATAATATAAACTTAACGACTATAATTCACATCAATTCAACTCATTAACTTACTTGCTACAAATATCATATAAACTTAACGACTATAATTCTCTTCAATTCAATTCATTAACTTACTTGCTACAAATATCATATAACTTAACAACTATGATTCAACATGTAAGGTGGGCAAAAAGGCCACCTTACACCCCCCCTTACTTCGACAAAGCAACCGTCACGCCCCCCGAAGAGTTGACGGTCACCGTGAAGGAACATCCCCCCGCCGCAACCCGGAAGCGGGTTCTCCTGTGCCGCCGTCCACGCGTCTCCACCTCCCGCCTCAGGAGCTGAATCATCTCTGCACTCAGCTCGGTGCCAGCAGGGCGTACCCTCCAGTTGACGGGGATCAGCGGTAACATCCTTGTCGCCTCCACGTCCTCTGCGCCCAGCGCGTCCTCGAGGCTCACCTCCCATCCGTCCAACAGCTCGGCCATGTCTGCCAGTAGGCGCCTCTCCTCGCTCGAGCGAGTCTCCGTCGACTCATCTCTACGCCCGTCACGTTCTTGGCCGCTCTCAGACCGGCTCCACTTCCTGCTATGCCGATGCGCGGACTGAACCTCGGCGCCATCCGTTGGTTTCCCTTGACCGGCGGGGGTACAGGGGTCCGGTTTGCGCGCGGACACTGGTCGCCCTTTTTGTCGTCGCCGACGACGCTTACGCCTGGACGCCTGGTAGTGACCTGTTGGGCGTTCTGCGCTGGATTGTGACGAGCGCGATAGGCGTCGGTTTTCAACCGTGCCCGGCGTATATCGCAACGAGATCCTGACGGATTCCGGCTGCTGGTCCCTCTCAACGTCGGCGCCAGTTCGGCGTTGGGGAACGGGGTCTGCGGTAGCATCCTCCTCAGGGTTCGCGTCCTCCACTTGGAATTCCTCATCGGAACTCCTCGACATGCTCAACTGCTCCACTTCTGCTCCGTCCCGCGCCGCGGTCTTCGGGGCGGGGACGTCGACAGAGGGGTAACATTCCCTGCCGCCGTCCCGTCTCCGTGACGGGGATCCATCGTCTAGCCCTCGGGGAATGGGGCTTGCAATGCCGCCTTCCTCGGGGCTCGCATCCTCGGCCTGGAACTCTTCGCCGGAACTTCTCGACACATCAGTGCGCCCTTCCTCCACTCCATCCCGCGCCGCGGTCTCCGGGGCGGGGTCATCGACGGAGGGACATGCTCCCTGCCGCCTTCCCACCCCCGTGACGGGGATCTGTCGTCCATTTCTACCGCCGGAGCTTCTTCGTCCTCGCTTGCCGTCCACGGCGTCGGAGTCGCCCACCTCGACGGGGCTCCGTCTTCCGCACATCTCCGTGCGTCCGGCTTCGGGCTGCCCGGTGGGCGGGGCGGAGATGGCGGCTCCACCACGAGTGGTGGCGTGGTGCCCCCCCTAGGCACCTGGATGTACACCGTTGTGTACCTGGCCTGTACCAGTTGTATGAGGCCGTCCATCCGAGTCGCTACGTTCACCGTCGAGCGGAGGACCGTGTGTACACGCCGGGGTGGCGCCCACTCCTCTCGGCGATGGTAGTACTCCCTGCCGAGCCTCGGGTCCCTTTGCCGACTCCTCGCCTCTTCTCTGGAGAACGGCTCCGTGCTGTCGCTGCTCGCGTCCTCGACTCGGACTGAGCCTTCGTCGTCACTGCTAATTTCGATGACGTCTTCCATACCGCTACTTCCCTGCAAGTTCAGACTCTTTAGTCTTCTGTTTATTCTTTTTGTTAATGACCGAAATGGCCCTCTAACTACTGCGTTAGTGTTAGCATTAATAGGGGCTCTACGGGGAAGTTAGTGGTTGATGAGACGTGTAGATCTGTCAAGGCCTTTAGTTGTCTTCGCCGGGGACAGCGGGGTTTGCTCCTCGTTCCCCGTTTCCTCGGTCTCGGTTTCCGGGATCGTGTCGCTTTCTTCATCCTCTTGATGGAATGGCTTCAACTGCGCAATGTTGGCCACCCTCCTCTTGTGTTCGCCCTCCTTCGTCAGGCGCACCACGTTGGGGGACAGGAACTTAACGACCTTGTAGGGGCCGTCGAATTTGGGCGCCAGCTTCGCCGCGAATCCTTCCACCGCGTTCGACAGTTGATGTTGCCGTAACAGCACCGCCGAACCCAACGCTGGTCTCCAGTCACGCCGTCTCAAGTTGTAGTGCCTGCCTTGATCCTTTGATGCTCGCTGCAAGTTACTACGCACTATGTCAAATATTTCCTTCATTTTGACTCCTTTGGCCTCGGGCTGGGTCTCTCTGGTCGCCGAACCGGGAGTGACTTCATCGTACAAAGCGGCGGGTAGGCGTGGCTCCCGCCCTAACATCAGAAACGCTGGAGTGAAGCCCGTGGAGTCGGCCACGCTCGAATTGACCGCCAGCGTTATCTCCGGCAACAGCTCGTCCCACGAGCTCTGGTGGCCTTCGATGTATTGGGCGATCATAGTCTTCACTGTGCGATTCGTTCTCTCCGTCGGGTTCTCCTGTGGTGAGTAAGGCGCTGTGTACTGGAGTGTCACCCCCAGGGATTCCATGAACGCCTTGAAACTTCTGCTCGCAAATTGTATTGAATGTCCTGGGTATTCCAAATCTGCTGAGTATACGTTCCCGGAACGCCAGTTGCAACAGAGCGGTAGTAGCTCTCCTCAATGGCACCAGCTCCACCCATTTAGCGAAAGCGTCGTGGAACACCAACAACATCGTATTCCCACGCTTGGAACGAGGCAACGGTCCCACGAAGTCTGCGCACAAGACCGCCATTGGCTCCGCCACCTGCCTGGTGAGCATATGCCCGGCCGGCTTTTGTTGCTCGCATTTGAATCTTTGGCACGTTTCGCAACACCTCACGTACTTGGCAGCATCTCGGAACATGCCCGGCCAATAGTACCTTTGCGCAAGTCGTGCTGCCGTCTTCCTCACTCCTTGATGCCCGACCGTGGGAGCGTCGTGACACTCCCTCATCACTCTGCCCCTCAAACTGCTTGGGACGCAGAGCTTCCATGGGATAAAGTCCTCCTCGTCTATCCTATGTCCTAAATTCCGGTATAACTGCCCGTTCTCCTCCACGTAATCCTGGAACTTCTGGGGCTCCTTTACGATCCTCTCACGCATCCTCTTTATCCACCCGCAAGGGGGATTTTCTTCCACGGCCTGCTCGAAACTGTCCATGGGCTGCCGGGACAATGCGTCTGCCACTACGTTTAAGCTTCCACGACGATAACGTATGTCGAACTGGTATTGCTGCAACTCTAGCGCCCACCGAGCGATCCTGCCCGTGGGACTCTCTATGGAGTTGAGCCATTTCAGCGCTAGGTGATCCGTAACCACGTCGAATCTGTAGCCTTCCAGGTAGCATCGCATCTTTCGGATCGCCCAGACGATCGCGAAGCACTCCTTCTCCGTGGCCGAGTAGTTTAGCTCCGCCTTCAGTAACTTCCGGCTGGCGTATGCTATCACTCGCTCTTGCCCCTCGACTTCTTGCGTCAGCACTGCGCCGAGGCCGTAGTCGCTGGCGTCGGTTTGCAGCACGAACTTGGCCGAGAAGTCGGGACAGGCCAGAATAGGTGCGGTTGTCAAACTCTCCTTGAGTTTCTGCAACGCCTCCTCCTGCTCCTCGCTCCAGATCCACTTCTGGCCCTTCTTTAGCAGCTTCGTCATCGGTTGTACCAGTGACGCGAAGTTTGGTACAAAGCGTCGATACCACGATGCCATCCCTAGGCACTGCCGCAGCTCCTTGAGATTCGAAGGTGATGGGAGGCTCTGGATCGCCTCGACCTTCGCAAGATCAGTGCAAATCCCCTCTCCACTTATCACGTGGCCAAGGTATGCCAACTTCTCTCGAAAGAAACTACATTTCTTTCTGTTGAGTCTAAGATTGGCCTTTCGCAACCGCCGGAAAACTTCCTTCAGGTTGGCCACGTGTTGCTCCTTCGTCTCTCCGATGACCACTATGTCGTCTAGGTACGCAAACGCGTGAGGCTCCATGTCGGGCCCGATGACCGTATCCAGCGCCCTCTGGAATGTCGCCCCCGCCGAATGCAAACCGAATGGCATCACTCGCCATTGGAACAATCCTCTGCCTGGCACGGTGAACGCCGTGTATTCCCTGCTATCCGCCGCCATTGGGATCTGCCAGTAACCGCTCTTTAGATCCAGCGTGGATATGAATCGTGCGTGTCTTAACTTCTCTAAAATGTGCAGGATCCGCGGAACAGGGTACGCATCCGGACTGAGTGAGCGTTGAGCTGTCGATAATCTACGCACATGCGCCAATCCCCAGTCTTTTTCTTGACCAAGACTATGGGTGCGCTGTGTGGGCTCTTCGACGGCTCAATCGCTCCAGCTTGAAGCAGCTCGTCCACCTGTTCGTCGATCACCTTTTGCATAGCCGGATTTTTAGGGTAGTACCTTTGCTTCAAAGGCTTGTCGTCCTTCATCCGGATGCTATGCTCAGCGATGTGCGTCACGCCTCTGAGGTCCTCGAACAATGCCAACTCCGCCTCAAGGAATTCTTGCAATTCTTTCTCTAACTCGTCCGGCCACTCCTTGCTATTGGGCGCGGATCGTTCATGTCCTCCGTATTCGCTCTCTGCTGCCTCTCTTGTCAGTGGGCCGCCCTCGGGCTCACCTTCCCTCTCCAACTCGACTGATTTAAACTCCGGCGACCGCTCCTCGGGTCCGCTCCTCAAGTCCTCGCTCTGCTTCACAGCTCTCGCGGGAGGCCCAGCTCCCCTTTTGTCCTCCATTATCTCGCTTCTGTCCTTTTTATCTCTCCTTGTCGCTGGGAGACTCCCTCTAAGTCTCTCCTCCGGCGTTCCCTTTTCCATTCTTTTCCTCTTGTCTCTGCTTTTCTTCATCTGTTTCCTCTCACCTCTTTTCTTGTCGGGCGGCGCGCCTTGGCTCGACGCCTCCTGAACGCCGACTGTCGACACCGTGATTGCCGACCTCGGATCCTCCTTCGACGTCGCGGCCTCGCGCGACACCTCTGGGCCCGACTCCTTCACATATTCTTTAGTGAGCTGGCCTTGCTCTCCAAAACCGCTGCTGCCTTTCTCTCCTCTTCGTTCACTCGGTGGCGACGCCCCTTCTCCCACGTCGTCCACCATCCTCATTTCCAGCTCCGCGTTGCCACAACGCACCGTAGTGCCGATGGCGCATAGGAAGTCCATGCCGAGGATGACATGGTCCAGCATGGTCGGCATTATCAGCAAATTTACTTCCGCCGTTTTTCCTGCCAGGCTCACATCTGTCCTCACCATCTCCGTCACGTTCAGTGCTGATCCATCGGCCAACTTGATCCGCGACTCAACCTGGCAACGCTCGCCTCCCATCGTCCGCCGGCGCGCGCAGCCTTCACTGACAAAACTGCGCGTGGCCCCGGTGTCGATCGTGGCGGTCATCCTTTGACCCCCGACCGTCACCGTCGCGACGATCTTCCACTCCTTCACTCGGAGCGGGTTCCTCTCCTCATCCCTCGTGTTTAATTGGCGCCGCTCCGCTCTCTTGGAGGGCGCCCCTGGCCGTTTCCCGAGCCGTCTCGTTCGCAGCACTCCCTCGCAGTCCGGCCTCGCTGACCACAGTGTCGACAAAACAACACCTGTGCGTTATGACACTCTCGCGCGAAATGTCCGGGTTGTGCACATCGATAACAAACTCGGCTTGGCCTAGGTCCAGCGTCCTGGGCCATCATCCGGCTAGTTGCCTCCGTCGGAGGTGTCGTCGCTGGCGTCTCCTTCTGCCTCCCGGCTTGTCCTCCAGACCGGGGATCAGACATCTTCTCACGGAAGGGATTATTCTGTCGCACCTCCGCTGGCTTAGGCCAGGCGGTCTCCGCCGTCGCCTTCCTTCCTTGTTCTCTTTGTTGACTCCTCACGTTCTCGAACTCCGCGGCCATCTGCGTCAGCTGCGTTAGAGATGAGAAATCGTGCCTCCGTACGTACAATCTGTATTCCGGGGATGCGTTCTCGTAGGCCCTATTCAATTCTTGGGCCGGGCTGTATCTAGCCTGACGCATCAATAGACACAGCTCAATCAAGTAGTCCTTGAAGGGTTCGCCTTCCCGCTGCCGGCGCGCACGGATCTGGTCCTCCAAACGCTCGAGGTATTGGGAGGTAAGAAAAAGTCCAAGAACTCCTTCTTAAATTCCAACCAGGGCACATCTCTTAGCCCGCTGGTCAGGAACCACTTGGCCGCCTTGTCTACCAGCACCTCGCTCAACGCCCTCGGCATCCTGTCCAGCTCGATTCCATAAGTTATGGCTCGCTCCTCCAAGATCTCGACGAAGCCGAGGGGATCCGACCGACCGTCGTACTTCATTCCCCACTTCCTGACTTGTTCGGTGATATTCCAAGGCGGGTGCCTCTCTGGCGGCGGTGAGAGCGCTGGAGTCCGACGCTCAATACTCATCTCGCCTCCATTGCCGGACCCCTTCGACTTTTCGTCCCTCCGGCTCCCAGCCATGCTGCTGCCGTCGGTACGCTAAGCCTCAGCGGCGCCGTCGAACTAGAACGACTCTCCTGGATCTTTCGCAGATCGGGCTCCGACTTTTGGTATGCGCGGCCGCCCATGCTCGACATCGCACCTCCCGAAGAGAATCGTGCCTCCCATTCGGTCAGTCGCCCTTTGACCTCCGCCGAATAGCTACCGCCCTGGATGTAGGACGACAATCTCTTTCTTAAATCCTCCACGCGGCCCTCGTCGTCAAGGCCGAGATCTCGTGCAACCGCTATCAATTCTTCTTTGCAGCGCTGGTAAACCCAGCCGACATTCAGTCCCGAACTGTGGGATGCCGCTCCTTCCATCCTTGATGCCTGGGTGCTCTGTGTTACTTCGGTTACTTATACTAACGATCTCCAGTCGTTTAGCTCTTCTTTTCTTTCTTTTCTCTTTCCCCCTTATTTATTTATTTTTTTTCACTTTTTTTTTTATTTTTATTTTCTTTCTTCTTTTTCTCCTTTATTATTATTATTATTATTATTATTATTATTTTTTTTTTTTTTTACTCTTTATTTATTATTATATATTTTTTTCCCCAAATTTTCTCATCTTATACAATTCTGTTTGCTTTTACTGTCTTCATCTATCTTATATTACACTTATTCTAGTTATACCCTGAACCCATTTTCAATGGGAAATCAGGGTATAATGGTTTTGTTGAAATGTATGTAACAGGGAGAAGGAGGCGTGGCAGACCCCACAAAGTATATATATTCTTGATCAGGGTGACGAGCTGAGTTGATTTGGCCCTGTCCGTCTGTCTGTCCGTCTGTCCGTCTGTCCGTCTGTCCGTATGTATGAACGCGTCGATTTCAGAAGATATAAGAGCTAGAGACTTCAAATTTTTTTTAAATGTCCGTAATTACAGCGCGCATATCAAGTTTATCATTAAAAATCGATAACTCATCCCGATCTTTTTTATCGATAAAAAACCTTATCGAAACCCAGTTATAAAATTATATCTTCTACACCTTTATTGCTAGAGTCTCCAAATTTTTAATGTATGCTTATATGCAATTTATACAATTTCGGTTTTTGTTAAAATTTACCCCCCACCTCTAAATTCACCCCCTCACCCTCACTTTTGTAAAAAGCGTATTTCAAATACTAGAGACTTGTGCTTTGGCAATTACATGCATATTCATGTTATAATCATAATCTAAAAGTTTCATGAAGATCGTACGTCCATAAAAAAAGTTATTAAACAATTAAGTTCTCATAGTAAGCGCACACTGCAGCCCATGCGTGTTTATGCGTGGTTGCTTGTATGTGTGTGTGTGTGTGTATGCGTTTGTGTCTGTATGCGTGTGTGTGTGTATGTGTGTCTTTATGCGTGTGTGTGTATGTTTACCTGTGTGTGCGTACGTACGTGTGTGTGTGTGTGTGTGCGTGTTTCTTGTGTAAGCTGAAAGTCGCGAAAAAGTATTGAAATATCTATTGCTCCAAGGGTTCAGGGGATCTCGTAGTCGAGCAGTCTCGACTAGAGCTTTCTTACTTGTTTTGGTTTACTTTTCTTTATTCGTCTTAACCTATTTCGCTCTCTTTAGTTTTATTCTCCTTTTCTTTTTTTCTTTTATTCTCTTTAGTTTTATTCTCTTTTTTTTTCTCTTAATCCTTTTTTTTTTTTTTTTTTTTTTATACCCTGAACCCATTTTCAATGGGAAATCAGGGTATAATGGTTTTGTTGAAATGTATGTAACAGGGAGAAGGAGGCGTGGCAGACCCCACAAAGTATATATATTCTTGATCAGGGTGACGAGCTGAGTTGATTTGGCCCTGTCCGTCTGTCTGTCCGTCTGTCTGTCCGTCTGTCCGTCTGTCCGTATGTATGAACGCGTCGATTTCAGAAGATATAAGAGCTAGAGACTTCAAATTTTTTTAAAAATGTCCGTAATTACAGCGCGCATATCAAGTTTATCATTAAAAATCGATAACTCATCTCGATCTTTTTTTATCGAAAACCAGTTATAAAATTATATCTTCTACACCTTTATTGCTAGAGTCTCCAAATTTTTAATGTATGCTTATATGCAATTTATACAATTTCGGTTTTTGTTAAAATTTACCCCCCACCTCTAAATTCACCCCCTCACCCTCACTTTTGTAAAAAGCGTATTTCAAATACTAGAGACTTGTGCTTTGGCATATTCATGTTATAATCATAATCTAAAAGTTTCATGAAGATCGTACGTCCATAAAAAAAGTTATTAAACAATTAAGTTCTCATAGTAAGCGCACACTGCAGCCCATGCGTGTTTATGCGTGGTTGCTTGTATGTGTATGTGTGTGTGTGTGTGTGTGTGTGTATGCGTTTGTGTCTGTATGCGTGTGTGTGTGTATGTGTGTCTGTATGTGTGTGTGTGTATGTATACCTGTGTGTGCGTACGTGCGTGTGTGTGTGTGTGTGTGCGTGTTTCTTGTGTAAGCTGAAAGTCGCGAAAAAGTATTGAAATATCTATTGCTCCAAGGGTTCAGGGGATCTCGTAGTCGAGCAGTCTCGACTAGAGCTTTCTTACTTGTTTTTAAATCTATTTTGCTTTATTTCGTTTTCTTTATTTTTCTTAGTATATTTTGTTTTATTTCGTTATCTTTATTTTTCTTGATGTATTTTGTTTTATTTCGTTTTCTTTATTTTCCTTAGTATATTTTGTTTTATTTCCCTTTTTTTTGCCTTCAATTTTACTTCTTAATTGATCTTATTCCCCTTCCCTTTTTCCACTTTCCGTTCGCTCATCCAACTCAACTTTATCCCTTTATCCTAGTTTGTTCGCTTCGACATGCTTTGCTTTCACTACCGTTCACTTGACTTACTCCTCTTCTCTTTACTCTAGTCTTTACTACTCCGCTTTTATTCTGTTTCACTTCGCTTCAACTCTCCTTGTTGCATTTTCTCTTCACCTTATCTCATATCGCCTCACTTCATCTTCACTTGACTTGGCTTCGCTTTACCTTCTTTGCTTTTCTTCGCTTCGCTTTGTCCTACTTAACCTTGCTATGTTCCGTTCCGCTCCGTTCCAGTGCGTTTTTATTTTATTTTATTTTATTTTATTTTATTTTATTTTATTTTATTTTATTTTATTTTATTTTATTTTATTTTCACTGGTCTCGGCCCACTGTCCACTCTCACGATCAAAATCGCCTCGTGTCATATGCGCATCAGAAAAATCGCCTAGTGTCACATGCGCATCAACAAAATCGCCCAGTGTCATATGCGCATTAGCAAAATCGCCCAGTGTCATATGCGCACAATTGCACACATACACTTGACCGATCGCTCTCTCTCTCTCAACTTATTCTCTCGCATACATACATATATACGCTTGCCTGCTCGTATGCACATATACCTATGTACGCTTGCCTATACACCCACACATAAACACTCTTCACTTTTTGTTCTCTCCCCGCTAAACCACACATTCACTTATGTATATATATGCACATATGGACACTTTTCTATGCGCGTTTTCTAGACTTTTTTTCCCCTCTTTGCCCTCTGTTACTTACTTTTGATGTGTGCATACGTATATACACACTCTACCCTTACCACTTTTCGTTGCTACATTTCGGCGACGTTCACTACGCTGCCCCCGCGCGTGCACATGCTTAGGCACATGCGTTTCGGTTTTACGCTTCTGCGTAATATTTTCGCACGCACTGTACTTGCTGGCGCCGCAACGGTTTTCTAGTCCCGTTTTTCGCGCGACGCTTCCCGAAATTTCTGACCCCCCCGACCCCGCGGCCGTCGTAGGGTGTCTTCACTTTTTAATTTTCGCACTTTATTATGAATGCTCTTGCCTTTTGCTGTTTTTATGCGCGCACTGCCTATATTCAAATCAACCACCAAATAACTATACAATCGTCTCTATTGCCCGTCACCTCTATTTGGGTATGCCGGCGGGTTTTTACGCCGCCTGTATACCACACTCTCTCTAGCCCCGCGTCCCTGCTCGGGCGCCACTTGTAAGGTTACATTACTTTCCAGCCGGGGTCAGAGTCTCAGTCTGCCCAGGGCCATAACTCACAAGAAATTTGTAAGTAGTTACGGGACTCTACGTGGTTAGAGAAACAGGAGAGGGTGGGGGAGTTATCATGTATTAGATGGCCACGCAGCCTGAACTCGCCGACCACGCCCGCACGTTTGCACGTGGGAAGGCTGCAGCGATCGAGTGGCGCGATCAAGCGCACTCTAGATTGCTGGGGTCGGGGTTGCAAAGGCTTATTGCGGGCTATTAGTGGGACTACTACGATTGGTAGACCGCAGATCGAGGAACGGCCAGCATTGCCGTCGACGTTCGCTCAAGACCACGCGGTTTTTGCATGCCAGAGTTTTGACCGTCTGGCGAACGGGATTTACCCTCGTTCTAACTACCTGTTAGTATGGTTATTATTGTTAGTGAATTACTGTTAGCAGACTAACTACAAATAAACGCGCAACTGTTTCTATATACTTTTCTTATTTTTATTTCTATATATTACCTTACACCTTCTACCCTTTGCCTATCGGTCCTCTATTTCCCTTTTATATTTTCCTCCGACTGCTCAAATCGAGAGCTAAAAACGGACTGCTCAAACCGAGAGCTAAAAACTGACTGCTCAAACCGAGAGCTAAAAACTGACTAAAATCTGCGTGCAGCTTTCAAGCTTCTGCTCCCGCTCTGCAGATTTCACCACGCGACCAGCAATGCAATCCACTACCGCGAGCTTTCAAACCGCACGGTTGCATTGCTGATCGCGTGCCCGCCCACTAATTTGAATTTTGCTTACTGTCTAGAGTTAATAGCTATGGCACCTATATCTACTTAACTATCTTACGAACTAACGCTTAGTCTACTTACTATCTAACTTACCATCTACCAAAATGTACAAGGTGTAAACTTAATGGCTACAAAAATCAATCCACTCCAACTTAATCGCTACGAGTATAATGCAAATCCAAACAAAACAATTCAATTCAATTCACTAACTTAGTCGCTACAAATATAATATAAACTTAACGACTATAATTCACATCAATTCAACTCATTAACTTACTTGCTACAAATATCATATAAACTTAACGACTATAATTCTCTTCAATTCAATTCATTAACTTACTTGCTACAAATATCATATAACTTAACAACTATGATTCAACATGTAAGGTGGGCAAAAAGGCCACCTTACAACCTGTTTCGTTTTTTAGATAGACCTGGTCTCCTACTTTTAATTTAATGTCTAATAGTTTCTTATCATTTATGTCTTTTTGTTTAATTTTATGTTTTTCTAAAAGTATTTGAGCTCTCTTATGCGCATATTCTAGTCTAAACTTAACTTCTCTGGCATAATCTTCTATATTGTATAATGGTTCAATTACGTCTACGGTATTAAAATGTATTGGAAGGTTACTTTGCCTTCCAAATACAAGTTCATATGGACAATAATTATGAGTTACTGATGGTGTTGTGTTAAAACAATACACGAAATACTGTAACCATACGTCCCAGTCAGTTTTATCCACTGATATATATGAACGAATGTACTCATTGAATGTCCTATGACTTCTTTCAACGGTACCTAATGTCTGGTGGTGATGTGCTGTAGACGATATGCTGTCTATTTTTAAATATTTGCACAAGTCACTTATAATAGAATTCTTGTATTCTGTACCCATGTCCGTAATGAACGTCTTCATTGGACCGTACTTCAGAATAAAGGATTCGAATATGGCTTTTGCGACAGTTGCTGCGCTTTTATTTTGAATCGGAATAGCTACTAAATACTTTGTCAAGTCACATATTAACGTAACAGCGTATTCATTTCCGTTTTCTGAGCGTGGTAGTGGACCAATCGTGTCTACTATCACTCTGTCGAAAGCCTCTATTGGTGTTTCTGTTATAATCATGGGTGATCTATTATGTTTCGTCGTTTTCGACGTCAGGCATTTTGGACATTTATTTATGTACTCTTTTACATGTTTAGTCATGTTTTTCCAATAATATTGTCTCTTTAATTTCGCTAGCGTTTTTGTTATGCCTGTATGACCCCCTTGTATTGGATCATCATGTAATGTAGACAAAATTGCTTCTTTTTCTTTTTATACCCTGAACCCATTTTCAATGGGAAATCAGGGTATAATGGTTTTGTTGAAATGTATGTAACAGGCAGAAGGAGGCGTGGCAGACCCCACAAAGTATATATATTCTTGATCAGGGCGACGAGCTGAGTTGATTTGGCCCTGTCCGTCTGTCTGTCCGTCTGTCCGTCTGTCCGTCCGTCCGTCTGTCCGTCTGTCCGTATGTATGAACGCGTCGATTTCAGAAGATATAAGAGCTAGAGACTTCAAATTTTATATATCAAGTTTATCATTAAAAATCGATAACTCATCCCGATCTTTTTTTATCGATAAAAAACCTTATCGAAAACCAGTTATAAAATTATATCTTCTGCACCTTTATTGCTAGAGTCTCCAAATTTTTTATGTATGCTTATATGCAATTTATGCAATTTCGGTTTTTGTTAAAATTTACCCCCCACCCTTAAATTCACCCCCTCACCTTCACTTTTGTAAAAAGCGTATTTCAAAAACTAGAGACTTGTGCTTTGGCAATTACATGCATATTCATGTTATAATCATAATCTGAAAGTTTCATGAAGATCGTACCTTCATAAAAAAAGTTATTAAGCAATTAAGTTCTCATAGTAACGCACACTGCAGCCCATGCGTGTTTATGCGTGGGTGCTTGTGTGTGTATGTGTTTGTGTATGTGTGTGTATGTGTTTGTGTATTGTATGAATGTGTTTGTGTGTGAATGTGTGTATGTGAGTGTGTGTATGCGTTTGTGTCTGTATGCATGTGTGTGTATGTATGCCTGTGTGTGCGTACGTGCGTGTGTGTGTGTGTGTGTGCGTGTTTCTTGTATAAGCTGAAAGACGCGAAAAATTATTGAAATATCTATTGCTCCAAGGGTTCAGGGGATCTCGTAGTCGAGCAGTCTCGACTAGAGCTTTCTTACTTGTTTATTATATATTATGGTCACCGGCTTGAGTAGCGCTACTCTAAAATATGTTATTGCCCTTATTATTTAGAGTCTGTTGAAACTAGTTCAAAGATCTTTTGCACGGTGCCTCTTGTGTTGGCTGATTATATATACACCGGCTTGTCATGCAAGCCTTTGGAAAATCTGACCTAAGTCGAGAATTCCATTGGAGTACAAAATCGCTAACATTAACCCTCTAAGCCCCAAGAGTGCCTCTAGGCACTTATTTTATTTTTAATTTTAAAAAAATAACTAAGAGCTTTTAGTTAACTTACAAATGGTAGGACTGTTAAAAATACTTGCCAAAATGCCCTGAAAAAGTTTGAAAGCTTTCGGACACAATAATAGGTACTTTTAATAAACATATGATCGAATCATATGTTATTTGGCGCCAAAAATTTCAGCTGCTGCATATTGTCATTTGAAGTGTTGATAGAAGCGAATTTATAAAACCTATTGAGCTCAATATTTTTTTCGTGAAAGGTAAGGTAATTTACTAAATAAATAAACTTTAAAATGTGCGAATATGTTGAAATTGTGCTTAGTAGCATCGTAAAAGTGATAAGTGCCTTGAGGCACTCTTGGGGCTCCACGGCAAAATTAGTTGTCAGCAGCTATTTCACAGCTGCTTGCATTTCTTGTGTGATTTGTGTGTGATTTTTATTTATTGTTGATTTTTGTTAATAGAAATTGTATAATGGCTTTGAAAGTTCGCTATAAATGGTCTGATTTGACGGATGAACAACTGCTGGAGTTGTTCGAATCAGTCCCGTCGGATGTGGATATGACGAGTATATCAAGTGACAACGAGGATGAAGAAGCTAAAGACCTTGCAGAGGCACTAAACACTGCAAGCATTGAAAATACTGTGCAGAACCATGAGTTTTCCCGAAAAGCTCCTAAAAGGCCTCAATCTCCATTGCCAGTTATTGAAGGAGCAACACATACAACTTTACCATCTTCTGATGGCTTTAATGGGCTTAGTAAGCAAGTCATTACTTTGAATTATAATACAACTCATTATTTTATTTCATTAGATATTAAATCGATTAAAAAGGAACCCAGTAAAGTTATATGGCGACATCAATCAATGCAATTGCACATAAACAATGTAGCTTTTCAAGGCGACTCTTCGTTGCCATCAAAATTAACTGATCTGAAAACTCCTCATATGGAGTAGAAATTAGTAACGTACTGTGGAAAGACAACAAGGCCGTTCGGTTGTTATCGACCTATGTGGGCGTTAAGCCGTTTAAGAGGTCACATGCACAAGAAGGAACAGCAAAGACAGCTCGTTACGATAGAAAGTCGAAGCGCCATGTAGAAGTTGACACAAGTTATTAGAGAGTATAATGCTCATGTGGGGGTGTGGATCTGATGGATGGGCTTATGGGCCGATACCAGATAAGAAGTAAAACTCAAGATGCTGCAACCCGAATTTTCTACCATTTAGTAGATATGGCCATAACAAACGCCTACATCCTATACAGACGTATACAGAAGGAAACCATGAGCAGCTTCCGGATTTTCGAGAGTCTATTGCAGCGGGTCTAGTGAGATATCAGTCAAAAAACTTGCCAGGTCGTCCACTCAAGAACAACTATTTATCTTCACCATCTTCAACTTTGTCTGCGCGATCAACTCGGTCGCCATCACATACTATGCAGTCGCCAATTTCTCAGCGATCCTTGCAGCGACAACTTAAACAAGGTAAACAAGTAAGAAAGCTCTAGTCGAGACTACTCGACTACGAGACCCGCTGAACCCTTGGAGTAATAGCTATTTCAATAATTTTTCGCGTCTTTCAGCTTACACAAAGAAACACGCACACACACACACACACACGCACACACGCACGCACACACAGGAATACATACACACACATACATACACACACACACACACACACACATACACAAACAATAACATACATATACACACACAAGCATAAACACGCATGGGCGGCAGTGAGCGCTTACTATGAGAACTTAATTGCTTAATAACTTTTTTGTGGACGTACGATCTTCATGAAACTTTCAGATTATGATTATGACATGGATATGCATGTAATTGCCAAAGCACAAGTCTCTAGTATTTGAAATACAAAAGTGTGGGTGAGGGGGTGAATTTAAGGGTGGGGGGTAAATTTTAACAAAAACCGAAATTGTATAAATTGCATACAGGCATACATTAAAAATTTCGAGACTCTAGCAATAAAGGTGTAAAAGATATAATTTTATAACTGGTTTTCGATAAGGTTTTTTATCGATAAAAAAAGATCGGGATGAGTTATCGATTTTTAATGATAAACTTGATATGCGCGCTGTAATTACGAACATTTTAAAAAAATATTTGAAGTCTCTATCTCTTATATCTTCTGAAATCAACGCGTTCATACATACGGACAGACGGACAGACGGACGGACGGACAGACGGACAGACGGACAGACAGACGGACAGGGGCAAATCAACTCAGCTCGTCGCCCTGATCAAGAATATATATACTTTGTGGGGTCTGCCACGCCTCCTTCTGCCTGTTACATATTTTTCAACAAAACCATTATACCCTGATTTCCCATTGAAAATGGGTTCAGGGTATAAAAATCAAATCACCCAATAATGGACTTAAGGTGTGACCTTAAGAACCATTTTCCCGAGTGGTTGGATACGGGAAAAAGATGGTGCAAGCACTGCAAAACTTCACAAACGCAGTGCATTTGCACAAAATGCAAACTGCATTTATGCTGCTCGGCCAGCAAAAATTGTTTTGCTGAGTATCATCGATACAAATAAAATGTATATAATAAAAATATAATGATAATATATATATATATATATATATATATATATATATATATATATATATATATATATATATATATATATATTTATAGGTGAGAAAATGTAAATAATATATATATAAATATATATATATATATATATATATATATATATATATATATATATATATATATATAATAAATAAAATAAAACATATATAAAAAAAAAAAAAATCAATTTATTTGGAAACTACTTTTTTACCCTTTAAGCCCCAAGAGTGCCTTGAGGCACTTATTTACATTTTCTCACCTTCCAGGTAAACGAAAGCTTCTAGATTTTTTCTGAGTTCATATTTGAGCTCAGGGGCCCCGATTTACTTTTAAAAAAATTATTCGAACTAATTTCTGCCTTTATTTTAGAAAGTAGTCTTAGAGGGTTAATTCTTGCTATAATTTCTTCATGTTTCTAAAAAACATGTCGATTTGTTATATACAAGGCCACTACTTTTCATATTTTGTCACTACAAATGACGTTGGGCTTAGAAGCGTTTGTTAAGAGATTGCATAGGCAAATCTTCTTGAACATATCCTGCAGGAATTTTTCTGTTTACTTTCCTGGTAGTGACTTCAGGTCTTTTATAAAATTTTAGTCTTGGCCAGTTGAGATTCTTAGTCGCCTTACGACAAGCGTTCTCTCACTGTGGTTGTATTCTAGAGCCCCGCGACCACACGGGTGAATTTGAGGCAGACTTTAGTTACATATTAAATCATAATTGATTTGTATGTTGGATATTATTATATCCATTATAGGTATCATACCAAGATATTATATGACGAAATAGGTAATAAGTTCAAGGCTGAAATCGACAATATCGAGTCAGCAAGAACACAAAATTTCAAATTGAAAAGGGTCAATACAAAGTTGTGTGAATATAAATCAAATAAAATTAAAATTTTTTTTTTTTTTAATTGGTATTACAAAAAAATTAGTATATACCCTCTCATTTCTTGAACAATAAATATAGATTTATAAAATTTTTAAAATACAGTAGTATATATATATATTTTTATACCCTGAACCCATTTTCAATGGGAAATCAGGGTATAATGGTTTTGTTGAAATGTATGTAACAGGCAGAAGGAGGCGTGGCAGACCCCACAAAGTATATATATTCTTGATCAGGGCGACGAGCTGAGTTGATTTGGCCCTGTCCGTCTGTCTGTCCGTCTGTCCGTCTGTCCGTCCGTCCGTCTGTCCGTCTGTCCGTATGTATGAACGCGTCGATTTCAGATGATATAAGAGCTAGAGACTTCAAATTTTTTTAAAATGTTCGTAATTACAGCGCGCATATCAAGTTTATCATTAAAAATCGATAACTCATCCCGATCTTTTTTTATCGATAAAAAAACCGTATCGAAAACCAGTTATAAAATTATATCTTCTACACCTTTATTGCTAGAGTCTCCAAATTTTTAATGTATGCTTATATGCAATTTATACAATTTCGGTTTTTGTTAAAATTTACCCTCCACCCTTAAATTCACCCCCTCACCATCACTTTTTTTGACTAAGTTGTCCGCTCTGATGGAGCGGCCCACTGCCTCTTCCAGACGACGCCTCTCCTCCAGGAACCGTCCACATTCGAAAAGAATGTGGTTGGCGTCTTCCACATGCCCTCGCTCGCACCAGGGGCACTCGTCAGATTCCTCGTGGCCAAAGCGCTTCAAATAGCTCCGAAAGCATCCATGACCCGAGAGGATCTGCGTAAGGTAGAAGTTAACCTCGCCATGTTTGCGGTTAACCCATGGTTCAAGCTCCGGGATGAGCTTGTGCGTCCACCGCCCTTTAGCTGAGCTACTCCACCTTCTTTGCCATCGTGCGATGCTGTTCGCCCTGACAGCGTTGAGTCGCGTAGGCCCGTGCGAATTCCGCTCCACGGCTTCGGCGACCAAATACTCCAGTGGCACCATACCGGCTATAACGAGCGCCGCGTCATCGGAGATAGTCCTGAAAGCGCAGCTGACTCTGATTGCGCTCAGCCTGTAGATCGCGCAAAATGCCTCGGCTGTAGCTCGGCGTTGCCATCGCTCTTGCCCATATTGGCGCAGCATAAAGGATGACAGACCTAATGACGCTCATTAGGAGGAGACGTCGTTGCTGTTTAGGTCCCCGCGTGTTAAGCATGATCCTCGAGATAGCTCTACAAGAATCAGCTGCCTTTTTATGCACATATTCTAAGTGCTCGCGGAAAGTTAATCTTGTGTCTATCATGACCCCAAGATATCTTATCGCCCTCTTTGACGCAATGGTGACGCTGCCGATCTTTATATTGGCAGTTTCCACTCTTTTGCGACTGCTGACTAGTACAACTTCGGTCTTGTGTGCCGCTAGCTCGAGCCCAGCTCCTGTCAACCAGCTTCGTATGCGATTGATACTTTCGCTGCACATATCCTCTGTATCTTTGAGCTCCTTTCCTATGGCTACGACAGCTACATCATCAGCAAAGCCAATGGTGTGCGCGCCTGCTGGTAGTTCCAAGCGCAGTACGCCGTCGTACATGATGTTCCATAGGAGAGGCCCCAGCACTGAGCCTTGGGGTACTCCAGCTGACACTGTATGAGTTTGGGGACCCTCACTCGTATTGTATACCAGTGTTCTTCCTCTGAAGTAGCTCTTTATTATCTCTCTTAGATATTTAGGGATATTATATTGTGACAGCGCATTCAGTATCATATCCCAACTAGCTGTGTTGAAGGCATTCCTTACATCCAGGGTCGCAATGATGCAGTATTCCTTCGTCCCGTGCCTCCATCTGGTGCCTTGAATGGCGGAAGTGGCCAGACCGACAACTTTGTTAAGCGCGTCCGTTGTTGACCGGGCCTTCCGGAATCCAAATTGGTTTGGTGACAGGCCTCCAGCGCTTGCAATCGCAGTCTCCAGCCTAGAGCAGATCAGTTTCTCAAACACCTTTCCCATGGTGTCTAAGAGACAGATCGGTCTGTACGAAGATGGCTCATCTGATGGTTTGCCAGCCTTGGGTAGCAATACCAGATTCTGGGCTTTCCATTTTGCCGGGAACGTCTCTTGGATCAGGCATTCGTTAAATAATTCGGCGAACGTACTTGGGTGCAAGGCGAGAGCTAGCTTTAGCGCACGATTTGGGATCCCGTCCGGTCCTGGAGCTGTGTTGGTTCTAAGACCTCGGAGAACTACTGATATTTCTTCCTCTGTAACTAAAACAATTTCAGTGCTCGTTGAGCCCTGATCAGCAGACTCGGACTCAGGGGCGTGAATGGAGCTTAAACTTTCTGGAAAGAGTATTTCCACAATCGATTTAAGCTCCAGACGATCCGTAGGCTGCACCTGTCTACCTGCGTATAGTCTTTTAACTACTATCTTATATGCCCTGCCCCAAGGGTCATATTCGGCTGAGTCGCACAACTGTAAAAAACATTCTCTTTTGCTTGCCCGAATGGCCTTCTTCAGCTGTCTTCTAGCTGCCTGGTAAGCTAACTGTTTCTCAAGAAACGTTGGCCTACCGCGAGCCCGTTGGTAGCTTCTTCTCGCCTGGATGCATTTGCGACGAATGTCACCTATTTGCGTATTCCACCAATACGTAGGCTCATGTTGTCGCGTGAACTGCTTGCGGCGTAACATGCTGCTATTGCAGGCACTCTGTATTTGGGCTACCATTTGGCATGCTCTGGCCTCAGCATTACCAATTGTACCCAGAGACTGAATGGCCTCTGAAAAGACCGCGGGATCAAAAGTATCTAGCCGATACGACTCCCTCCACAATGTTGACGCCCTGGCAGGTGGCTCACCTATTGTGAACAGAAGTGCCGTATGATCGCTGCCTGTATAGCTATCGCAATGGCTCCATGTTGCTCCCCGAAAGAGGGATGAAGTGACAAAAGTAAGGTCGATAACAGACCCGTATCCCGCCCGACTGAAGGTGTACTCATGGCCAGTGTTGAGCAGTGCAACATCTAGTGTCGCGAAGATCTCCAGTAGGATACGACCTCTGGCATTTGTTGTTGGGCTACCCCATTCTAGCGCCCAGGAGTTAAAATCTCCAGCTATAATGGCCTTCCGACCCCCTAGCATCCTCGGCAAGCTCGTCGAGCACCGTCGTGAATTCACTGAGCTGCATGCTGGGGGCCAGATAGCAACTGTAAAGCCACAAGCTACCATATCGGCCACGTACGAACCCATTGAATGACTTAACATTCGAAAGTACGTTCGTTGAGTTGCCGCATACCCACAACGCAGCTTTGCCATTAACGTCTGTGTCTGACCATGTCCTAGGGCAGCTGGTTCTACAGTGGTGAGGCTCACTGAGAAAAGCTACATCTATACATTTTTCCCTAATGGTCTGCTCTAGAAGATCTTGGGCAGCAACACAATGATTTAAGTTAAGCTGCAAAAACCTTAACATTTCATTTTACGAGCAGCTTCACGGTAAGATGGGCACTTGAAGCTGCCTGCTGAATGGTCCGTCTGCTTTTCACCTTTCCGGATGCAGAGGCTACATTTTGGTGGCTTGGTGCATGCTTTAGCACTGTGACCCATTTCTCCACACCTGAAACAGGCGCCCTTTAAGTCACAGTCGCTGCCGCAGTTTGCTGCCATATGACCGTAATCGAGACACTTGAAACAGCGTTTAGGCTGCTCCACGGCTCGGATACGGCAAACTACCCATCCTATTCTAATTTTGGACAGCTCGAGCAGAGTTTTAGCTTTCCCAATTGGAAGAGCAACCGTAGCTCTTTGCTGTCCACCAAAAGCTGGCCGAAGCGATTTGATAGCCTCAATGGGGAGTGAGCTATCCTTCAACTCCACCCTAATTGCCTCCAAGTTCTCCTCTTTGGTCGCTAACTCATCTAGATCGCGAATCTCAACTTGCGCCGATTCGGTAAGTGTTTTAACTACCGCTCGGTCTCCCAAGGCCTTGCCTACAGCTTCGTGCAGAGCCTCAGCGCTATGCTCCGGCTTCCTACTCAGTTGCAGTAAAAGGTCCCCCTTAGCTGTCTTCCTAATGCCTTGAACGTCGCTGCTCAGATGCTTCAAATTTGGGTCGTTTTTAACTACACGAAGCATGTCCGCGTAGCTGCAACC
The DNA here is from genome assembly GCF_018153725.1 of Drosophila mojavensis. NCBI lineage: Eukaryota > Metazoa > Arthropoda > Insecta > Diptera > Drosophilidae > Drosophila > Drosophila mojavensis. The sequence goes on along the minus strand of NW_025318897.1, from coordinate 116,446 downwards.
TCCTACGCCTGAAATCGCAATCGCGTCAGTCCTGGGACGTTTTTGCATAGGCTTTCGCCCTTTGACGACTGTCCAGCTGCTCTGGTTTGTCTGTCGGGCGGCCTGGTTTGAAGTTTCAGATTCAGCTGTAGCCCGTAGAGCCATTGGTTCTTTTGGGTTCGCTGCACTTCTATTGGGCCTCGGCTTTTTTGAGGGAGTTTTCCTCTGTTCGGAGGCAACTTCCCTCGACCGCTTGGGAGTATTGCTACCTACTGTAGCACTAATGCTCGCTGCCTTAACGTTTTCGCCTACTTTTTGAGTGGCGTGGTCTGCACCTCACAGTTTTTAACCGAACGGTTGCAGAACGCTTCGGCCGTCTTGTGAAGGCTGACCAGCCTAGCCAGCTCCTCTCTCATTAAGGCATTTATATGCCGCTGACCCCCAAAATAAGGCAGACAGACCCTCTAGTGTAGCTCCTATTTGAGCTAACGCTTCTTTTAGTGACTTGGGTGCCTGGCACTCAGCCACTGGAGCCTGGTTAGAAGTCGACGGCTGCGCCAACACCCTCTGTTGTTGCTGCGGCGATTGCTGCAACGAGGAACGACGCGCAAAAGCTTGCAGCTCGTCCTCCATCATGGCATCCATTTCTGCTCCGACTACAACGGCGTGAAGCCTGTAGTGGGCAATGGCTACTAATATAATCTGAGTTTACAACCCGCAGTAACTTAAACCCAACTTGACTACAGCGAGAGCCCGAAAGTATGCACTACTTTTAATAACTGCTACTTCACTCCAGCAGCTAGGTTGCTGTCTTTGCTAAGGCTTAGCAACTCACCAACGTTAGTGAGCAGCTGATTGCCCGATGCAATTTCCAGCACTACTAACAGCTGTTAGAGTGAATGCACCTGATTTTTCTTATTGCGCAAGTTTGACGCCTAAAGTAACAAAATTTACGCGCCCACAAAAGACAAGGAAAGGAGAGAAGCCCTGACGCCAAAACACTGACGCTATCGCCCCCCTCTCTTGCACCACCGAATTATACCGCTTGGGAATTCCACGAACCGCCGCGCAGTAAGTCTCTGGTAGTTTTTTGAGGTCGCTGGGTACGCCGCGCCCACAGCAAACACGTTGACTTCAGTTCTTTCCACTTTCACAGGGGAAAACACAGTTCAAGCTATTGTCTACGATGGACCACGATGACATCGACCGCACTCCGTGAAAACGCAACTCGTATGCGTGTGTGTGTATGTATGCCTGTGTGTGCGTACGTGCGTGTGTGTGTGTGTGTGCGTGTTTCTTGTGTAAGCTGAAAGACGCGAAAAATTATTGAAATATCTATTGCTCCAAGGGTTCAGGGGATCTCGTAGTCTCGACTAGAGCTTTCTTACTTGTTTTTTATTTATTTTTGTATTTTGGGTGATTCATGTATTAAAAAGAAAATAGTTCATATTCGACCAACGCAGTGGTCTTCCTGGCTAGTATTTGCATGGCTTTACGGGCCATGCGCTATACCGAGCAACGCAATCGTCGCTCAGTAGTACAATTTTTTTTTTATATACCCTGAACCCATTGAAAATGGGAAATCAGGGTATAATGGTTTTGTTAAAAGTATGTAACAGGCAGAAGGAGGCGTGGCAGACCCCACAAAGTATATATATTCCTGATCAGGTCGACGAGCTGAGTCGATTTGGCCCTGTCCGTCCGTCCGTCCGTCCGTCCGTCCGTATGTATGAACGCGTCGATTTCAGAAGATATAAGAGCTAGAGACTGAAATTTTTTTTCCTAGGTCCGTGTATATCACGCGCATATCAAGTTTTTCTTTTTATATCGATAACTACTCCCGATATTTTATTATCGATTAAAAACCTTATCGAAAGCTAGTTATTTAATTATATCTCCTACACCTTTAAAGCTAGAGCTTCCAAATTTTAAATGTAGACTTATATGTATTTTATATAATTTCGATTTTTTTTGTATTTTACCCCCCACCCCTATGTCCACCCCCTCACCATCACCTTTGTAAAAGGCGTATTTCAAGTACTAGCGACGTGTGCTTTAGAATGTACACACATTTTCACCATATGATTAAGATTGTACGTCTAGAAATTAAATTATTCAACAAATAAATTCTTATAATGTTGCCCACACTACAGCGCAGCACAAGCGCAGTCGCTGCTTACTGCGCAGTTAGCAGAGCGCGTTCTAATACGTGCGTGTGTATGTATGTGTGCCGAAAAGAAGTGCAGAGTGAATATCAGATTAGAGGGTTCAGGGTATCTCCTAGTCGAGCAGTCTCGACTAGAGCTTTCTTAATTGTTTTTATTTACAATTTATTTAAAATTATATCTTAATATAATATAATAACAATAGTATTATATGTAGATTCTGCCGTTGCGCGCTCTAAGGTAGCGCTGCCGGTCCACATTTCCTGTTGATTGGGTTGGCCCAGCTTGGCGCGCTGGGCGGGGCCGGTGCAGGTCTTCGCACTGGCTTTTTATACCCTGAACCCATTTTCAATGGGAAATCAGGGTATAATGGTTTTGTTGAAATGTATGTAACAGGGAGAAGGAGGCGTGGCAGACCCCACAAAGTATATATATTCTTGATCAGGGTGACGAGCTGAGTTGATTTGGCCCTGTCCGTCTGTCTGTCCGCCTGTCCGTCCGTATGAGCAAAAGGATCTCAGAAGATATAAGAGCTAGAGAGCTGAAATTTGGCATGCATACTCGTGTATACCATAGGCAGTACGAGTTTGCTTTATTTTTTCGATAACTCATCCGATAACTTTTTTATCGAGAATAATCGAAAAATCGACTAAGTTTTTTCAGCCTAGTTTGAACACTTTTAAACCTGGAGACTTCAAATTTGCGTTGTATATAGAGTTATTGGACACAAAGATTTTGTAATTTACAGATTTTGGATACCACGCCCCCTTCGCCACCAATTTGAAAAAAACGCATTTCAAGTACTAGAGACTTTGGAATGTACACACATATTCACCATATGCTTACGCTCTGAAAGTTTCATTAAGATTGTATGTCTACAAAAGAAATTATTCAACAAATAAATTCTCATAATATTGCCCACATTGCAGCGCAGCCCAAGCGCAGCCGCTGCTTACTGCACAGTTAGCAGAGCGCGTGCTTATAAGTGCATGTGTATGTATGTGTGCATAGAAGAAGTGCAGAATGATTAGAAAAACAGCTTGGAGGGCTCAGGGTATCATCTAGTCGAGCAGTCTCGACTAGAGCCTTCTTACTTGTTTTATTATTGTTTTTTTATACCCTGAACCCATTTTCAATGGGAAATCAGGGTATAATGGTTTTGTTGAAATGTATGTAACAGGCAGAAGGAGGCGTGGCAGACCCCTCAAAGTATATATATTCCTGATCAGGGCGATGAGCTGAGTTGATTTGGCCCTGTCCGTCTGTCTGTCTGTCCGTCCGTCCGTCTGTCCGTCTGTCCGTATGTATGAACGCGTCGATTTCAGAAGCGCGCATATCAAGTTTATCATTAAAAATCGATAACTCATCCAGATCTTTTTTATCGATTAAAAACCTTATCGAAAACCAGTTATCGAATTATATCTTCTACACCTTTATTGCTAGAGTCTCCAAATTTTTATACTCATTCACGAAAGTGAATCAGTATATTGGTTTTGTGCAATATCCGTCTTGCTGTCCGTCCGTCTGTCCGTATGAACGCAATCTATTTCGGCGCTATTGAGGCTAGAGACTTGAAATTTGGAACACATACTCGTGTATATCTCCGATTTATAAGTTGTTAAAATTTTCCCGATCCGCCCACTAGGGGCGTGGCAAATTGGAAAATGCATTTTCTGATATACCAGAAATCATGTTAGTTAAAGAGCTAGAAAGCTGAAATTAGGTATGTAGGTCCGCGTCGACCACCCAAGATCACGAGCTATGGCGGGTATATCTACGCCCATTGGGAGCGTGGCAAATCGGATAAAACTGTATCTCCTAAAGTTGTAAGCCTAGAATGCTGAAATTTTGCACGTCAGCTAATGTTAAATAAATAAAGTCTAAAGACAAAATTCTAAGTCTACGCCCATTAGGGGCGTGGCAAATCGGACTTGAAGATATAGTGATTTTTTATATTTTGCTATATTTTGGACACTATTGATGCCAGAGACCTCAAATTTTGTATATATACTCGGGCTGATCACCCAAGGCCAAAAAACGTTGTCGGATATATGTCCGCCCATAGGGGGCGTGGCAAACCGCAAAAGCTTATATCTCCTAAAGTATAATAGCTAGAGGCTTCAAATTTGGATAGTTGAGTTACTGATAGCCTCCTCTATCGATTCCCAAAAAAATAGTTTTTACGCCTCTTTAGGGGCGTGGCATATCGAAAAATACCCTGTAATTTTCACTTTTTTTGAGGGTAAGCATTCAAACTTTGTAAATGGGCATTTTTATTAGTTGGGTTCAGGGTAGTATCTAGTCGAGCACTCTCGACTAGAGTTTTCTTACTTGTTTTTCCTAGGTCCGTGTATAGCACGCGAATATCGAGTTTTGTTTTAAATATCGATAATTTGCCCCGTTATTTTGTTATCGATTAAAAACAGTATCGAAAACCAGTAATAATTTATATCTCCTACATCTTTAAAGCTAGAGTCTCCAAATATTCTATGTATACTTGTATGCATTTTATACAATTTCGATTTTTGTCAAAATTTACCCCCCCACCATCACATTTGAAAAATGCGTATTTCAAATACTAGGGACTTGTCCTTTGGCAAATACACGCATATTTATATTATATTTATGTTATATTCATAATCTGAAAGTTTCATGACGATAGTCCATCCAGAAGAGAAGTTATTAAGCAATTAAGTTCCCATAGTAAGCCAAAAATGCAGCCAATGCGTGTTTATGCGAGCGTACGTATGTCTGTGTGTGTGCGTGTATGTGTGCATATGAGAATAATTATGGAAATATCAGTTGCTCGAAGGGTTCAGGGGATCTCGTAGTCGGACAGTCTCGACTAGAGCTTTCTTACTTGTTTTTTATTTTTATACCCTGAACCCATTTTCAATGGGAAATCAGGGTATAATGGTTTTGTTGAAATGTATGTAACAGGCAGAAGGAGGCGTGGCAGACCCCACAAAGTATATATATTCTTGATCAGGGCGACGAGCTGAGTTGATTTGGCCCTGTCCGTCTGTCTGTCCGTCTGTCCGTCTGTCCGTCTGTCCGTCCGTCCGTCTGTCCGTCTGTCCGTATGTATGAACGCGTCGATTTCAGATGATATAAGAGCTAGAGACTTCAAATTTTTTTTAAAATGTTCGTAATTACAGCGCGCATATCAAGTTTATCATTAAAAATCGATAACTCATCCCGATCTTTTTTTATCGATAAAAAAACCGTATCGAAAACCAGTTATAAAATTATATCTTCTACACCTTTATTGCTAGAGTCTCCAAATTTTTAATGTATGCTTATATGCAATTTATACAATTTCGGTTTTTGTTAAAATTTACCCTCCACCCTTAAATTCACCCCCTCACCATCACTTTTTTTGACTAAGTTGTCCGCTCTGATGGAGCGGCCCACTGCCTCTTCCAGACGACGCCTCTCCTCCAGGAACCGTCCACATTCGAAAAGAATGTGGTTGGCGTCTTCCACATGCCCTCGCTCGCACCAGGGGCACTCGTCAGATTCCTCGTGGCCAAAGCGCTTCAAATAGCTCCGAAAGCATCCATGACCCGAGAGGATCTTCGTAAGGTAGAAGTTAACCTCGCCATGTTTGCGGTAACCCATTGTAAGGTTACATTATTTTCCAGCCGGGGTCAGAGTCTCAGTCTGCCCAGGGCCATAACTCACAAGAAATTTGTAAGTAGATACGGGACGTATTGAGTTAGAGAAATGGGAGAGGGGGAAGCTGTATAGGTTAGGCGACCACGTGGCCTGAGCTCGCCGACCACGCCCACGCGTTTGCACGCGGGAGGACGGCCGCAATCGAGTGGCGCGATCAAGCGCACTCCAGATTGCGGGGGTCGGGGCTGCGAAGGCGTGTTGCGGAATGTTAGTGGGGTTACTACGATCGGTAGACCGCGGATCGAGGAACGCCCAGAGTTGCCGCCGGCGCTCACTCAAGACCACGCGATTTTACTGCCAGAGTTTTAACCTTCTGGCGAACGGGATTTGCCCTCGTTCAAACTACCAGTTAGTGTTAGTTATGATTAGTAAACTAACAAATTGATTATTAAACTAGCTACGAATAAATACGCAACCATCTCTACGTGCATTTCCTTACTTTATTAAACTTGTCGCCTTATAACCTTTATACCTGCTAGTTAGTTATACCCTGAACCCATTGAAAATGGGAAATCAGGGTATAATGGTTTTGTTAAAAGTATGTAACAGGCAGAAGGAGGCGTGGCAGACCCCACAAAGTATATATATTCTTGATCAGGGCGACGAGCTGAGTCGATTTGGCCCTGTCCGTCTGTCTGTCCGTCCGTCCGTCCGTCCGTCCGTCCGTCCGTCCGTCCGTCCGTCCGTCCGTCCGTCCGTCCGTCCGTATGTATGAACGCGTCGATCTCAGAAGATATAAGAGTTAGAGACTTGAAATTTTTTTCCTAGGTCCGTGTGTATCACGCGCATATCAAGTTTTTCTTTTTATATCGATAACTACTCCCGATAATTTATTATCGATTAAAAACCTTATCGAAAGCTAGTTATTTAATTATATCTCCTACACTTTTAGAGCTAGAGCTTGCAAATTTCAAATGTAGACTTATATATATTTTATATAATTTCGATTTTTGTTGTAATTTACCCCCCACCACTATATCAACCCCCTCACCCTCACCTTTGTACAAGGCGTATTTCAAGTACTAGAGACGTGTGCTTTGGAATGTACATACATTTTCACCATATGATTACGCTCTGAAAGTTTCGTTAAGATTGTACATCTAGAAATTAAATTATTCAACAAATAAATTCTTATAATGGTCCCCATACGTGTATGTATGTATGCCGAAAAGAAGTGCAGAGTGATTAGTATATCAAATTAGAGGGGTTCAGGGTATCTCCTAGTCGAGCAGTCTCGACTAGAGTCTTCTTACTTGTTTTATTTTTCCCTTTTGAGCGCGTCTGCTCACATCGAGAGCTCCAGACTGACTGAAATCTGCGTGCAGCTTTCAAGCTTCTTCTGCCGCTGTGCAGATTTTACCACGCGACCAGCAATGCAAGACCACTGCGAGCTTTCGAGCTGCACGGTTGCATTGCTGATCGTGTGCCCGCCCACTCATTTGAATTTTGCTTGCTTTCTAACGCTAATCGCTACGGCACTTACACCTAATTATTAACTACTTAGAGCTACCTTACGAACTAACGCTTATTCTAATAACAACTAACTCCTATCAACTTATAAATGACTTCAAAATGTAAACCAAAATCTATATCGAAATCCACTCTTACAAACTAACTCTTATTCTAATAGTACACTTCAGAATATAACCTTACTATCTACCAAATCAAAATCTGCAACAAAATCCATTTCATTTCCCTTAATCACTACAAAATCAAACTATGCCTCAAATCCTTATTCAAATTCCATTCACCATAACAAAACTCTACTTCATTCGATATCTTTACTTATTACCTACAAACATGTAAGGTGGGCCAAAAAAGGCCACCTTACACCCCCTTACTTCGACGGGGAAATTATTACGCCCCCCGATGAGTCGGCGGTCATCGTATAGGCCTGTTCCTCGTTTCCCCGGTCTCGGTTACCGGGATCATGTCAATTTCCTCATCTCCTTGATGTCCGGCCGTGGGAGCGTCGTGACACTCCCTCATCACTCTGCCCCTCAAACTGCTTGGGACGCAGAGCTTCCATGGGATAAAGTCCTCCTCGTCTATCCTATGGCCTAAATTCCGGTATAACTGCCCGTTCTCCTCCACGTAATCCTGGAACTTCTCAGGCTCCTTTACGATCCTTTCACGCATCCTCTTTATCCACCCGCAAGGGGGATTTTCTTCCACGGCCTGCTTGCAACTGTCTATGGGCTGTCGGGACAGTGCGTCGGCCACCACATTCAATTTCCCACGGCGATAGCGTACGTCGAACTGGAATTGCTGCAACTCTTGCGCCCAACGAGCGATCCGGCCCGTGGGACTTTCTATAGAGTTGAGCCATTTCAGCACTAGGTGATCCGTGACGACGTCGAACCTGTAGCCTTCCAGGTAACATCGCATCTTTCGGATCGCCCAGACGTTCGCGAGACACTCCTTTTCCGTGGCCGAGTAGTTTAGCTCCGCCTTCAGTAACTTCCGACTGGCATATGCTATTACTCGTTCCTGCCCCTCAACTTCTTGCGGCAGCACTGCACCGAGGCCGTAGTCGCTGGCGTCGGTCTGCAGCACGAACTCGGTCGAGAAGTCGGGACAGGCCAGAATAGGCGCGGTCGTCAAACTCCCCTTGAGTTTCTGCAACGCCTCCTCCTGTTCCTCGCTCCAGATCCACTTCTGACCCTTCTTCAGGAGCTTCGTCATCGGTTGTACTAGCGATGCGAAGTCCGGCACGAACCGTCTATACCACGATGCCATTCCTAGGCATTGCCGCAACTCCTTTAGACACGAAGGTGATGGGAGGCTCCGAATCGCCTCAACCTTCGCGGGATCCGTGCAAATCCCCTCTCCGCTTATAGAAACTGCATTTCTTTCAGTTGAGTCTCAGATTGGCCGCCCGCAACCGCCGGAAAACTTCCTTCAGGTTGGCCACATGCTGCTCCTTTGTCGCTCCGATGACCACTATGTCATCTAGATATGCAAACGCGTGAGGCTCCATGTCGGGCCCGATGACTGTATCCAGCGCCCTCTGGAATGTCGCCCCCGCCGAATGCAAACCGAACGGCATCACTCGCCATTGGAACAGTCCTCTGCCTGGCACAGTGAACGCCGTATATTCCCTACTATCCGCCGCCATCGGGATCTGCCAGTACCCGCTCTTTAGATCCAGCGTCGATATGAAACGTGCGTGCCGCAACCTCTCTAAAATGTGCAGGATCCGCGGAACGGGGTACGCATCCGGGACTGAGTGAGCGTTGAGCTGTCGATAATCTACGCACATGCGCCAATCCCCAGTCTTTTTCTTGACCAAGACTAAGGGTGCGCTATGTGGGCTCTTCGACGGCTCAATCGCCCCTGCTTGGACTAGCTCGTCCACCTGTTCGTCGATCACCTTTTGCATAGCCGGATTTTTAGGGTAGTACCTTTGCTTCAAAGGCTTGTCGTCCTTCATCCGGATGCTGTGCTCAGCGATGTGCGTCACGCCTCTGAGGTCCTCGAACAATGCCAACTCTGCCTCAAGGAATTCTTGTAATTCTTTCTCTAACTCGTCCGGCCACTCCTTGCTATTGGGCGCGGATCGTTCATGTCCTCCGTATTCGCTCTCTGCTGCCTCTCCTGTCAGTGGGCCGCCCTCGGGCTCACCTTCCCTCTCCAACTCGACTGATTTAAACTCCGGCGGCCGCTCCTCGGGTCCGCCCCTCAAATCCTCGCTCTGCTTCACAACTCTCGCGGGAGGCCCAGCTCCCCGTTTATACTCCAGTGTATCGTCTCTTTTCTCTTCATTCCTTTTTGTCGCCGGAAGCTCTCCAAGTCTCTCCTTCGGCGTTCCTTTGTTCATTCTTTTCCTCTTATTTCCGCTTTTCTTCCTCTGTTTCCTCTCACCTCTTTTCTTGTCGGGCGGCGCGCCTTGGCTCGACGCCTCCTGAACGCCGACTGTCGACACCGTGATTGCCGACCTCGGATCCTCCTTCGACGTCGCGGCCTCGCGCGACACCTCTGGGCCCGACTCCTTCACATGTCCTTTAGCGAGCTGGCCTTGCTCTCTAAAACCGCTGCTGCCTTTTCCTCCTCTTCGTTCACTCGGTGGCGACGCTCCTTCTCCCACGTCGTCCACCATCCTCATTTCCAACTCCGCGTTGCCACAACGCACCGTAGCGCCGATGGCGCATAGAAAATCCATGCCGAGGATGACATGGTCCAGCATGGTCGGCATTATTAGCAGGTTCGCTTCCGCCGTCTTTCCAGCCAGACTCACATCCGTTTTCATCATCCTTGTCACGTCGATCCATCGGCCAGCCTGATTCGCGACTCCACCTGGCAACGCTCGCCTCGTATCGTCCGTTGGCGCGCACAATCCTCGCTGACAAAACTGCGCGTGGCCCCGGTGTGGATCGCGGCGGTCATCCTTTGACCCCCGACCGTCACCGTCGCGACGATCTTCCACTCTTCACTCGGAGCGGGTTCCTCTCCTCGTCTTCCGTATCTAATTGGCGCCGCTCCACTCTCTTGGAGGGCGCCCCTGGCCGTTTCCCGCACCGTCCTGTTCGCAACACTCCCTCGCAGTCCGGCCTTGCTGCCCGCAGTGTCGGCAGAACAACACCGGCGCGTTACGACATTCCCGCGCGAAGTGTCCAGGTTGTGCGCATCGATAACAGACCCGACTCGGCCTAGGTCCAGCGTCCTGCGCCATCATCCGGCTAGTTGCCTCCGTCGAAGGTGTCGTCACTGGCGTCTCCTTCCGCCCCCATGCTTGTCCTCCAGACCGGGGATCAGACATCTTCTCACGGAAGGGATTATTCTATCGCACCTCCGCTGGCTTAGGCCAGGCGGTCTCCACCGTCGCCTTCCTCCCTCGTTCTCATTGTTGATTCCTCACGTTTTCGAACTCTGCAGCCATCTGTGTGATTTCGATGAAACCGAGAGGATCCGACCGACCGTCGTACTTCATTCCCCACTTCCTGACTTGCTCGGCGATATTCCAAGGCGGGTGCCTCTCTGGTGGCGATGAGAGCACTGGAGTCCGCTCCCAGCCATGCTGCTCGCCGTCGGTACGCTAAGCCTCAGCGGCGCCGTCGAAATAGAACCACTCTCCTGGATCTTCCGCAAATCGGGCTCTGATTTCTGGTACGCGCGGCCGCCCATACTCGACGCCGCGCCTCCCGAAGAGAAACGTGTCTCCCATTCGGCCAATCTTCCTTTGATTTCCAGCGAATAGTTGCCGCCCTGGATGAATGACGACAACCTTTTCCTGAGATCCTCCACGCGGCCTTCATCTTCAAGACCGAGATCTCGTGCCACCGCTATCAACTCCTCTTTACAGCGCTGGTAGACCCAGCCGACGCTTAGCCCCGAAGTATGGGGTGTTCCTCCTTCCATTGTTGATGCCTTGTTATCTTGATGATTCCTTGTTCGCTTATACTAATATCTTTTCCTTGTTTTCTTTCCTTTTCTTTTTTTTCTTATTTATTTATTTTTTCCCCTTTTTTTTCTTTATTCTTTCTTTTCTTCTTTTTCTCCTTTATTTTTTACTTTTTTCTCCTTTATTTTTACTTTTTTTTTTTTTTTTTCTTAGTATATATTTATTTTTTATTTTATTTTATTTTATTTTATTTTATTTTATTTTATTTTATTTTATTTTATTTTATTTTATTTTATTTTATTATATTTTATTTTATTTTATTTTATTTTATTTTATTTTATTTTATTTTATTTTCACTGGTCTCGGCCCACTGTCCACTCCCACGATCAAAATCGCCTCGTGTCATATGCGCATCAGAAAAATCGCCTAGTGTCACATGCGCATAATTACACACATACACGCACCCGCATGCGCAAGCATACAAAAAAAATCACCCAGTGTCATATGCGCATAATCACACACATACGCTTGACCGATCGCTCTCTCTCTCTCTCAATTTGTTTTCTCACATACATATACACATATGTACCCTTGCCTATGCGCGCGTAGTACTCTTCACTGTTCACTCTCTCTTAACTGAGCGCTTCGCGTGTATATACATATGTACGCACGCATGCACCCACGCACATACATATATACACTCCGCCGCTCACCCTCTCTTAACTAATTGTCTCACATGCACATTTATATGTATATATATACATATGCGCACTCGTCTATGCGCACATACATATATACACTTCACTATTTCACTTTTGTTCTCTCCCCGCTAATCCTTACATTCACTCATGTATATATATGCACACTTGCACCCTTGACTATGCGCGTTTTCTTGGCTGTTTCCTTTTTCACAACTACACTTTCTTATGACGGGTATATTCGCTTGCCGTCGGCACTAAATGCTTTCAATTTTCTCTTACTTCATCTGTAACCACTCAACTATTAACTCCTTGGTGCAATTGCAGCGGCATCAATAATCTTGCTGATCTTTAATTTCGTTCACTCTGACCGCCCTTTTTCTTTTTTTTTTTTGTCCTCTGTTACTTACTTTTGATGTGTGCATACATATACACACACTCTGCTCTTACCACTTCTCGTTGCTGCATTTCGGCGACGTTCGCTACGCTGCCCCCGCGCGTGCACATGCTTATGCACATGCGTTTTCGGTTTTACGCTTCTGCGTAATATTTCCGCACGCACTGTACTTTTCGGCGCCGCAAAGGTTTTCTAGTCCCGTTTTTCGCTCGACGCTTCCCGAAATTTCTGACCCCCGACCCCGCGGCCGTCGTAGGGTGTCTTCACTTTTTAATTTTCGCACTTTACCATGACTGTTCTTGCCTTTTGCTGCTTTTATACGCACACTGCCTATATTCAAATTAACCACCAAATAACTACACAATCGCGGGTTTTTACGCCGCCCGTATACCACACTCTCTCTAGCCCCGCGTCCCTGCTCGGGCTACACTTGTAAGGTTACATTATTTTCCAGCCGGGGTCAGAGTCTCAGTCTGCCCAGGGCCATAACTGACAAGAAATTTGTAAGTAGATACGGGACGTATTGAGTTAGAGAAATGGGAGAGGGGGGAAGCTGTATAGGTTAGGCGACCACGTGGCCTGAGCTCGCCGACCACGCCCACGCCCACGCGTTTGCACGCGGGAGGGCGGCCGCAATCGAGTGGCGCGATCAAGCGCACTCCAGATTGCGGGGGTCGGGGCTGCGAAGGCGTGTTGCGGAATGTTAGTGGGGTTACTACGATCGGTAGACCGCGGATCGAGGAACGCCCAGCGTTGCCGCCGGCGCTCACTCAAGACCACGCGATTTTACTGCCAGAGTTTTAACCTTCTGGCGAACGGGATTTGCCCTCGTTCAAACTACCAGTTAGTGTTAGTTATGATTAGTAAACTAACAAATTGATTATTAAACTAGCTACGAATAAATACGCAACCATCTCTACGTGCATTTCCTTACTTTATTAAACTTGTCGCCTTATAACCTTTATACCTGCTAGTTAGTTTTATTTTTCCCTTTTGAGCGCGTCTGCTCACATCGAGAGCTCCAGACTGACTGAAATCTACGTGCAGCTTTCAAGCTTCTCCTCCCGCTCTGCAGATTTCACCACGCGACCAGCAATGCAATCCACCACCGCGAGCTTTCAAACCGCACGGTTGCATTGCTGATCGGGTGCCCGCCCACTCATTTGAATTTTGCTTGCTTTCTAAGGCTAATCGCTACGGCACTTACATCTAATTATCAACTACTTAGAGTTACCTTACGAACTAACGCTTATTCTAATAACAACTAACTCCTATCAACTTATAAATGACTTCAAAATGTAAACCAAAATCTATATCGAAATCCACTCTTACAAACTAACTCTTATTCTAATAGTACACTTCAGAATATAACCTTACTATCTACCAAATCAAAATCTGCAACAAAATCCATTTCATTTCCCTTAATCACTACAAAATCAAACTATGCCTCAAATCCTTATTCAAATCCCATTCACCATAACAAAACTCTACTTCATTCGATATCTTTACTTATTACCTACAAACATGTAAGGTGGGCCAAAAAAGGCCACCTTACACCATGGTTCAAGCTCCGGGATGAGCTTGTGCGTCCACCGCCCTTTAGCTGAGCTATTCCACCTTCTTTGCCATCGTGCGATGCTGTTCGCCCTGACAGCGTTGAGTCGCGTAGGCCCGTGCGAATTCCGCTCCACGGCTTCGGCGACCAAATACTCCAGTGGCACCATACCGGCTATAACGAGCGCCGCGTCATCGGAGATAGTCCTGAAAGCGCAGCTGACTCTGATTGCGCTCAGCCTGTAGATCGCGCAAAATGCCTCGGCTGTAGCTCGGCGTTGCCATCGCTCTTGCCCATATTGGCGCAGCATAAAGGATGACAGACCTAATGACGCTCATTAGGAGGAGACGTCGTTGCTGTTTAGGTCCCCGCGTGTTAAGCATGATCCTCGAGATAGCTCTACAAGAATCAGCTGCCTTTTTATGCACATATTCTAAGTGCTCGCGGAAAGTTAATCTTGTGTCTATCATGACCCCAAGATATCTTATCGCCCTCTTTGACGCAATGGTGACGCTGCCGATCTTTATATTGGCAGTTTCCACTCTTTTGCGACTGCTGACTAGTACAACTTCGGTCTTGTGTGCCGCTAGCTCGAGCCCAGCTCCTGTCAACCAGCTTCGAATGCGATTGATACTTTCGCTGCACATATCCTCTGTATCTTTGAGCTCCTTTCCTATGGCTACGACAGCTACATCATCAGCAAAGCCAATGGTGTGCGCGCCTGCTGGTAGTTCCAAGCGCAGTACGCCGTCGTACATGATGTTCCATAGGAGAGGCCCCAGCACTGAGCCTTGGGGTACTCCAGCTGACACTGTATGAGTTTGGGGACCCTCACTCGTATTGTATACCAGTGTTCTTCCTCTGAAGTAGCTCTTTATTATCTCTCTTAGATATTTAGGGATATTATATTGTGACAGCGCATTCAGTATCATATCCCAACTAGCTGTGTTGAAGGCATTCCTTACATCCAGGGTCGCAATGATGCAGTATTCCTTCGTCCCGTGCCTCCATCTGGTGCCTTGAATGGCGGAAGTGGCCAGACCGACAACTTTGTTAAGCGCGTCCGTTGTTGACCGGGCCTTCCGGAATCCAAATTGGTTTGGTGACAGGCCTCCAGCGCTTGCAATCGCAGTCTCCAGCCTAGAGCAGATCAGTTTCTCAAACACCTTTCCCATGGTGTCTAAGAGACAGATCGGTCTGTACGAAGATGGCTCATCTGATGGTTTGCCAGCCTTGGGTAGCAATACCAGATTCTGGGCTTTCCATTTTGCCGGGAACGTCTCTTGGATCAGGCATTCGTTAAATAATTCGGCGAACGTACTTGGGTGCAAGGCGAGGGCTAGCTTTAGCGCACGATTTGGGATCCCGTCCGGTCCTGGAGCTGTGTTGGTTCTAAGACCTCGGAGAACTACTGATATTTCTTCCTCTGTAACTAAAACAATTTCAGTGCTCGTTGAGCCCTGATCAGCAGACTCGGACTCAGGGGCGTGAATGGAGCTTAAACTTTCTGGAAAGAGTATTTCCACAATCGATTTAAGCTCCAGACGATCCGTAGGCTGCACCTGTCTACCTGCGTATAGTCTTTTAACTACTATCTTATATGCCCTGCCCCAAGGGTCATATTCGGCTGAGTCGCACAACTGTAAAAAACATTCTCTTTTGCTTGCCCGAATGGCCTTCTTCAGCTGTCTTCTAGCTGCCTGGTAAGCTAACTGTTTCTCAAAAAACGTTGACCTACCGCGAGCCCGTTGGTAGCTTCTTCTCACCTGGATGCATTTGCGACGAATGTCACCTATTTGCGTATTCCACCAATACGTAGGCTCATGTTGTCGCGTGAACTGCTTGCGGCGTAACATACTGCTATTGCAGGCACTCTGTATTTGGGCTACCATTTGGCATGCTCTGGCCTCAGCATTACCAATTGTACCCAGAGACTGAATGGCCTCTGAAAAGGCCGCGGGATCAAAAGTATCTAGCCGATACGACTCCCTCCACAATGTTGACGCCCTGGCAGGTGGCTCACCTATTGTGAACAGAAGTGCCGTATGATCGCTGCCTGTATAGCTATCGCAATGGCTCCATGTTGCTCCCCGAAAGAGGGATGAAGTGACAAAAGTAAGGTCGATAACCGACCCGTATCCCGCCCGACTGAAGGTGTACTCATGGCCAGTGTTTTGAGCAGTGCAACATCTAGTGTCGCGAAGATCTCCAGTAGGATACGACCTCTGGCATTTGTTGTGGGGCTACCCTATTCTAGCGCCCAGGAGTTAAAATCTCCAGCTATAATGGCCTTCCGACCCCTAGCATCCTTGGCAAGCTCGTCGAGCACCGTCGTAAATTCACTGAGCTGCATGCTGGGGGCCAGATAGCAACTGTAGAGCCATAAGCTACCATATCGGCCACGTACGAACCCATTGAATGACTTAACATTCGAAAGTACGTTCGTTGAGTTGCCGCATACCCACAACGCAGCTTTGCCATTAACGTCTGTTGACCATGTCCTAGGGCAGCTGGTTCTACAGTGGTGAGGCTCACTGAGAAAAGCTACATCTATACATTTTTCCCTAATGGTCTGCTCTAGGAGATCTTGGGCAGCAACACAATGATTTAAGTTAAGCTGCAAAAACCTTAACATTTCATTTTACGAGCAGCTTCACGGTAAGATGGACACTTGAAGCTGCCTGCTGAATGGTCCGTCTGCTTCTCACCTTTCCGGATGCAGAGGTTACATTTTGGTGGCTTGGTGCATGCTTTGGCACTGTGACCCATCTCTCCACACCTGAAACAGGCGCCCTTTAAGTCACAGTCGCTGCCGCAGTTAGCTGCCATATGACCGTAATCGAGGCACTTGAAACAGCGTTTAGGCTACTCCACGGCTCGGATACGGCATACTACCCATCCTATTCTAATTTTGGACAGCTCGAGCAGAGTTTTAGCTTTCCCAATTGGAAAAGCACCCGTAGCTCTTTGCTGTCCACCAAAAGCTGGCCGAAGCGATTTGATAGCCTCAATGGGGAGTGAGCTATCCTTCAACTCCACCCTAATTGCCTCCAAGATCTCCTCTTTGGTCGCTAACTCATCTAGATCGCGAATCTCAACTTGGGCCGATTCGGTAAGTGTTTTAACTACCGCTCGGTCTCCCAAGGCCTTGCCTACAGCTTCGTGTAGAGCCTCAGCGCTATGCTCCGGCTTCCTACTCAGTTGCAATAAGAGGTCCCCCTTAGCTGTCTTCCTAATGCCTTGAACGTCGCTGCTCAGATGCTTCAAATTTGGGTCGCTTTTAACTACACGGAGCATGTCCGCATAGCTGCAACCCCCTACGCCTGAAATCGCAATCGCGTCAGTCCTGGGACGTTTTTGCATAGGCTTTCGCCCTTTAACGACTGTCCAGCTGCTCTGGTTTGTCTGTCGAGCGGCCTGGTTTGAAGTTTCAGCTGCAGCCCGTTGTTGAGGATAATTTGTCGAATGTTTTAATAAAGAAAGCATTTATTTACGATGGCACGTCAGTGCCTTCTTAGACTTCTTTTGCGAAATGAATTTACAGAATATATATTATATTCTTATAGCTAGAGCCGCATAGCTGTGCTGCCGGTTACGCCAGCAGCAGAGCGGCTTCGTTCATATGCATATATGCTTAGGTATAAGTGTTTATATATTAGCTTAATGGTCTGGCGAGAGTCGCAGACGGAGAGGGGGTAATGTGTCCACTTGTTTACGAAACAGTCGCGCATGCAAAATATGCCGACTCAGCGGAGTTAGTGCACTGTTGAGGCCAATGCACTTGAGAGTGATCATATTACTTCTTATTTATGTATGTTTAATTGTAACAATGTATTTGTGACATTCTTTGTGTATGTAAATATATATGTTACTGAGTACAGTGAACATTTGATAAAGTGGACATACTACATCTCCCTCCTTTTGAAAAATAACGTAATTTTAATGGAGTTATTTTCTTAGTTATATTACTTATCCAAATATTTTTTTGTGTTTTGTTTCAAGCAGGTTGATCATTCCTGTTCTTGATTTTTTTTTTTTACTAGTTTAATTATTTATATTTTTATTTTTGTTCTTTTTTTTTTTTGCAATTAATTGATTATGAATTAAACATTTTTAATCTATCTTTATGTACTACTTGTTTTTTATTTTTATTATTTGAAATTGTTATATTATCGTTATTTCCTATGCTTTCTACTTTGTATGGTCCTGTATATTTAAAATCTAACTTATGACCTGTTTCGTTATTTAGTAGAACTCTATCTCCTATTTTTAATTCAAAATCTAAACTATTGCTATCGTAATAAATTTTTTGTTTTTTCTTATTTGTTTCTAGCACTAGCCTAGCTCTCTTATATGCCTGTTCTAGTCTGAATTTTGATTCCTTAGCATAGTCTTCTACATTATATAGTGGCTTAATTCTATCTATGCTATTAAAATCTTTTGGCAAGTTTGACGTTTTGCCGAACACGAGCTCATATGGACAATAGTCATGTGCCATAGAGGGCGTTGTGTTAAAACAATATACGAAGTATCTTAACCATACGTCCCAATCTGTCTTATCGACTGATATATAAGATCGTATGAACTCGTTAAGTGTTCTGTGGCTTCGTTCCACGGTACCTACTGTCTGGTGATGGTGTGCGGTTGAAGTTATGTTTTTAATTTTAAGATTTTTACATAAGTCTTCAATTATTGAATTTTTATATTCTGTACCCATGTCCGTAATGAACGTCTTCATTGGACCGTATACCAGAATAAAATTTTCAAATATAGCTTTTGCTACTGTTTTCGCACTTTTGTCTTTAATTGGAATTGCTACAAGGTATTTTGTTAGATCGCAGATTAAAGTTACTGCGTATTCGTTTCTGTATTCTGATTTGGGTAAAGGACCGATCGTGTCAACAATTACCCTGTCGAAAGCTCTCTGTGGAGTTTCGGTAATAGTTAATGGAGTCTTTGTGTGTTTAGTCGTTTTAGACTTTTGACACTTCTCACATTTTTTATATAATTCGATATATCTTTTGTCATTTTATTCCAGTGATAATGCCTTTTTATTTTGGCTATCGTTCTGGCTATTCCAGTATGACCTCCTTGTATTGGGTCGTCATGGAACGTAAACAGTATTGCTTCTTTTTCTTTATTATTATCGTTTGATAATAGGGTCACCGGCTTGAGTAGCGCTACTCTTAAAGATTTTAAATATTTATTGCCCATTAATTTAAAAGATTCTATTGAGATAATCTCAAAGATCTTTTCGCTCGGTGCCACTTTGAGTTTGCTAATATTAAGTATACCGGCTTCTGATTCAAGCCTTTGAAAGAACTGACCTAAGTCAAAAGTTTCATTGGTGTACATATTGCTAACATCAATTCATGCGATAACACTCTTTCCTTGTTTTAATAAACATAAAGAATTTGTTATTCGCAAGGTCACTACTTTTCGTACTTCGTCATTTACAATGACTTCGTATACGTTGGGCTTAGAAGCATTTGGAGTCTGCTTTTGCAAGACCTCCTTTTCTTTTTCTTTTCCTGCGCAGGAATTTAACTGTTTACTTTGATTTCTGGTAGTGACTTTCAGAATTTTATTATTTGTCTGTATATTTTTTAAGTCTTTTATCGTTATTCTAGATAGCGCATCGGCTACGTAGTTGTCTTTTCCCTTTAGAAATTCTACCGTAAAATTATATTCCTCTAGTTCAAGTCTTATTCTGGTGAGTTTGGAGCTCGGATTTGTCATTGAAAATAGATATGTGAGTGGCCTGTGATCTGTTTTGACAGTGAAGTGTCTACCATAAATGTATGGCCTGAAGTACGTTATTGACCAATGTATGGCTGTTAGTTCCTGTTCTGTTGTGCTTTTATTACTTTCTCCTTTAGTAAAAGATCTTGATGCGTATGCTACCGGGAGTTGAAGTCCATCTTTGTTTTGTGTAAGGACTGCTCCACAAGCTTGCTTACTGGCATCCGTTATAATGCAAAATTCTTTGCTGAAGTCTGGGTATTGGAGGAGTGTTGGATTCATTAATGCCGATTTTAGATGTTCGAAGGCGTTTTGGCAATCTGCCGTCCATTCGAATTTGACATCTTTTTTGCATAACTTTGTTATGTGACGAGAATAGTCGGCGAAGTTTTTAATGAATCGTCTGTAGTAATTACAAAAAGCTATAAATCTTCTGGCGCTGTCCGCATCATGTGGGACTGGATAATTTTGAATGACGTCGTATTTTTTGTCGTCGGGTAAGATTCCTTTATCTGTGCATTTATGTCCTAAGAAAGTGACTTCATGCATAAAAAATGAACATTTTTCTGGATGTAACTTTAGGTTGTGCTGCCTACATTTCTCAAAAACATCAGTTAAGTTTTTGAGCATATGTTTTTCGGAGCAACCAATGACTATTAAGTCATCCATATAAAGGAATGCTTGAGAGGGTTCAAGTCCAGAGAATGCTATAGTCATCATTCTTTGAAACGAATTTGGCGCTATTTTTAAACCAAATGCTAACCGCGTGAAGCGATATGAACCGTTTGTTGTTGAAAATGAAGTAATATCTCTTGATCTTTCTTCGAGTTCTATTTGGTGAAAACCTGACATTAAATCTAGGCATGAAAAGAATTTCGCTCTACCTAGTTGATCTAAAATATCATCAATTCTAGGGAGTGGAAATTTATCGGACAACAATTTTTTATTGATCTGACGATAGTCAATTACTAATCGCCATTTTTTCTTTTCAGAATTCGGAAGTGTTTTCTTGGGTACTAATAACAAAGGGCTATTATAGGGAGATACGGACGGTTCGACTATTTTGTCGTCAATTAGTTTTTTGACTTGTTTCTGAATTTCTTCTTTTTGGCTGTGAGGATTTCTATAATTTTTTATATATATCGGTTCATCATCTTTCAATCTCAGTTTTTGTTTATAGAAATTATTTGTGGTCATTGGTTCGGTTTCTAAACCAAACACATCACTATATTGTACGCACAGTGACGTTAGCTGTTTATGGAATAATGGCGGAAAATTTTTTTGATAGCTGGCTTAGTACAATTTTTTTCTTTTTTTCTGGAGTTGTTGTAACTACTTCGTAGTTTGAAAGTGGTTCATGTTTTAAACTATTTATGCTAATTAATTGGTCTTCGTTAGTTGTATTCAGTATTCTTAAGAATGCGTTTTGAGAATTTACTATGGTATTTGCTATGTAAACACCATGCTGAATTTCTTGATTTGGAATAAGTATACTTTCTTCTTCTGAGTTTATTTTAATGTTTCTGATTACTTGAGATCTTGCTGGCAGAATTAAGGAGTTGTTGCCAGAACTGTATGTTATTTGAACATAAATGGGATATTTTAAATTGTTTGGTCTAATTATTAGCCAGTCTTCAGTTGGATTGAAATCCAATACGCAGTTATATTTCTTTATGAAATCTATTCCTAGTATTCCATCACATGGAATAGCAAAGTTTGTATTTACGATGTGAAAATCGTGTGGAATTATATATTTTGAAGTTTGTATTTCTATAGACGTAAATCCTTTGGATTTAGTAACTTCCTTACTTATTCCTTGTATGTTAATTATATTGTTTGTTTGGATGTTTTGATAAACATCCGAATTTTCTTTTAATATTGAGATGTCTGCGCCGGTGTCGACTAAAAAGACTAATTCATTTCCTGTACTAGCGTTTGTGAATTTTACATATATATTTTTGCTGAGATTGATAGTGTGAATTTCCGATATCTTTACTGCTGATTATCTAAAGGGTTTTGTGAGTTTCCCAATGTGTTTTGGGCCACCCTAACATTGTTGTTATTATTGTTATTATTGTATCGGTTATAACCGCTGTTCTGCTGGTTATTTCCTCTACTGCTTCCTCTATTACTTCTATTATTATAATTTCCTCTATTGTTTCCTCTATAGTTATTTTGATTGGTGTTTTGGTAGTTGTAGCGATCATTATTATTATTATAATAACCGCGGCCATTGCCTCTACCACGACCTCTGTTATTGAAATTACCTCGACCCCTTTGGGTGTAGAACACCGTGTTTGGATTTCCGGTCATTTCTGTACTATATTGTACATATTTGGCTATGGCATCGTTCATTGTTTTGAAGTTGCCAGCCTCAAGGATTGTTTTTAATTTACTCTGTTCGCAATTTTTAATCATTGCGTCAATGGCTTCCTTGGTACTGAATTTATCAGCATGTTCCGCTGGTAACCCTTCATCAATATACGAAGCCTCAAGAAGCCTTCGTAAATTGTCTATTTCGGTCGTGAATTTCTCGGCGGTTTTTCCTTTTTGTATAGTTTTAGATAGTTTGGCCTTTACTACGTCGGATGTTTCACCAACTATAGTATCTTGAAGTTTTTTTATTATAGCTTTTATAGTTGTTTCGTCTTGGACTTTATATAATATTGAGCCAATAATTTTTGATTTTATTACTTCAACAGCTATATCTTCAAATGTGCCTTTTGTAAGATCTACTAACTTCAAAGCTCTTATGAATCTTTGAAGATGTATTCTTTGTCCGTTGAATTCCGGAATGGCATTTGAAATGTCCTTTATATAGGCTCTTTGATCGTTTATATTTGCCATTATGTTTATTTTTCTATCTACTATACTTGTATTAGAATCTATGTCTGAATATTCTTCTATTTCATTATCGGGTTCCGATAATGTAAATAGGGCTGGTATTGTTAGATCGTTTAGATCTTTTTCTTTTATCTGAGTTTCGGACTCAGAATCGGAATTTTCGTCAGCTGATTCTATGTTAGTGAATATAGCTAGAGGTGTGTTCAATACGGTTGGTATGAATATATCTAACTTATATTTTTCTTTTACGTTTATAAGGTTCGAACGTAGTTTGATCAATAGTTTTGAAATCTTTGTCCAATTCGATTTGCCAATTATCTCTCTATTGTCATTTACTAACGTTCGTGCGTCGTTGAATGAATCAACGAGAATTTTCGCATGCTTATTTAACGTTTCTTTTTGTATTGTCCTATTCTGTGTTACACATTTATAAGACTTGCTAAATTTTTCTTTTATTTCGCGTATATGGAGGCTGAGTTGTTCCCAATTCATTCTTAGGATTGAAAAGCTTGTTAGCGATGCGATCGCACCATAACTTTTTGGATTGTCCTAGTATGGGGTTATATTCAGTTACAATTTTAGCCTGTAAATAAGTAATGGTTGTCGCTAAGACAAGACCTTGCTCGATTTGGGTCAGACCATCTAATGGACATGTAACACCACCGAACGTTTCCATATATTCTCCTGAGAATTCATATACGCTTATAAATTATTTGTGCTGTTGAAGCACATTTAATGATCTCACTAGGAATTCTGGCTCTCTGCTGAGTACTTGCTGACATAGGTCTCTAATATGTGCGTTTGACATTTTAGTTATTTCCTATATACTAGACAAATATTTGTGTTTTGAGTGTGTTTTTATTATTAGACATATATAAAAGTTTTCTCTTTTTTTTAATTTATTCCTGTTTAGACCGTCTGTGCATTTATTTAGATCTTGTCTAGATCATTAGCTTGGCTTAAGGCCCTCTTTGTAATGCATTTGTTATGCAGCAAATATGCTTTATAAATTACATATGCACTCATAATAATGACGATTATAAACAGCAATATATTTGTTATTTTAGAGTCCATATTATTTGACTCAATTTTGTTTATTACGTTAGCAGTGGAATCCACTACCTTTGTGTCTACGAGTCCCATTTTGGGTGCTACTCCTAATTCGACTAATTTCTCTGATTCTATTTCTTCAAATTTACTTATGCTATTACTTCGCATAGAAGTATAAAACGATAATATAATGATTCTCGATAAGGTGCATTTCTTATATATTTATTACATATATATATATTTTTTTTAAATTCATAATCAACTACTTATTTTTTTTTTTTTAATTTTTAATTTTGTTATTCTTAATTTTTTTCACTTCGTCATTTATATTCTTTCTAATATAGTTTTCCTATTCGATCAGCGCAGTGATCTCCTGTCTAATGTTTCGTATGGCTGTCAGGCCATACTCTATTACGAGCAACGCAATTATCGCTCAGTATTACAAACATATCTTTACATTTCATGACTTAATTTAATTCCTAGTTTAACAATTTTTCTTTTAAATTTAAATTTATTTTTATATATATATATAGAAATATGTTGCGCGCTCTATGTAGCGCTGCCGGCCCTATAGTACTTGGTCTGTTGGGGCGCCGGTGCTGGTTCCGCACAGGCTGTTGGGGCGCCGGTGCTGGTCCTTTTCATACATGTGTATACGCAGTGAGGCGTCTCCAGTGGTCCAGCGCAGTCAGCAGGGCATGTATCTTCCGGTTTTGTTTTGATTTCCTTTTTTGGTGGTACTGCTTGAAATTTGATATCGTTAATAATTTTTACTTTCTTGATGCTTTTTTCGTTTGTAGAGGATGAGCTTTTATATTTTTGCTGAATCGACTCGATATTGTCGATTTCTGCTTGTATTTTATTGCCTCTTTCCCAACTTATTTTCGTGTTGGTGGCAAATAACAGCTTTAGGAGTTCGCCTTTTTTATTCTTAAGCCTTCTATTAACTCCACTGCGCCTATTTTTAGGCATAGCTCAGAGCCTCTACTCACTCAGTTGATGTTGCTGCTGTGTCTCCTGTGTCACATGCGGATGTGATGCGGATGTATTATGCCGCCAGCATGCGGCTGTTGACATTCTTGGCCTTCTCGCTGGATGTGCGCGGCTACTTGTTGTCCTCGTCGACGTTGCTGCTGTACTTCTGGGCCTGCTGCTGCTGTTGTTGCTGATGTTGTTGTTGTTGCTGTTGTTGTTGTTGTTGCTGCTGCTGCTATTGCTTGTGCTGACAATGTTGCGGTTGATGATCATATTGTTGTTCTTGTTGTTTTTGTTGATCCGGTTAGTCCTTAAAAGGACTGGTCACGGTCGCCACGTTGAGGATAATTTGTCGAATGTTTTAATAAAGAAAGCATTTATTTACGATGGCACGTCAGTGCCTTCTTAGCGAAATGAATTTACAGAATATATATTATATTCTTATAGCTAGAGCCGCATAGCTGTGCTGCCGGTTACGCCAGCAGCAGAGCGGCTTCGTTCATATGCATATATGCTTAGGTATAAGTGTTTATATATTAGCTTAATGGTCTGGCGAGAGTCGCAGACGGAGAGGGGGTAATGTGTCCACTTGTTTAAGAAACAGTCGCGCATGCAAAATATGCCGACTCAGCGGAGTTAGTGCACTGTTGAGGCCAATGCACTTGAGAGTGATCATATTACTTCTTATGTCTGTATGTTTAATTGTAACAATGTATTTGTTACATTCTTTGTGTATGTAAATATATATGTTACTGAGTACAGTGAACATTTGATAAAGTGGACATACTACACCGTAGAGCCATTGGTTCTTTTGGGTTCGCTGCACTTCTATTGGGCCTCGGCTTTTTTGAGGGAGTTCTCCTCTGTTCGGAGGCAACTTCCCTCGACCGTTTGGGAGTATTGCTACCTACTGTAGCACTAATGCTCGCTGCCTTAACATTTTCGCCTACTTTTTTGAGTGGCGTGGTCTGCACCTCACAGTTTTTAACCGAACGGTTGCAGAACGCTTCG
The DNA here is from genome assembly GCF_018153725.1 of Drosophila mojavensis. Taxonomy (NCBI): domain Eukaryota; kingdom Metazoa; phylum Arthropoda; class Insecta; order Diptera; family Drosophilidae; genus Drosophila; species Drosophila mojavensis. Next base: position 91,011 of record NW_025318897.1, on the reverse strand, counting down.
GCCGTCTGGTGAAGGCTGACCAGCCTAGCCAGCTCCTCTCTCATTAAGGCATTTATATGCCGCTGACCCCCAAATAAGGCAGACAAACCCTCTAGTGTAGCTCCTATTTGAGCTAACGCTTCTTTTAGTGACTTGGGTGCCTGGCACTCAGCCACTGGAGCCTGATTAGAAGTCGACGGCTGCGCCAACGCCCTCTGTTGTTGCTGCGGCGATCGCTGCAACGAGGAACGACGCGCAAAAGCTTGCAGCTCGTCCTCCATCATGGCATCCATTTCTGCTCCGACTACCACGGCGTGAAGCCTATAGTGGGCAATGGCTACTAATATAATCTGAGTTTACAACCCGCAGTAACTTAAACTCAACTTGACTACAGTGAGAGCCCGAAAGTATGCACTACTTTTAATAACTGCTACTTCACTCCAGCAGCTAGGTTGCTGTCTTTGCTAAGGCTTAGCAACTCACCAACGTTAGTGAGCAGCTGATTGCCCGATGCAATTTCCAGCACTACTAACAGCTGTTAGAGTGAATGCACCTGATTTTTATTATTGCGCAAGAGTGACGCCTAAAGTACCAAAATTTACGCGCCCACAAAAGACAAGGAAAGGAGAGAAGCTCTGACGCCAAAATAATGACGCTATCGCCCGCCCTCTCTTGCACCACCGAATTATACCGCTTTGGAATTCCACGAACCGCCGCGCAGTAAGTCTCTGGTAGTTTTTTTTGAGGTCGCTGGGTATGCCGCGCCCACAGCAAACACGTTGACTTCAGTTCTTTCCACTTTCACAGGGGAAAACACAGTTCAAGCTATTGTCTACGATGGATCACGATGACATCGACCGCACTCCGTGAAAACGCAACTCGAACCTGAATGCGTGTGTGTGTGTGTATGTGTGTCTGTATGCGTGTGTGTGTATGTATGCCTGTGTGTGCGTACGTGCGTGTGTGTGTGTGTGTGTGTGCGTGTTTCTTGTGTAAGCTGAAAGTCGCGAAAAAGTATTGAAATATCTATTGCTCCAAGGGTTCAGGGGATCTCGTAGTCGAGCAGTCTCGACTAGAGCTTTCTTACTTGTTTTATTTATAGTTGATTATGTCCGCTGTTGCTGCGGCTCATTGTTGTTGTTGTCATTTGGTTCGGGGGCCCAGCTTGGCGCGCTGGGCGTGGCCGGTGCTGGTCTTCGCACAGGCTTCTATATTTATTCTATATTTATAGTATGTACATAGTACATACATAAGTGACCGATCATATAACGGCACTTATGTATAGCTGTTATAATATAAATAAAGCAACAAAGTGTTGCTATGTTATGAGCATGATACTCTTACTTATAATTCGGGCATATGTCAACTTCATATATTGTATACACTACAATACTGTGAGCAAATGCTTATATGACATACAACATACTACAAAATAGCTATTGCCCCAAGGGTTCAGGGGATCTCGTAGTCGAGCAGTCTCGACTATAGCTTTCCTACTTATTATACCCTGAACCCATTGAAAATGGGAAATCAGGGTATAATGGTTTTGTGAAAAGTATGTAACAGGCAGAAGGAATCATCGCAGACCCCATAAAGTATATATATTCTTGATCAGGACGACGAGCTGAGTCGATATAGCCCTGTCCGTCTGTCCGTCCGTCCGTCCGTCCGTCCGTCCGTCCGTCCGTCCGTCCGTATGAGCAAAAGGATCTCAGAAGATATAAGAGCTAGAGAGCTGAAATTTGGCATGCATACTCGTGTATACCATAGGCAGTACGAGTTTGCTTTATTTTTTCGATAACTCATCCGATAACTTTTTTATCGAGAATAATCGAAAAATCGACTTGGTTTTTTCAGCCTAGTTTGAACACTTTTAAACCTGGAGACTTCAAATTTGCGTTGTATATAGAGTTATTGGACACAAAGATTTTGTAATTTACAGATTTTGTATACCACGCCCCCTTCGCCACCAATTTGAAAAAAACGTATTTCAAGTATTGCTTGCTTTGGAATGTACACACATATTCACCATATGCTTACGCTCTGAAAGTTTCATTAAGATTGTATGCCTAAAAAAGAAATTATTCAACAAATAAATTCTCATAATATTGCCCACATTGCAGCGCAGCCCAAGCGCAGCCGCTGCTTACTGCACAGTCAGCAGAGCGCGTGATTATAAGTGCATGTGTATGTATGTGTGCATAGAAGAAGTGCAGAATGATTAGAATAACAGCTTGGAGGGTTCAGGGTATCATCTAGTCGAGCAGTCTCGACTAGAGCCATCTTACTTGTTATACCCTGAACCCATTGAAAATGGGAAAATGTCTATCTGTCCGTCCGTCCGTCTGTCCGTATGTATGAACGCGTCGATTTCAGAAGATATAAGAGCTAGAGACTTCAATTTTTTTTTTAAATGTCCGTAATTACAGCGCGCATATCAAGTTTATCATTAAAAATCGATAACTCATCCCGATCTTTTTTATCGATTAAAAACCTTATCGAAAACCAGTTATCAAATTATATCTTCTACACCTTTATTGCTAGAGTCTCCAAATTTTTATACTCATTCACGAAAGTGAATCAGTATATTGGTTTTGTGCAATGTCCGTCTTGCTATCCGTCCGTCTGTCCGTCCGTCCGTTTGTCCGTCCGTCCGTCTGTCCGTATGAACGCAATCTATTTCGGCGCTATTGAGGCTAGAGACTTGAAATTTGGAACACATACTCGTGTATATCTCCGATTTATAAGTTGTTAAAATTTTCCCGATTCGCCCACTAGGGGCGTGGCAAATTGGAAAATGCATTTTCTGATATACCAGAAATCATGTTAGTTAAAGAGCTAGAAAGCTGAAATTAGGTATGTAGGTCCGCGTCGACCACCCAAGATCACGAGCTATGGCGGGTATATCTACGTCCATTGGGGGCGTGGCAAATCGGATAAAACTGTATCTCCTAAAGTTGTAAGCCTAGAATGCTGAAATTTGGCACGTCAGCTAATGTTAAATAAATAAAGTCTAAAGACAAAATTCTAAGTCTACGCCCATTAGGGGCGTGGCAAATCGGACTTGAAGATATAGTGATTTTTTATATTTTGCTATATTTTGGACACTATTGATGCCAGAGACCTCAAATTTTGTATATATACTCGGGCTGATCACCCAAGGCCAAAAAACGTTGTCGGATATATGTCCGCCCATAGGGGGCGTGGCAAACCGCAAAAGCTTATATCTCCTAAAGTATAATAGCTAGAAGCTTCAAATTTGGATAGTTGAGTTACTGATAGCCTCCTCTATCGATTCCAAAAAAAAATAGTTTTTACGCCTCTTTAGGGGCGTGGCATATCGAAAAATACCCTGTAATTTTCACTTTTTTTGAGGGTAAGCATTCAAACTTTGTAAATGGGCATTTTTATTAGTTGGGTTCAGGGTAGTATCTAGTCGAGCACTCTCGACTAGAGTTTTCTTACTTGTTTTTCCTAGTTCCGTGTATAGCACGCGAATATCGAGTTTTGTTTTAAATATGGATAATTTGCCCCGTTATTTTGTTATCGATTAAAAACAGTATCGAAAACCAGTAATAATTTATATCTCCTACATCTTTAAAGCTAGAGTCTCCAAATATTCTATGTATACTTGTATGCATTTTATACAATTTCGATTTTTGTCAAAATTTACCCCCCCACCATCACATTTGAAAAATGCGTATTTCAAATACTAGGGACTTGTTCTTTGGCAAATACACGCATATTTATGTTATATTTATGTTATATTCATAATCTGAAAGTTTCATGACGATAGTCCATCCAGAAGAGAAGTTATTAAGCAATTAAGTTCCCATAGTAAGCCAAAAATGCAGCCAATGCGTGTTTATGCGAGCGTACGTATGTCTGTGTGTGTGCGTGTATGTGTGCATATGAGAATAATTATGGAAATATCAGTTGCTCGAAGGGTTCAGGGGATCTCGTAGTCGGGCAGTCTCGACTAGAGCTTTCTTACTTGTTTTTTATTTTTATACCCTGAACCCATTTTCAATGGGAAATCAGGGTATAATGGTTTTGTTAAATGTAGGTAACAGGCAGAAGGAGGCGTGGCAGACCCCACAAAGTATATATATTCCTGATCAGGTCGACGAGCTGAGTCGATTTGGCCCTGTCCGTCTGTCTGTCCGTCCGTCCGTCCGTCCGTATGTATGAACGCGTCGATTTCAGAAGATATAAGAGCTAGAGACTTGAAACTTTTTTCCTAGGTCCGTGTATATCACGCGCATATCAAGTTTTTCTTTATATATCGATAACTAATCCCGATATTTTATTATCGATTAAAAACCTTATCGAAAGCTAGTTATTTAATTATATCTCCTACACCTTTAGAGCTAGAGCTTGCAAATTTTAAATATAGACTTATATGTATTTTATATAATTTCGATTTTTGTTGTAATTTACCCCCCACCCCTATGTCCACCCCCTCACCATCACCTTTGTAAAAGGCGTATTTCAAGTACTAGCGACGTGTGCTTTAGAATGTACACACATTTTCACCATATGATTACGCCCTGAAAGTTTCATTAGGATTGTGCGTCTAGAAATTAAATTATTCAACAAATAAATTCTTATAATGTTGCCCACACTACAGCGCAGCCCAAGCGCAGTCGCTGCTTACTGCGCAGTTATCAGAGCGGGTTCTACTACGTGCGTGTGTATGTATGTGTATCGAAAAAAAGTGCAGACTGATTAGAATATCAGATTAGAGGGTTCAGGGTATCTCCTAGTCGAGCAGTCTCGACTAGAGTCTTCTTACTTGTTATACCCTGAACCCATTGAAAATGGGAAATCAGGGTATAATGGTTTTGTTAAAAGTATGTAACAGGCAGAAGGAGGCGTGGCAGACCCCACAAAGTATATATATTCTTGATCAGGGCGACGAGCTAAGTCGATTTGGCCCTGTCCGTCTGTCTGTCCGTCCGTCCGTCCGTCCGTCCGTCCGTCCGTATGTATGAACGCGTCGATCTCAGAAGATATAAGAGCTAGAGACTTGAATTTTTTTCCCTAGGTCCGTGTATATCACGCGCATATCAAGTTTTTCTTTATATATCGATAACTACTCCCGATATTTTATTATCGATCAAAAACCTTATCGAAAGCAAGTTATTTAATTATATCTCCTACACCTTTAGAGCTAGAGCTTGCAAATTTTATGTAGACTTATATGTATTTTATATAATTTCGATTTTTGTTGTAATTTACCCCCACCCCTATATCCACCCCCCTCACCCTCACCTTTGTAAAAGGCGTATTTCAAGTACTAGAGACATGTGCTTTGGAATGTACATACATTTTCACCATATAATTACGCCCTAAAACTTTCATTAAGATTGTACAGAAATTAAGATTGTACAGAAATTGTATAGAAATTAAATTATTCAACAAATAAATTCTTATAATGTTACCTACACTACAGCGCTGCCCAAACGCAGTTAGCAGAGCGCATTCTAATACGTGTGTATATGTATGTGTGTGCCGAAAAGAAGTGCAGACTGATAAGAATATCAGATTAGAGGGTTCAGGGTATCATCTAGTCGAGCAGTCTCGACTAGAGTCTTCTTACTTGTTATACCCTGAACCCATTTTCAATGGGAAATCATGGTATAATGGTTTTGTTGAAATGTATGTAACAGGCAGAAGGAGGCGTGGCAGACCCCACAAAGTATATATATTCTTGATCAGGGCGACGAGCTGAGTTGATTTGGCCCTGTCCGTCTGTCCGTCTGTCCGTCCGTCCGTCTGTCCGTCTGTCCGTATGTATGAACGCGTCGATTTCAGAAGATATAAGAGCTAGAGACTTCAAATTTTTTTAAAATGTTCGTAATTACAGCGCGCATATCAAGTTTATCATTAAAAATCGATAACTCATCCCGATCTTTTTTTATCGATAAAAACCCTTATCGAAAACCAGCTATAAAATTATATCTTCTACACCTTTATTGCTAGAGTCTCCAAATTTTTAATGTATGCTTATATGCAATTTATACAATTTCGGTTTTTGTTAAAATTTACCCCCACCCTTAAATTCACCCCCTCACCCTCACTTTTGTAAAAAGCGTATTTCAAATACTAGAGACCTGTGCTTTGGCAATTACATGCATATTCATGTTATAATCATAATCTAAAAGTTTCATGAAGATCGTACGTCCATAAAAAAGTTATTAAACAAGTTAAGTTCTCATAGTAAGCGCACACTGCAGCCCAGCGTGTTTATGCTTGTGTGTGTATATGTATGTAATTGTTTGTGTATGTGTGTGTGTGTGTGTGTGTGTGTTTGTGTGTATGTATGTGTGTGTATGTATGCCTGTGTGTGCGTGCGTGCGTTCGTGTGTGTGTGTGTGTGTGTGTGTGTTTCTTGTGTAAGCTGAAAGACGCGAAAAATTATTGAAATAGCTATTACTCCAAGGGTTCAGGGGATCTCGTAGTCGAGCAGTCTCGACTAGAGCTTTCTTACTTGTTTTTATTTACAATTTATTTAAAATTATATTTTAATATAATATAATAATAACAATAATATTATATGTAGATTCTGCCGTTGCGCGCTCTAAGGTAGCGCTGCCGGTCCACATTTCCTGTTGATTGGGTTGGCCCAGCTTGGCGCGCTGGGCGGGGCCGGTGCAGGTCTTCGCAATGGCTTTTTATACCCTGAACCCATTTTCAATGGGAAATCAGGGTATAATGGTTTTGTTAAATGTAGGTAACAGGCAGAAGGAGGCGTGGCAGACCCCACAAAGTATATATATTCTTGATCAGGGCGACGAGCTGAGTCGATTTGGCCCTGTCCGGCTGTCTGTCCGTCCGTATGTATGAACGCGTCGATCTCAGAAGATATAAGAGCTAGAGTCTTGAAATTTTTTTCTTAGGTCCGTGTATATCACGCGCATATCAAGTTTTTCTCTATATATCGATAACTACTTCCGATATTTTATTACCGATTAAAAACCTTATCGATTGCTAGTTATTTAATTATATCTCCTACACCTTTAGAGCTAGAGCTTCCAAATTTTAAATGTACACTTACATGTATTTTATATAATTTCGATTTTTGTTGTAATTTACCCTCTACCTCTATATCCACCCCCTCACCATCACCTTTGTAAAAGGCATATTTCTAGTACTAGAGACTTGTGCTTTAGAATGTACACACGTTTGAACATTATGATTATTTTAGAACAGTTGTATTAAGATTGTACGTCTAGAAATTCAATTATTCAACAAATAAATTCTTATAATGTTGCTCACACTGCAGCGCAGCCCAAGCGCAGTCGCTGCATACTGCGCAGTTAGCAGAGCGCGTTCTAATACGTGCGTGTGTAGGTATGAGTGCCGAAAAGTGCAGAGTGGTTAGAATATCAGATTAGAGGATTCAGGGTATCTCCTAGTCGGGCAGTCTCGACTAGAGTCTTCTTACTTGTTATTTATTTAATTTTTTTTTTTTTATTATTCACAGTACAGGTTATAGAATAAATATATATGAAGATGAGTCCAAAAGTTATCAACAAGCACCTCCACGTAATAAAAAACGGCTAACATCGATGATTACATAGATCAAAACGCAAGAAACATCCTCATCCGCAAGATCGTTGAGTACTGAGCGCCAATTATTTCTGCCATATCCTAATTCAGAGAAGAGGTTTGTTATTGATATTTATTACGAAAGTTCCTTAAATTTTATGTATGTATATATTATTAAGGAAATAGTATATTAGGAAATTTTTGTTTTTTATATGCAAATGATTACATTAAGAATCAATTTAACTATTTCCTTAATAACAGTATGCTATTCGTATACCCTGAACCCATTTTCAATGGGAAATCAGGGTATAATGGTTTTGTTGAAATGCATGTTACAGGCAGAAAGAGGCGTGGCAGACCCCACAAAATATATATATTCTTGATCAGGGCGACGAGCTGAATCAATTTGGCCTTATCCGTCTGTCTGTCCGTATGTATGAACGCGTCGATTTCAGAAGATATAAGAGCTAGAGACTTATTTTTTTTTTTTTAAATATCCGTATTTACAGCGCGGGTATCGAGCTTATCATTAAAAATCGATGGCTCATCCCTATCTTTTTTTAAAAAACGTTATCGAAAACCAGTTATAAAATTATATCTTCTACTTTATTATTGCTAGAGTCTCCAAATTTTTAATGTGTGCTTATATGCAATTTATGCAATTTCGGTTTTTGCTTAAACTATGTGTATGCATGTGTGTGTGTATGTATGCCTGTGTGTGCGTGCGTGCATGGGTGTGTGTGTATATCTTGTGTAAGCTGAAAGACGCGAAAAATGATTGAAATAGCTATTGCTCCAAGGGTTCAGGGGATCTCGTAGTCGAGCAGTCTTGACTAGAGCCTCCTTACTTGTTTTATCGATAAAAAACCTTATCGAAAATCAGTTATAAAATTATATATCGTAGAACTTTAAAGCATAATGTAGATTTATATGCAATTTATACAATTTCGCTTTTTATTAAAATGTACCCGCCACCCTTATATCCACCCACTTATTTGTAAAAGGCGTATTTCAAATACTAGAGCTTTGTGCTTTAGCAAATGCATGCATATCCATGTTTTAATCATAATCTGAAAGTTTCATGATGATCGTATATCCACAAGAAAAGTTATTATACAATTAAATTCTCATAGTAGGCGCACATTGCAGCCTATGCGTGTTAAGGCGTGGGTGATGGTGTGCGTGTATGTGTGTTTGTATGTGTGTGTTTTTTTTTGTTTTTTTTATATATTCATTTATTGACAAAATTATATAACAAATTGCAAGTTGCGTGGTGGCTAGGATAGCGCGCGGTGCTTGCGGGACGGCCGTAAAGCATTGCTTCGCAAGCACTATGCGCTACCTTAGCCTGGGACAGCTCGTCTTCTCAGTCGCTCGACTCTGCGGAGCTCCATCATCACTGTGGCCGCGAAGGTGCTTGTTAGTTCCCAAGCTTCCTCCGATTCCAGCATGGCGTTGACTAAGTTGTCCGCTCTGATGGAGCGGCCCACTGCCTCTTCCAGACGACGCCTCTCCTCCAGGAACCGTCCACATTCGAAAAGAATATGGTTCGCGTCTTCCACATGCCCTCGCTCGCACCAGGGGCACTCGTCAGATTCCTCGTGGCCAAAGCGCTTCAAATAGCTCCGAAAGCATCCATGACCCGAGAGGATCTGCGTAAGGTAGAGGTTTACCTCGCCGTGTTTGCGGTTGACCCATGGTTCAAGCTCCGGGATGAGCTTGTGCGTCCACCGCCCTTTAGCTGAGCTTGTAAGGTGGCCTTTTTGCCCACCTTACATTTTTGGCATTATAGCGGTCGAGGTTACTGAAATTTGTAGTGAGTAAGTTAGCATTAAGATATATTTGTAGTGAGTAAGTTAGCATTAAGATATATTTGTAGTGAGTAAGTTAGTAGTAAGATATATTTGTAGTGAGTAGGTTGGTAGTAGGCCATATTTTGTAGCAAGTAAGTTGGTTAGTAGGTTATATTTCGTAGTATGTAAGATAGTGAATGGAAAAAGAAATGAATTGGATTATAGTCGTTAAGTTTATATTTGAATTATCGATTGTTTTGTTAGATAAGTAAGTAGATAAAGGTATCATAGTCGTTAGCTTTAGATAGTAAGCAAAATTCAAATGAGTGGGCGGGCACGCGATCAGCAATGCAACCATGCAGCTCGAAAGCTCGCGGTGGTGAATTGCATTGCTGGTCGCGTGGTGAAATCTGCAGAGCGCAAGGAAAGGCTTGAAAGCTGCGCGCAGATTTTAATTGGTTTTGAGCACTCAACGCGAACGGTCGGCGTTAAAGAAAATAATAAACGGATAGGCGAGGGGTAGGAAACACGAGGTAATATGGAATAAAAATGTTAACGTATTTAGAAATGATTGTGTTCTCATTCGTAGTTGATTTGGTAATAATAACCCACCAATAATCTTAACATTACTAACCGGTGGTTAGCACGAGGGCAATCCTGTGCGCCAGACGGCCAAAACTCTGGCACACAAAACCGCGTGGTCTGGAGTGAACGCCGGCGTCAACGCTGGGCGTTCCTCGATCTGCGGTCCACCATTTGTAGTAGAATAGCTCCACTAACATCCCGCAATACGCCTTTGTAGCCCCGACCCCAGCAATCTGGAGTGCGTTTAGCCGCGCCACTCGATCGCTGCAGCCATCCCACGTGCAAACGTGTGGGGGCGTGGTCGGCGAGTTCGGGCTGAGTGGCCATTTAATACGTAATAACTCCCCCATCCTCTCCCGTTTCTCTAACTCGTGGTCCCGTAGTAATTTACAAATGTCTTGTAAGTTGTGGCCCTGGGCAGACTGAAGCTCTGACCCCGGCTGGAAAATTCTAACTTTACAAGTGGCGCCCGAGCAGGGACCTGCGGGGCTAGAGAGAGTGTGGTATACGGGCGGCGTAAAATCCCGCCGGCATACCCAAATAGAGGTTATGGTAAAATTGTTGGTGACGGTTAATGTGGACAGAGTAGTGGGCATGTGAAAGTGAATAAAAGGAGGGAAACTAAGAACATTCGCGAAAAGCGTGAAAATTTAAAGCGAATATGCCTTACGACGGCCACGGGGTCGGGGCAAAAATTTCGAGAAGTGTCAAGTGAAAAGAAGAAAAAGTACAGTGCGCGCGCAAATATTACGCAGAAGCGTAAATCGAATACGCATATGCATAAGCATATGCACGCGCGGGGGCAGCGTCGCGAACATTGCCGAAATCCAGCGAGAGAGAAGAGAGGCGGCCGAAGAGAGGTGGTAAGAGTGTAAAACGAGAGTAAGTGAAAGGGAAGTTAAATTGTGAAGGTTATTAGCGCACGCACATATAAGCGTGCATAGATATGTGTATGTATGTATGTGTATATATATATGTACATATATATATGTGCGCATTTGTCTATGCGCGCATTACAAGATGTTCACCACTAATTTTTACATGCACATATATATATACATATACATGTGCGCTTTATTAAACGTTTTGCTATTCACTCTCTCTATGACAATTTTATATGCGTGTATGAATAGTGAAGGGTACTTGGCGAGAGAGTGAAGAATTTTGTGCATAGGCGAAAGGGTAAGCATGCATGTGTATATATGCATAGGTGCAAGCGAGAAGGCCAGTGCAAATGTATAAATATGTATGCGTGAATAGATCAAGAGAGTGAGAGAGCAATCGGTTAAGCGTAGGCGTGTGGTTGTGCGCATATGACACTGAGTGAATTTTGACATAGATGAGCTTGCGCGTGAAAGAGAATGCATGTGTGATTAAGCGCATATGACACGAGGCTAATAGTTGAAAATGAGAGTGGACAGTGGGCCGAAGCCGATATAAAATAAAGTGAATTGTGAACAAATAATAAGCGAGACTTAAATCAATAATAATAAATAAATAAATAAATATTAAATGAATAAAAATAAATAAATATCAAATAAATAAAATTTATAAATAAATAAAATTTATAAATAAAGAAAATTTATAAATAAATAAAATTTATAAATAAATAAAATTTATAAATAAATAAAATTTATAAATAAATAAAATTTATAAATAAATAAAATTTATAAATAAATAAAATTTATAAATAAATAAAATTTATAAATAAATAAAATTTATAAATAAATAAAATTTATAAATAAATAAAATTTATAAATAAATAAAATTTATAAATAAATAAAATTTATAAATAAATAAAAAATCTGTAAATAAATAAAATTTATAAATAAATAAAAATTATAAATAAATAAAATTTATAAATAAATAAAATTTATAAATAAATAAAAGTTGTTAATAAATGAAAATTATAAAAATGAACAAATGAATAAATAAATATAAATTGATAATAGTTAATAACAGGTAAATAAATAAATAATTCATGATTATACAATAAATAAACGGGATAAGGTTAGAGTGCATGACAATCGGGTCGGTGAGAAGTGAAATGAAGAGAGACGAAACCCAGTGGGGTCAAAGTAGGTCATGAAGTGAAATGAAACGAAGTCAGTTGAACTAGGCGTAAAGAGGAACAAGGTGAAGTAGATGAGAAAAGGTAGAACGAAATAAGCGGATAGGAAATAAAAGAAATCGGGAAAACGGAAAGCGAAAGATAAGAAAAAAAAGGGGAATAAATGAATATAATTAAAACAAAAGCAAAGAAAACGAAATAAAACGAAGTATATTAAGAGAAATAAGGAGAAATAAAATAAAATAGATTAAGAGAAATAAAGAAGAATAAAATAAAATAGATTAAGAGCAATAAAGAAAAGGAAAATAAAATGAAATAGATTAAGAGAAATAAAGAAAACGAAATAAGAATAAAATAGATTAAGAGAAATAAAGAAAACGAAACAAAAAAAAAAAAGAAATAAAGAAAAGCGAGATAAAGCAAGAGAGATTAAGAATAATAAAGAAAGCAAAATAAAGATAAAAGCGAACCGAGAAAGGCAAAGAAAGAGAAATACAGTAAATTGAGAAAAATAAAGAAAAGAAATAAAAGGAAGTACATTAAGAAGAAGAAGATAAGAGAGAGTAAAATAGATTAAGACGAATAAAGAAAAGTAAACCAAAACTAGAATAAATGTAACATAAAATAGATTAAGACAAACAGAATTGTATAACATAAGGAAATTTGAAAAAAAAAAAAAAAAATATAAATAAATATATAATAATAAAGAAAGGTAAAGAAAGAAAAGAAAATTTTAGTAAATAATGGAAGGAGCAACACCCCACATTTCGGGATTAAGCGTCGGCTGGGTTTACCAGCGCTGCAAAGAGGAACTGATAGCGGTTGCACGAGATCTCGGCCTTGACGACGAGGGCCGCGTGGAAGATTTAAGAAAGAGATTGTCATCCTACATCCAGGGCGGTGGCTATTCGGCGGAAGTCAAAGGGCGACTGACTGAATGGGAAGCACGTTTCTCTTCGGGAGGCGCGATGTCGAGCATGGGCAGCCGCGCATACCAAAAGTCAGAGCCCGACCTACGAAAGATCCAGGAGAGCGGTTCCGCTTCGACGGCGCCGCTGAGGCTTAGCGTACCGACGGCGAGCAGCATGGCTGGGAGCCGGAGGGACGAAAAGTCGAAGGGACCTGGCAATGGAGGCGAGATGAGTGTTGAGCGTCGGACTCCAGTGTTCTCACCGCCACCAGAGAGGCACCCGCCGTGGAATATCGCCGAGCAAGTCAGGAAGTGGGGAATGAAGTATGACGGTCGATCGGATCCCCTCGGTTTCATCGAGATCCTGGAAGAGCGAGCCATAACTTATGGGATCGAGTTGGACAGGATGCCGAGGGCACTAAGCGAGGTGTTGGTAGACAAGGCGGCCAAGTGGTTCCTGACCAGTGGGCTAAGAGATGTGCCCTGGTTGGAATTTAAGAAGGAGTTCTTGGACTTCTTCTTACCTCCCCAATACCTCGAGCGTTTGGAGGACCAGATCCGGGCGCGCCGGCAGCGGGAAGGCGAACCCTTCAAGGACTACTTGATTGAGCTGCGTCTATTGATGCGTCAGGCTAGATACAGCCCGGCCCAAGAATTGAATAGGGCCTACGAGAACGCATCCCCGGAATACAGATTGTACGTACGGAGGCACGATTTCTCGTCTCTAACGCAGCTGACCCAGATGGCCGCGGAGTTCGAGAACGTGAGGAGTCAACAGAGAGAACAAGGAAGGAAGGCTACGGTGGAGACCGGTTGGCCCAAGCCAGCGGAGGCGCGGCAGAATAATCCTTTCCGCGCAAAGACATCTGTTCCCCGATCTGGAGGACAAGTTGAAGGGCGGACGGAGACGCCGGTGGCGACGCAGTCGGCGGAGGCAACTAGCCGGATGATGTCACAGGATGCTGGACCCAGGCCAAGTCGAGTTTGTTATCGATGCGCACAACCTGGACACTTCGCGCGAGAATGTCGTAACGCGCCAGTGTTGTTCTGCTGGCGTTGCGGGCAGCAAGGCCGGACTGCGAGGGAGTGCTGCGAACGAGACAGCTCGGGAAACGGCCAAGGGCGCCCTCCAAGAGGGCGGAGCGGCGCCAATTAAAAACGGAAGATGAGGAGAGGAACCCGCTCCGAGTAAAGGAGTGGAAGATCGTCGCGTCGGTAACGGTCGGGGGTCAAAGGATGACTGCCACGATCGACACTGGAGCTACACGCAGTTTTGTTAGTGAGGACTGCGTGCGCCGACGGACGATAGGAGGCGAGCGTTGCCAAGTTGAGTCGCGGATCAGATTGGCCGATGGATCAGCACTAAACGTCACGGAGATGGTGAGGACGGATGTGAGCCTGGCAGGCAAAACGGCGGAAGCAAACTTGCTAATAATGCCGACCATGCTAGACCATGTCATCCTCGGCATGGACTTCCTGTGCGCCATTGGTACTACGGTGCGTTGCGGCAACGCGGAGCTCGAGATGAGGATGATAGACGACGTGGGAGATGGCGCATCGCCACCAAATGGACAGCGAGTGGAGCAAGGCAACAGGCGTCTTGAGAGCAACGCCAGTTCGTCGAAGGAGTGAAGGAGTTGGGCTCGGAGGCGTCGCACGAGGCCGCAACGACAAAAGAGGGCCCAAAGTCGGCAATCGCAGTGTCAACGATCGGCGTCCAGCAAGCGTCGAGCCAAGGCACACTGCCCGACGAGAACAGAGGCAAGAGGGAAGGAATGGAAAAGGGAACGCCGAAGGAGAGACTTAGGGGGCGTCTCCCAGCGACAAGGAGAGACAGAAAGGAAAGAAACGAGCTAATTGAAGACAAAAGGGGAGCTGAGCCTCCCGCGAGAGTTGTAAAACAGAGCGAGGACTTGAGGAGCGGACCCGAGGAGTGGTCGCCGGAGTTCAAATCAGTCGAATTAGAGAAGGAAGGTGAGCCCGAGGGCGGCCCACCGACAGGAGAAGCAGCAGAGAGCGAATACGGAGGATATAAACGATCCGCGCCCAATAGTAAGGAGTGGCCGGATGAGTTAGAGACGAGAGAAGCAACGGAGAGCGAGTACGGAGGATATGAACGATCCGCGCCCAATAGTAAGGAGTGGCCGGATGATTTAGAGAAAGAACTGCAGGAGTTCCTCGAGGCAGAGTTGGCATTGTTCGAGGACCTCGAGGGCGTGACGCACATCGCCGAGCATAGCATCCGGATGAAGGACGACAAGCCTTTGAAGCAAAGGTACTACCCTAAAAATCCGGCTATGCAAAAGGTGATCAATGAACAGGTGGACGAGCTGCTTCAAGCTGGAGCGATTGAACCGTCGAAGAGCCCACACAGCGCACCCATAGTCTTAGTCAAGAAAAAGACTGGGGATTGGCGCATGTGCGTAGATTATCGACAGCTCAACGCCAACTCAGTCCCGGACGCGTATCCTGTTCCACGGATTCTTCACATTTTGGAGAAACTACGACACGCACGATTTATATCTACGCTGGATCTAAAGAGCGGTTACTGGCAGATCCCAATGGCGGCGGATAGCAGGGAATACACGGCGTTTACCGTGCCAGGCAGAGTATTGTTCCAATGGCGAGTGATGCCATTCGGTCTGCATTCGGCGGGAGCGACATTCCAGAGGGCATTGGACACAGTCATCGGACCCGACATGGAGCCTCACGCGTTTGCATATCTCGACGATATAGTAGTCATCGGAGCGACGAAGGAGCAACACGTGGCCAACCTGAAGGAAGTTTTCCGGCGGTTGCGAGCGGCCAATCTAAGACTCAACAGAAGGAAATGCAGTTTCTTTCGGGAGAAGTTGGCGTACCTTGGCCATGTGATAAGCGGAGAGGGGATTTGCACTGATCCCGCGAAGGTCGAGGCGATCCAGAGCCTCCCATCGCCTTCGAATCTCAAGGAGCTGCGGCAATGCCTAGGAATGGCATCATGGTATCGACGCTTTGTACCAAACTTCGCGTCACTGGTACAACCGATGACGAAGCTGTTAAAGAAGGGCCAGAAGTGGATCTGGAGTGAGGAGCAGGAAGAGGCGTTGCAGAAACTCAAGGAGAGTTTAACGACCGCGCCTGTTCTGGCCTGTCCCGACTTCTCGGCCAAATTTGTGCTGCAGACCGACGCCAGCGACTACGGCCTCGGCGCAGTGCTGACGCAAGAAGTCGAGGGGCAGGAGCGAGTGATAGCATACGCCAGCCGGAAGTTACTGAAGGCGGAGCTAAACTACTCGGCAACGGAGAAGGAGTGCCTCGCGATCGTCTGGGCGATCCGAAAGATGCGATGCTACCTGGAGGGTTACAGATTCGACGTCGTCACGGATCATCTAGCGCTGAAATGGCTCAACTCCATAGAAAGTCCCACGGGCCGGATCGCTCGTTGGGCGCTAGAGTTGCAGCAATATCAGTTCGACATACGTTATCGCCGAGGGAGCTTAAACGTAGTGGCCGACGCATTGTCCCGGCAGCCCATGGACAGTTGCGAGCAGGCCGTGGAAGAAAATCCTCCTTGCTGGTGGATAGCAAGGATGCGTGAAAGGATTGCAAAGGAGCCTGAGAAGTTCCAGGACTATGTGGAAGAAAATGGGCAGTTGTATCGGAATATAGGCCATCGGATAGACGAGGAAGATTTCATCCCATGGAAGCTCTGCGTCCCGAGCAGTTTGAGGGGCAGAGTGATGAGGGAGTGCCACGACGCTCCCACGGCCGGACATCAAGGAGTGAGGAAGACGGCGGCACGACTTGCGCAAAGGTACTATTGGCCGGGCATGTTCAGAGATGCCGCCAAATACGTGAAGTGTTGCGAGACGTGCCAAAGATTTAAATGCGTGCAACAAAAGCCAGCCGGGCATATGCTCACCAGACAGGTGGCGGAGCCAATGGCGGTCTTGTGCGCAGACTTCGTGGGACCTTTACCTCGTTCCAAACGTGGGAACACAATGTTGTTGGTGTTCCACGACGCTTTTGCCAAATGGGTGGAGCTGGTGCCGTTGAGGAAAGCGACCACCGCTCAGCTGCAACTGGCGTTCCGGGAACGCATAATCAGCCGATTTGGAGTGCCCAGGACGTTCGTTTGCGACAACGGCGTACAATTCACAAGCAGAAGTTTCAAGGCGTTTATGGAATCCTTGGGGGTGACACTCCAGCACACAGCGCCTTATACACTGCAGGAGAACCCGACGGAGAGAACAAATCGCACGGTGAAGACTATGATAGCTCAGTACATCGAAGGCCACCAGAGCTCATGGGACGAGCTGTTGCCGGAGATAACGCTAGCAGTCAACTCGAGCGTGGCCGACTCCACGGGCTTCACTCCAGCATTCCTGATGTTAGGGCGGGAGCCACGCCTACCCGCCGCTTTATACGACGAAGTCACTCCCGGTTCGGCGACCAGAGAGACCCGAGCCGAGGCCAGAGGAGTCAAAATGAAGGAGATTTTCGACATAGTGCGCAGTAACTTACAGCGAGCATCAAAGGATCAAGGCAGGCACTATAACTTGAGACGGCGTGACTGGAGACCAACGGGTCTCGGTGCTGTTGCGACAACATCAATTGTCGAACGCGGCGGACGGATTCGCGGCGAAACTAGCGCCCAAATTCGACGGCCCTTACAAGGTCGTTAAGTTCCTGTCTCCCAACGTGGTGCGCCTGGCGAAGGAGGGCGAACGTAAGAGAAGGGTGGCCAACATTGCGCAGTTGAAGCCATTCCATCAAGAAGACGAAGAAAGCGACACGATACCGGAAAATGAGACCGGGGAAACGGGGGACGAGGAACGAGCCCCGCTGTACCCGACGAAGACAACCAAAGGCCCTGACAAATCTACACATCTCATCAACTACTAACTTCCCCGCAGAGGACGTGGAAGCGTTGAGGATGTTGCCGCTGATCCCCGTCAACTGGAGGATACGCCCTGCTGGCGTCGAGCTGAGCGAGGAGGTAATCCAACTCCTGAGGCGGGAGGTGGAAACACGTAGATGGCCGCACAGGAGAACCCGTTTCCGAGTTGCGGCGGGGGAACGGTCATACACAGTGACCATCAATTCATCGGGGGGCGTAACAGTCGCTCCGTCGAAGTAGTAAAGGGGTGTAAGGTGGCCTTTTTGCCCACCTTACATTTTTGGCATTATAGCGGTCGAGGTTACTGAAATTTGTAGTGAGTAAGTTAGCATTAAGATATATTTGTAGTGAGTAAGTTAGCATTAAGATATATTTGTAGTGAGTAAGTTAGTAGTAAGATATATTTGTAGTGAGTAGGTTGGTAGTAGGCCATATTTTGTAGCAAGTAAGTTGGTTAGTAGGTTATATTTCGTAGTATGTAAGATAGTGAATGGAAAAAGAAATGAATTGGATTATAGTCGTTAAGTTTATATTTGAATTATCGATTGTTTTGTTAGATAAGTAAGTAGATAAAGGTATCATAGTCGTTAGCTTTAGATAGTAAGCAAAATTCAAATGAGTGGGCGGGCACGCGATCAGCAATGCAACCATGCAGCTCGAAAGCTCGCGGTGGTGAATTGCATTGCTGGTCGCGTGGTGAAATCTGCAGAGCGCAAGGAAAGGCTTGAAAGCTGCGCGCAGATTTTAATTGGTTTTGAGCACTCAACGCGAACGGTCGGCGTTAAAGAAAATAATAAACGGATAGGCGAGGGGTAGGAAACTCTCTCAAGAGAGAGTTCTCAGTGAGAGTTAACAGACGTGTTTACTATTGTGCTCTTCAATTATTCTTGTTTTCTTAGTTAATTATTTTTATTAAATTTCACATAATTGCGGTTCGGTTGTATATAGCAAATATCTATATTATCCTGTGCAAGGTTTGATCCGTTGTTCACTGCGTTTTTAATAATTTGCTTTTTTAATTTGTGAAGCTTTGTGTGCAGTGTCGGTTCATTAGTTTCATTATTTGCATTTTTGCTTTAGTGTTTCTATTTGTTGGCGCTCTCCCCAGTTCACTCTTTCTAAGTTTGTGTGAGTGTGTGCATAAGTTGCTCTCACTATCTACGGTTGTTGTATTTGCCTCTCTTGAATCTTTGATTTTTGTGGTGTGCAAGTATACTCTCTCGCTGAGGACTTTTGATCTGCTCCGTAACGGCTGTTTTTGTTGTTGACTCGCTCTCTCAACATATATTTTCGTTGCGCTCTGTAACGGCTGTTTGTTGTTGGACTCGCTCTCAACACATTTATACCTCTCTTTGTTGTGACATTTCTGTTTACATTCAGTAATTTTGTGATCTATCCCGATTGCCAATATGAGTTGCTGCAAAAAAGCTTGCACTTTCAGGCAAACAGTTGATTCTGCACAAGCGCAATTTATAAGTTGCTGGCTGTGTGATAACATGATGCATACTAAGTGTGCAGGTCTTACTGGGCGTGAATATGACAAGATTATGTCTACTACTAAAGCTGGTAGTGGAGGCATACGCTGGTCTTGTCCGATTTGTTTGGAAAAACAAATAAACTTTTCTAAAATGTATAGTGCTGTGAGGTCTCAGTTTTTAAAACTGAAGAAGATTTCTATGCAGTTGACCAGTGACATGGCTGCTGCTGAGGAAATCTTATATCAGTACGGCTTTGAAAGTCCTCTCTCTCAATTGGATACTCCTTTGTTGTCGGTAACTCCTTCTGTAATAGTACCGTCACCTAATTCGCTTGCTCCTCCCTCACCTTGCGCTTCTGTTTTGTCGTCGGCTCCCAATTCTCTAGATCCTCCTTCACCTTGTCCCATATCTGTTTCTCCTATTGAGGCTTCTATTGAAACTCAAGCCCCTGTCCCAAATTTGGATGCTACTTCTATTGTTGCTCAAACAATGAGTGTCAATAAGTCAGCCTCTCATAGCATTACCTTATCTGTTGTCTCTCCTAGAAAGCAAGTTTTCTTATCTAGGCTTTCATCTGACACTACCATTGAGGCAGTATCGGCTTTTATCTCAAATAAGATTCCGGTTAATGTTTTTATATCGAAGTTTAGTTTCGCGACACCGCGTGAAATTGCTTCGTTCAAAATCAATGTGCCTGTAGAACACTTTAAAACCCTTTGTGACCCTAATTTCTGGCCACCTCATGTAGTTGTTCATGAATTTAAACCCAAAAATCGTAACAGATCGATGCCTATTTCAGTAAATTTACCTTCGGTGCAATCTTCATCAAACGTTGTACCAAAAAACTAAATTACTTACAAACCTCTTCTCAGCTGTCCCTGATTTATCAAAATGTACGTGGCTTAAACTCAAAACTTAAAAGTCTTTTCTTGCATAGTTTCAGTGTACAATATGATATTATCGCTTTCACTGAAACATGGCTAAGTAGTAATATTCATAATAGTGAAATTCTTTCAAGTAATTTCACTATTTATAGACTCGACCGTTCGTCGCGCAGAGGTGGTGGGGTGTTAATTGCGGTTAAGTCCATTATCCACTCTGAATTGTTTACCTTTTCGTCCCTTTATGATGTGGAGATTATAGCGGTTAAATTAACTCTGCCATCGTGCTCATTATACATCACATGTTCTTATATCCCTCCCTCTTCTGATGTACAAGTTTATGCTCACCACATAAATTGTATTAAACAAGTTAATGAACATGTAAATGATAGAGATTGTCTTCTTGTGTTGGGTGATTTTAATATTCCGAACACTTCTTGGTCTTCAACTTGTAATGCAAATTACTTTATTCCGACAATTGATCACTATCTTTTTGATGAATTGTTTAACCTGTCTATGTTTCAGATGAACTCTATTTCAAACCATCTTAATCGCACTCTTGATCTTGTGTTTGTTAATCATGATTCGCTAATTAATGTCGCGAGATCAACTCCTTTCTCCTTACCTGAGGATATATATCATCCCACTTTAGAGGTTTTATTAACTATCGACAATCCTCCCTCTAATACTCCAATGCCTTCTAAACTTAGTCGCTGTTATCGTAAATGCAATTTCGTTTTGCTTAACGAACTAATTAATTCAACAGACTGGTCTATTTTATATGAGTCGGTTGATATTAATTTAGCATCATCGTTTTTTTATTCTACCTTAAACTCTATTCTGGATGTTTGTGTCCCTCTCCGCCGTATTTCGCCAGTTTCAAATAAGCCACCTTGGTTCACCAAAACTCTTTCGAACTTGAGAAACATTAAAACTAAATGTTTTAAAAATTACAAAAAGTCTGGTTCAAGTATTGACTGGTCCAAATATTCCATTGCCAAGTCAAACTTCAATCTTTTAAATTCTAGCTGTTATGAGAATTATCTTACACGTTGCAAACGTCAGTTTACTCGTGATCCCAAACAATTTTTCTCATTTGTAAACTCGAAGCGTAAATCCGCTGGTTTGCCGTCCTCATTTGTCCTTGGAGGTGAAAAAACATGCAATGATCAGGATTCCTCTGATCTATTTGCTGATTTTTTTCAATCCACTTATTCTTCTGCTGATCTCTACAGCAACTCATATCCTTATTCTCTTCCTGAATATGGATCTATAAATACTCCCAAAGTTACTGCATCCTCTCTGGCTGCAGCCATTAAGACATTGAAATCATCTTTCTCTCCTGGTGCTGATAATATTCCTAGTTGTGTGATTAAAGAGTGCAGTGTTTCTCTTCAGTCACAATTACTAAAATTGTTTAACTTGTCCTTGGATACTTCTGTGTTCCCTTCAATTTGGAAAGAATCTTTCATCATTCCCTTATATAAAAAAGGTGGAAGATCTGATATTTCCAATTATAGAGACATCGCGAAATTATCTGCTATTCCGAAGTTATTTGAGAAAATCATAACATCGGCCTTGCAGCATTTTTGCAAATCGATTATTCAACCATCTCAACATGGTTTTGTTCAAAATCGATCTACGTCCTCTAATTTACTTGAGTTCACGTCGCTTGTTAATGACAGCTTTTCCAAAAAAATGCAAACCGATGTTATTTATACGGACTTCAGTAAAGCATTTGACTCAGTACATCATTACATACTAATTCTTAAGCTTGAACGCTTAGGATTTTCACCCAGTCTTGTCTCTTGGATTTCATCCTATTTAACGGGTAGAACCCAAAGAGTCTTGCTGAGTACAGCTATGTCTAAACTTATCTTTGTTTCGTCTGGTGTACCTCAGGGTAGCCATTTGGGCCCATTGCTCTTTTCCCTTTTTATAAATGACCTTCCTAGTTGTATCTCGTATTCCACTATATTTATGTATGCTGATGATGTAAAACTTTGCCTTCCATACTCCAGGGCAAATGGACATCTTCACCTTCAAGATGACCTAAATGCATTTCAACTTTGGTGTGTGGCAAACCAGCTTGACCTAAATTGCTCAAAGTGTATGACAATGACCTTCAGTCGTACCGTTCCTCTAATTGTTGATTATAAAATTAGCAATAATTCCTTACGACGCATCTTTACAGTCAAAGATCTTGGTGTATTCTTTGACTGTAAACTTAACTTTAATCTTCATATTTCTACCATAATTAATGAAGCCAAAAGTGCGCTTGGCTTTATTAAACGTTGGTCTAAGGAATTTAAAGATCCTTTTATTACCAAGCGTTTATTTACTTCGCTTGTGCGTCCTATCCTAGAGTATTGTTCTGTCGTATGGTCTCCGCAACATAAACTGTATCAGGATCGTATCGAATCGGTCCAAAAACAGTTTCTTCTCTTTGCCTTAAGAGACCTTAGATGGGACAGTAATTTACGATTACCGTCTTATCATAGTAGGCTCCAGCTAATTGATCTTCCATCGCTAACCAATCGCAGAACAATTTTAGGAATTGTTTTTCTGCATAAATTGATTAGTGGTGATATTGATTCGTCCTCTTTGTTGGGTCGTCTAAATTTTTTAGTTCCGTCCCGAGCAACTAGACACTATCGTCCGCTTCATTTACCTGTGTGCACTAGGGATTATTCTTTGCACAGTGCGTTTCATGTTCTTTGTGTTAATTTTAATAAATATTATCACGTTTTTTCCTTAGAGCTCTCTCCTCCTAAAATAAAAAGTGTACTATCAGCTTATCTTAGGGAAATCACTCACAATGCCCAGGCATAAGCATTGGCATACGCTTTTGCTGCTAATGTTGTGTTAGTGATTTCTCAATTCTATTCTTATACTCTATTTTTGGCTCTTCCATTACTCTTTTCTTTTTATTATTTCTTATTCTTTTTATTAACTTTTCTTGCAACTTCTCTTATTACCGGCCTTTTTTCTTTTTCTATACTTTACCTCTTCTTATTTTATTCTTTTTTTCTTTTTTTATTATTGTTTTTTTTTAACTCCTTTTATTTATTTATTTATTTTATTTTATTTTTTTTTTATTATTATTATTATTTTTTTATTTTTTATTATTATTTTAAGAATTATTTTAAGTATGCTAAATATTGTTTAATAACCTACATTTTAATATTTTATTTTTTTAAGTTTTCTTACTAACACTTTCTTTTCATAGCTTCAATAGTATCACTGACCATATTTGGCTGTGAGACGTGGGCATAGCCGGCCGGACTGGCAAATAAAATACCCCCATCGGGTTGGTGTTACTATTGAAATTATATCGTGTACTTTGTATAGGCTTTTTTAAATTAAAATTGACTCTCATTTTTGTCAATAGCTTTAAGAAAATAAATAAATAAATAAAAAAATGTTAACGTATTTAGAAATGATTGTGTTCTCATTCGTAGTTGATTTGGTAATAATAACCCACCAATAATCTTAACATTACTAACCGGTGGTTAGCACGAGGGCAATCCTGTGCGCCAGACGGCCAAAACTCTGGCACACAAAACCGCGTGGTCTGGAGTGAACGCCGGCGTCAACGCTGGGCGTTCCTCGATCTGCGGTCCACCATTTGTAGTAGAATAGCTCCACTAACATCCCGCAATACGCCTTTGTAGCCCCGACCCCAGCAATCTGGAGTGCGTTTAGCCGCGCCACTCGATCGCTGCAGCCATCCCACGTGCAAACGTGTGGGGGCGTGGTCGGCGAGTTCGGGCTGAGTGGCCATTTAATACGTAATAACTCCCCCATCCTCTCCCGTTTCTCTAACTCGTGGTCCCGTAGTAATTTACAAATGTCTTGTAAGTTGTGGCCCTGGGCAGACTGAAGCTCTGACCCCGGCTGGAAAATTCTAACTTTACAAGCTATTCCACTTTCTTTGCCATCGTGCGATGCTGTTCGCCCTGACAGCGTTGAGTCGCGTAGGCCCGTGCGAATTCCGCTCCACGGCTTCGGCGACCAAATACTCCAGTGGCACCATACCGGCTATGACGAGCGCCGCGTCATCGGAGATAGTCCTGAAAGCGCAGCTGACTCTGATTGCGCTCAGCCTGTAGATCGCGCAAATGCCTCGGCTGTAGCTCGGCGTTGCCATCGCTCTTGCCCATATTGGCGCAGCATAAAGGATGACAGACCTAATAACGCTCATTAGGAGGAGACGTCGTTGCTGTTTAGGTCCCCGCGTGTTAAGCATGATTCTCGAGAGAGCTCTACAAGAATCAGCTGCCTTTTTATGCACATATTCTAAGTGCTCGCGGAAAGTTAATCTCTTTGACGCAATGGTGACGCTGCCGATCTTTATTTTGCGACTGCTGACTAGTACAACTTCGGTCTTGTGTGCCGCTAGCTCGAGCCCAGCTCCTGTCAACCAGCTTCGTATGCGATTGATACTTTCGCTGCACATATCCTTTGTATCTTTGAGCTCCTTTCCTATGGCTACGACAGCTACATCATCAGCAAAGCCAATGGTGTGCGCGCCTGCTGGTAGTTCCAAGCGCAGTAGGCCGTCGTACATGATGTTCCATAGGAGAGGCCCCAGCACTGAGCCTTGGGGTACTCCAGCTGACACTGTATGAGTTTGGGGACCCTCACTCGTGTTGTATACCAGTGTTCTTCCTCTGAAGTAGCTCTTTATTATCTCTCTTAGATATTTAGGGATATTATATTGTGACAGCGCATTCAGTATCATATCCCAACAAGCTGTGTTGAAGGCATTCCTTACATCCAGGGTCGCGATGATGCAGTATTCCTTCGTCCCGTGCCTCCATCTGGTGCCTTGAATAGCGGAAGTGGCCAGACCGACAACTTTGTTAAGCGCGTCCGTTGTTGACCGGGCCTTCCGGAATCCAAATTGGTTTGGTGACAGGCCTCCGGCGCTTGCAATCGCAGTCTCCAGCCTAGAGCAGATCAGTTTCTCAAACACCTTTCCCATGGTGTCTAAGAGACAGATCGGTCTGTACGAAGATGGCTCATCTGGTGGTTTGCCAGCCTTGGGTAGCAATACCAGATTCTGGGCTTTCCATTTTGCCGGGAACGTCTCTTGGATCAGGCATTCGTTAATGTTGTGGAATGATCTCGAAAAACTCATCATCAACATCATCAAGTAAGCGTTTGACCTAACGGTGGGCACAGTCGTCGGCTGATCGCACATTTGTCTCTAGAATAAGAAACCGAATGTTCTGGATTATGTACATGCATACATTCCATATGAAATAGACGTAAACATAGAAGCATAAGGAGACATCCAGAACATTCGATACGTAATAGAAGTAAGTATATAAGCATGCTGTAAATCGAGCCAGAGTTCATTCGGTAAGTTCATTGTGTAAGATCAATGTCAGTGTGTCGGCTCGGTCAGTTAAGTTCAAATCGTCGCGGTACGTGAAGTAGTGTACTTGTTACTGAATATTTTTGTTTTGTTAAATAAACTTATTGCGTTGCACCTACATATACCGTGTTTCATTTAAGAAAACCTCAACAGGTTATGGGCCCAGACAGTGCTAAACGTGTAATGTAGTGTGCAATCGAGTGCAAGTACAAAAGTGAATTAGTGGCAAATTTGTAACTAAATAAAGGCAATGAAAATGGAGCCATTAAATATGAGAATTGAACGATTACGCGACAAAGACAATTGGCATTTGTGATGTTTTATGATTCGTACGCTATTGGAAGAAGACGACGATGTTCTTGCCGTTTGTGAAGGTAGTTTGACGTGTCCGACACAGGAGTCTGCAACATACGAGAGAGACTCGAAAAGGTTCTTGAAAGCTGATAAGACTGCAAGGAAAATAATTATTCATTCTATCGAGAGAAGACCGATGGAATTGATTGTGAGCTGCAAAACAGCAAGAGAAATGTGGATAAAATTGAACTCAGTGTATGATATGAAATCAGAAGAAAATTTATCGGCTATTCAGAAACAGTTTTTTGATTTCAAATGGATTGAAAGTGAGAGTGTGGACTACAATACTTCAAAGTTGGAAGTTTTGTGGAGCAAGATGAAAAATCTTGGAAGTGCTGTGCCTGAAACAATGTTAATGTCACGAATCCTGTCATCTTTGCCTCAAAAGTTTAACTATTTTCATAGTGCGTGGGATTCGGTCGAAGACAGCAAAAGAACATTGAACAATTTGACGACTCGTTTAATGACAGAAGAAATGCGGTCAAGAGAACAAGAAGTGGTACCTGAAGAGTCAACAGCGTTAGTTGCCAGCAACGGAAAAAATAAAAGAGAACATGAAAATAAGAAGAAAATTATGAAATGCTATAACTGCGGCGTGATGGGACATCTGAAGAAGGACTGCTACAGGTGTTATATATGCAAGAAGAAAGGCCACAAAAGCAACACCTGTCAACAAACGAGAAATGCAGGAAGTCAAGCGGAAAATAATCAAGGAGAATTGGGTGAATCATCGAGGAAAGGATTGATTGCGAGCAGGGACGGCAGAGAAGATGACGTGTGGGTGATCAATTCAGGAGCTTCTGATCACATGTCAAGGCGTCGAGATTGGTATTCTACTTATGAAGAATTTTTGTCCTTGGATACTTCTGTGTTCCCTTCAATTTGGAAAGAATCTTTCATCATTCCCTTATATAAAAAAGGTGGAAGATCTGATATTTCCAATTATAGAGGCATCGCGAAATTATCTGCTATTCCGAAGTTATTTGAGAAAATCATAACATCGGCCTTGCAGCATTTTTGCAAATCGATTATTCAACCATCTCAACATGGTTTTGTTCAAAATCGATCTACGTCCTCTAATTTACTTGAGTTCACGTCGCTTGTTAATGACAGCTTTTCCAAAAAAATGCAAACCGATGTTATTTATACGGACTTCAGTAAAGCATTTGACTCAGTACATCATTACATACTAATTCTTAAGCTTGAACGCTTAGGATTTTCACCCAGTCTTGTCTCTTGGATTTCATCCTATTTAACGGGTAGAACCCAAAGAGTCTTGCTGAGAACAGCTATGTCTAAACTTATCTTTGTTTCGTCTGGTGTACCTCAGGGTAGCCATTTGGGCCCATTGCTCTTTTCCCTTTTTATAAATGACCTTCCTAGTTGTATCTCGTATTCCACTATATTTATGTATGCTGATGATGTAAAACTTTGCCTTCCATACTCCAGGGCAAATGGACATCTTCACCTTCAAGATGACCTAAATGCATTTCAACTTTGGTGTGTGGCAAACCAGCTTGACCTAAATTGCTCAAAGTGTATGACAATGACCTTCAGTCGTACCGTTCCTCTAATTGTTGATTATAAAATTAGCAATAATTCCTTACGACGCATCTTTACAGTCAAAGATCTTGGTGTATTCTTTGACTGTAAACTTAACTTTAATCTTCATATTTCTACCATAATTAATGAAGCCAAAAGTGCGCTTGGCTTTATTAAACGTTGGTCTAAGGAATTTAAAGATCCTTTTATTACCAAGCGCTTATTTACTTCGCTTGTGCGTCCTATCCTAGAGTATTGTTCTGTCGTATGGTCTCCGCAACATAAACTGTATCAGGATCGTATCGAATCGGTCCAAAAACAGTTTCTTCTCTTTGCCTTAAGAGACCTTAGATGGGACAGTAATTTACGATTACCGTCTTATCATAGTAGGCTCCAGCTAATTGATCTTCCATCGCTAACCAATCGCAGAACAATTTTAGGAATTGTTTTTCTGCATAAATTGATTAGTGGTGATATTGATTCGTCCTCTTTGTTGGGTCGTCTAAATTTTTTGGTTCCGTCCCGAGCAACTAGACACTATCGTCCGCTTCATTTACCTGTGTGCACTAGGGATTATTCTTTGCACAGTGCGTTTCATGTTCTTTGTGTTAATTTTAATAAATATTATCACGTTTTTTCCTTAGAGCTCTCTCCTCCTAAAATAAAAAAGTGTACTATCAGCTTATCTTAGGGAAATCACTCACAATGCCCAGGCATAAGCATTGGCATACGCTTTTGCTGCTAATGTTGTGTTAGTGATTTCTCAATTCTATTCTTATACTCTATTTTTGGCTCTTCCATTACTCTTTTCTTTTTATTATTTCTTATTCTTTTTATTAACTTTTCTTGCAACTTCTCTTATTACCGGCCTTTTTCTTTTTCTATACTTTACCTCTTCTTATTTTATTCTTTTTTATTATTGTTTTTTTTTTA
The DNA here is from genome assembly GCF_018153725.1 of Drosophila mojavensis. Taxonomy (NCBI): domain Eukaryota; kingdom Metazoa; phylum Arthropoda; class Insecta; order Diptera; family Drosophilidae; genus Drosophila; species Drosophila mojavensis. The sequence continues at coordinate 62,666 of NW_025318897.1, read as the reverse complement.
ACTCCTTTTATTTATTTATTTATTTTTTTTTTTAATATTATTATTATTTTTTTATTTTTTATTATTATTTTAAGAATTATTTTAAGTATGCTAAATATTGTTTAATAACCTACATTTTAATATTTTATTTTTTTAAGTTTTCTTACTAACACTTTCTTTTCATAGCTTCAATAGTATCACTGACCATATTTGGCTGTGAGACGTGGGCATAGCCGGCCGGACTGGCAAATAAAATACCCCCATCGGGTTGGTGTTACTATTGAAATTATATCGTGTACTTTGTATAGGCTTTTTTAAATTAAAATTGACTCTCATTTTTGTCAATAGCTTTAAGAAAATAAATAAATAAAATAAATAGGCGTAGGTAACGGTAAATATATCACGGCGCACGGAAAAAGTAATATTGATATTGACACTTATGTCAAAAATAATAAAAGGGCGACGACAATGTTTGATGTTTTGTATGTTCCGGAAATAGTTTACAATTTATTTTCTATTATGTCAGCTGCAACAAGGGGTGTTGATTGTCTTATTAAAAATAAAGGAACACAGTGTTTGTTGAGACGTGATAATAAAATAATTGCAACGGGTTCTAGGTTCGGAAACTTATTAAAATTAGATGCGAATGTTTTGATGCCAAAATTGTGTAATTTAACAAGAACAAGTAAGAAGACTCTAGTCGAGACTGCTCGACTAGGAGATACCCTGAACCCTCTAATTTGATATACTAATCACTCTGCACTTCTTTTCGGCATACATACATACACACGCACGTATTAGAACGCGCTCTGCTAACTCCGCAGTAAGCAGCGACTGCGCTTGGGCTGCGCTGCAGTGTGGGGAGCATTATAAGAATTTATTTGTTGAATAATTTAATTTCTAGATGTACAATCTTAACGAAACTTTCAGAGCGTAATAATATGGTGAAAATGTATGTACATTCCAAAGCACACGTCTCTAGTACTTGAAATACGCCTTGTACAAAGGTGAGGGTGAGGGGGTTGATATAGTGGTGGGGGGTAAATTACAACAAAAATCGAAATTATATAAAATATATATAAGTCTACATTTGAAATTTGCAAGCTCTAGCTCTAAAAGTGTAGGAGATATAATTAAATAACTAGCTTTCGATAAGGTTTTTAATCGATAATAAAATATCGGGAGTAGTTATCGATATAAAAAGAAAAACATGATATGCGCGTGATACACACGGACCTAGGAAAAAAATTTCAAGTCTCTAACTCTTATATCTTCTGAGATCGACGCGTTCATACATACGGACGGACGGACGGACGGACAGACAGACGGACAGGGCCAAATCGACTCAGCTCGTCGCCCTGATCAAGAATATATATACTTTGTGGGGTCTGCCACGCCTCCTTCTGCCTGTTACATACTTTTAACAAAACCATTATACCCTGATTTCCCATTTTCAATGGGTTCAGGGTATAAAAATAGAATCGAAAGAAAGTGATTCTTTACAAGTATGGCACGAGAGGTTTTGTCATCAAAACGTTCGACATGTTCGCGATTATTTGAAAAATAAGAATATTGATTTTCTAGAAAATGATTTCTTTTGTGAAGGATGTGCTTATGGGAAGCAGCATCGGCTAACATTTCACAGAAATATTGACCGTGCAACAAAGACACGAGAGATAATTCATACTGATGTTTGCGGTCCGATAGAGGTAGAGTCTATTGGTAAAAAGTTGTATTTTGTTAGCTTTAAAGATGATTATTCAAGTGTAAAGTTAGAATTTTCCAGCCGGGGTCAGAGCTTCAGTCTGCCCAGGGCCACAACTTACAAGACATTTGTAAATTACTACGGGACTACGAGTTAGAGAAATGGGAGAGGATGGGGGAGTTATTACGTATTAAATGGCCGCGCAGCCCGAACTCGCCGACCACGCCCGCACACGCTTGCACGTGGGATGGCTGCAGCGATCGAGTGGCGCGATCAAGCGCACTCTAGATTGCTGGGGTCGGGGCTACAAAGGCATATTGCGGGGTGTTAGTGGGGCTATTCTACTACAACTGGTGGACCGCAGATCGAGGAACGCCCAGCGTTGACGCCGGCGTTCACTCCAGACCATGCGGTTTTGTGTGCCAGAGTTTTGGCCGTCTGGCGCACAGGATTGCCCTCGTGCTAACCACCGGTTAGTAATGTTAAGATTATTAGTGGGTTATTATTACCAAATCAACTACGAATGAGAACACAATCATTTCTAAATACGTTAACATTTTTATTCCATATTACCTCGCGTTTCCTACCCCTCGCCTATCCGCTTATTATTTTCTTCGACATCGACCGTTCGCGTTGAGCGCTCAAAACTAATTAATTACTGCACGCAGCTTTCGAGCCTCTTCTGCCGCTGTGCAGATTTTACCACGCGACCAGCAATGCAATTCACCACCGTGAGCTTTCGAGTCGCATGGTTGCATTGCTGATCGCGTGCCCGCCCACTAATTTGAATTTTGCCTACCATCTAAAGCTAACGACTATGACACTTATATCTACTTAACTATCTAACACTTAGCCTACTTACTATCTACCAAAATAATCAATGACTCCAGAATGTAAACTTAATGGCTACTAAACTACAGATATAAACTTAATGACTATAATCCAATTCATTTCCTTTCACTATCTTACATACTACGAATATAACTCACTAACCAACTTACTTACTACAAATATAACTTGCTACTGACTTACTCACTACAAACTCCAGTAAACTCGACAGCTAGAATGCAATATGTAAGGTGGGCAAAAAGGCCACCTTACACTCCCCCCTTACTTCGACAGGGAAATTATTACGCCCCCCGATGAGTCGACGGTCATCGTATAGGCCTGCTCCCCGTTTCCCCGGTCTCGGTTTCCGGGATCGCGTCGCTTTCTTCATCCTCTTGATGGAATGGCTTCAACTGCGCAATGTTGGCCACCCTTCTCTTGCGTTCGCCCTCCTTCGTCAGGCGCACCACGTTGGGGGACAGGAACTTAACGACCTTGTAGGGGCCGTCGAATTTGGGCGCCAGTTTCGCCGCGAATCCTTCCACCGCGTTCGACAGTTGATGTTGTCGTAACAGCACCGCCGAACCCAACGCTGGTCTCCAGTCACGCCGTCTCAAGTTGTAGTGCCTGCCTTGATCCTTTGATGCTCGCTGCAAGTTACTACGCACTATGTCAAATATTTCCTTCATTTTGACTCCTTTGGCCTCGGGCTGGGTCTCTCTAGTCGTCGAACCGGGAGTGACTTCGTCGTATAAAGCGGCGGGTAGGCGTGGCTCCCGCCCTAACATCAGGAATGCTGGAGTGAAGCCCGTGGAGTCGGCCACGCTCGAGTTGACTGCTAGCGTTATCTCCGGCAACAGCTCGTCCCATGAGCTCTGGTGGCCTTCGATGTACTGAGCTATCATAGTCTTCACCGTGCGATTTGTTCTCTCCGTCGGGTTCTCCTGCGGTGTATAAGGCGCTGTGTGCTGGAGTGTCACCCCCAAGGATTCCATAAACGCCTTGAAACTTCTGCTTGTGAATTGTACGCCGTTGTCGCAAACGAACGTCCTGGGCACTCCAAATCGGCTGATAATGCGTTCCCGGAACGCCAGTTGCAGCTGAGCGGTAGTCGCTTTCCTCAACGGCACCAGCTCCACCCATTTGGCAAAAGCGTCGTGGAACACCAACAACATGGTGTTCCCACGTTTGGAACGAGGTAAAGGTCCCACGAAGTCTGCGCACAAGACCGCCATTGGCTCCGCCACCTGTCTGGTGAGCATATGCCCGGCTGGCTTTTGTTGCACGCATTTAAATCTTTGGCACGTCTCGCAACACTTCACGTATTTGGCGGCATCTCTGAACATGCCCGGCCAATAGTACCTTTGCGCAAGTCGTGCCGCCGTCTTCCTCACTCCTTGATGTCCGGCCGTGGGAGCGTCGTGGCACTCCCTCATCACTCTGCCCCTCAAACTGCTCGGGACGCAGAGCTTCCATGGGATGAAATCTTCCTCGTCTATCCGATGGCCTATATTCCGATACAACTGCCCATTTTCTTCCACATAGTCCTGGAACTTCTCAGGCTCCTTTGCAATCCTTTCACGCATCCTTGCTATCCACCAGCAAGGAGGATTTTCTTCCACGGCCTGCTCGCAACTGTCCATGGGCTGCCGGGACAATGCGTCGGCCACTACGTTTAAGCTCCCTCGGCGATAACGTATGTCGAACTGATATTGCTGCAACTCTAGCGCCCAACGAGCGATCCGGCCCGTGGGACTTTCTATGGAGTTGAGCCATTTCAGCGCTAGATGATCCGTGACGACGTCGAATCTGTAACCCTCCAGGTAGCATCGCATCTTTCGGATCGCCCATACGATTGCGAGGCACTCCTTCTCCGTTGCCGAGTAGTTTAGCTCCGCCTTCAGTAACTTCCGGCTGGCGTATGCTATCACTCGCTCCTGCCCCTCGACTTCTTGCGTCAGCACTGCGCCGAGGCCGTAGTCGCTGGCGTCGGTCTGCAGCACAAATTTGGCCGAGAAGTCGGGACAGGCCAGAACAGGCGCAGTCGTTAAACTCTCCTTGAGTTTCTGCAACGCCTCTTCCTGCTCCTCACTCCAGATCCACTTCTGGCCCTTCTTTAACAGCTTCGTCATCGGTTGTACCAGTGACGCGAAGTTTGGTACAAAGCGTCGATACCATGATGCCATTCCTAGGCATTGCCGCAGCTCCTTGAGATTCGAAGGCGATGGGAGGCTCTGGATCGCCTCGACCTTCGCGGGATCAGTGCAAATCCCCTCTCCGCTTATCACATGGCCAAGGTACGCCAACTTCTCCCGAAAGAAACTGCATTTCCTTCTGTTGAGTCTTAGATTGGCCGCTCGCAACCGCCGGAAAACTTCCTTCAGGTTGGCCACGTGTTGCTCCTTCGTCGCTCCGATGACTACTATATCGTCGAGATATGCAAACGCGTGAGGCTCCATGTCGGGTCCGATGACTGTGTCCAATGCCCTCTGGAATGTCGCTCCCGCCGAATGCAGACCGAATGGCATCACTCGCCATTGGAACAATCCTCTGCCTGGCACGGTAAACGCCGTGTACTCCCTGCTATCCGCCGCCATTGGGATCTGCCAGTAACCGCTCTTTAGATCCAGCGTAGATATAAATCGTGCGTGTCGTAGTTTCTCCAAAATGTGAAGAATCCGTGGAACAGGATACGCGTCCGGGACTGAGTTGGCGTTGAGCTGTCGATAATCTACGCACATGCGCCAATCCCCAGTCTTTTTCTTGACTAAGACTATGGGTGCGCTGTGTGGGCTCTTCGACGGTTCAATCGCTCCAGCTTGAAGCAGCTCGTCCACCTGTTCATTGATCACCTTTTGCATAGCCGGATTTTTAGGGTAGTACCTTTGCTTCAAAGGCTTGTCGTCCTTCATCCGGATGCTATGCTCAGCGATGTGCGTCACGCCGTCGAGGTCCTCGAACAATGCCAACTCTGCCTCGAGGAACTCCTGCAGTTCTTTCTCTAAATCATCCGGCCACTCCTTACTATTGGGCGCGGATCGTTCATATCCTCCGTACTCGCTCTCCGTTGCTTCTCTCGTCTCTAACTCATCCGGCCACTCCTTACTATTGGGCGCGGATCGTTTATATCCTCCGTATTCGCTCTCTGCTGCTTCTCCTGTCGGTGGGCCGCCCTCGGGCTCACCTTCCTTTTCTAATTCGACTGATTTGAACTCCGGCGACCACTCCTCGGGTCCGCTCCTCAAGTCCTCGCTCTGTTTTACAACTCTCGCGGGAGGCTCAGCTCCCCTTTTGTCTTCAATTAGCTCGTTTCTTTCCTTTCTGTCTCTCCTTGTCGCTGGGAGACGCCCTCTAAGTCTCTCCTTCGGCGTTCCCTTTTCCATTCCTTCCCTCTTGCCTCTGTTCTCGTCGGGCAGTGTGCCTTGGCTCGACGCTTGCTGGACGCCGATCGTTGACACTGCGATTGCCGACTTTGGGCCCTCTTTTGTCGTTGCGGCCTCGTGCGACGCCTCCGAGCCCAACTCCTTCACTCCTTCGACGAACTGGCGTTGCTCTCCAAGACGCCTGTTGCCTTGCTCCACTCGCTGTCCATTTGGTGGCGATGCGCCATCTCCCACGTCGTCTATCATCCTCATCTCGAGCTCCGCGTTGCCGCAACGCACCGCAGTACCAATGGCGCACAGGGAAGTCCATGCCGAGGATGACATGGTCTAGCATGGTCGGCATTATTAGCAAGTTTGCTTCCGCCGTTTTGCCTGCCAGGCTCACATCCGTCCTCACCATCTCCGTGACGTTTAGTGCTGACCCATCGGCCAATCTGATCCGCGACTCAACTTGGCAACGCTCGCCTCCTATCGTCCGTCGGCGCACGCAGTCCTCACTAACAAAACTGCGTGTAGCTCCAGTGTCGATCGTGGCAGTCATCCTTTGACCCCCGACCGTTACCGACGCGACGATCTTCCACTCCTTTACTCGGAGCGGGTTCCTCTCCTCATCTTCCGTTTTTAATTGGCGCCGCTCCGCCCTCTTGAGGGCGCCCTTGGCCGTTTCCCGAGCTGTCTCGTTCGCAGCACTCCCTCGCAGTCCGGCCTTGCTGCCCGCAACGCCAGCAGAACAACACTGGCGCGTTACGACATTCTCGCGCGAAGTGTCCAGGTTGTGCGCATCGATAACAAACTCGACTTGGCCTGGGTCCAGCATCCTGTGACATCATCCGGCTAGTTGCCTCCGCCGACTGCGTCGCCACCGGCGTCTCCATCCGCCCTTCAACTTGTCCTCCAGATCGGGGAACAGATGTCTTTGCGCGGAAAGGATTATTCTGCCGCGCCTCCACTGGCTTGGGCCAACCGGTCTCCACCGTAGCCTTCCTTCCTTGTTCTCTCTGTTGACTCCTCACGTTCTCGAACTCCGCGGCCATCTGGGTCAGCTGCGTTAGAGACGAGAAATCGTGCCTCCGTACGTACAGTCTGTATTCCGGGGATGCGTTCTCGTAAGCCCTGTTCAACTCTTGGGCCGGGCTGTACCTAGCCTGTCGCATCAGGAGGCGTAGCTCAATCAAGTAGTCCTTGAAAGGTTCGCCCTCCCGTTGCCGGCGCGCCCGGATTTGGTCCTCCAAACGCTCGAGGTATTGGGGAGGTAAGAAGAAGTCCAAGAACTCCTTCTTAAACTCCACCCAGGGCACATCTCTTAGCCCGCTGGTCAGGAACCACTTGGCCGCCTTGTCTACCAGCACCTCGCTCAGCGCCCTCGGCATCCTGTCCAGCTCGATTCCATACGTTATGGCTCGCTCCTCCAAGATCTCGATGAAACCGAGGGGATCCGATCGACCGTCATACTTCATTCCCCACTTCCTGACTTGCTCGGCGATATTCCACGGCGGGTGCCTCTCTGGTGGCGGTGAGAACACTGGAGTCCGACGCTCAACACTCATCTCGCCTCCATTGCCAGATCCCTTCGACTTTTCGTCCCTCCGGCTCCCAGCCATGCTGCTCGCCGTCGGTACGCTAAGCCTCAGCGGCGCCGTCGAAGCGGAACCGCTCTCCTGGATCTTTCGTAGGTCGGGCTCTGACTTTTGGTATGCGCGGCTGCCCATGCTCGACATCGCGCCTCCCGAAGAGAAACGTGCTTCCCATTCAGTCAGTCGCCCTTTGACTTCCGCCGAATAGCCACCGCCCTGGATGTAGGATGACAATCTCTTTCTTAAATCTTCCACGCGGCCCTCGTCGTCAAGGCCGAGATCTCGTGCAACCGCTATCAGTTCCTCTTTGCAGCGCTGGTAAACCCAGCCGACGCTTAATCCCGAAATGTGGGGTGTTGCTCCTTCCATTATTTACTAAAATTTTCTTTTCTTTCTTTATTCTTCCCCTTTTTTTTCTCTCTCTCTTTTTTTTTTTCCTTTTCTTTTCTCCTTTTTTTTTTCTTCCTCCTTTTTTTTTTTTTTTTTTTTTTTTTTTTTAACCTTTCTTTATTATTATATATTTATTTATATATATTTTTTTTTTTTTTTTTTCAAATTTCCTTATGTTATACAATTCTGTTTGTCTTAATCTATTTTATGTTACATTTGTTCTAGTTTTGGTTTACTTTTCTTTATTCGTCTTAATCTATTTTACTCTCTCTTATCTTCTTCTTCTTAATGTACTTCCTTTTATTTCTTTTCTTTATTTTTCTCAATTTACTGCATTTCTCTTTCTTTGCCTTTCTCGGTTCGCTTTTATCTTTATTTTGCTTTCTTTATTATTCTTAATCTCTCTTGCTTTATCTCGCTTTTCTTTATTTCTTTTTTTTTTTTTTCGTTTTCTTTATTTCTCTTAATCTATTTTATTCTTATTTCGTTTTCTTTATTTCTCTTAATCTATTTCATTTTATTTTCCTTTTCTTTATTGCTCTTAATCTATTTTATTTTATTCTTCTTTATTTCTCTTAATCTATTTTATTTTATTTCTCCTTATTTCTCTTAATATACTTCGTTTTATTTCGTTTTCTTTGCTTTTGTTTTGATTATATTCATTTATTCCCCTTTTTTTTCTTATCTTTCGCTTTCCGTTTTCCCGATTTCTTTTATTTCCTATCCGCTTATTTCGTTCTACCTTTTCTCATCTACTTCACCTTGTTCCTCTTTACGCCTAGTTCAACTGACTTCGTTTCATTTCACTTCATGACCTACTTTGACCCCACTGGGTTTCGTCTCTCTTCATTTCACTTCTCACCGACCCGATTGTCATGCACTCTAACCTTATCCCATTTATTTATTGTATAATCATGAACTATTTATTTATTTACCTGTTATTAACTATTACCAATTTATATTTATTTATTCATTTGTTCATTTTTATAATTTTCATTTATTAACAACTTTTATTTATTTATAAATTTTATTCATTTATAAATTTTATTTATTTATAATTTTTATTTATTTATAAATTTTATTTATTTATAAATTTTATTTATTTATAAATTTTATTTATTTATAAATTTTATTTATTTATAAATTTTATTTATTTATAAATTTTATTTATTTATAAATTTTTATTTATTTATAAATTTTATTTATTTATAAATTTTATTTATTTATAAATTTTATTCATTTATAAATTTTATTTATTTATAAATTTTTATTTATTTATAAATTTTATTTATTTATAAATTTTCTTCATTTATAAATTTTATTTATTTATAAATTTTATTTATTTGATATTTATTTATTTTTATTCATTTAATATTTATTTATTTATTTATTATTATTGATTTAAGTCTGGCTTATTATTTGTTCACAATTCACTTTATTTTATATCGGCTTCGGCCCACTGTCCACTCTCATTTTCAACTATTAGCCTCGTGTCATACGCGCTTAATCACACATGCATTCTCTTTCACGCGCAAGCTCATCTATGTCAAAATTCACTCAGTGTCATATGCGCACAATCACACGCCTACGCTTAACCGACTGCTCTCTCTCTCTCTCAATTTGTTCTCTCACATACATATACACATATGTACCCTTGCCTATGCGCGCATAGTACTCTTCACTGTTCACTCTCTCTTAACTGAGCGCTTCGCATGTATATACATATGTACCCACGCATGCACCCACGCGCATACATATAAACACTCCGCCGCTCACCCTCTCTTAACTAATTGCCTCACATGCACATTTATATGTATATATCCATATGCGCACTCGTCTATGCGCATATACATATATACGCTTCACTATTTCACTTTTTGTTCTCTCCCCGCTAATCCTTACATTCACTCATGTATATATATGCACACTTGCACCCTTGACTATGCGCGTTTTCTTGACTGTTTCCTTTTCACAACTACACTTTCTCATGGCGGGTATATTCGCTTGCCGTCGGCACTAAATGCTTTCACTTTTCTCTTACTTCACTTATAACCACTTTTATACTCAACTATTAACTCCTTGGTGCAATTGCAGCGGCATCAATAATCTTGCTGATCTTTAATTTCGTTCACTCTGACCGCTTTTTCTCTTTTTTTCTCTGTTACTTACTTTTGGTGTGTGCATACATATATACACACTCTGCTCTTACCACTTGTCGTTGCTGCATTTCGGCGACGTTCGCTACGCTGCCCCCGCGCGTGCACATGCTTATGCACATGCGTTTTCGGTTTTACGCTTCTGCGTAATATTTTCGCGCGCACTGTACTTTTCTAGTCCCGTTTTTCGCTCGACGCTTCCCGAAATTTCTGACCCCCCGACCCCGCGGCCGTCGTAGGGTGTCTTCACTTTTTAATTTTGCACTTCACCTTGAATGTTCTTGCCTTTTGCTGCTTTTATATGCACACTGCCTATGCTCAAATTAACCACCAAATAACTACGCAATCGCCTCTACTGCCCGTCACCTCTATTTGGGTATGCCGGCGGGTTTTTACGCCGCCCGTATACCACACTCTCTCTAGCCCCGCGTCCCTGCTCGGGCGCCACTTGTAAAGTTAGAATTTTCCAGCCGGGGTCAGAGCTTCAGTCTGCCCAGGGCCACAACTTACAAGACATTTGTAAATTACTACGGGACTACGAGTTAGAGAAATGGGAGAGGATGGGGGAGTTATTACGTATTAAATGGCCGCGCAGCCCGAACTCGCCGACCACGCCCGCACACGCTTGCACGTGGGATGGCTGCAGCGATCGAGTGGCGCGATCAAGCGCACTCTAGATTGCTGGGGTCGGGGCTACAAAGGCATATTGCGGGGTGTTAGTGGGGCTATTCTACTACAACTGGTGGACCGCAGATCGAGGAACGCCCAGCGTTGACGCCGGCGTTCACTCCAGACCACGCGGTTTTGTGTGCCAGAGTTTTGGCCGTCTGGCGCACAGGATTGCCCTCGTGCTAACCACCGGTTAGTAATGTTAAGATTATTAGTGGGTTATTATTACCAAATCAACTACGAATGAGAACACAATCATTTCTAAATACGTTAACATTTTTATTCCATATTACCTCGCGTTTCCTACCCCTCGCCTATCCGCTTATTATTTTCTTCGACATCGACCGTTCGCGTTGAGCGCTCAAAACTAATTAATTACTGCACGCAGCTTTCGAGCCTCTTCTGCCGCTGTGCAGATTTTACCACGCGACCAGCAATGCAATTCACCACCGTGAGCTTTCGAGTCGCATGGTTGCATTGCTGATCGCGTGCCCGCCCACTAATTTGAATTTTGCCTACCATCTAAAGCTAACGACTATGACACTTATATCTACTTAACTATCTAACACTTAGCCTACTTACTATCTACCAAAATAATCAATGACTCCAGAATGTAAACTTAATGGCTACTAAACTACAGATATAAACTTAATGACTATAATCCAATTCATTTCCTTTCACTATCTTACATACTACGAATATAACTCACTAACCAACTTACTTACTACAAATATAACTTGCTACTGACTTACTCACTACAAACTCCAGTAAACTCGACAGCTAGAATGCAATATGTAAGGTGGGCAAAAAGGCCACCTTACACAAGTTATCGGGAAGTTTATTTTATACGTCATAAGTCGGAAGTATTTGAAAAACTCCAAATTTTTATTCAGGCAGTTCAGAATCAATTTCATGAAAACATTAAAGAAATTCACAGCGATGGGGGTAGAGAATATATTAATAAAGAAGTTAAATTGTTCTTTAATAAGAAGGGAATGAAACATATTGTTAATGCTCCTTATACACCTGAACAGAATGGAGTTGCGGAACGTGAGAATAGAACTATTATTGAAGCTGCACGATCAATGTTGCATTCTAATTCTGAGTTACCATTATTTCTATGGGCAGAAGCAGTAAACACTGCAGTTTATGTAATTAACCGCACAGGTCCAACAAAACATGGGAATAAAACTCCATATGAGTTGTGGTTCAAATTAAAATTTAAATTATAATGAAGCGTTAAAGTCTGATGATAAAGAGTACTGGCAAACTGCGATGCAAGAAGAAGTTAATTCTTTACATGAAAATAGAACTTGGGTTCTTGTTCCAAAACCTGAAAATATAAAGGTTATCAATAGTAGATGGGTTTATACAAAGAAGCTCAATCCAGACGTCTCGGAAGGTATAAAGCGCGTTTAGTTATTAAGGGTTATTCACAAAAGGAAGGGATCGATTATAAAGAGACTTTTAGCCCTGTAGTTAGATTTGATACCGTGAGATTCCTGTTAAGTGTAGCTGCTCAAGAAAATCTATTTCTTGGTCAGTTTGATGTAAAAACAGCCTATTTATATGGTACTCTTAAGGAAAATATTTATATGCATCAGCCAGAGGGTTTCGAAGATGGTACCTCTTCTGTTTGCAAATTATTGAAGAGTTTGTATGGGTTAAAACAAGCTCCGAGGTGCTGGACAGAACATTTTGCAAATGTTATTAAAAATCTGGGATTTACACAAAGTATTGCAGATCCATGTTTTTATATATACTTTAAAAATAATGACAGAATTTTGTTAACGATTTATGTAGATGACGGGTTAATTGCTGCATCCAATGAATTTTTAATTGATAATCTATTTGAGAATTTGAGCAAGGAATTTAAAATAACAAATACAAAAAACGTAACATGCTTCTTAGGAATAGAAATACTGAAGCAGCCAAATGGTTCTATCTTCATATATCAAGGAAATTATATAAGGAAAATTTTAGAAAAATTTAATATGATAAATGCGAACATTGTCTCCACGCCAGTTGAATGTAATTATAATGAAAATGTATCTGAACAAAATAATTGTAATGCACCTTACCGCGAAGAAATATGAAATTTAATGTTTTTACAAGTTGTTTCAAGGCCAGATATAAGTTTTTCTGTTAATGTAGTTTCCCGAGAGCTAGAAAACCCGAAGCAGCATCACTGGACGTTAGTTAAGACAATATTTCGTTATTTGAAAGGAAGGATGGATTTGGGAATTTTATACAGTAAAAATAATAATATTTTGAGACATATAGTGATGCTGATTATGCAGGTGATAAGAAAACTCGGAAATCTACATCTGGAATTTTGTGTAAGTATGCGAATGCTGCAATAACGTGGCAAAGTAAAAACAACAATGTGTAGCTTTATCAACAACAGAAGCCGAATATGTAAGTGCAGCTCTAGCAAGTAAGGAAATGATATGGCTAAAGAAATTGTTTTTGATTGTAACATTAATTTAAGTAACTACATCTTGTTTATAGATAATATAAGTGCGATTAAGCTAATCAAAAATCCTGAATTTCATCAACGAAGCAAACATATAGATGTTAAATATCATTTTATACGCGATTTATTTGAAAAAGGTGAAATATATGTAAAATATGTAAAGAGTGAAGAACAAATCGCTGACATTTTTACTAAAGCTTTGCCAAAGCCCAAATTTTTATATCTAAGAGAGAAATTAGGAATGAAGAATAAAGAACAAATTTGTTATAGAGATGTTGTGTTTTAGGGAGGGTGTTGTGGAATGATCTCGAAAAACTCATCATCAACATCATCAAGTAAGCGTTTGACCTAACGGTGGGCACAGTCGTCGGCTGATCGCACATTTGTCTCTAGAATAAGAAACCAAATGTTCTGGATTATGTACATGCATACATTCCATATGAAATAGACGTAAACATAGAAGCATAAGGAGACATCCAGAACATTCGATACGTAATAGAAGTAAGTATATAAGCATGCTGTAAATCGAGCCAGAGTTCATTCGGTAAGTTCATTGTGTAAGATCAATGTCAGTGTGTCGGCTCGGTCAGTTAAGTTCAAATCGTCGCGGTACGTGAAGTAGTGTACTTGTTACTGAATATTTTTGTTTTGTTAAATAAACTTATTGCGTTGCACCTACATATACCGTGTTTCATTTAAGAAAACCTCAACAGTTAAATAATTCGGCGAACGTACTTGGGTGCAAGGCGAGGGCTAGCTTTAGCGCACGATTTGGGATCCCGTCCGGTCCTGGAGCTGTGTTGGTTCTAAGACCTCGGAGAACTACTGATATTTCTTCCTCTGTAACTAAAACAATTTCAGTGCTCGTTGAGCCCTGATCAGCAGACTCGGACTCAGGGGCGTGAATGGAGCTTAAACTTTCTCGAAAGAGTGTTTCCACAATCGATTTAAGCTCCAGACGATCCGTAGGCTGCACCTGTCTACCTGCGTATAGTCTTTTAACTACTATCTTATCGCACAACTGTAAAAAACATTCTCTTTTGCTTGCCCGAATGGCCTTCTTCAGCTGTCTTCTAGCTGCCTGGTAAGCTAACTGTTTCTCAAAAAAACGTTGACCTACCGCGAGCCCGTTGGTAGCTTCTTCTCGCCTGGATGCATTTGCGACGAATGTCAACTATTATTTGCGTATTCCACCAATACGTAGGCTCATGTTGTCGCGTGAACTGCTTGCGGCGTAACATACTGCTATTGCAGGCACTCTGTATTTGGGCTACCATTTGGCATGCTCTGGCCTCAGCATTACCAATTGTACCCAGAGACTGAATGGCTTCTGAAAAGGCCGCGGGATCAAAAGTATCTAGCCGATACGACTCCCTCCTCAATGTTGACGCCCTGGCAGGTGGCTCACCTATTGTGAACAGAAGTGCCGTATGATCGCTGCCTGTATAGCTATCGCAATGGCTCCATGTTGCTCCCCCGAAAGAGGGATGAAGTGACAAAAGTAATGTCGATAACAGACCCGTATCCCGCCCGACTGAAGGTGTACTCATGGCCAGTGTTGAGCAGTGCAACATCTAGTGTCGCGAAGATCTCCAGTAGGATACGACCTCTGGCATTTGTTGTGAGCTACCCCATTCTAGCGCCCAGGAGTTAAAATCTCCAGCTATAATGGCCTTCCGACGCCTAGCATCCTTGGCAAGTTCGTCGAGCACCGTCGTGAATTCACTGAGCTGCATGCTGGGGGCCAGATAGCAACTGTAAAGCCATAAGCTACCATATCGGCCACGTACGAACCCATTGAATGACTTAACATTCGAAAGTACGTTCGTTGAGTTGCCGCATACCCACAACGCAGCTTTGCCATTAACGTCTGTTGACCATGTCCTAGGGCAGCTGGTTCTAAAGTGGTGAGGCTCACTGAGAAAAGCAGAGGCTACATTTTGGTGGCTTGGTGCATGCTTTGGCACTGTGACCCATCTCTCCACACCTGAAACAGGCGCCCTTTAAGTCACAGTCGCTGCCGCAGTTTGCTGCCATATGACCGTAATCGAGGCACTTGAAACAGCGTTTAGGCTACTCCACGGCTCGGATACGGCAAACTACCCATCCTATTCTAATTTTGGACAGCTCGAGCAGAGTTTTAGCTTTCCCAATTGGAAGAGCACCCGTAGCTCTTTGCTGTCCACCAAAAGCTGGCCGAAGCGATTCGATAGCTTCAATGGGGAGTGAGCTATCCTTCAACTCCACCCTAATTGCCTCCAAGATCTCCTCTTTGGTCGCTAACTCATCTAGATCGCGAATCTCAACTTGAGCCGATTCGGTAAGTGTTTTAACTACCGCTCGGTCTCCCAAGGCCTTGCCTACAGCTTCGTGCAGAGCCTCAGCGCTATGCTCCGGCTTCCTACTCAGTTGCAATAAAAGGTCCCCCTTAGCTGTCTTCCTAATGACTTGAACGTCGCTGCTCAGATGCTTCAAATTTGGGTCGCTTTTAACTACACGAAGCATGTCCGCATAGCTGCAACCCCCTACGCCTGAAATCGCAATCGCGTCAGTCCTGGGACGTTTTTGCATAGGCTTTCGCCCTTTGACGACTGTCCAGCTGCTCTGGTTTGTCTGTCGAGCGGCCTGGTTTGAAGTTTCAGCTGTAGCCCGTAGAGCCATTGGTTCTTTTGGGTTCGCTGCACTTCTATTGGGCCTCGGCTTTTTGAGGGAGTTTTCCTCTGTTCTGTTCCTCTGTGTATGCCTGTGTGTGGGTGCGCGTGTGTCTTGGTAAGCAGAAAGACCCAAAAAATGATTGTGATAGTCGAGCAGTCTTAACTACAGCTTTTTACTTGTTATACCCTGAACCCATTGAAAACAAGTAAGAAAGCTCTAGTCGAGACTACTCGACTACGAGATCCCCTGAACCCTTGGAGTAATAGCTATTTCAATAATTTTTTCGCGTCTTTCAGCTTACACAAGAAACACGCACACTCACACACACACACACACGCACGCACGCACGCACACACACATACATACACACACACACACACACACACTACACAAACAATTACATACATATACACACACAAGCATAAACACGCATGGGCGGCAGTGAGCGCTTACTATGAGAACTTAATTGCTTAATAACTTTTGTACGTATGATCTTCATGAAACTTTTAGATTATGATTATAACATGGATATGCATGTAATTGCCAAAGCACAAGTCTCTAGTATTTGAAATGCGCTTTTTACAAAAGTGATGGTGAGGGGGTGAATTTAAGGGTGGGGGGTAAATTCTAACAAAACCCGAAATTGTATAAATTGCATATAAGCATACATTAAAAATTTCGAGACTCTAGCAATAAAGGTGTAGAATATATAATTTTATTACTGGTTTTCGATAAGGTTTTTTATCGATAAATTGATATGCGCGCTGTAATTACGGACATTTAAAAACAAATTTGAAGTCTCTAGCTCTTATATCTTCTGAAATCGACGCGTTCATACATACGGACAGGCGGACAGACGGACGGACGGACAGACAGTCGGACAGGGCCAAATCAACTCAGCTCGTCGCCCTGATCAAGAATATATATACTTTGTGGGGTCTGCCACGCCTCCTTCTGCCTGTTACATACATTTCAACAAAACCATTATACCCCTGATTTCCCATTGAAAATGGGTTCAGGGTATAATGAGAAGTCAGGGTATAATGGTTTTGTTAAATGTATGTAACATATAAAATATTTCCCATTTTCAATGGGTTCAGGGTATAACAAGTAAGAAAGCTCTAGTCGAGACTACTCGACTACGAGATCCCCTGAACCCTTGGAGTAATAGCTATTTCAATAATTTTTCGCGTCTTTCAGCTTACACAAGAAACACGCACACACACACACATACACGCACGCACGCACGCACACACAGGCATACATACACACACATAATACACACATACACACACACACACATACAATTACATACATATACACACACAAGCATAAACACGCATGGGCGGCAGTGAGCGCTTACTCTGAGAACTTAATTGCTTAATAACTTTTTTGTGGACGTACGATCTTCATGAAACTTTCAGATTATGATTATGACATGGATATGCATGTAATTGCCAAAGCACAAGTCTCTAGTATTTGAAATACGCTTTTTACAAAAGTGAGGGGGTGAATTTAGAGGTGGAGGGTAAATTTTAACAAAAACCGAAATTGTATAAATTGCATATAAGCATACATTAAAAATTTGGAGACTCTAGCAATAAAGGTGTAGAAGATATAATTTTATAACTGGTTTTCGATAAGGTTTTTTATCGATAAAAAAGATCGGGATGAGTTATCGATTTTTAATGATAAACTTGATATGCGCGCTGTAATTACGAACATTTAAAAAAAATTTGAAGTCTCTAGCTCTTATATCTTCTGAAATCGACGCGTTCATACATACGGACAGACGGACAGACGGACAGACAGACGGACAGGGCCAAATCAACTCAGCTCGTCGCCCTGATCAATAATATATATACTTTGTGGGGTCTGCCACGCCTCCTTCTCCCTTTTACATACATTTCAACAAAACCATTATACCCTGATTTCCCATTGAAAATGGGTTCAGGGTATAAAAAAATAATCAGTGGAACATCACAAGAAGAAAGTGAGGCCCGTTTCACGGACCCAAGACTGAGACTGGGCTTTGGCAAAAGCTTAAAAATGCAAAGGAGCCCTATAGCACAGGTGCCAAAAAATGTGGAGGAAACTCCAAAAACCGCAACCGCGGAAGCAGGTGTCCCACGCAGCAACTGCAGAGGCGGTAATCTTACCAAGGCACGAGTACATGTTGAAACTCCGGGCCGAGGAAGAGGATGACATTCTGAAATGCCGCCAGGCGCTGCGGCGTATATTAAACCGCTGTCGCTAAGCAAACAAGTAAGAAGGCTCTAGTCGAGACTGCTCGACTAGGAGATGCCCTGAACCCTCTAAGATTATATTCTACTCGTTCTGCACTTCTTTTATGCACACATGCATACACACGCATCCATACGCACGTATATCACACGCTCTGCCGACTGCAAAGCTAGCAGTGACAGCGCTTGGGCTGCGCTGCAGTGTGGGCAATATTATTTGTTGAATAATTTCCTTTGTAGACTTACAATTTAATGAATCTTTCAGAGCGTAATCATATGGTGAAAATGTATGTACATTCTAAAGCACAAGTGAAATACGCCTTTTAGAAAGGTGTGGGTGAGGGGGTGGATATAGGGGTGGGGGGTAAATAACAACAAAACCCGAAATTGTATAAAATATATATAAGTCTACATTTAAAACTAGCTGGCCCGGCAAACGTTGCATTGCCCTATCCATTATTTCTAGGTAAAAAATTGTTGAAAGCTATGTTGTTCAGGTTGGGATACACTCTGATTAATTTATTAATCGGATTTTCATTCAAGCACCTTGTGGTAAACGACATTCTTCGTTTTTTGGTCAGGTGCAAGAACAAATAATGCGGATGGTTTGCCAACACGTGAGCATGCCACGTACAATTGACATTGAGAAAAATACGCATTTTCTAGATTGAGGCCACAAATAGTCAAAGATTGGCCCTGTGATTTGTTGATGGTAAAAATTTTTTTTCGAACCCCTAATAGGTTTACGACTTTTACAGCTACTCTCTACTAAATTAAGAGTGATAACTTTTTTGTGTACCAAAAGCAAACAGAATGAAATGTATATAAAGTTAAAATGAAAACAATGATTGATTTTACCATTCAATGGATTAATCATTTTGATATAAAAGTGATATCCATCGTCTCCTTGCCAAAACATCAGTGGGTATTGTAAAGCGTCATATGAACAGTGCGTTTCAGATATTCTTTGTAGTTGCCCAGTACTGCGTCGTGTAAGCACAATATCGCATGCTTCCAAGCGTTCACCAACAATCAGGATTGCCACTTCATCGATATATAAAACAATCGAGAAATATAAATATAAATAATTTACACAAATTTATGTTTGAGACAAACAAATACAATTGTATAATATGAGAGCAGGACCGAAAACTGTCACTGTTATCAAGCCTACTGAGTATCAACGGAAATTTGAATCTTTAGGTAAGTATTCGTCAAATTTTTTCAGTATTTTAAAGATCTACTATCCTACTCGTGGCGGAGACAAATCCAACAAATCAAAAACCATGAAAATTGGTCCAGCACATATCAAGTTAAAGGTCTCTGTACACTTTTCCACAACTCTCTTTTATATATATAGATTTGGAAGCTCTAGCTCTGTAGGATATATAATGTAGGAGATATAATTAAATAACTAGCTTTCGATAAGGTTTTTAATCGATAATAAAATTTCGGGAGTAGTTATCGATATTTAGAAAAAAAACATACATACGGACGGACGGACGGACAGACAGACGGACAGGGCAAAATCGACTCAGCTCGTCTCCCTGATCAAGAATATATATACTTTGTGGGGTCTGCCACGCCTCATTCTGTCTGTTACATACTTTTAACAAAACCATTATACCCTGATTTCCCATTCTCATTGGGTTCAGGGTATAACAAGTAAGAAGACTCTAGTCGAGACTGCTCGACTAGCAGATACCCTGAACCCTCCAAGCTGATATTCCAATCATTCTGGACTTCTTTTATACACACATAAATACACATGCACTTATCTGGATTAAAAAAACCCCTATACGATATAGTATTTGCATCTAGGCCCTCTGATCTACCATGCGCACTTGCACTAGCAGAAGAAGTTGGTGCAAACCATGAACGTTATACTTATGCCTCGCATTTTGCAAAAGGTTCGTCTGAAACGTTTACGAGGAGTAGGCAACCAGCTAGAAGAATCACTAACTCAGAATCGGTGACAGACATTCGCAATCCACATTTATCTAACAGGCAAACGACTTCAGTTAGTGACACAAACGCTGTAGCACAGACCAATGACAACCAGAAATTGCTAAAAGGTAACATCACGCCGGTTGTTACTCAATCTTTGGGCGAACCAATGGATGTTGACCCTTCTACGTCTCGTTTTAGACAAAACACGTCGTACCCAAGTCGAGGCCAATCGGGCAGGCAACATTCTAGTTTTCAGCAACGGGTTAATAATCCACCTGATCGTCAAAGTTTAAAAACTAATCATTTAAGAATTAATCATCTGAGTGAAGAAAAGTCTGATCTTGATGAGGTATACAACGATCGTGGCGAACAAGAAGTAGCAGATATTGAAGAAGATCAGGTTAATTTTTTAGTGGCAGTTCCCTCCTGCCATGGATATCTAGATATGTAGGGGGGAAAGTCATTTGCAGGTTCGATCTGAGGCAGTGCCGTTGGCCATTAAGGAACTTTTCGATGAAATGATGAAAGAGAAATCCGGCGTTTTTGCAGATCCCAATATCGTGGCAACAATTCGAACACGTTATGAGGAGCCAACACACTCTAAACTATATCCGTACCCTATGAGTGTTAGATCGTTTGTAAATAATGAAATACTATTGCTGCTCGACAACGGCATTATTAGACCGTCGAGATCTCCATACAATAATCCCATATGGGTCGTAGATAAAAAAGGTATTGACGAAAATGGAGTTAGGAAAAAGAGAATGGTTATAGACTAGAAAGTTAAATGCTCAAACTATTGAGGATCCCATTCCAAACATCGAAGTTATTATGTCCAATCTGGGCGATTCCAATTTCTTCACGACGCTTGACCTTAAATCAGGGTTCGACCAAATCGAGCTTTCAGAGCGAGACCCAGAAAAAACAGCCTTTTCGGTTAGCAGTGGAAAATATGAGTTTTGTCGCCTCCCTTTTGGACTAAAAAATGCTTCCGACACACCGAAAATATGGTTACTGACGTTTTTAACCCCAACGAGCAGCTCGAAATTATTAACCAGGAACATAATAGAGCTCATAGAGCTCCACAAGAAAACGTAAAGCAAATTATTCGAGATTATTTTTTTTCCCAAAATGGAGAAAAAGGCTAAGGAAGTTGCTTTAAACTGTAGGATTTGTTTGCAGGCAAAGTATGCTAGACACCCAACGAAGCATCCAATCTGCGAGACCCCTATTCCAACTTATGTCGGGGAACTTCTGCACGTTGACATTTACTCTACGGACTCAAACTATTTCCTGACATGCGTATTGAAGCTAGAGACTTGAAATTTGGAACACATACTCGTGTATATCTCCGATTTATATGTTGTTAAAATTTTCCCGATCCGCCCACTAGGGGCGTGGCAAATTGGAAAATGCATTTTCTGATATACCAGAAATCATGTTAGTTAAAGAGCTAGAAAGCTGAAACTTGGTATGTAGGTCCGCGTCGACAACCCAAGATCACGAGCTATGGCGGATATATCTCCGCCCATTAGGGGCGTGGCTAAGCGGACCTGAATATATAGTGATTTTTCGAATTCTGCTATATTTTGGACACTATTGATGCCAGAGATCTAAAATTTTTTATATATACTCGGGCTGATCACCCAAGACCAAAAAGCTTTGTCGGATATATATCCGCCCGCAGGGGCCGTGGCAAACCGGAAAAGTTTATATCTCCTACAGTTTAAGAGCTAGAAGCTTCAAATTTAGAGAGTTAAGTTACCAGTAACCTCCTCTATCGATTCATCAAAAAATAATTTTTTGCCTCTTTAGGGGCGTGGCATATCGAAAAATACCCTGTAATTTTCACTTTTTTTGAGAGTAAGCATTCAAACTTTGCAGTTAGGGTACCGTTATCTCGTTCTAAAAACTGACCAAAAATGAGGTGTTTACTCCCAGTTGGGGCGTGCAATTTGGAAAAACCTGTATATTCTACAGTATTAGAGCGAAACTTAACTACTAAATTGTTGATGGGATGTGAATGAGTATTCCGCAGTCGGTAACGCCCGACTGCAACGTTCTTACTTGTCTAAGTTTGCAGTAGTGCAAAAAATAGCATCTCGTACAATATTGGATGTAAAAATACACCTTCTGCAGCTGTTAAATATATTTTCTCGAACAAAAACTATTTATTGTGACAACGAGCGGTCTTTAATCTCTAATACTGTTGTATCATGTCTTCGTGACCATTTCGGTATAACAATTGCAAGTGCTCACCCTATGCGCAGTACATCGAACGGGCAGGTCGAGAGATTTCACAGCATCTTAAGCGAAATTGGTAGATGTTTAAAGTTAGCAAAAAGAATCGAGGACACAGCGGACATTATTTTACTAGCCACTATAGAGTACAATAGAACTGTTCATTCGGTAACAGGGCAGAAACCAATCGATTTATTTAATTCAAATGTAGAAGAGTCTGAAGCGGCTATGAATCAGGTTAGAAAAGCTTAAGAAACTGAATTATTAAATCATAATAAAAAAACTGTTGATCGCAAATATATAAAAGGGGATAAGGTTATGGTGAAATCCAATAAACGACTTGGTAATAAATTAACTCCCTTATATAAAGAAGCCATAATCGAAGAGGACTTAGGATCAGCTGATAAGGTTAACGGAAGAGTCGTGCATAAAGATAAATAAATAAAGATAAATAAAATTAAAAATATTTTATACAAATTGAGCATTTCATATTTTTTGCATATTAATTTTGTTAGCTATAAAATAGTCTAAGCAACAATTTTTATGCATTTCACAAGGAAAACCACCACCGATACTATGTCGCCTGGATCAGCGATTTGGCCAGACATGAAAAAAAATGCCCACCTTCTCATGGCTTTGTGCAGAATGGCGGGTGGCAATTGGAAGCTGATCATATTCTACGGAATCGAGGACGACCCCGATTGAGGGGGGGAGTAGTTATCATGTAAAGCTTTCTAAATCCAAAGTTTCATTTGATACAGAGGCTTAAAATCTATCACTCGATGCTTTGTTTCCATAAAGCTATTCTCAGTTGATAGCAATATCATTGAATCTCGAAGCTTTGTCCCCACAAAGCTATTCTCAGCTGATAGCATAAACGTGAAATATCCATGTGGTTGCTGACGTGGCGTCCGATTATTGGCGGAAATGCAAAAACTTTATGATGGGCAAGCTTTATCTCTTGGAGCAGATCGCGTGGCCGGCAGTATCAAAAAGAACTCACCTAAGAGCAACACGCACAAGCTGTTGCTAATGGCTATTAATTAGAATAAAGTCGAGCTGATACAAATCTTTTGTGGATCGCTAAATAAAGCCTCCACACTACAAAATAAAATAACTTATATATTTCCGCTCCAGTGCGGCCGCTTCGCTTGTCACAACAGTACTACTAACTAAATGGAATAGGATGAGGGGTAATAAGAAAGTATAAAGAGAGAGAGTTAACGGGCTCTGCTTTGTAGGCGTCGCTGCTTAGCATCTCGGCGCTGGTTCCCACAATTCTTTTTTCATATTCAATCGTTTTTTAAAGAGTCGGACAACACTCTAGCTACCTCTATCAAAAAGGCAGAAATTATGTTTGCTGCAGCGATTGCTGAATACAACATATCAATGAGAGCAATGGACCATATAAGCGATGTGATCAATCATCCCGATAGTGCCATTGCGCAAGGGTTTTACTGCAAACGGACCAAAACAGCTTCGCTTACGTACAATGAATTTTAAGCATTTAATTAATTTTAAGACTTTGTAAGGCGGCCTTTTTTGCCCACCTTACATGTTTGTAGGTAATAAGTAAAGATATCGAATGAAATAGAGTTTTGTTATGGTGAATGGGATTTGAATAAGGATTTGAGGCATAGTTTGATTTTGTAGTGATTAAGGGAAATGAAATGGATTTTGTTGCAGATTTTGATTTGGTAGATAGTAAGGTTATATTCTGAAGTGTATTATTAGACTAAGAGTTAGTTTGTAAGAGTGGATTTCGATATAGATTTTGGTTTACATTTTGAAATCATTTATAAGTTGATAGGAGTTTGTTGTTATTGGAATAAGCGTTAGTTCGTAAGGTAGCACTAAGTAGTTGATAATTAGATGTAAGTGCGATTAGCCTTAGAAAGTAAGCGAAATTCAAATGAGTGGGCGGGCACGCGATCAGCAATGCAACCGTGCAGCTCGAAAGCTCGCAGTGGTGAATTGCATTGCGTGTAGTATTTAGTGAGTTTGGAGCTCTCGATGTGAGCAGACGCGCTCAAAAGGGGAAAATAGAACTAACTAGCGGATGTAAAGGTTATAAGGCGACAAGTTTAATAAAGTAAGGAAATGTACGTAGAGATGGTTGCGTATTTATTCGTAGCTAGTTTAATAATCAATTTGTTAGTTTACTAATCATAACTAACACTAACTGGTAGTTTGAACGAGGGCAAATCCCGTTCGCCAGAAGGTTAAAACTCTGGCAGTAAAATCGCGTGGTCTTGAGTGAGCGCCGGCGGCAACGCTGGGCGTTCCTCGATCCGCGGCCTACCAATCGTAGTAACCCCATTAACATTCCGCAACACGCCTTCGCAGCCCCGACCCCCGCAATCTGGAGTGCGCTTGATCGCGCCACTCGATCGCGGCCGCCCTCCCGCGTGCGAACGCGTGGGCGTGGGCGTGGTCGGCGAGCTCAGGCCACGTGGTCGCCTAACCTATACAACTCCTCCCCCCCTCTCCCATTTCTCTAACTCAATACGTCCCGTATCTACTTACAAATTTCTTGTGAGTTATGGCCCTGGGCAGACTGAGACTCTGACCCCGGCTGGAAAATAATGTAACCTTACAAGTGGCGCCCGAGCAGGGACGCGGGGCTAGAGAGAGTGTGGTATACGGGCGGCGTAAAAACCCGCCGGCATACCCAAATAGAGGTGACGGGCAATAGAGGCGAAATCAACATTTTTTGAAGACGAAGTTGAGTATCTGGGTTTCGTAGTTAGTCGCAGTGGAATTAAAACTTGTCCCAAAAAAGTTGAAGCAATCAAAGTATTTCCGGAGCCATGTACGTTAAAAGCTCTGCGATCCTTCTTAGGATTGTCTGGTTACTCAAAGATTGCGAAACCATTGACCAGTATTCTTAGAGGCGAAAATGGTAGTGTCCCAGGGTCACAGTCCAAAAAGATAGTAATTTCATTATATGAGAGTCAACGAGAAGCGTTTAATAAACTAAAACAAATTTTGGTCTCAGAAGAGGTTATGCTCGCGTATCCAAATTTTCGTAAGCCTTTTGAGCTAACAACCGACGCTTCTTCAAATGCGTTGGGTGCAGTCTTGTCTCAAGATGGTCGTCCCGTCACAATGATTTCAAGAACTCTTCAAAAAGCCGAAGAGCATTATGCGACCAACGAGAGAGAGTTGCTTGCTATTGTTTGGGCTATTAAAACGTTAAGAAATTATCTTTATGGAGTAAAGGGCCTTAAGATCTATACGGATCATAAGCCCCTGACCTATGCCGTATCGGATCGAAATCCGAATTCAAAAATCCAAAGATGGAAAGCGTTCATTGAGGAGTACGATGCCACACTTCTCTATAAGCCCGGAAAAGAGAATCAAGTTGCAGATGCATTATCTCGCCAATATTTAAACTATACTGAAGAAGATAATAGTTCGGACATGGCAACAATTCATAGCGAGGAATCTTATTCAAATGCTATAGAATCCGTTACCAGAACAGTCAACTGCTACGCCAACCAAATAATTCTTGAGCAGGGAAAAACACCTTCTAAGCGAACTACCATTTTGTTTGGCAAGAAAATACGGCATATTATAGTTTTTACCGATTTTCAGTTCTTGGTAAAATTCAAGATCGTCTGGTTGAGCTTTTCCCTAAAACTTGTTCCCGACACACCGAAAATATGGTTACTGACGTTTTTAACCCCAACGAGCAGCTCGAAATTATTAACCAGGAACATAATAGAGCTCATAGAGCTCCACAAGAAAACGTAAAGCAAATTATTCGAGATTATTTTTTTTTTCCCAAAATGGAGAAAAAGGCTAAGGAAGTTGCTTTAAACTGTAGGATTTGTTTGCAGGCAAAGTATGCTAGACACCCAACGAAGCATCCAATCTGCGAGACCCCTATTCCAACTTATGTCGGGGAACTTTTGCACGTTGACATTTACTCTACGGACTCAAACTATTTATACTCATTCACGAAAGTGAATCAGTATATTGGTTTTGTGCAATGTCCGTCTTGCTGTTCGTCCGTCTGTCCTTCAGTCCGTATGAACGCAATCTATTTCGGCGCTATTGAAGCTAGAGACTTGAAATTTGAAACACATACTCGGGTATATCTCCGATTTAAAAAGTGTTAAAATTTTCCCGAGCCGCCCACTAGGGGCGTGGCAAATCGGAAAATGCATTTTCCGATATACCAGAAATCATGTTAGTTAAAGAGCTAGAAAGCTGAAACTTGGTATGTAGGTCCGCGTCGACAACCCAAGATCACGAGCTATGGCGGATATATCTCCGCCCATTGGGGGCGTGGCAAATCGGATAAAACTGTATCTCCTAAAGTTGTAAACCCAGAATGCTGAAATTTTGCATATAAGCTAATGTTATGATTCTATAAAGTTTACAGACAAAGTTATAAGTCTACGCCCATTAGGGGCGTGGCTAATCGGACCTGAAGATATAGTGTTTTTTCGAATTCTGCTATATTTTGGACACTATTGATGCCAGAGATCTAAAATTTTTTATATATACTCGGGCTGATCACCCAAGACCAAAAAGCTTTGTCGGATATATGTCCGCCCGCAGGGGCCGTGGCAAACCGGAAAAGTTTATATCTCCTACAGTTTAAGAGCCAAAAGCTTCAAATTTAGAGAGTTAAGTTACCAGTAACCTCCTCTATCGATTCCTCAAAAAATAATTTTTTCGCCTCTTTAGGGGCGTGGCATATCGAAAAATACCCTGTAATTTTCACTTTTTTTGAGAGTAAGCATTCAAACTTTGCAGTTAGGGTACCGTTATCTCGTTCTAAAAACTGGCCAAAAATGATGTGTCTACTTCCAGTTGAGGCGTGCAATTTGGAAAAACCTGTATATTCTACAGTATTAGAGCGAAATTTAACTACTAAATTGTTGATGGGATGTGAATGAGTATTCCGCAGTCGGTAACGCCCGACTGCAACGTTCTTACTTGTCTAAGTTTGCAGTAGTGCAAAAAATAGCATCTCGTACAATATTGGATGTAAAAATACACCTTCTGCAGCTGTTAAATATATTTTCTCGAACAAAAACTATTTATTGTGACAACGAGCGGTCTCTAATACTGTTGTATCATGTCTTCGTGACCATTTCGGTATAACAATTGCAAGTGCTCCACCTATGCACAGTACATCGAACGGGCAGGTCGAGAGATTTCACAGCACCTTAAGCGAAATTGGTAGATGTTTAAAGTTAGCAAAAAGAATCGAGGACACAGCGGACATTATTTTACTAGCCACTATAGAGTACAATAGAACTGTTCATTCGGTAACAGGGCAGAAACCAATCGATTTATTTACTTCAAATGTAGAAGAGTCTGAAGCGGCTATGAATCAGGTTAGAAAAGCTTAAGAAACTGAATTATTAAATCATAATAAAACAAGTAAGAAAGCTCTAGTCGAGACTACTCGACTACGAGATCCCCTGAACCCTTGGAGTAATAGCTATTTCAATAATTTATCGCGTCTTTCAGCTTACACAAGAAACACGCACACACACACACACACACACACACACACGCACGCACGCACACAGGCATACATACACACACACATACACACACACACACACACACACACACATACACAAACAATTACATACATATACACACACAAGCATAAACACGCATGGGCGGCAGTGAGCGCTTACTATGAGAACTTAATTGTTTAATAACTTTTTTTATGGACGTACGATCTTTATGAAACTTTCAGATTATGATTATAACATGGATATGCATGTAATTGCCAAAGCACAAGTCTCTAGTATTTGAAATACGCTTTTTACAAAAGTGATGGTGAGGTGGTGAATTTAAGGGTGGGGGGTAAATTTTAACAAAAACCGAAATTGTATAAACTGCATATAAGCATACATAAAAAATTTGGTGACTCTAGCAATAAAGGTGTAGAAGATATAATTTTATAACTGGTTTTCGATAAGGTTTTTTATCGATAAAAAAGATCGGGATGAGTTATCGATTTTTAATGATAAACTTGATATGCGCGCTGTAATTACGGACATTTTAAAAAAAATTTGAAGTCTCTAGCTCTTATATCTTCTGAAATCGACGCGTTCATACATACGGACAGACGGACAGACGGACAGACGGACAGACAGACGGACAGGGCCAAATCAACTCAGCTCGTCACCCTGATCAAGAATATATATACTTTGTGGGGTCTGCCACGCCTCCTTCTCCCTGTTACATACATTTCAACAAAACCATTATACCCTGATTTCCCATTGAAAATGGGTTCAGGGTATAAAAACTGTTGATCGCAAATATATAAAAGGGGATAAGGTTATGGTGAAATCCAATAAACGACTTGGTAATAAATTAACTCCCTTATATAAAGAAGCCATAATCGAAGAGGACTTAGGATCAGCTGTTAAAGTTAACGGAAGAGTCGTGCATAAAGATAAATAAATAGAGATAAATAAAATTAAAAATATTTCATACAAATTGAGCATTTCATATTTTTATACCCTGAACCCATTTTCAATGGGAAATCAGGGTATAATGGTTTTGTTGAAATGTATGTAACAGGGAGAAGGAGGCGTGGCAGACCCCACAAAGTATATATATTCTTGATCAGGGTGACGAGCTGAGTTGATTTGGCCCTGTCCGTCTGTCTGTCCGTCTGTCCGTCTGTCCGTCTGTCCGTATGTATGAACGCGTCGATTTCAGAAGATATAAGAGCTAGAGACTTCAAATTTTTTTTAAAATGTCCGTAATTACAGCGCGCATATCAAGTTTATCATTAAAAATCGATAACTCATCCCGATCTTTTTTTATCGATAAAAAACCTTATCGAAACCCAGTCATAAAATTATATCTTCTACACCTTTATTGCTAGAGTCTCCAAATTTTTAATGTATGCTTATATGCAATTTATACAATTTCGGTTTTTGTTAAAATTTACCCCCCACCTCTAAATTCACCCCCTCACCATCACTTTTGTAAAAAGCGTATTTCAAATACTAGAGACTTGTGCTTTGGCAAGTACATGCATATTCATGTTATAATCATAATCTAAAAGTTTCATGAAGATCGTACGTCCATAAAAAAGTTATTAAACAATTAAGTTCTCATAGTAAGCGCACACTGCAGCCCATGCGTGTTTATGCGTGGTTGCTTGTATGTGTATGTGTGTGTGTGTATGCGTTTGTGTCTGTATGCGTGTGTGTGTGTATGTGTGTCTATATGCGTGTGTGTGTATGTTTACCTGTGTGTGCGTACGTGCGTGTGTGTGTGTGTGTGTGCGTGTTTCTTGTGTAAGCTGAAAGTCGCGAACAAGTATTGAAATATCTATTGCTCCAAGGGTTCAGGGGATCTCGTAGTCGAGCAGTCTCGACTAGAGCTTTCTTACTTGTTATACCCTGAACCCATTGAAAATGGGAAATCAGGGTATAATGGTTTTGTTAAAAGTATGTAACAGGCAGAAGGAGGCGTGGCAGACCCCACAAAGTATATATATTCTTGATCAGGGCGACGAGCTAAGTCGATTTGGCCCTGTCCGTCTGTCTGTCCGTCCGTCCGTCCGTCCGTCCGTCCGTCCGTCCGTCCGTCCGTCCGTATGTATGAACGCGTCGATTTCAGAAGATATAAGAGCTAGAGACTTGAAATTTTTTTTCCTAGGTCCGTGTATATCACGCGCATATCAAGTTTTTCTTTTTATATCGATAACTACTCCCGATATTTTATTATCGATCAAAAACCTTATCGAAAGCTAGTTATTCAATTATATTTCCTACACCTTTAGAGCTAGAGCTTGCAAATTTTAAATGTAGACTTATATGTATTTTATATAATTTCGATTTTTGTTGTAATTTACCCCCCACCCCTATATCCACCCCCTCACCTTCACCTTTGTAAAAGGCGTATTTCAAGTACTAGAGACATGTGCTTTGGAATGTACATACATTTTCACCATATAATTACGCCCTGAAA
This sequence comes from Drosophila mojavensis, assembly GCF_018153725.1. Lineage (NCBI taxonomy): Eukaryota > Metazoa > Arthropoda > Insecta > Diptera > Drosophilidae > Drosophila > Drosophila mojavensis. The sequence goes on along the minus strand of NW_025318897.1, from coordinate 32,452 downwards.
CTTTCATTAAGATTGTACGTATAGAAATTAAATTATTCAACAAATAAATTCTTATAATGTTACCTACACTACAGCGCAGCCCAAGCGCAGTTAGCAGAGCTCATTCTAATACGTGTGTGTGTATGTATGTGTGTCGAAAAGAAGTGCAGACTGATTAGAATATCAGATTAGAGGGTTCAGGGTATCTCCTAGTCGAGCAGTCTCGACTAGAGTCTTCTTACTTGTTTGCATATTAATTTTGTTAGTTATAAAATAGTCTAAGCTGTAAGGTTACAATTTTACAGGTTATGTTTTTCAGCCGGGGTCAGAGTCTCAGTCTGCCCAGGGCCACAACTTACAAGACATTTGTAAATTAATACGGGACTACACGTGGTTAGAGAAATGGGAGAGGGTGGGGGAGTCATTGTGTATTAAATGGCCACGCAGCCCGAACTCGCCGACCACGCACGCACACGCCTGCACGTGGGATGGCTGCAGCGATCGAGTGGCGCGATCAAGCGCACTCTAGATTGCTGGGGTCGGGGCTACAAAGGCATATTGCGGGGTATTAGTGGGGCTACTATCATTGGTGGATCGCAGATCGAGGAACGCCCAGCGTTGTCGCCGGCGTTCACTCCAGACCACGCGATTTTGTGTGCCAGAGTTTTGGCCTTCTGGCGAACAGGATTGCCCTCGTTCTAACCACCAGTTAGTGTTGTTATTATTAGTAGATTATTGTTGTCAAATCAACTACAAATGAGTACGCAATCATTTCTATAGATACATTTAACATTTTTATTCCATGTTACCTTACGTTCTTTACCCCTCGTTTATCTGTTTCTTATTTTCTTTGATATCAACTGCTCGCATCGAGAGCTCAAAACTCCCTAACTCTGCGCGCAGCTTTCGCGCTTCTCCTTGCGCTCTGCCGATTTCACCACGCGACCAGCAATGCAATTCACCACCGTGAGCTTTCGAGTCGCATGGTTGCATTGCTGATCGCGTGCCCGCCCACTAATTTGAATTTTGCCTACTATCTAAAGCTAACGACTATGACACCTATATCTACTTAACTATCTAACACTTAGCCTACTTACTATCTACCAAAATAATCAATGACTCCAGAATGTAAACTTAATGGCTACAAAACTACAGATATAAACTTAATGACTATAATCCAATTCATTTCCTTTCACTATCTTACATACTACGAATATAACTCACTAACCAGCTTACTTACTACAAATATAACTTACTACTAACTTACTCACTACAAATATAACTTACTACTAACTTACTCACTACAAACTCCAGTAAACTCGACAGCTAGAATGCAATATGTAAGGTGGGCAAAAAGGCCACCTTACACCCCCCCCTTACTTCGACAGAGCGACTGTGACGCCCCCCGACGAATTGATGGTCACCGTGTATGACCGTTCCCCCGCCGCAACCCGGAAACGGGTTCTCCTGTGCTGCCGTCTGCGCGTTTCAACTTCCCGCCTCAAGAGTTGGATCACCTCCTCGCTCAGCTCGGCGCCAGCAGGGCGTATCCTCCAGTTGACGGGGATCAGTGGCAACATCCTCAACGCTTCCACATCCTCTGCGCCCAGCGCGTCCTCGAGGCTCACCTCCCATCCATCCAACAACTCCGCCATGTCTGCCATTAGACGCCTTTCCTCGCTCTCCTCCGTCGACTCGCTCCCAGCCTGGCTGCGCTCTCTGCGCTGCCGACGCGCGGATGGGCCCTCGGCGCCGTCCGTTAGATTCCTTTGACTGGCCGGGGCGCGGGTGTCCGGTTCGCGCGCGGGCACTGGTCGTCCTCTCCGTCGTCGCCGACGACGCTTACGCCTGGACGCCTGGCCTTGATCTGCCGGGCGTTCTGCGCTGGACTGCGACGAGTATGACAGGCGCCGGTTTTCAACCGTGCCCGGCGTATATCGCAACGTGACCCTGGCGGCTGGTTCCGGCGGCTGGTCCCTCTCAACGTCGGCGTCAGTTCGGCGTTGGGGAACAGGGTCTGTGGCGGTGTCCTCCTCGGGATTCGCATCTTCCACTCGGACTTCCTTGTCGAAACTCCTCGACGCGCTCAGCTGCTCTGCTTCCGCTCCGTCCAGCGCCGCGGTCTCCGGGATGGGGTCCTCGACGGAGGGACAATGCTTCCCGCCGCCTTCCCACCCCCGTGACGGGGATCCATCGTCTAGCCTTCGGGGAATGGGGCTTGCAACGCCGCCTTCCTCGGGGCTCGCATCCTCGGCCTCGAACTCTTCGCCGAAACTTCTTGACACATCACTGTGCCCTTCCTCCACTCCGTCCCGCGCCGCGGTCTCCGGGGTGGGGTCCTCGACGGAGGGACAATGCTCCCTGCCGCCTCCCCACCCCCGTGACGGGGATCTGCTGTCCATTTCTCCCGGTGGGGATTCTTCATCCTCACTTGGCGTCCACGGCGTCGGCGTCGCCCACCTCGACGGGGCTCCGTCCTCCGCACTTCTCCGTGCGTCCGACTTCGGGCTGCCCGGTGGGCTGGGCGGAGATGGCGGCTCCTCCACGAGTGGTGGCGTGGTGCCCCCCCTAGGCACCTGGATGTACACCGTTGTGTACCTGGCCTGCACCAGTTGGATAAGGCCGTCCATCCGGGTTGCCACGTTCACCGCCCGCTCCTCTTGGCGACGGTAGTATTCCCTATCGAGCCTCGGGTCCCTCGGCCTCGGCCGACTCCGCGCCTCTTCTCTGGAGAACGGCTCCGTGCTGTCGCTGCTTGCGTCTTCGACTCGGACTGAGCCTTCGTCGTCACTACTAATCTCGATGACGTCCTCCATACTGTTACTTCCCTGTAAGTTCAGATTCTTTAGTCTTCTGTTTTTATTCGTGTTAATGACCGAAATGGCCCTCTAACTACTGCATTAGTGTTAGCGTTAATAAGGGGCTCTACGGGGAAGTTAGTGGTTGATGAGATGTGTAGATTTGTCAGGGCCTTTGGTTGTCTTCGTCGGGTACAGCGGGGCTCGTTCCTCGTTCCCCGTTTCCCCGGTCTCCTTTTCCGGTATCGTGTCGCTTTCTTCGTCTTCTTGATGGAATGGCTTCAACTGCGCAATGTTGGCCACCCTTCTCTTACGTTCGCCCTCCTTCGCCATGCGCACCACGTTGGGAGACAGGAACTTAATAACCTCGTAAGGGCCGTCGAATTTGGGCGCTAGTTTCGCCGCGAACCCTTCCGCCGCGTTCGACAATTGATGTTGTCGCAACAACACCCAACGCCGGTCTCCAGTCCCGCCGTCTCAAGTTGTAGTGCCTGCCTTGATCCTTTGACGCTCGCTGCAAGTTACTGCGCACTATGTCGAAAATCTCCTTCATTTTGACTCCTTTGGCCTCGGGTCGGGTCTCTCTAGTCGCCGAACCGGGAGTGACTTCATCGTACAAAGCGGCGGGTAGGCGTGGCTCCCGCCCTAACATCAGGAATGCTGGAGTGAAGCCCGTGGAATTGGCCACGCTTGAGTTGACTGCTAGCGTTATCTCCGGTAACAGCTCGTCCCATGAGCTCTGGTGGCCTTCGATATACTGGGCTATCATTGTCTTCACCGTGCGGTTTGTTCTCTCCGTCGGGTTCTCCTGTGGCGAATAAGGCGCCGTGTGCTGGAGTGTCACCCCCAAGGATTCCATAAGCGCCTTGAAGCTTCTGCTCGTAAATTGTACGCCGTTGTCGCAAACGAATGTTTTGGGCACTCCAAATTGGCTGAGTATGCGTTCCCGGAACGCCAGTTGCAGCAGAGCGGTCGTCGCTTTCCTCAATGGCACCAGCTCCACCCATTTGGCCAAAGCGTCGTGGAACACCAACAACATTGTGTTCCCACGCTTGGAACGAGGCAAAGGTCCCACGAAGTCTGCGCACAAGACCGCCATTGGCTCCGCCACCTGCCTGGTGAGCATATGCCCGGCCGGCTTTTGTTGCTCGCATTTGAATCTTTGGCACGTTTTGCAACACCTCACGTACTTGGCGGCATCTCGGAACATGCCCGGCCAATAGTACCTTTGCGCAAGTCGTGCTGCCGTCTTCCTCACTCCTTGATGTCCGGCCGTGGGAGCGTCATGACACTCCCTCATCACTCTGCCCCTCAAGCCGCTTGGGACGCAGAGCTTCCATGGGATAAAGTCCTCCTCGTCTATCCTATGGCCTAAATTCCGGTATAACTGCCCGTTCTCCTCCACGTAATCCTGGAACTTCTCGGGCTCCTTCACGATCCTCTCACGCATCCTCTTTATCCACCCGCAAGGGGGATTTTCTTCCACGGCCTGCTCGCAACTGTCCATGGGCTGCCGGGACAATGCGTCTGCCACTACGTTTAAGCTTCCTCGACGATAACGTATGTCGAACTGGTATTGCTGCAACTCTAGCGCCCACCGAGCGATCCTGCCCGTGGGACTCTCTATGGAGTTGAGCCATTTCAGCGCTAGGTGATCCGTAACCACGTCGAATCTGTAGCCTTCCAGGTAGCATCGCATCTTTCGGATCGCCCAGACGATCGCGAGGCACTCCTTCTCCGTGGCCGAGTAGTTTAGCTCCGCCTTCAGTAACTTCCGGCTGGCGTATGCTATCACTCGCTCCTGCCCCGCGACTTCTTGCGTCAGCACTGCGCCGAGGCCGTAGTCGCTGGCGTCGGTTTGCAGCACGAACTTGGCCGAGAAGTCGGGACAGGCCAGAATAGGTGCGGTTGTCAAACTCTCCTTGAGCTTCTGCAACGCCTCCTCCTGCTCTTCGCTCCAGATCCACTTCTGGCCCTTCTTTAGCAGCTTCGTCATCGGTTGTACCAGTGACGCGAAGTTTGGTACAAAGCGTCGATACCACGATGCCATCCCTAGGCACTGCCGCAGCTCCTTGAGATTCGAAGGCGATGGGAGGCTCTGGATCGCCTCGACCTTCGCGGGATCAGTGCAAATCCCCTCTCCGCTTATCACGTGGCCAAGGTATGCCAACTTCTCCCGAAAGAAACTACATTTCTTTCTATTGAGTCTGAGGTTGGCCTTTCGCAACCGCCGGAAAACTTCCTTCAGGTTGGCCACGTGTTGCTCCTTCGTCTCTCCGATGACCACTATGTCGTCTAGATACGCAAACGCGTGAGGCTCCATGTCGGGCCCGATGACCGTATCCAATGCCCTCTGGAATGTCGCCCCCGCCGAATGCAAACCGAATGGCATCACTCGCCATTGGAACAATCCTCTGCCTGGCACGGTGAACGCCGTGTACTCCCTGCTATCCGCCGCCATTGGGATCTGCCAGTAACCGCTCTTTAGATCCAGCGTGGATATGAATCGTGCGTGTCTTAACTTCTCTAAAATGTGCAGGATCCGCGGAACAGGGTACGCATCCGGACTGAGTGAGCTGTCGATAATCTACGCACATGCGCCAATCCCCAGTCTTTTTCTTGACCAAGACTATGGGTGCGCTGTGTGGGCTCTTCGACGGCTCAATCGCTCCAGCTTGAAGCAGCTCGTCCACCTGTTCGTCGATCACCTTTTGCATAGCCGGATTTTTAGGGTAGTACCTTTGCTTCAAAGGCTTGTCGTCCTTCATCCGGATGCTGTGCTCAGCGATGTGCGTCACGCCTCTGAGGTCCTCGAACAATGCCAACTCTGCCTCAAGGAATTCTTGCAATTCTTTCTCTAACTTGTCCGGCCACTCCTTGCTATTGGGCGCGGATCGTTCATGTCCTCCGTATTCGCTCTCTGCTGCCTCTCCTGTCAGTGGGCCGCCCTCGGGCTCACCTTCCCTCTCCAACTCGACTGATTTAAACTCCGGCGACCGCTCCTCGGGTCCGCTCCTCAAGTCCTCGCTCTGCTTCACAGCTCTCGCGGGAGGCCCAGCTCCCCTTTGTCCTCCATTATCTCGCTTCTGTCCTTTTTATCTCTCCTTGTCGCTGGGAGACTCCCTCTAAGTCTCTCCTCCGGCGTTCCCTTTTCCATTCTTTTCCTCTTGTCTCTGCTTTTCTTCATCTGTTTCCTCTCACCTCTTTTCTTGTCGGGCGGCGCGCCTTGGCTCGACGCCTCCTGAACGCCGACTGTCGACACCGTGATTGCCGACCTCGGATCCTCCTTCGACGCCGCGGCCTCGCGCGACACCTCTGGGCCCGACTCCTTCACATGTCCTTTAGCGAGCTGGCCTTGCTCTCTAAAACCGCTGCTGCCTTTTCCTCCTCTTCGTTCACTCGGTGGCGACGCTCCTTCTCCCACGTCGTCCACCATCCTCATTTCCACTTCCGCGTTGCCACAACGCACCGTAGCGCCGATGGCGCATAGAAAATCCATGCCGAGGATGACATGGTCCAGCATGGTCGGCATTATTAGCATGTTCGCTTCCGCCGTCTTTCCAGCCAGACTCACATCCGTTTTCATCATCCTTGTCACGTCGATCCATCGGCCAGCCTGATTCGCGACTCCACCTGGCAACGCTCGCCTCGTATCGTCCGTTGGCGCGCACAATCCTCGCTGACAAAACTGCGCGTGGCCCCGGTGTGGATCGCGGCGGTCATCCTTTGACCCCCGACCGTCACCGTCGCGACGATCTTCCACTCCTTCACTCGGAGCGGGTTCCTCTCCTCGTCTTCCGTATCTAATTGGCGCCGCTCCACTCTCTTGGAGGGCGCCCCTGGCCGTTTCCCGCACCGTCCTGTTCGCAACACTCCCTCGCAGTCCGGCCTTGCTGCCCGCAGTGTCGGCAGAACAACACCGGCGCGTTACGACATTCCCGCGCGAAGTGTCCAGGTTGTGCGCATCGATAACAGACCCGACTCGGCCTAGGTCCAGCGTCCTGCGCCATCATCCGGCTAGTTGCCTCCGTCGAAGGTGTCGTCACTGGCGTCTCCTTCCGCCCCCATGCTTGTCCTCCAGACCGGGGATCAGACATCTTCTCACGGAAGGGATTATTCTGTCGCACCTCCGCTGGCTTAGGCCAGGCGGTCTCCACCGTCGCCTTCCTCCCTCGTTCTCATTGTTGATTCCTCACGTTTTCGAACTCTGCAGCCATCTGTGTGATTTCGATGAAACCGAGAGGATCCGACCGACCGTCGTACTTCATTCCCCACTTCCTGACTTGCTCGGCGATATTCCAAGGCGGGTGCCTCTCTGGTGGCGATGAGAGCACTGGAGTCCGCTCCCAGCCATGCTGCTCGCCGTCGGTACGCTAAGCCTCAGCGGCGCCGTCGAAATAGAACCACTCTCCTGGATCTTTCGCAAATCGGGCTCTGATTTCTGGTACGCGCGGCCGCCCATACTCGACGCCGCGCCTCCCGAAGAGAAACGTGTCTCCCATTCGGCCAATCTTCCTTTGATTTCCACCGAATAGTTGCCGCCCTGGATGAATGACGACCCCCTTTTCCTGAGATCCTCCACGCGGCCTTCATCTTCAAGGCCGAGATCCCGTGCCACCGCTATCAACTCCTCTTTACAGCGCTGGTAGACCCAGCCGACGCTTAGCCCCGAAGTATGGGGTGTTCCTCCTTCCATTGTTGATGCCTTGTTATCTTGATGCTTCCTTGTTCGCTTATACTAATATCTTTTCCTTGTTTTCTTTCCTTTTCTTTTTTTTTCTTATTTATTTATTTTTTCCCCCTTTTTTTTCTTTTATTCTTTCTTTTCTTCTTTTTCTCCTTTATTTTTACTTTTTTTCTCCTTTATTTTTACTTTTTTTTTTTTTTTTCTTAGTATATATTTATTTTTTTCCAAATTTTCTTATCCTATACAATTCTGTTTGCTTTTACTGTCTTAATCTATCTTATATTACACTTACTCTAGTTTCGGTTTACTTTTCTTTATTCGTCTTAACCTATTTCGTTCTCTTTAGTTTTATTCTCTTTTTTTCTTAATCTTTTTTTTTAAATCTATCTTGCTTTATTTCGTTTTTCTTTATTTTTTTCTTAGTATATTTTGTTTTATTTCTTTTCTTTATTTTTCTTAATCTATTTTGTTTTATTTCTTTTTCTTTATTTTCCAGTTTTACTTCTTAATTGATCTTATTACCCTTCCTTTTTTCCACTTTCCGTTCGCTCATCCACCTCAACTTTATCCCTTTATCCTAGTTTGTTCGCTTCAACTTGCTTTGCTTTCACTACCGTTTTACTTGACTTACTCCTCTTCTCTTTACTCTGGTTCCTTTACTTGACATTCCCGTCTCTACTTATTCCACCTTATTTTATCTCTTTACTCTTATCTTTATTACTCCGCTTCTATTCTGCTTCACTCCGCTTCAGTTCTCCTTACTCCATTTTCTCTTCACTTTTTCTCGTATCGCCTCACTTCATCTTCACTTGACTTTGCTTCGCTATATCTTCTTTGCTTTTGCTTCGCTTCGCTTTCTCCTACTTAACCTTACTATGTTCCGCTTCGCTCCGTTCCAGTGCGTTTTTATTTTATTTTATTTTATTTTATTTTATTTTATTTTATTTTATTTTATTTTATTTTATTTTATTTTATTTTATTTTATTTTATTTTATTTTATTTTATTTTCACTGGTCTCGGCCCACTGTCCACTCCCACGATCAAAATCGCCTCGTGTCATATGCGCATCAGAAAAATCGCCTAGTGTCACATGCGCATAATTACACACATACACGCACCCGCATGCGCAAGCATACAAAAAAAAATCACCCAGTGTCATATGCGCATAATCACACACATACGCTTGACCGATCGCTCTCTCTCTCTCTCAATTTGTTTTCTCACATACATATACACATATGTACCCTTGCCTATGCGCGCATAGTACTCTTCACTGTTCACTCTCTCTTAACTGAGCGCTTCGCGTGTATATACATATGTACGCACGCATGCACCCACGCACATACATATATACACTCCGCCGCTCACCCTCTCTTAACTAATTGTCTCACATGCACATTTATATGTATATATATACATCTGCGCACTCGTCATGCGCACATACATATATACACTTCACTATTTCACTTTTTGTTCTCTCCCCGCTAATCCTTACATTCACTCATGTATATATATGCACACTTGCACCCTTGACTATGCGCGTTTTCTTGACTGTTTCCTTTTTCACAACTACACTTTCTTATGGCGGGTATATTCGCTTGCCGTCGGCACTAAATGCTTTCACTTTTCTCTTACTTCATCTGTAACCACTCAACTATTAACTCCTTGGTGCAATTGCAGCGGCATCAATAATCTGGCTGATCTTTAATTTCGTTCACTCTGACCGCCTTTTTTCTTTTTTTTTTTTTGTCCTCTGTTACTTACTTTTGATGTGTGCATACATATACACACACTCTGCTCTTACCACTTCTCGTTGCTGCATTTCGGCGACGTTCGCTACGCTGCCCCCGCGCGTGCACATGCTTATGCACATGCGTTTTCGGTTTTACGCTTCTGCGTAATATTTCCGCACGCACTGTACTTTTCGGCGCCGCAAAGGTTTTCTAGTCCCGTTTTTTGCTCGACGCTTCCCGAAATTTCTGACCCCCGACCCCGCGGCCGTCGTAGGGTGTCTTCACTTTTTAATTTTCGCACTTTACCATGAATGTTCTTGCCTTTTGCTGCTTTTATACGCACACTGCCTATATTCAAATTAACCACCAAATAACTACACAATCGTCTCTACTGCCCGTCACATCTATTTGGGTGTGCCGGCGGGTTTTTACGCCGCCCGTATACCACACTCTCTCTAGCCCCGCGTCCCTGCTCGGGCGCCACTTGTAAGGTTACATTATTTTCCAGCCGGGGTCAGAGTCTCAGTCTGCCCAGGGCCATAACTCACAAGAAATTTGTAAGTAGATACGGGACGTATTGAGTTAGAGAAATGGGAGAGGGGGGGGGAAGCTGTATAGGTTAGGCGACCACGTGGCCTGAGCTCGCCGACCACGCCCACGCCCACGCGTTTGCACGCGGGAGGGCGGCCGCAATCGAGTGGCGCGATCAAGCGCACTCCAGATTGCGGGGGTCGGGGCTGCGAAGGCGTGTTGCGGAATGTTAGTGGGGTTACTACGATCGGTAGACCGCGGATCGAGGAACGCCCAGCGTTGCCGCCGGCGCTCACTCAAGACCACGCGATTTTACTGCCAGAGTTTTAACCTTCTGGCGAACGGGATTTGCCCTCGTTCAAACTACCAGTTAGTGTTAGTTATGATTAGTAAACTAACAAATTGATTATTAAACTAGCTACGAATAAATACGCAACCATCTCTACGTGCATTTCCTTACTTTATTAAACTTGTCGCCTTATAACCTTTATACCTGCTAGTTAGTTTTATTTTTCCCTTTTGAGCGCGTCTGCTCACATCGAGAGCTCCAGACTGACTGAAATCTACGTGCAGCTTTCAAGCTTCTCCTCCCGCTCTGCAGATTTCACCACGCGACCAGCAATGCAATCCACCACCGCGAGCTTTCAAACCGCACGGTTGCATTGCTGATCGGGTGCCCGCCCACTCATTTGAATTTTGCTTGCTTTCTAAGGCTAATCGCTACGGCACTTACATCTAATTATCAACTACTTAGAGTTACCTTACGAACTAACGCTTATTCTAATAACAACTAACTCCTATCAACTTATAAATGACTTCAAAATGTAAACCAAAATCTATATCGAAATCCACTCTTACAAACTAACTCTTATTCTAATAGTACACTTCAGAATATAACCTTACTATCTACCAAATCAAAATCTGCAACAAAATCCATTTCATTTCCCTTAATCACTACAAAATCAAACTATGCCTCAAATCCTTATTCAAATCCCATTCACCATAACAAAACTCTACTTCATTCGATATCTTTACTTATTACCTACAAACATGTAAGGTGGGCCAAAAAAGGCCACCTTACACCATGGTTCAAGCTCCGGGATGAGCTTGTGCGTCCACCGCCCTTTAGCTGAGCTATTCCACCTTCTTTGCCATCGTGCGATGCTGTTCGCCCTGACTGCGTTGAGTCGCGTAGGCCCGTGCGAATTCCGCTCCACGGCTTCGGCGACCAAATACTCCAGTGGCACCATACCGGCTATAACGAGCGCCGCGTCATCGGAGATAGTCCTGAAAGCGCAGCTGACTCTGATTGCGCTCAGCCTGTAGATCGCGCAAAATGCCTCGGCTGTAGCTCGGCGTTGCCATCGCTCTTGCCCATATTGGCGCAGCATAGAGGATGACAGACCTAATGACGCTCATTAGGAGGAGACGTCGTTGCTGTTTAGGTCCCCGCGTGTTAAGCATGATCCTCGAGATAGCTCTACAAGAATCAGCTGCCTTTTTATGCACATATTCTAAGTGCTCGCGGAAAGTTAATCTTGTGTCTATCATGACGCCAAGATATCTTATCGCCCTCTTTGACGCAATGGTGACGCTGCCGATCTTTATTTTGCGACTGCTGACTAGTACAACTTCGGTCTTGTGTGCCGCTAGCTCGAGCCCAGCTCCTGTCAACCAGCTTCGAATGCGATTGATACTTTCGCTGCACATATCCTCTGTATCTTTGAGCTCCTTTCCTATGGCTACGACAGCTACATCATCAGCAAAGCCAATGGTGTGCGCCTGCTGGTAGTTCCAAGCGCAGTACGCCGTCGTACATGATGTTCCATAGGAGAGGCCCCAGCACTGAGCCTTGGGGGTACTCCAGCTGACACTGTATGAGTTTAGGGACCCTCACTCGTGTTGTATACCAGTGTTCTTCCTCTGAAGTAGCTCTTTATTATCTCTCTTAGATATTTAGGGATATTATATTGTGACAGCGCATTCAGTATCATATCCCAACTAGCTGTGTTGAAGGCATTCCTTACATCCAGGGTCGCAATGATGCAGTATTCCTTCGTCCCGTGCCTCCATCTGGTGCCTTGAATGGCGGAAGTGGCCAGACCGACAACTTTGTTAAGCGCGTCCGTTGTTGACCGGGCCTTCCGGAATCCAAATTGGTTTGGTGACAGGCCTCCAGCGCTTGCAATCGCAGTCTCCAGCCTAGAGCAGATCAGTTTCTCAAACACCTTTCCCATGGTGTCTAAGAGACAGATCGGTCTGTACGAAGATGGCTCATCTGATGGTTTGCCAGCCTTGGGTAGCAATACCAGATTCTGGGCTTTCCATTTTGCCGGGAACGTCTCTTGGATCAGGCATTCGTTAATGTTGTGGAATGATCTCGAAAAACTCATCATCAACATCATCAAGTAAGCATTTTGTCTCTAGAATAAGAAACCGAATGTTCTGGATTATGTACATGCATACATTCCATATGAAATAGACGTAAACATAGAAGCATAAGGAGACATCCAGAACATTCGATATGTAATAGAAGTAAGTATATAAGCATGCTGCAAATCGAGCCAGAATTCATTCTGTAAGTTCATTGTGTAAGATCAATGTCAGTGTGTCGGCTCGGTCAGTTAAGTTCAAATCGTCGCGGTACGTGAAGTAGTGTACTTGTTACTGAATATTTTTGTTGTGTTAAATAAACTTATTGCGTTGCACCTACATATACCGTGTTTCATTTAAGAAAACCTCAACAGGTTATGGGCCCAGACAGTGCTAAACGTGTAATGTAGTGTGAAATCGAGTGCAAGTACAAAAGTGAATTAGTGGCAAATTTGTAACTAAATAAAGGCAATGAAAATGGAGCCATTAAATATGAGAATTGAACGATTACGCGACAAAGACAATTGGCATTTGTGATGTTTTATGATTCGTACGCTATTGGAAGAAGACGACGATGTTCTTGCCGTTTGTGAAGGTAGTTTGACGTGTCCGACACAGGAGTCTGCAACATACGAGAGAGACTCGAAAAGGTTCTTGAAAGCTGATAAGACTGCAAGGAAAATAATTATTCATTCTATCGAGAGAAGACCGATGGAATTGATTGTGAGCTGCAAAACAGCAAGAGAAATGTGGATAAAATTGAACTCAGTGTATGATATGAAATCAGAAGAAAATTTATCGGCTATTCAGAAACAGTTTTTTGATTTCAAATGGATTGAAAGTGAGAGTGTGGACTACAATACTTCAAAGTTGGAAGTTTTGTGGAGCAAGATGAAAAATCTTGGAAGTGCTGTGCCTGAAACAATGTTAATGTCACGAATCCTGTCATCTTTGCCTCAAAAGTTTAACTATTTTCATAGTGCGTGGGATTCGGTCGAAGACAGCAAAAGAACATTGAACAATTTGACGACTCGTTTAATGACAGAAGAAATGCGGTCAAGAGAACAAGAAGTGGTACCTGAAGAGTCAACAGCGTTAGTTGCCAGCAACGGAAAAAATAAAAGAGAACATGAAAATAAGAAGAAAATTATGAAATGCTATAACTGCGGCGTGATGGGACATCTGAAGAAGGACTGCTACAGGTGTTATATATGCAAGAAGAAAGGCCACAAAAGCAACACCTGTCAACAAACGAGAAATGCAGGAAGTCAAGCGGAAAATAATCAAGGAGAATTGTGTGAATCATCGAGGAAAGGATTGATTGCGAGCAGGGACGGCAGAGAAGATGACGTGTGGGTGATCAATTCAGGAGCTTCTGATCACATGTCAAGGCGTCGAGATTGGTATTCTACTTATGAAGAATTTTTGGAGCCCCTGAGGATAGGCGTAGGTAACGGTAAATATATCACGGCGCACGGAAAAAGTAATATTGATATTGACACTTATGTCAAAAATAATAAAAGGGCGACGACAATGTTTGATGTTTTGTATGTTCCGGAAATAGTTTACAATTTATTTTCTATTATGTCAGCTGCAAAAAGGGGTGTTGATTGTCTTATTAAAAATAAAGGAACACAGTGTTTGTTGAGACGTGATAATAAAATAATTGCAACGGGTTCTAGGTTCGGAAACTTATTAAAATTAGATGCGAATGTTTTGATGCCAAAATTGTGTAATTTAACAAGAACAAGTAAGAAGACTCTAGTCGAGACTGCTCGACTAGGAGATACCCTGAACCCTCTAATTTGATATACTAATCACTCTGCACTTCTTTTCGGCATACATACATACACACGCACGTATTAGAACGCGCTCTGCTAACTCCGCAGTAAGCAGCGACTGCGCTTGGGCTGCGCTGCAGTGTGGGGAGCATTATAAGAATTTATTTGTTGAATAATTTAATTTCTAGATGTACAATCTTAACGAAACTTTCAGAGCGTAATAATATGGTGAAAATGTATGTACATTCCAAAGCACACGTCTCTAGTACTTGAAATACGCCTTGTACAAAGGTGAGGGTGAGGGGGTTGATATAGTGGTGGGGGTAAATTACAACAAAAATCGAAATTATATAAAATATATATAAGTCTACATTTGAAATTTGCAAGCTCTAGCTCTAAAAGTGTAGGAGATATAATTAAATAACTAGCTTTCGATAAGGTTTTTAATCGATAATAAAATATCGGGAGTAGTTATCGATATAAAAGAAAAACATGATATGCGCGTGATACACACGGACCTAGGAAAAAATTTCAAGTCTCTAACTCTTATATCTTCTGAGATCGACGCGTTCATACATACGGACGGACGGACGGACGGACGGACGGACAGACAGACGGACAGGGCCAAATCGACTCAGCTCGTCGCCCTGATCAAGAATATATATACTTTGTGGGGTCTGCCACGCCTCCTTCTGCCTGTTACATACTTTTAACAAAACCATTATACCCTGATTTCCCATTTTCAATGGGTTCAGGGTATAAAAATAGAATCGAAAGAAAGTGATTCTTTACAAGTATGGCACGAGAGGTTTTGTCATCAAAACGTTCGACATGTTCGCGATTATTTGAAAAATAAGAATATTGATTTTCTAGAAAATGATTTCTTTTGTGAAGGATGTGCTTATGGGAAGCAGCATCGGCTAACATTTCACAGAAATATTGACCGTGCAACAAAGACACGAGAGATAATTCATACTGATGTTTGCGGTCCGATAGAGGTAGAGTCTATTGGTAAAAAGTTGTATTTTGTTAGCTTTAAAGATGATTATTCAAGTTATCGGGAAGTTTATTTTATACGTCATAAGTCGGAAGTATTTGAAAAACTCCAAATTTTTATTCAGGCAGTTCAGAATCAATTTCATGAAAACATTAAAGAAATTCACAGCGATGGGGGTAGAGAATATATTAATAAAGAAGTTAAATTGTTCTTTAATAAGAAGGGAATGAAACATATTGTTAATGCTCCTTATACACCTGAACAGAATGGAGTTGCGGAACGTGAGAATAGAACTATTATTGAAGCTGCACGATCAATGTTGCATTCTAATTCTGAGTTACCATTATTTCTATGGGCAGAAGCAGTAAACACTGCAGTTTATGTAATTAACCGCACAGGTCCAACAAAACATGGGAATAAAACTCCATATGAGTTGTGGTTCAAATTAAAATTTAAATTATAATGAAGCGTTAAAGTCTGATGATAAAGAGTACTGGCAAACTGCGATGCAAGAAGAAGTTAATTCTTTACATGAAAATAGAACTTGGGTTCTTGTTCCAAAACCTGAAAATATAAAGGTTATCAATAGTAGATGGGTTTATACAAAGAAGCTCAATCCAGACGTCTCGGAAAGGTATAAAGCGCGTTTAGTTATTAAGGGTTATTCACAAAAGGAAGGGATCGATTATAAAGAGACTTTTAGCCCTGTAGTTAGATTTGATACCGTGAGATTCCTGTTAAGTGTAGCTGCTCAAGAAAATCTATTTCTTGGTCAGTTTGATGTAAAAACAGCCTATTTATATGGTACTCTTAAGGAAAATATTTATATGCATCAGCCAGAGGGTTTCGAAGATGGTACCTCTTCTGTTTGCAAATTATTGAAGAGTTTGTATGGGTTAAAACAAGCTCCGAGGTGCTGGACAGAACATTTTGCAAATGTTATTAAAAATCTGGGATTTACACAAAGTATTGCAGATCCATGTTTTTATATATACTTTAAAAATAATGACAGAATTTTGTTAACGATTTATGTAGATGACGGGTTAATTGCTGCATCCAATGAATTTTTAATTGATAATCTATTTGAGAATTTGAGCAAGGAATTTAAAATAACAAATACAAAAAACGTAACATGCTTCTTAGGAATAGAAATACTGAAGCAGCCAAATGGTTCTATCTTCATATATCAAGGAAATTATATAAGGAAAATTTTAGAAAAATTTAATATGATAAATGCGAACATTGTCTCCACGCCAGTTGAATGTAATTATAATGAAAATGTATCTGAACAAAATAATTGTAATGCACCTTACCGCGAAGAAATATGAAATTTAATGTTTTTACAAGTTGTTTCAAGGCCAGATATAAGTTTTTCTGTTAATGTAGTTTCCCGAGAGCTAGAAAACCCGAAGCAGCATCACTGGACGTTAGTTAAGACAATATTTCGTTATTTGAAAGGAACGATGGATTTGGGAATTTTATACAGTAAAAATAATAATATTTTTGAGACATATAGTGATGCTGATTATGCAGGTGATAAGAAAACTCGGAAATCTACATCTGGAATTTTGTGTAAGTATGCGAATGCTGCAATAACGTGGCAAAGTAAAAACAACAATGTGTAGCTTTATCAACAACAGAAGCCGAATATGTAAGTGCAGCTCTAGCAAGTAAGGAAATGATATGGCTAAAGAAATTGTTTTTGATTGTAACATTAATTTAAGTAACTACATCTTGTTTATAGATAATATAAGTGCGATTAAGCTAATCAAAAATCCTGAATTTCATCAACGAAGCAAACATATAGATGTTAAATATCATTTTATACGCGATTTATTTGAAAAAGGTGAAATATATGTAAAATATGTAAAGAGTGAAGAACAAATCGCTGACATTTTTACTAAAGCTTTGCCAAAGCCCAAATTTTTATATCTAAGAGAGAAATTAGGAATGAAGAATAAAGAACAAATTTGTTATAGAGATGTTGTGTTTTAGGGAGGGTGTTGTGGAATGATCTCGAAAAACTCATCATCAACATCATCAAGTAAGCGTTTGACCTAACGGTGGGCACAGTCGTCGGCTGATCGCACATTTGTCTCTAGAATAAGAAACCAAATGTTCTGGATTATGTACATGCATACATTCCATATGAAATAGACGTAAACATAGAAGCATAAGGAGACATCCAGAACATTCGATACGTAATAGAAGTAAGTATATAAGCATGCTGTAAATCGAGCCAGAGTTCATTCGGTAAGTTCATTGTGTAAGATCAATGTCAGTGTGTCGGCTCGGTCAGTTAAGTTCAAATCGTCGCGGTACGTGAAGTAGTGTACTTGTTACTGAATATTTTTGTTTTGTTAAATAAACTTATTGCGTTGCACCTACATATACCGTGTTTCATTTAAGAAAACCTCAACAGTTAAATAATTCGGCGAACGTACTTGGGTGCAAGGCGAGGGCTAGCTTTAGCGCACGATTTGGGATCCCGTCCGGTCCTGGAGCTGTGTTGGTTCTAAGACCTCGGAGAACTACTGATATTTCTTCCTCTGTAACTAAAACAATTTCAGTGCTCGTTGAGCCCTGATCAGCAGACTCGGACTCAGGGGCGTGAATGGAGCTTAAACTTTCTCGAAAGAGTGTTTCCACAATCGATTTAAGCTCCAGACGATCCGTAGGCTGCACCTGTCTACCTGCGTATAGTCTTTTAACTACTATCTTATCGCACAACTGTAAAAAACATTCTCTTTTGCTTGCCCGAATGGCCTTCTTCAGCTGTCTTCTAGCTGCCTGGTAAGCTAACTGTTTCTCAAAAAACGTTGACCTACCGCGAGCCCGTTGGTAGCTTCTTCTCGCCTGGATGCATTTGCGACGAATGTCACCTATTATTTGCGTATTCCACCAATACGTAGGCTCATGTTGTCGCGTGAACTGCTTGCGGCGTAACATACTGCTATTGCAGGCACTCTGTATTTGGGCTACCATTTGGCATGCTCTGGCCTCAGCATTACCAATTGTACCCAGAGACTGAATGGCTTCTGAAAAGGCCGCGGGATCAAAAGTATCTAGCCGATACGACTCCCTCCACAATGTTGACGCCCTGGCAGGTGGCTCACCTATTGTGAACAGAAGTGCCGTATGATCGCTGCCTGTATAGCTATCGCAATGGCTCCATGTTGCTCCCCGAAAGAGGGATGAAGTGACAAAAGTAATGTCGATAACAGACCCGTATCCCGCCCGACTGAAGGTGTACTCATGGCCAGTGTTGAGCAGTGCAACATCTAGTGTCGCGAAGATCTCCAGTAGGATACGACCTCTGGCATTTGTTGTGAGCTACCCCATTCTAGCGCCCAGGAGTTAAAATCTCCAGCTATAATGGCCTTCCGACGCCTAGCATCCTTGGCAAGCTCGTCGAGCACCGTCGTGAATTCACTGAGCTGCATGCTGGGGGCCAGATAGCAACTGTAAAGCCATAAGCTACCATATCGGCCACGTACGAACCCATTGAATGACTTAACATTCGAAAGTACGTTCGTTGAGTTGCCGCATACCCACAACGCAGCTTTGCCATTAACGTCTGTTGACCATGTCCTAGGGCAGCTGGTTCTACAGTGGTGAGGCTCACTGAGAAAAGCAGAGGCTACATTTTGGTGGCTTGGTGCATGCTTTGGCACTGTGACCCATCTCTCCACACCTGAAACAGGCGCCCTTTAAGTCACAGTCGCTGCCGCAGTTTGCTGCCATATGACCGTAATCGAGGCACTTGAAACAGCGTTTAGGCTACTCCACGGCTCGGATACGGCAAACTACCCATCCTATTCTAATTTTGGACAGCTCGAGCAGAGTTTTAGCTTTCCCAATTGGAAGAGCACCCGTAGCTCTTTGCTGTCCACCAAAAGCTGGCCGAAGCGATTCGATAGCTTCAATGGGGAGTGAGCTATCCTTCAACTCCACCCTAATTGCCTCCAAGATCTCCTCTTTGGTCGCTAACTCATCTAGATCGCGAATCTCAACTTGAGCCGATTCGGTAAGTGTTTTAACTACCGCTCGGTCTCCCAAGGCCTTGCCTACAGCTTCGTGCAGAGCCTCAGCGCTATGCTCCGGCTTCCTACTCAGTTGCAATAAAAGGTCCCCCTTAGCTGTCTTCCTAATGCCATGAACGTCACTGCTCAGATGCTTCAAATTTGGGTCGCCTTTAACTACACGAAGCATGTCCGCATAGCTGCAACCCCCTACGCCTGAAATCGCAATCGCGTCAGTCCTGGGACGTTTTTGCATAGGCTTTCGCCCTTTGACGACTGTCCAGCTGCTCTGGTTTGTCTGTCGAGCGGCCTGGTTTGAAGTTTCAGCTGTAGCCCGTAGAGCCATTGGTTCTTTTGGGTTCGCTGCACTTCTATTGGGCCTCGGCTTTTTTGAGGGAGTTTTCCTCTGTTCTGTTCCTCTGTGTATGCCTGTGTGTGGGTGCGCGTGTGTCTTGGTAAGCAGAAAGACCCAAAAAATGATTGTGATAGTCGAGCAATCTTAACTACAGCTTTTTACTTGTTATACCCTGAACCCATTGAAAACAAGTAAGAAAGCTCTAGTCGAGACTACTCGACTACGAGATCCCCTGAACCCTTGGAGTAATAGCTATTTCAATAATTTTTCGCGTCTTTCAGCTTACACAAGAAACACGCACACTCACACACACACACACACGCACGCACGCACACACACACACACATACATACACACACACACACACACATACACAAACAATTACATACATATACACACACAAGCATAAACACGCATGGGCGGCAGTGAGCGCTTACTATGAGAACTTAATTGCTTAATAACTTTTGTACGTATGATCTTCATGAAACTTTTAGATTATGATTATAACATGGATATGCATGTAATTGCCAAAGCACAAGTCTCTAGTATTTGAAATGCGCTTTTTACAAAAGTGATGGTGAGGGGGTGAATTTAAGGGTGGGGGGTAAATTCTAACAAAACCCGAAATTGTATAAATTGCATATAAGCATACATTAAAAATTTCGAGACTCTAGCAATAAAGGTGTAGAATATATAATTTTATTACTGGTTTTCGATAAGGTTTTTTATCGATAAATTGATATGCGCGCTGTAATTACGGACATTTAAAAACAAATTTGAAGTCTCTAGCTCTTATATCTTCTGAAATCGACGCGTTCATACATACGGACAGGCGGACAGACGGACGGACGGACAGACAGTCGGACAGGGCCAAATCAACTCAGCTCGTCGCCCTGATCAAGAATATATATACTTTGTGGGGTCTGCCACGCCTCCTTCTGCCTGTTACATACATTTCAACAAAACCATTATACCCTGATTTCCCATTGAAAATGGGTTCAGGGTATAATGAGAAGTCAGGGTATAATGGTTTTGTTAAATGTATGTAACATATAAAATATTTCCCATTTTCAATGGGTTCAGGGTATAACAAGTAAGAAAGCTCTAGTCGAGACTACTCGACTACGAGATCCCCTGAACCCTTGGAGTAATAGCTATTTCAATAATTTTTCGCGTCTTTCAGCTTACACAAGAAACACGCACACACACACACATACACGCACGCACGCACGCACACACAGGCATACATACACACACATAATACACACATACACACACACACACATACAATTACATACATATACACACACAAGCATAAACACGCATGGGCGGCAGTGAGCGCTTACTCTGAGAACTTAATTGCTTAATAACTTTTTTGTGGACGTACGATCTTCATGAAACTTTCAGATTATGATTATGACATGGATATGCATGTAATTGCCAAAGCACAAGTCTCTAGTATTTGAAATACGCTTTTACAAAAGTGAGGGGGTGAATTTAGAGGTGGAGGGTAAATTTTAACAAAAACCGAAATTGTATAAATTGCATATAAGCATACATTAAAAATTTGGAGACTCTAGCAATAAAGGTGTAGAAGATATAATTTTATAACTGGTTTTCGATAAGGTTTTTTATCGATAAAAAGATCGGGATGAGTTATCGATTTTTAATGATAAACTTGATATGCGCGCTGTAATTACGAACATTTAAAAAAAATTTGAAGTCTCTAGCTCTTATATCTTCTGAAATCGACGCGTTCATACATACGGACAGACGGACAGACGTACAGACAGACGGACAGGGCCAAATCAACTCAGCTCGTCGCCCTGATCAATAATATATATACTTTGTGGGGTCTGCCACGCCTCCTTCTCCCTGTTACATACATTTCAACAAAACCATTATACCCTGATTTCCCATTGAAAATGGGTTCAGGGTATAAAAATATATATATATACTACTGTATTTTAAAAATTTTATAAATCTATATTTATTGTTCAAGAAATGAGAGGGTATATACTAATTTTTTTGTAATACCAATTAAAAAAAAAATTTTTTAATTTTATTTGATTTATATTCACACAACTTTGTATTGACCCTTTTCAATTTGAAATTTTGTGTTCTTGCTGACTCGATATTGTCGATTTCAGCCTTGAACTTATTACCTATTTCGTCATATAATATCTTGGTATGATACCTATAATGGATATAATAATATCCAACATACAAATCAATTATGATTTAATATGTAACTAAAGTCTGCCTCAAATTCACCCGTGTGGTCGCGGGGCTCTAGAATACAACCACAGTGAGAGAACGCTTGTCGTAAGGCGACTAAGAATCTCAACTGGCCAAGACTAAAATTTTATAAAAGACCTGAAGTCACTACCAGGAAAGTAAACAGAAAAATTCCTGCAGGATATGTTCAAGAAGATTTGCCTATGCAATCTCTTAACAAACGCTTCTAAGCCCAACGTCATTTGTAGTGACAAAATATGAAAAGTAGTGGCCTTGTATATAACAAATCGACATGTTTTTTAGAAACATGAAGAAATTATAGCAAGAATTAACCCTCTAAGACTACTTTCTAAAATAAAGGCAGAAATTAATTTGAATAATTTTTTTTAAAAGTAAATAGGGGCTCCTGAGCTCAAATATGAACTCAGAAAAAATGTAGAAGCTTTCGTTTACCTGGAAGGTGAGAAAATGTAAATAAGTGCCTCAAGGCACTCTTGGGGCTTAGAGGGTAAAAAAGTAGTTTCCAAATAAATTGATTTTTTTTTTTTTAATATATGTTTTATTTTATTTATTATATATATATATATATATATATATATATATATATATATATATATATTATTTACATTTTCTCACCTATAAATATATATATATATATATATATATATATATATATATATATATATATATATATATAAATAAATATATTATCATTATATTTTTATTATATACATTTTATTTGTATCGATGATACACTGCAAAACAATTTTTGCTGGCCGAGCAGCATAAATGCAGTTTGCATTTTGTGCAAATGCACTGCGTTTGTGAAGTTTTGCAGTGCTTGCACCATCTTTTTCCCGTATCCCACCACTCGGGAAAATGGTTCTTAAGGTCACACCTTAAGTCCATTATTGGGTGATTTGATTTTTTATACCCTGAACCCATTTTCAATGGGAAATCAGGGTATAATGGTTTTGTTGAAATGTATGTAACAGGCAGAAGGAGGCGTGGCAGACCCCACAAAGTATATATATTCTTGATCAGGGCGACGAGCTGAGTTGATTTGGCCCTGTCCGTCTGTCTGTCCGTCTGTCCGTCTGTCCGTCCGGCCGTCTGTCCGTCTGTCCGTATGTATGAACGCGTCGATTTCAGATGATATAAGAGCTAGAGACTTCAAATTTTTTTAAAATGTTCGTAATTACAGCGCGCATATCAAGTTTATCATTAAAAATCGATAACTCATCCCGATCTTTTTTATCGATAAAAAAAAACCCTATCGAAAACCAGTTATAAAATTATATCTCCTACACCTTTATTGCTAGAGTCTCCAAAGTTTTAATGTATGCTTATATGCAATTTATACAATATCGGTTTTTGTTAAAATTTACCCCTCCACCCTTAAATTCACCCCCTCACCATCACTTTTTTGACTAAGTTGTCCGCTCTGATGGAGCGGCCCACTGCCTCTTCCAGACGACGCCTCTCCTCCAGGAACCGTCCACATTCGAAAAGAATGTGGTTGGCGTCTTCCACATGCCCTCGCTCGCACCAGGGGCACTCGTCAGATTCCTCGTGGCCAAAGCGCTTCAAATAGCTCCGAAAGCATCCATGACCCGAGAGGATCTTCGTAAGGTAGAAGTTAACCTCGCCATGTTTGCGGTAACCCATTGTAAGGTTACATTATTTTCCAGCCGGGGTCAGAGTCTCAGTCTGCCCAGGGCCATAACTCACAAGAAATTTGTAAGTAGATACGGGACGTATTGAGTTAGAGAAATGGGAGAGGGGGGGAAGCTGTATAGGTTAGGCGACCACGTGGCCTGAGCTCGCCGACCACGCCCACGCGTTTGCACGCGGGAGGACGGCCGCAATCGAGTGGCGCGATCAAGCGCACTCCAGATTGCGGGGGTCGGGGCTGCGAAGGCGTGTTGCGGAATGTTAGTGGGGTTACTACGATCGGTAGACCGCGGATCGAGGAACGCCCAGCGTTGCCGCCGGCGCTCACTCAAGACCACGCGATTTTACTGCCAGAGTTTTAACCTTCTGGCGAACGGGATTTGCCCTCGTTCAAACTACCAGTTAGTGTTAGTTATGATTAGTAAACTAACAAATTGATTATTAAACTAGCTACGAATAAATACGCAACCATCTCTACGTGCATTTCCTTACTTTATTAAACTTGTCGCCTTATAACCTTTATACCTGCTAGTTAGTTATACCCTGAACCCATTGAAAATGGGAAATCAGGGTATAATGGTTTTGTTAAAAGTATGTAACAGGCAGAAGGAGGCGTGGCAGACCCCACAAAGTATATATATTCTTGATCAGGGCGACGAGCTGAGTCGATTTGGCCCTGTCCGTCTGTCTGTCCGTCCGTCCGTATGTATGAACGCGTCGATCTCAGAAGATATAAGAGTTAGAGACTTGAAATTTTTTTCCTAGGTCCGTGTGTATCACGCGCATATCAAGTTTTTCTTTTTATATCGATAACTACTCCCGATAATTTATTATCGATTAAAAACCTTATCGAAAGCTAGTTATTTAATTATATCTCCTACACTTTTAGAGCTAGAGCTTGCAAATTTCAAATGTAGACTTATATATATTTTATATAATTTCGATTTTTGTTGTAATTTACCCCCCACCACTATATCAACCCCCTCACCCTCACCTTTGTACAAGGCGTATTTCAAGTACTAGAGACGTGTGCTTTGGAATGTACATACATTTTCACCATATGATTACGCTCTGAAAGTTTCGTTAAGATTGTACATCTAGAAATTAAATTATTCAACAAATAAATTCTTATAATGGTCCCCATACGTGTATGTATGTATGCCGAAAAGAAGTGCAGAGTGATTAGTATATCAAATTAGAGGGTTCAGGGTATCTCCTAGTCGAGCAGTCTCGACTAGAGTCTTCTTACTTGTTTTATTTTTCCCTTTTGAGCGCGTCTGCTCACATCGAGAGCTCCAGACTGACTGAAATCTGCGTGCAGCTTTCAAGCTTCTTCTGCCGCTGTGCAGATTTTACCACGCGACCAGCAATGCAAGACCACTGCGAGCTTTCGAGCTGCACGGTTGCATTGCTGATCGTGTGCCCGCCCACTCATTTGAATTTTGCTTGCTTTCTAACGCTAATCGCTACGGCACTTACACCTAATTATTAACTACTTAGAGCTACCTTACGAACTAACGCTTATTCTAATAACAACTAACTCCTATCAACTTATAAATGACTTCAAAATGTAAACCAAAATCTATATCGAAATCCACTCTTACAAACTAACTCTTATTCTAATAGTACACTTCAGAATATAACCTTACTATCTACCAAATCAAAATCTGCAACAAAATCCATTTCATTTCCCTTAATCACTACAAAATCAAACTATGCCTCAAATCCTTATTCAAATTCCATTCACCATAACAAAACTCTACTTCATTCGATATCTTTACTTATTACCTACAAACATGTAAGGTGGGCCAAAAAAGGCCACCTTACACCCCCCCCTTACTTCGACGGGGAAATTATTACGCCCCCCGATGAGTCGACGGTCATCGTATAGGCCTGTTCCTCGTTTCCCCGGTCTCGGTTACCGGGATCATGTCAATTTCCTCATCTCCTTGATGTCCGGCCGTGGGAGCGTCGTGACACTCCCCTCATCACTCTGCCCCTCAAACTGCTTGGGACGCAGAGCTTCCATGGGATAAAAGTCCTCCTCGTCTATCCTATGGCCTAAATTCCGGTATAACTGCCCGTTCTCCTCCACGTAATCCTGGAACTTCTCAGGCTCCTTTACGATCCTTTCACGCATCCTCTTTATCCACCCGCAAGGGGGATTTTCTTCCACGGCCTGCTTGCAACTGTCTATGGGCTGTCGGGACAGTGCGTCGGCCACCACATTCAATTTCCCACGGCGATAGCGTACGTCGAACTGGAATTGCTGCAACTCTTGCGCCCAACGAGCGATCCGGCCCGTGGGACTTTCTATAGAGTTGAGCCATTTCAGCGCTAATTGATCCGTGACGACGTCGAACCTGTAGCCTTCCAGGTAACATCGCATCTTTCGGATCGCCCAGACGTTCGCGAGACACTCCTTTTCCGTGGCCGAGTAGTTTAGCTCCGCCTTCAGTAACTTCCGACTGGCATATGCTATTACTCGTTCCTGCCCCTCAACTTCTTGCGGCAGCACTGCACCGAGGCCGTAGTCGCTGGCGTCGGTCTGCAGCACGAACTCGGTCGAGAAGTCGGGACAGGCCAGAATAGGCGCGGTCGTCAAACTCCCCTTGAGTTTCTGCAACGCCTCCTCCTGTTCCTCGCTCCAGATCCACTTCTGACCCTTCTTCAGGAGCTTCGTCATCGGTTGTACTAGCGATGCGAAGTCCGGCACGAACCGTCTATACCACGATGCCATTCCTAGGCATTGCCGCAACTCCTTTAGACACGAAGGTGATGGGAGGCTCCGAATCGCCTCAACCTTCGCGGGATCCGTGCAAATCCCCTCTCCGCTTATCACGTGACCAAGGTACGCCAACTTTTCTCGAAAGAAACTGCATTTCTTCCTGTTGAGTCTCAGATTGGCCGCCCGCAACCGCCGGAAAACTTCCTTCAGGTTGGCCACATGCTGCTCCTTTGTCGCTCCGATGACCACTATGTCATCTAGATATGCAAACGCGTGAGGCTCCATGTCGGGCCCGATGACTGTATCCAGCGCCCTCTGGAATGTCGCCCCCGCCGAATGCAAACCGAATGGCATCACTCGCCATTGGAACAATCCTCTGCCTGGCACGGTGAACGCCGTGTATTCCCTGCTATCCGCCGCCATTGGGATCTGCCAGTAACCGCTCTTTAGATCCAGCGTGGATATGAATCGTGCGTGTCTTAACTTCTCTAAAATGTGCAGGATCCGCGGAACAGGGTACGCATCCGGACTGAGTGAGCGTTGAGCTGTCGATAATCTACGCACATGCGCCAATCCCCAGTCTTTTTCTTGACCAAGACTATGGGTGCGCTGTGTGGGCTCTTCGACGGCTCAATCGCTCCAGCTTGAAGCAGCTCGTCCACCTGTTCGTCGATCACCTTTTGCATAGCCGGATTTTTAGGGTAGTACCTTTGCTTCAAAGGCTTGTCGTCCTTCATCCGGATGCTGTGCTCAGCGATGTGCGTCACGCCTCTGAGGTCCTCGAACAATGCCAACTCTGCCTCAAGGAATTCTTGCAATTCTTTCTCTAACTTGTCCGGCCACTCCTTGCTATTGGGCGCGGATCGTTCATGTCCTCCGTATTCGCTCTCTGCTGCCTCTCCTGTCAGTGGGCCGCCCTCGGGCTCACCTTCCCTCTCCAACTCGACTGATTTAAACTCCGGCGACCGCTCCTCGGGTCCGCCCCTCAAATCCTCGCTCTGCTTCACAACTCTCGCGGGAGGCCCAGCTCCCCGTTCATACTCCAGTGTATCGTCTCTTTTCTCTTCATTCCTTTTTGTCGCCGGAAGCTCTCCAAGTCTCTCCTTCGGCGTTCCTTTGTTCACTCTTTTCCTCTTATTTCCGCTTTTCTTCCTCTGTTTCCTCTCATCTCTTTTCTTGTCGGGCGGTGCGCCTTGGCTCGACGATTCCTGAACGCCGACTGTCGACACCGTGATTGCCGACCTCGGATCCTCCTTCGACGTCGCGGCCTCGCGCGACACCTCTGGGCCCGACTCCTTCACATATCCTTTAGTGAGCTGGCCTTGCTCTCCAAAGCCGCTGCTGCCTTCTTCTTCTCTTCGTTCGCTCGGTGGCGACGCCCCTTCTCCCACGTCGTCCACCATCCGCATTTCCAGCTCCGCGTTGCCACAACGCACCGTAGTGCCGATGGCGCATAGGAAGTCCATGCCGAGGATGACATGGTCCAGCATGGTCGGCATTATCAGCAAATTTACTTCCGCCGTTTTTCCTGCCAGGCTCACATCTGTCCTCACCATCTCCGTCACGTTCAGTGCTGATCCATCGGCCAACCTGATCCGCGACTCGACCTGGCAACGCTCGCCTCCTATCGTCCGCCGGCGCGCGCAGTCTTCACTGACAAAACTGCGCGTGGCCCCGGTGTCGATCGTGGCGGTCATCCTTTGACCCCCGACCGTCACCGTCGCGACGATCTTCCACTCCTTCACTCGGAGCGGGTTTTCCTCCTCATCCCTCGTGTTTACTTGGCGCCGCTCCGCTCTCTTGGAGGGCGCCCCTGGCCGTTTCCCGAGCCGTCTCGTTCGCAGCACTCCCTCGCAGTCCGGCCTCGCTGACCACAGTGTCGACAAAACAACACCTGTGCGTTATGACACTCTCGCGCGAAATGTCCGGGTTGTGCACATCGATAACAAACTCGGCTTGGCCTAGGTCCAGCGTCCTGGGCCATCATCCGGCTAGTTGCCTCCGCCGGCTGTGTCGCCGCCGGCGTCTCTGTCCGCCCCTCGGCTTGTCCTCCAGATCGGGGATCAGATGTCTTTGCGCGGAAGGGATTACTCTGCCGCACCTCCACTGGCTTGGGCCAGCTGGTCTCCACCGTAGCCTTCCTTCCTTGTTCTCTTTGTTGACTCCTCACGTTCTCGAACTCCGCGGCCATCTGGGTCAGCTGCGTTAGAGATGAGAAATCGTGCCTCCGTACGTACAATCTGTATTCTGGGGATGCGTTCTCGTAGGCCCTATTCAATTCTTGGGCCGGGCTGTATCTAGCCTGACGCATCAATAGACGCAGCTCAATCAAGTAGTCCTTGAAGGGTTCGCCTTCCCGCTGCCGGCGCGCCCGGATCTGGTCCTCCAAACGCTCGAGGTATTGGGGAGGTAAGAAAAAGTCCAAGAACTCCTTCTTAAATTCCAACCAGGGCACATCTCTTAGCCCGCTGGTCAGGAACCACTTGGCCGCCTTGTCTACCAGCACCTCGCTCAGCGCCCTCGGCATCCTGTCCAGCTCGATTCCATAAGTTATGGCTCGCTCCTCCAAGATCTCGACGAAGCCGAGGGGATCCGACCGACCGTCGTACTTCATTCCCCACTTCCTGACTTGTTCGGCGATATTCCAAGGCGGGTGCCTCTCTGGTGGCGGTGAGAGCGCTGGAGTCCGACGCTCAACACTCATCTCGCCTCCATTGCCGGACCCCTTCGACCTTTCGTCCCTCCGGCTCCCAGCCATGCTGCTCGCCGTCGGTACGCTAAGCCTCAGCGGCGCCGTCGAACTAGAACCATTCTCCTGGATCCTTCGCAAATCGGGCTCCGACTTTTGGTATGCGCGGCCGCCCATGCTCGACATCGCACCTCCCGAAGAGAATCGTGCCTCCCATTCGGTCAGTCGCCCTTTGACCTCCGCCGAATAGCTACCGCCCTGGATGTAGGACGACAATCTTTTTCTTAAATCCTCCACGCGGCCTCGTCGTCAAGTCCGAGGTCTCGTGCAACCGCTATCAATTCTTCTTTGCAGCGCTGGTAAACCCAGCCGACGTTCAGTCCCGAACTGTGGGATGCCGCTCCTTCCATCCTTGATGCCTGGGTGCTCTGCGTTACTTTGGTTACTTATACTAACGATCTCCAGTCGTTTAGCTCTTCTTTTCCTTCTTTTCTCTTTCCCCCTTATTTATTTATTTTTTTTCCCCTTTTTTTTTCCTCTTTTTTTTTCTTTATTCTTTCTTTTCTTCGTTTTCTCCTTTATTATTATTATTATTATTATTTCTTTTTTTTTTTTTTTTTATTTATTTATTTTTTTTTTTTATTTTTTTTTTTTTTTTTTTTTTTTTTTTTTTTTTTTTTTTTTTATTTTTTTTTTTTTTTTTTTTTTTTTTTTTTTTTTTCTTATTTTTTTTATTTTTTCTTTTTTTTTTTTTTTTTTTATTTTTATTTTTTTTATTTATTATTATATATATTTTTTTCCCCCAAATTTTCTTATCTTATACAATTCTGTTTACTGTTACTGTCTTAATTTATCTTATATTACACTTATTCTAGTTTTTGTTTACTTTTCTTTATTCGTCTTAACCTATTTCGTTCTCTTTAGTTTTATTCTCTTTAGTTTTATTCTCTTTTTTCTTTTAATCCCTTTTTTTTTTTTTTTTTTTTTTAATCTATTTTGTTTTATTTCTTTTCTTTACTTTTCTTAATCTATTTTGTTTTATTTCTTTTCTTTTATTTTTTCTTAGTATATTTTGTTTTATTTCTTTTTCTTTATTTCCCTTCAATTTTACTTCTTAATTGATCTTATTCCCCTTCCCTTTTTCCACTTTCCGTTCGCTCATCCAACTCAACTTTATCCCTTTACCCTAGTTTGTTCGCTTCAACTTGCTTTGCTTTCACTACCGTTCACTTGACTTACTTCTCTTCTCTTTACTCTGGTTCCTTTACTTGACTTGCCCGTCTCTACTTATTCCACCTTATTTTATCTCTTTACTCTTGTCTTTATTACTCCGCTTTTATTCTGTTTCACTCCGCTTCAGCTCTCCTTGTTGCAGTTTCTCTTCACCTTATCTCATATCGCCTCACCTCATCTTCCCTTGACTTGGCTTCGCTTTATCTTCTTAACTTTTCTTCGCTTCGCTTTATCCTACTTAACCTTGCTATGTTCCGTTCCAGTGCGTTTTTAGTTTATTTTATTTTTTTTTTTTTTTTTTATTTTATTTTTATTTTATTTATTTTCACTGGTCTCGGCCCACTGTCCACCCTCACGATCAAATTCGCCTCGTGTCATATGCGCATCAAAAAAAAATCGCCTAGTGTCACATGCGCATCAACAAAATCGCCGCATGTCATATGCGCATTAGCAAAATCGCCCACGCTTGACCAATTACTCTCTCTCTCTCTTGATCTATTCTCGCATACATATATATGCATTCGCGCTCGCCTTCTCATTTGCACCTATGCATATATACATGCGCTTGCCCTTTTTCCTATACACAAAACTCTTCACTCTCTCGCCAAGTACCCTTCACTCTCTCATGCCAGTATATATATATGTATATATGTATATGCCTACATACATGTGCGCATTCATCTATGCGCGCATCATGGAATATTCACCACTATTTACTCTTCACTAATTATATATATATGTATATATATATGCACACATATACACATACATATGCACATACACACATATATACATATACGTACATACATATATATATGCACTCTTTATCGAACACTTTACTATTCACTCTTTCTATGTCAATTTTCATATGCCTGTATATATACATATGCATACATACATATATACACGCATCTATGCACGCTTACATATGCGTGCGCTAATACCCTTCACAATTTAACTTCTCTGTCACCGGGTATATTCGCTCACAAACACTTTTACATTCAATTATTAACTTCTTGCTGCAATCACACTGTCTCTTAATGATGATTCATTTCGCTCACTTTTACCACTTTCCAATTCAGCTTCTGGCTTCTTGCTGCACTCATGATACCCTTTTTTCTCTCTTTTTTTTTTTTTTTTTTTTTTGTTACTTACTCTCGGTGTGGGCGCATATACCCGTTTTATATCCTTACCACCTCTCTTCGTTGGATTTCGGCGACGTTCGCTATGCTGCCCCCGCGCGTGCATATGCTTGTGCATATGCGTCTTCGGCTTACGCTTCTGCGTAATATTTTCGCGCGCACTGTACTTTTTCGGCGCCGCAACGGTTTTCTAATCCCGTTTTTTTTTTCTTTCTTTTCGCTCGACGCTTCTCGAAGTTTTTACCCTCGACCCCGTGGCCGTCGTAGGGTACATTCGATTTTAAATTTACGACACTTTTCGCGAATGTACTTAGTTTTTCTTAATTTTTCTTCACTTTTCTATGCTCACTACCTTGCATGAAATAACCGCCACCAACAATTATACCATCACCTCTATTTGGGTATGCCGGCGGGATTTTACGCCGCCCGTATACCGCACTCTCTCTAGCCCCGCAGTCCCTGCTCGGGCGCCACTTGTAAGGTTACAATTTTACAGGTTATGTTTTTCAGCCGGGGTCAGAGTCTCAGTCTGCCCAGGGCCACAACTTACAAGACATTTGTAAATTAATACGGGACTACACGTGGTTAGAGAAATGGGAGAGGGTGGGGGAGTCATTGTGTATTAAATGGCCACGCAGCCCGAACTCGCCGACCACGCCCGCACACGCTTGCACGTGGGATGGCTGCAGCGATCGAGTGGCGCGATCAAGCGCACTCTAGATTGCTGGGGTCGGGGCTACAAAGGCATATTGCGGGGTATTAGTGGGGCTACTATCATTGGTGGATCGCAGATCGAGGAACGCCCAGCGTTGTCGCCGGCGTTCACTCCAGACCACGCGATTTTGTGTGCCAGAGTTTTGGCCTTCTGGCGAACAGGATTGCCCTCGTTCTAACCACCAGTTAGTGTTGTTATTATTAGTAGATTATTGTTGTCAAATCAACTACAAATGAGTACGCAATCATTTCTATAGATACATTTAACATTTTTATTCCATGTTACCTTACGTTCTTTACCCCTCGTTTATCTGTTTCTTATTTTCTTTGATATCAACTGCTCGCATCGAGAGCTCAAAACTCCCTAACTCTGCGCGCAGCTTTCGCGCTTCTCCTTGCGCTCTGCCGATTTCACCACGCGACCAGCAATGCAATTCACCACCGTGAGCTTTCGAGTCGCATGGTTGCATTGCTGATCGCGTGCCCGCCCACTAATTTGAATTTTGCCTACTATCTAAAGCTAACGACTATGACACCTATATCTACTTAACTATCTAACACTTAGCCTACTTACTATCTACCAAAATAATCAATGACTCCAGAATGTAAACTTAATGGCTACAAAACTACAGATATAAACTTAATGACTATAATCCAATTCATTTCCTTTCACTATCTTACATACTACGAATATAACTCACTAACCAGCTTACTTACTACAAATATAACTTACTACTAACTTACTCACTACAAATATAACTTACTACTAACTTACTCA